>NC_081786.1:24319415-25069415 GCF_963082965.1 Carassius carassius
CTATTTTCACCTATTGCAGCCTTGCCTTAATATTGTAGGGGGGTTATGGCTGACACGCATGGTGGAAAATAAATTGAGACTGGAAAAATGTTGTGAAGCCAGCGACAGCAGTGTTAGTGAAGACTCCAAATATTAGCCACCTGTTCAAATAATGGCTTTTCAAGTTGTCTTTCCACATCTGTTTTCTGAGACTCGTCAGAATCTGAAATAAGATTAATCAGGAAGTTCTTTGTTGAATCCAAAGTACATTTGCAACAAAGCAAGCCGGCAGAAGCCAGTATAAGTTTTGTTCAAGGTTATATGTTTGCCCTTTCTAGCCACTTTGTAGTCAGGGACATTCTGAAAATAGACTAGAAACAGTGTGGCCTTGGAGCGCAAACCACATTCAAACACATGCACAGCCCACCATACAATGTTTCCAACTAAGAATGCTTTTATTTAACACCTGTATATGATATATAAGATAAATGTTTTATCGGAAAGAAAAATGAATAGAGACCTACAGTGTGTTTTTTTTAAAACATTATTAACACTCATTACTTTGTAGTTACCATTTTTGTTTAATGATTGAAAGTGCATGAGTTTTGATAGGCTAAGTGAAGAAACAGGCGACACTATGTATCTGCAATGTAACAAAGAAAACAATGAGACAATGGCGCCGGAGGATCTCTGCTGTCTTCTGCTTGATATCACCTTGGAGAAATCATTATTCACGTCCCAATTCTGTCTCCTTGTGTAGTTATTGTTGTGCTTTTAAACTTGAAAAGCTTCAAGGCACCAATATTTTTCACTTGTGCTGATATGACAACAGCCACCACTAAGAACCTTGCTCAATAGGAACAGAACTGTGTTGAATAATTGATTGCCTATGAAAGGATACTGCAATAACTATGCATTATTGAAAGTGAGGGTTAATAATTTTCTGGTATTTTGCAAGGGCAAAAACATGCCAATGTTACACAAACAGCAAAGCATGGTCAAATTACATGGCCCATTCATTTCTGAAGGAAAGTCGTATCAACATGCTGCTAATTGTTGCCACATCTCAGTTGTCTGAAGTATCATCCATGAGATACTTCAAAGTACTTCCACAGATTATCTGCAGACAAAAAAATGCACCATGTTTCTTATAGCAGCAAACTAAATGAGAGAGTGATTTAACAGATTATAAAACACAGACAAAAAATGTATAAATATCCAGTTAACCATGGTGAGCTAAATCATAAATGAGGAAATAAGCTTATTTGAATCAATCATATAATGCAAGCTGCCTCTTAAGAAAGTGAGAGGTCAGTCATTAAGTAATCCTGGGCTATTATAATGTCTGCTGACCTCAGCAGATGATATTTCTTTGAGAGCCTTCCAACACATCAAAAACATAAACTTAACATTAATCATTTTCTCCGATAGCCTTTAACCTGTTGTGTCAAGACCTAATGATGAGAATGCTGTGACCTGTTTTTTTTTTTTCAATTGATTAAATTACATATTCATGACCCATGAGAAGATGGATCACTCATTTGTTTGTTTATTCATTTAATATTTTCTCACAAGTCCCACATAAATGCAGATGAGGGGGTTGAGCCATGTAAACACATTAGCAATGTAAATGCACTCATTTTCTTTGTTTTTTGCACTTTTGCGGGAGGATTTCAAATTAAAGTGAGTGAATATTTATTGCGTAATGACTTCTAAGGTTCTAGTGTGTTTTTAAAGACAAGAAAAGACCATACCAGGATGTTTGGTGTGCAGAAAAGAGTTTATGCAAAGTATCACATTTTATTATTTTAAAGGAAGAGCATATGCTTGGCCCCCTTATGTGTTGTTGGACAAACATCAAAGATTGGCCCATGGCCTAGCCTAAAATGTGTTTAGAATTCATTCCACTCCTTCATACTAGAAAACAACCCTTCTATCCCCCTACAGGGGAACTGACCCTGCAATTAAAGGGAGTTATTTTGGATAAAAATTGTTTGCCAAAATAACAAGTACACCATGGGTCAGTTATATTTAAGACTGTTAGTATGTAACCATTGCTGTAAATGTGAGTGTATGTGATTAGATCAGATCTGTTTTGGGTTACAGTGCATCTGCCCCAGCTGCGGTTCAACTGCGATGACAGCTCTGTAAGATAATTCCATCTTCACAGTTTTCCATCTTTCGTAGATCTGTCAAAATGACAGAAACACCCAGCCAATGCTGACAAAATGAAATAGCAGTCTGATGGCAATCAAGCCAATAAAATAGCATTGTGTTTCTTTAATGGCACATTTATTCATATTTTGCAATGTATTTATTTGTAAAATCCCAAAATAACCAAAAAAAAATTTTTTTCAATACTATCCTCAAACCATTATTTCAAAGTAATGCAGGGAAAAGAGCAGACATATATCTTGACCCTCTGAAAGCACCGTCTGCATAAAACCATATATGAGACAGCAACAAAGAAAAATTGGCTACATTGACGTCACTCAGTGCCAGTGGAATATAACTCTTCACAAAAAGAAAAATAAGAAGAAAATAACATCTTTGAAATGTTGTCATGCTGCAACTATGTAGCTTTAAAAATATATATTTCTTAAGTTTTATTAATAAATATTTTTGGCTAACCATCTGCGTTTCTAATGGTCGAAAGCCTTGTGAAGAAATTAGTGATCCTGCGCAGTAAAATACAAGGTCATGGTTTTTATATCATCAAGTCCACAAACTTGTTTCTGGCAGTATCACAAAAAATGTCTATTAAATATTTTAACTATTAGTTTACTCATGCACATTTTGGAGCTTCAGTGGATGGACAAAAGAATGTTAGAAATATCTTCTTATGGGTTTGGAACAAAAAAAGGATGAGTAAATAATGACATTTTCATTTTTGGATGAAAGAACCTTATTGACAACATCTATCAATTGCACTACCTGGTCAGTAATTCCAATCATAGGTGCGGATTCTTAGGGTACTCTGGGGCTTGAGCACCAATATAAAAGTGCAAGACATTCCCAAATAATTTAAACCCAAAAATTAATTAAGAACCTCTCTGACTTGAGAGTGGTTTCCTATTGTGCTAGAATATTTAAAAAAATCTACATAATTATCAACATAACTTTGATAAAACCATAATAAAAAGTTGTCTATGAACAGTAAATCTCATGGTCATACTTTCAAAACTACCTATTTTCATGTGTTCCTAATTCCTATTTTTTGCCCTATAGACTTCATTTTTAAGTGTATAACTGTAGCCTAAGCATGATTACTTATTGAACCCTATACTGTAGCTTACTGTATAATATTTGATATGCAAATTTTAAGACTGTGCACACATTAAGATTTTAATTCCAGTTTTAGTCAGATTTGCAGCCCCAAATGATCAAGGATGTGTTGCACGATTCTAGGCTTGTCGCAAAGGATTTTATTTTTGTCCAAAGGATCCATGTGGTGTCATTATAACTATTTAACTTCTCCTGATCAATACCTGTGATAGCCAGTCACAGTTAGCAAGTGTCACCTACCTGATGTTGCTCGCTTTTATAGCTGAATCTTGGCAACCACAAATCTTCCACAAATGTGGAGTATTGAGAAAGAACATCACCCATATATATATTTATATATATTTTTTTTTTTTCTATTATTTTTCTGTGTATAACAGAACAAGTGCCAGGAGGGCCATCTGACAATGTTGAATGTCCTACATGTGTTTTTCTTCTCTAGTCACGTTTGTTTTCATGAGATCTCGTCTCACTGTGAAATCATTGCTAACCATTGACAAGTATGTGGTCTCACGTTCTGGCCGAATCATCTAGTCAAAGTCAAAGTCACCTTTATTTATATAGCGCTTCAAACAAAATACATTGCGTCAAAGCAACTGAACAACATTCATTAGGAAAACAGTGTCAATAATGCAAAATGATAGTTAAAGGCAGTTCATCATTGAATTCAGTTATGTCATCTCTGTTCAGTTAAATAGTGTCTGCGCATTTATTTGCAATCAAGTCAATGATATCGCTGTAGATGAAGTGACCCCAACTAAGCAAGCCAGAGGCGACAGCGGCAAGGAACCGAAACTCCATCGGTGACAGAATGGAGAAAAAAACCTTGGGAGAAACCAGGCTCAGTTGGGGGGCCAGTTCTCCACTGACCAGACGAAACCAGTAGTTCAATTCCAGGCTGCAGCAAAGTCAGATTGTGCAGAAGAATCATCTGTTTCCTATGGTCTTGTCCTGGTGCTCCTCTGAGACAAGGTCTTTACAGGGGATCTGTATCTGAGGCTCTAGTTGTCCTGGTCTCCGCTGTCTTTCAGGGATGTAGAGGTCCTCTCTAGGTGCTGATCCACCATCTGGTCTGGATACGTACTGGATCCGGGTGACTGTAGTGACCGTTGATCTGGACACAGACTGGATCTGGTGTCCACGGTGACCTCGGAACAAGAGAGAAACAGACAAATATTAGCATAGATGCCATTCTTCTAATAATGTAGTAAGTACATAGGGTGTTATGGGAAGTGTTTCCGGTTCCGGTTTACCTAATTAATGCAGCCTAAAAATCCTTTAACGGATTTGGATATTAAAAGCATATTAGTATGTTATGTGTATGCCAGGTTAAAGAGAGGGGTCTTTAATCTAGATTTAAACTGCAAGAGTGTGTCTGCCTCCCGAACAATGTTAGGTAGGTTATTCCAGAGTTTAGGCACCAAATAGGAAAAGGATCTGCCGCCCGCAGTTGATTTTGATATTCTAGGTATTATCAAATTGCCTGAGTTTTGAGAACGTAGCGGACGTAGAGGATTATAATGTAAAAGGAGCTCATTCAAATACTGAGGTGCTAAACCATTCAGGGCTTTATAAGTAATAAGCAATATTTTAAAATCTATACGATGTTTGATAGGGAGCCAGTGCAGTGTTGAAAGGACCGGGCTAATATGGTCATACGTCCTGGTTCTAGTAAGAACTCTTGCTGCTGCATTTTGGACTAGCTGTAGTTTGTTTACTAAGCGTGCAGAACAACCACCCAATAAAGCATTACGATAATCTAACCTTGAGGTCATAAATGCATGGATTAACATTTCTGCATTTGACATTGAGAGCATAGGCCGTAATTTAGATATATTTTTGAGATGGAAAAATGCAGTTTTACAAATGCTAGAAACATGGCTTTCTAAGGAAAGATTGCGATCAAATAGCACACCTAGGTTCCTAACTGATGACGAAGAATTGACAGAGCAATCATCAAGTCTTAGACAGTGTTCTAGGTTATTACAAGCGGAGTTTTTAGGTCCTATAATTAACACCTCTGTTTTTTCAGAATTTAGCAGTAAGAAATTACTCTTCATCCAGTTTTTTATATCGACTATGCATTCCATTAGTTTTTCAAATTGGTGTGTTTCACCGGGCCGCGAAGAAATATAGAGCTGAGTATCATCAGCCTAACAGTGAAAGCTAACACCACGTTTCCTGATGATATCTCCCAAGGGTAACATATAAAGCGTGAAGAGTAGCGGCCCTAGTACTGAGCCTTGAGGTACTCCATACTGCACTTGTGATCGATAGGATACATCTTCATTCACTGCTACGAACTGATGGCGGTCATATAAGTACGATTTAAACCATGCTAATGCACTTCCACTGATGCCAACAAAGTGTTCAAGTCTATGCAAAAGAATGTTGTGGTCAATTGTGTCAAACGCAGCACTAAGATCCAATAAAACTAATAGAGAGATACACCCACGATCAGAAATCAGTCTAAATCCTGACTGGTAATCCTCACATATACCATTTTTCTCTAAGAAGGAATATAATTGTGAGGATACCACCTTTTCTAGTATCTTGGATCTAGTATCTACTGTGCATGTTCATAGGATTAGGAGGCTAAAGACCCATTGAAACTGTCTTAATGTCTGTAGTCTCCAATGGTTTTAAAATCGGTTAATGGGTTAGTTCACCCAAAAAGGAAAATTATGTCATTAATGACTTACCCTCATGTCGTTCCAAACCAGTAAGACCTCCGTTCATCATCGGAACACAGTTTAAGATATTTTACATTTAGTCCGAGAGCTTTCTGTCCCTCCATTGAAAATGTGTGTACGGTATACTGTCCATGTCCAGAAAGGTAATAAAAACATCTTCAAATGAGTCCATGTGACATCAGAGGGTCAGTTAGAATTTTTTAAAGCATCGAAAATACATTTTGGTCCAAAAATTGCAAAAACTACGACTTTATTCAGCATTGTCTTCTCTTCCGGGTCTGTTGTGAGACCGTTCAAAACACTGCAGTTTACTGATATCCGGTTCGCTGCAAAATGCTGCAAAAGCAGAGCTTTTAAAATCAACAAGAACTCTATCCACCCCAGTAACCATCTTTTCACTTTGCTGCCATCTTGTAAGTGCTTCCGTAGCCAAGAGGAGTTTCTTCCCCCAGGCCATCAGGCTCCTAAACTCTCTTAACATCTTCATGTCTCCACTTAATGTACACTTTATCAGTAAGATATTCTTTATTCACTACCTCACATTGACATACTGACAGTTTCAACCTGTTTGCACATTTGCCTCTTATACATTCCTTGTATCTTAATATTTAAGACTACAGTATAATGCACATATGCACATTGTACATCCCTGTGTATCTTCATTTTTAAGGCTACAGTTTGCTTTCATGCACATTATTTTGAATTTTATATTTAATTCTACAATATACATCTTTTTTATATTTTATTCTTATATTTTTATTGTTTACTTTAATTCATTCTTTCATAGCTATATTAATGTATATTTCATCTGTGGTTTATTCTTTAATTATTGCACTGTCCATGGAGCAGACCTGACTCACATTTCACTGCTTGTTATATATGCTCTATATAATTGTGTATGTGACGAATAAAAATCTTGAATCTTGAATCTTAAAACTATATAGCTGCAGATGCACCAGAGTATTCATACTGGAAGTTTTTGTACAGCATCACCGTAGTGGCTACAAAGTTCCATATTTCTCTACAAGGACAGCTATAAATATGTTTTTAAAGGTTGGTCAGTTATAAACTTGAATGTTTTAAAGTCTTAATTTTAACAGCTGGATCTATCTCTCACTTTTGACACTGCGAATCATCAGATCCTCCTCTCCACCCTCTCATTACTGGGCATTACAGGGATTCCACTTTGCTGGTTTGAATCCCATCTCACTGGTAGGTCTTTCATGGTGGCCTAGGGAGAGGAGGTATCCAAAGCACATAAGCCAAATTCTTGGTATTGTATTCTCCATATACAATATGTCACTGGGATCCTTCATACAGGCACATGTCTTTCCCTACCTTTGCTATGCTAAAGACACACAGCTCTATTGTTAATTCAACTAGATGATGGTAGCTGCAGGGATCTCAGGCTGCCTGGCGGACATCTCAGTATGGATAAAAGAAACATCATCTACAGCTGAACCTGGCAATGTGTAAGCTCCTTGCCTTCTCTGCTACTCCAACTCTACACCATGAGTTCAGCTTCTTGTTAGGTTTATCAATAATTACCCTATCAAAGTTTGCTCAGAAATCTTAGTGTAATATTTGATGACCAGCTGAATGTCACAGTCATGGACTTCTATTCTCCTGTTCCTTTTGGGTTTTCCTTATTTGGTCATGTTCGTTTTCTTGTTTAGTTAATTGATTAGTCCCCACCTGTTTCTGTTCTTCTGATTAGTTCCTTTGTGTTTATAAACCTGGTCTGTTTAGTTCAAGTTTGTTGGCCCTTAAAGTAGCGTAATGTAACATAAAGTTATGTATGTGTTTGTTCTTCGCAGTTGTTATTATTAAAATCTCACCTCTTTCGGATTCCTGTGTTGTACCCTCTCCTTCAAGACAAATCTTTTTACAGAAGGGCTGACCATAACCGAAAAATGAAGGCTGAGGAAGCTCTGAGGTGTTTGCTGGTTCCGCCCAGCCTTGAATCTCCTGTGTCTCTGCTGGTTACGCCCAGCCTTGGATCTCCTGCATCTCCGCTGGTTCTGCCCAGTCCTGATCCCCAGTTCAGCCCAGGATGGGCTCCCTATCTCTTGATAAGCCCAGAAGAGGCTCCTGTTCCTGAGTTAAACCCAGAAGTGGCTCCCGATACCCAGTTAAACCCAGGGCGCTCGCTCTAGTGTCTGCTTCAGCCCCAGAGTTCACTCCAGTCCAGCCCCGTAAGTTTCCCCAAGTTTTTTTTGGGGGGGGGATCCAGCCATAGAGGCCGAGGCAGGGATTGGGGCCGCTGCCTCAGAGATAGATCCGCCAGGGCCACCCGAGTCTCCAGATCCGCAAGGGCCACCCGGTCGCCCGAGTCTCCAGATCCTCTCTGGAGGTCCTCCTCGACTCCACCCTGTTCCTGTCCTGCACCAATCTCCTGGGCACCCACCTCCCCTCCCCAGTGTTACGGCTCGGGACGAGCCTTCCGGGAGTGGGGAGTAATGTCACAGTCATGGACTTCTATTCTCCTGTTCCTTTTGAGTTTTCCTTATTTGGTCATGTTCCTTTTCGTGTTTAGTTAATTGATTTCTCCCCACCTGTTTCTGTTCTTCTGATTACCTAAAATTGTGTTTGTAAGCCCGGTCTGTTCAAGTTTGTCTGCCCTTAAAGTAGCGTAACGTAATGTAATGTAAAGTTATTTATGTGCTTGTTCTTCGCAGTTGTTATTATTATAATCTCACCTCTTTTGGATTCTCGTACCCTCTCCTCCAAGACACGTCTTGTTACACTGACTTTCAAAGACCACATTACAAAAAACACTAAATTGTGCAGGTTTGCATTGCACAACATCAGAAAGATCAGGCTCTTCCTAGCGGATCACATTGCACAACTTCTTGTCCAGGCCCTTGTTATTTCCAGGCTGGACTACTGCAATGCTTTTCTGGCTATACTTCCATCATTCACAATCAAACCTTTACAAATGATTCAGAATGCACCAACATGACTGATCTTCAGTGAACCTAAAAGGGCTCCACGTCACATCTCTCTATATCTCCCTGCACTGGCTACCGGTTGCTGCTCACATCAAGTTCAAGACACTGATACTTGCATATTGAACAGCCACAGGCTCAGTACATGTCTACTTCGACTCACTTTTAACAAATCTACATTCCCTCCAGAAGTATTAGATCTATTAGTGAGCGAAGTCTCATGGTACCATCACACAGAGGCACAAAATTACTTTCCAGAACATTTTTATTCATCGTTCCTGGCCCAGTGGAATGATTTTCCCACCCCTCTCCAGAATGCTGATTCCCTGAAACTTGGTATTACAAGCACTTCCTGTCTATTTGCCTCTTTAATATGAATAGCTTGATGAAAATTCCCCCAAATTATAAGTCGCTTTGGATAAGTGTTTGCTAAATGAATAAATGTAAATATAAAAATAATTTATTCATAAATACAATCATATTAAATTGTGAGTATAAAATATAATATAGATATATAATATATAATAATATCAATAATAATTTAATATATCAATAATATCAAATATAATGTTTATTTGCACATCTCTCAATTATAAATATATAAAACCTATTTATAAAAAATAAAAAATTATTTTACTAAGACATATTATTGACACACAATCTATTTATTTATTTATTTATTTATTTAGATTTTGAATAAAGGTTCAATAAACTGTCCCATTAAGTGTTCACATTACAGATTTAATCATAATTAACAATAGATAGAAAATGTATACAATGGGGTTAAAACAATTAAATAAATAAAACTCAGGCTCAATTCAAGATACATTGTCTAAAAAAGTCGTACATCTAATTGTGCATCTTAAGTATATGTTTTTTAAAGAATGTTTTTTGTTTGTTTGTTTGTTTGTTTTTTACTGGAAAACAAGACAAAATACTTTCTAGAGCTTAACCTATATTGATCCCCAGAATATAAACCTGATCTTGATTAAAGAGGTTATAAGAGATGGGGGAAAAAAATAGTCAGCTGTTTTTTCACCAACACTATCATGTATCCTCATGTATCTTTCGATGAACCCATTTTTTTTATTAAGTTACTGACATGAATAACAATCAGATCTGAATAGTTCATATTTCAGGGCTTTACACATACATTAAGTAATTAGTAAGTACAATCCAAGGTGATCTTTGAAGTAGAGACAAAGTGCAGAAACCTTAGAATCAAAGGTATTCCGCAAAACCGACTGGAAGCATGTTTTATTCACCAGATGTCATGTTCTATATGTATATGCTATTTGTTTCCGGATGTTGGGTTTACAGTCTCCCAGGGTTCCAAGGTCAGTGGTATGGTTAAGCAGACTGTAACTTTAAATCTAATGGAATTTCTGTGAAGCTTCTGTAACTTTACCCAGAATGCTTGTCATGAATCATTCTCCCATGCAACCTCCCAAATCTTAGCACTGCTGCCAAGACTGACAGCAGTTCAAAAATAGAAAGCATATCAAATCCTCTGGAAACCAGAGATTTGGAGGTCTCTGCTCTCTTTGTTTCCACCGAACATTCAGGTGAAACCATTTCCTTTTTCAATGTCCTAAAAAAAAAAAGCTTTGGGTGAATATTTGGACAGGGGCTTCAAAGAAACCACTGCTTTCTCATTTGACGAGTGCAAGCACAATAAAGCACACTGGATGATGGAGGAAGCTCAGTCGGACAGAGCACTGAAAAGTAAACAAACACAGGACCCCTCCAAAGAGTTAGCATAGCGCCTGTGGCTACGCACTTCATGCCTACTGGATGCTGTTCTAACTTGTCCCTCCTGTCACCTTGTCTGTATAAAGACGGGCACATTTGCTTGTGTGTCAGCATGCATAGACCTGGGCTCCCAGGTAAATCCTCCTTGAGCCCCGCTGATGAGCAAATGCTTATTCCATATTTCATGAGTGCTGACTTTTGCCAGCTGAACTAATTCTGTCCTTGGTGATCCTTGCAAGGCCCAACACGCAATTTATCTCCAGGTCACTGGAGGGTCTTCACACAGAAGGAGATGGATGAGGCTGCAGAGGGCAGCTGGTCTGTGTGGTGTAGGTAAGTTTATCGATAAACTCAGCATTGAACTGTAGGTGCTTGTACTTAATGGAGATACAACTTCATGAATTGCAATTAGTGTTTTCTAGAAATTAGACAAGTAAACGCTCTGCGCCAAAGCAGACATGAATTCCAGGGGGGGAAAAAAGATGCAGAAAATATACTGCATCGTACCATTTATACAAAGCCTGTTTAATTGTTATTCCATCTGTCAAACTGTTAAAATGGTGTAAATAACATTTCAGGGTATATAATCAAACTGAATTGTGTTACATATTCATCAATACAATCAAGAGAAGAGCAACTCTTCAGTCCATTTTGCCTGAAAGACTTGATTTAATTAGCTGGAGCTAATTAGTTTAGATGAAAAACAAGTCCCAGTGCAAGTCAACACACTTTCATTTGTTGGAGTTAAATTAATGGATTTGTGAACAAATATAAATATTTGGAACCAATGAAAGGGTATGCTTATATTATTTAGATTTCATGCATAAAAATATAACTATGCATAGGAGAGAAGAGGTGCATTTAATAGGCATTAGTAATTAGCAGGATTATCCTTCTAATGTCTTCTGCACAAGCTGCTGTTTTGCAGCCTGCGTCACTAATGGATGTGAGCTAACCAAGCAGCCACTGCCACCTAGCAGCATTTCATGGAATATTCACAGGACTTTCCTTAATGCGAAACGCTGCAGAAAACTGCTGCAACAGACAATTCTTGTCTAAGGTAATATTAGTAGATTATTTAACAATGTTTTCAGGATTTCTCAGAGGGCAGGCTTCAAGTATAAATCATTTGAAGTAATGGTGCTTCATATATAAAATTATCCAGAGAAACAAATGTTAATGATAAATACCCTGTGATGTTTGTTCTGGCTACTGTATACAGGGCACCAGGGCACCATACAGACATTATTAAAGAGTTTTCTGTTCACATGGAATTGATGTTGAAGGTGTTGAAATTATGCAGCCAAGTGATGATATCTCAGATCATTATTTAGTTTTGTGCAAACTTCATATAGGCAAAACTGTAAACTCTACTTCTAGTTACAAGTGTGGTAGAACCATCACTTCTACCACAAACGACTGCTTTGTAAGTAATCTTCCTGATGTATCCGAATTCCTTAGCATATCCAAAACCTCAGAACAACTTGATGATGTAACAATAACTATGGACTCTCTCTCTCTTTTCTAGCATTTTAAATACAGTTGCTCCTTTACGCTTAAGGAAGGTTAAGGAAAACAGTCTAACACCATGGTATAATGAGCACACTCGCACCCTAGCAGCCTGGAAAATGGAGTGCAGCTGGAGGAAAACAAAACCAGAGGTATTTCGTATTGCTTGGCGGGAAAGTAACCTATCCTACAGAAAAGCATTAAAAACTGCTAGATCCAATTACTTTTATTCTCTTTTAGAAGAAATCAAACATAACCTTTATTCAATACAGTGGCTAAATTACCGAAAAATAAAGCATCAACAAGTGTTGACATTTCCCAACAGCAGAGCAGTAATGACTTCTTTACTTCTAAAATTGATACTATTAGGGATAAAATTGTAACCATTCAGCCGTCAGCTACAGTATCGCAACAGACAGTGAACTATAGATCCCCTAAGGAGCAGTTCCACTCATTTTCTACTATAGGAAATGGAGAATTGTATAAACTTGTTAAATCAACTAAACCAACAACACGTATGTTAGACCCTATTCCATCTAAGCTCCTAAAAGAGGTGCTTCCAGAAGTCATAGATCCTCTTCTGACTATTATTAATTACTCATTGTCATTAGGATATGTCCCCAAAACCTTCAAACTGGCTGTTATTAAGCCTCTCATCAAAAAAGCACAACTTGACCCCAAAGAACTAGTTAATTATAGACCAATCTCGAATCTCCCTTTTCTGTCCAAGATACTAGAAAAGGTAGTATCCTCAAAATTATATTCCTTCTTAGAGAAAAATGGTATCTGTGAGGATTTCCAGTCAGGATTTAGACCGTATCATAGCACTGAGACTGCTCTTTTTACACTGTAAAAAATCCAACTCATAAAAAGTTAGACTAATGATTACATTTTAGTTAACTGGACAATTAAATGCAAAAATGTTGGCTTAACTAGTGAAAAGACGTTGGTTCAACAATCGTTGGACCAACCTAGAATTGATTGTAAATTAAATTTGTCAATTCAAGTTAACAAGCATACAACTTGGGTTGGAGGTTGGAGCATGCGCAATGTAACGACCATGAAATTGGCACATGTGCAATGAAGCGCGCCAACACCGAACAGACAAGGGAGCCTCACTCTAACTGTGGTGGATACGGTGAATAGGCTAAAGACCCAAAAAGTCAGCTTACTCCTTTAACTTGCACTTATATTGCTCATTTTGTAACATTTTTGTGTTAACAATTTAAAATGTTAAACATAGAACATTTAAAGTATTTAGGACCGGTTGAAAGAGATAGCATTTAGAATGTTTTTTTTTTTTTCATTTAATTTCTTTTTTTAAAGAATGAGTATGGCTAAATTTACCAATGTGTTGCTGCTGGTTTGAAATAAAACCTGGACCAAAATATCAAGCATGTACTAGTTTTTTTTAACCTTGTGATGCTGTGTAAAAACACATTTTTAGTCAACTGAACGTACTTTATTAAGTCATGTGAAAATAACATTCAAAGTTGAAATTACATAACAAAAGTTTTTTTTTTAACTATAAAAACTCAATCAGCTGAACAAAAGATGTTAAGTTGGGAGACATGTGACCTTACTCAGTGAATTGAGTTAAGTGAACTAATTCGTTTAAAAGTTGAGTAAACTCAAAAAAGCTGTGCAGCAAATTACCTTGTAATTTTAAGTTAAGTCAACTTTTCTTTTTTTACAGTGTAGAGTTACAAATGACCTGCTTTTATCATCTGATTGTGGTTGAATCTCTCTATTAGTGCTATTGGAACTTAGTGCTGCGTTCGACAATATTGACTACAACATTATTTTGCAGAGACTAGAGCACTTTGTTGGCATTAATGGAAGTGCATTAGCATGGTTTAAATCGTACTTATATGACCGCCATCAGTTCGTAGCAGTGAATGAGGATGTATCATATCGATCACAAGTGCAGTATGGAGTACCTCAAGGCTCATTACTAGGGCCATTACTCTTCACGCTTTACATGTTACCCTTGGGAGATATCATCAGGAAACATGGTGTTAGCTTTCACTGTTATTCTGATGATACTCAGCTCTATATTTCTTCGCAGCCCGGCGAAATACACCAATTTGAAAAACTAATGGAATGCATAGTCGATATAAAAAACTGGATGATGAGTAATTTCTTACTGCTAAATTCTGAAAAAACAGAGGGGTTAATTATAGGACCTAAAAACTGCATGTAATAACCTAGAACCCTGTCTAAGACTTGATGGCTGCTTTGTCAATTCTTCGTCATCAGTTAGGAACCTAGGTGTGCTATTTGATAGCAATCTTTCATTATAAAGACACGTTTCTAGCATTTGTAATACTGAATTTTTCATCTCAAAAATATATCTAAATTACGGCCTATGCTCTCAATGTCTAATGCAGAAATGTTAATCCATGCAATCCATCATCCCAAGGTCCCTGAACTGAGATGACATCACTGAACAGAGATGATGAACTGCCTTTAACTGTCATTTTGCATTATTGACACACTGCTTTCCTAATTAATGTTGTTCAGTTGCTTTGATGCAATGTATTTTGTTTAAAGTGCTATATAAATAAAGGTGACTTGACTTGACTTGACTTGACTTGACTTGAAGACATTATAAGAAGGAATCTTTCTGGCATGCACTGGGATTTAAACAGAACACACCCAAGGTCCAAAATAACATTGGGTCTTATGTTTTGTTTATAGATGAGGTTAAGAATGTTAACGTTCTTATTAACCCATCAAATTCCTTCCGATTTTATGAGTATATGGTTGGGAATTACGCTAGGCCTATGAATGTTTGATAGGAATTATTATTATTATTTTTTTTTTTGCAAAATCACAGTCATCCTGAGGCATGATGGAAATATTTCATTCACAAGAGTGCATCCAATGTAATAATGCTGATAATGTGACACTGTCAAAAATGCAACTACTGACCATTTTAGAAACAGATTTTACTGAAATTGATTTGATCTTTTTACACAAGATGTGTGCAAAGCTGCCTTAACCCTGTTAAGCCTAAAATATGGAATAACAGTCAGAAAATTCTAGTTGTTTGAAAGTGTACAATATTGAAAATAAAATAAAATAATCAGGCTTTTATGTCTCATACAGTATAGGATGATATCCAATGTTCGATAAAGAAACTCTAGATGGTGCAGTTCAATAGGTTCTAACTCAATCTGACATAATGATGTCATTTTTCGAATGATGTAGCTGATTGGTTCTTTTCAGATCAGTAGCTAATGAGCTTGCTGCTCAGCACTGAAATACTCGACTAGTGCTTGCTGTAGCAGTTGCTGTGCACTTCAGAAACCCTCCAATCTCCCCAGCTCCACCTGTTTAGATCTGATACAGGGTGATTCATTTAAGCTATATGGTTGTTATTTCGTATGTTATGTGCAGCAGCAGTATTTCTTACATGCACACAGCAACATGTCTGTGGATGTATTGGTCGTAGCCAGTCTCGGTACTTGCTCTGCCACAGCAGTGACACGTTGCAGATCTATTCTGCCAAGATTAAACAATTCCAAGATCAAGATTAACATTGTACATTTCTCTGCTAAACTCTCTGAGAGTTGTCATGAAAAAAATAAAAGAATATACTCAAGGAGGGGAAAAGATTATATATATTTTATTCAAAAGCCCAAACTGAGAAAAACTAATTCATTTAGCTATAAAGTAAGAAGTAAGAAGTAAGAGGAAAGTAAGAAGAAATGCTGATGCATGCCATGTAAATCAATTAGATATTTATATCAGTCTACTTGCAAAAAAAAAATGCACATAAATTTCAAGTTTGGAGCAAAACATAATGCAATGCAAGGCAGTGACTGAGAAATAATGTTCCTCAAAGTCCTGATATATCATATTTGATGCATTAAACAAAAAAGGGACCATAAGGCAAAAAAAGGTCCAAAACCAATGAATGAATGAACGAACGAACAAATGACATTTATTAATAACCTACATGTTTGTTTTAGAAAGGAATCTCTTTTTGAAGGAAAAGGAGGTGACAATTGTTCTCTTGATGATTTGACTGGTGGCAGGTGAACTAAGTCTCCACGATTGTTATTGCTTGAAATCCCCATTTCAGCCAAAAAGATTGTTTCATTTCATTTACCTGCACAATTTTACTCTAAGGGCAGAGTGGGGATTCATGGCATGCAAGAAATGGCAAATGAAGACATTCAAAAACCTTGTCACTGTCCCCATTGAAATCCATTTCAGTACTGCCACTCTAGTAAATCTTGCATTTTAACTAGCAAACATCCTGTAAGATTGATTTGAGATGCCTAAAAGATGCCCTCTTTCCATTGATCCGCATGACAAGTGATTGACAAAAAACAAAACAAATTCACAGATTTGAGATTCGGTAAAGCTTCTTCGGATTGTTTTGCTTGCCATCTGAATTGCTCATGTCTCATGGACTGTTTGACATGCAGCAGGGATTCTCAGGTGAGGAAACAAAATATCCCCTTCCTGTCAACTCTGAAACTGAATTAGGGGGTTTCATCTTACATAATTTGCAGATTTTATCTTTGCAGGCAGTTGTAAACCATAAAATATACAATTATATACAACTTTTTGTATTTCAGAAAAACGTTTTTGGTAGTTTAACTTTGGTCATTTTATTTTATTTTATCTATTTCACCATTTTATATTACCTAACAGAACATTTAATGTGTATTCCCAGGCAGTAGTTTAAAAGATAACATAATTTCTACCATGTTGCTAGTTTAAATTGTAACTGCAAGTTGATAGTTACACGTTTTTAATAAAGTTAGAGGCAAAAAAAACAACAACATTCACCTCAGAAGCATTCATTTCCAACACTGCCCTATAGCAAAAAAGTTAATAACACCTGCTGTGAATTTGAAGCTATGGATCCACTGTCTGCACATCCTTTTGCGCTCTCTCTCCCTCGTTATCCAAGCCAATCCAAGAGTGCTTCTGTATTCAGCTCACAGAGCCCTCTCGCCCACACTCGCTATACTGAGCTACTTCCTTTTGAAGCCGCCAACACCTGCTTCATGTCCACACCAAACACATGATAAACCAGGACCTGAGGCCAGATTGGTATCTCATGCACAGTCCCAAATATCGCTTGAATGAGGATTTGCTTCTTATTGTGAGATGTACTAACCCCTTTGATAAAATAAATAAATTTTCCTTCCCATGTCTGCCATGTTCCCTTTAATTAGTCATTCCTGGCACCAGTGTCTTCCCAATTATCCTGTGTTCAAATGCCCCATTCCTTTCAGATTGTGTTTGTTGGTTATACTTGTTCTATGTCTCCCTTGTTTCCTGTTTCTACATTTGGATTATTAAAGACTTGTTCGTGTTTACTCCAGCGACTCCATTCTGTTTCTGTTTTCACTCAGTTTTTTGTTTCCATTATGTATTCCCCATGTATCCATTCACTTGCTCCAAATTCCTCCTCCTCCTGCTGGAGCAGGGCGACAAAACTCCCATCCACTTCAGCCTCCTTCTCCACTGTCATCTGGTAGCCCCTCTGCTCGCCCTCAGCCCACCATCGTTATTGTGCCATCCTCCAGTGCCACTGGGGTTGGAGAATCCCTCCTTCAGCCTCTGAGGCCTAGACTCAACCTCAGACCATAGACCCAGCGGCTCCACCTCTGCTCCTAGCTCCCTCGCCTCAACCGTCGATCTATCAGCTCAGCCGGGCTCCTTCATCCTTCCGGCTCTGCCTTGGTCGGCCATCGACTCGCCATCACCTCTGGACTCCTTTCTTCTGGCTGTGCCTCGTTGCTTCATCCCACCGGCTCTGTTCGGATCTTCACCTCCGCCTTGGTCACCAGAGTCCTCGGCTTCACCCTGGCCCCTCCGATACTTGGCATCCCCCTGGCTTTTTGGCTTTCCGTCTACGCCTCGGTCTCCTCCTCCACCTGCTCTGCCGCCGTTGGTCAATGCCCTGGAGTCAGCAGCCACTCCTCCTCCATGGCTCCTCCATCTGTCGGCTCCACCGTGGACCGCTGTTATGGCTGTGGCCTGGGTCCTGCTGTGTTCCATGTCCCTTCTGTCTCCTCCCTCCATCGTCTCCCCCATGGACTCTGTCTGCCAGCTCCTGGACTCATTTTGTTGTGTTTTTCCTCCCCATGTGTGCCGTATTCCATTTAATTAGTCATTCCTGGCACCTTTGTCTTCCTAATTACCCTGTGTTCAAAAGCCCCAGTCCTTTCAGTTTGTTTTTGTTGGTTATACTTGTATGATGTCTCCCGTGTTTTGTGTTTCTATATTTGGATTATTAAAGACCTGTTCGTGTTTACTCCAATGACTCCTCATCAGTCTGCATGTCATATGCAGGGCTCCATAATTTCTTGTGTGCATTCATTATCTCCAGTATATTGCTGCCATAGAACTGTGTCTTTTTTAACTACGTCCAAGCACTGCATTGTCGAATAAAACAATAAAATAATGATATAAGTGAGGTTAGTAGCTAGCTGAAAAAGACTATATCACAACAGTATCAGATGTAGCTGCACCGTTTTAACTATCTTTTATTTCTCTTCTGTTATTGTGGCTTCAGCGGAACACTCATTTTCTAAGGTTAATAAATTATGTGCCGAGCAGAATAGCAATTTTTCCCACTCAGAATATACAAAGCCTAAATGTAAACACACAGGACATTGTGGATTAATTTGCTAAAAGAAAGTCCCGGATAATGAAACTTGGCATCGAGCCAATATTGTGTTTGCATGCAGTACAAATACAGCAGGGTTTTAGTGACACGATGAAAAATAAATGAATAAATAATAATGATTTATGTCACAATATTTTAAGAATAAAGTCAAAATTACGATAATAAAATCTTGTTATATTGAAATTAATGTGAAAATTCCACTTACTCCACCAAAAATACATAAATAAATAAATTAAAAAAAACAAAATCGTTTTATCAAATTTTTTCTAATTTTTTTTTTTCATGCCTTCTGATATTCGTTTATGTTTATTTTGTAACCAAGTTAGAGCCCTTAACATTTTGGTGTCCCATAACATATTTGTATATGGGCCGGCGGCTGACTTGCTATGCCACTTCTATTCACTATTAACTAGTTGCTTATTAGCATGCATATTATCAGAATATTGGCTGTTTATTAGTAATTATGTATTAGTAATGTATTAGTAATTATTAGTAATGCAGTATAAGGCATATGTATCTGTAATTTTGCATGACCATATTGTAGATGTCACAGTATGGTGCAGGAGAGAAGCCCGTAATGAGGAAGATGATGATACAAAGTCTATAATAATCCACATACACATTTACACTTCGACGAGACCAGACAACCAAACACTGAACAGAATACAACTTATAAGGGTAACATTAACAAGGTTAATTTACACAAAAGACCTGAAAATGATGACCCAGTCAAGGGGAGACAGAAACTAGGTCAAAGAATATGAGGGATGGAAATGAAAACAAACTAAAAAAAAGTCTATAAGTGTGACGCTAGATCCCTGAATCCTACCCAGTATCTACACATAACTACAACAATTACTTTGCTTAATATATATAAACCTTTTTTTAACAAGCTGAACAATATGTGGTATCATCCTTGGTTGCATCACAAACAAGAATGTTTTAGCACAAATGGGTATTTATTGCATTAAACAAGTTGCAGGCCAAAGGCCAATATCTTGGGCTTAGAAATGTGTTCAAAATGCAAACACAAACACCACTAATTAATTAAAAACATTGAAAGTTGGTGGAATGGCTGGTGAACTTACAATTGCGAGGGGAAACATAAATGAAAAATAAGGTTTGCTCTCAATAATGCATTTTAGCAGTATTTCTTTCCTGGAGCAAACTCATGATTGAGGTCCAACCAATCCTGAACTGCAGCATTTCTGCTGGACTCTTTTCAATCAAACTCTAGTTCATTAACATACTTGTTACTTGGTTGTCAGGTATTGATTAACTTCTGCTGAGACGATTCTATTACTCAATAGAATTATTCATTATCTGTGCCACACTGCTTGTCAGGAGCACCCTTGCATGATAATTAAAGAGTGCCCTGAAACAAAGCCAGGATTGTATGTTGATTGGAGGCAACACTTCTTCTCACAAAATCAGAATTTTTGATGCTCGCCCTGCCAATGTATCCTTTCCTGTTTGCCATGCAGAGCACGTTTGACATTCTGACAATGGAGGAGCTCAGAGGTGCTCACGCGCTAGACATGGATCTTCTTCTCACAAAGCAAAACCTGCAAAAAAAGATCTGTACAAATACTTGGGTGACGCAGGACTAACAACATCCTAAAATCATAATTCATTGTCCTGGTTTAGTGTCACATTTATGTCTTTTGTTAAACTTTGCTTAAACAGTATTTTGAACCAGCTCAGACATCCTGGTGACTGAAACTATTATTGTTATCATTATTATTATTATGTGACACTGTAGTGGATATCAAAGTAAGAAAAACGATGAAAAGCATTCAGTCAAAATTTAAAATGAATTTAAAATTTATTCTGAGTTAAATCATTAGCATCAATGCATGTGACACAGTGAGTTGATGACATACTGAAACATGGGCCACAATCATTTGTTTGCATGGTGCAAAAATGAACATTTTTGAGAGGTGGAAACAAGAAGTGGTCTGACACTGATAATTTCAGCATCATAAACACCATCCTTACTGTGAGGAGTATTTTTTGCATATAATTAGTGTTTCATTGTGCATTTGTGAGAAGAGATACCATTAACACATATAAACCAAAATAAAACTAACTGAAGTGGAAGAGATCGTTTATTTCTGTCACCCCTTTTCCGAGAAGTGTCATTCTCTTGCATTCTCAGACTTGCACTCTCAGACACTTGTGCTTCCGCTAGCGACGTCACTTGCAGTCTTTATTTTTTTTCTTTTGTTTTATTTATTGATAACGTTTTGTTTGAATCTCTCAACATTTTACATCAGTAGCCAGGTGGTGAAAACAAGAAAAAATTAACTAATTTACAATGTCACTTGCAATCATCACTTGCACTCTCCGCTACCTGTGACGTCACTTGCAATCAACACAAATTGTGCATGTTGCCAATTGAGACAAGATGCTGTGGTGGTGATTAAACGATTTAAACTAAATTAGTAGGCCTACTACTATAATGTACTGGGTCCTGCAAGAAAAAGGCAAGTCCGTGGCCACAGAACAACAGAATATGAACGCAATGCACAAAGTCTTTCGTTAAGTGTTTTTGTCCTGTAGAAAAAGCAAACACTTAATATGGCATAATGTATTAAGATACATTAAATTCAAGACCAAAAGACCAAATTCGATATATAGCTATTATTTAATCTACTTCAAGGCAAACAGATGGCTAACACAATGCGCAAACTTTAACCTCCCATACAGCAAAACGATTAATGTGGCCTAATAACAGACTAAGATGATAAAGACAATTATGTAGGTCTAGCCTATATGTCTTGTTGTTGACTCAACGTATATACAGATCAGCAAATATGAACGTGCATTATGAAATGCATTAAGTGATTTTAAAAGGATCAACTCTGTACAGGCAAGCAGACGAGTACAGAACGCAGTGCGTTAAATTGTACATTAAACGTTTTCCTCCTATAGAAAATCATTATAAGTAAAACACATAATGTAGCTTAATGGACAAAGACAGTGATATAAACGAGTTTTAGACAGTTTATTCTACATGGAAAAATGCTTAACGCGAAACTTTGCGTGTTGCGTTTATTCTGGGCTGACCTGCTTGCCTGTACATATTAGTTATGTTTTTTTAATAATGCAGAGAAGCATATTGAGTTTGGCCTTTATCATCTTAGTCCATTATGCCACATTTTGTGGTATGTGAGGAAAATACTATATGCATATTAATAAAAAATAATGAACTGTATATTTAATTAGATATTTTAATAGCATCTTAATATATTAAGCCATGTTATGTGTTTTTCTACGGGAGGAAAACGCTTAGCGAGAGACTTTGCACAAGTGTTCATATTCTGGTGTTCTGGCCACGGATTTGCCAGTCTTGTCTTTTTCTTGCAGGACCCTGTACGTTATAGTACTAAATTATGTTTAATCGTTTAATCACCACCATAGCATCTTGTCTCCATTGGCAACATGCACGATTTGTGTCGATTGCAAGTGTTGCAGGTAGCAGAGAGTGCAAGTGGCGATTGCAAGTGACATTGTAATTTAGTTTCTTTTTTCTTGTCTTCGCCACCTGGCTACTGTTATAAAATGTTGGGAAATTCAAACAAAAAGTAATAAAAAATTCAACAAAATAAAAAATAAAGACTGCAAGTGATGTCACTAGCGGAAGTGCAAGTGTCTAAGAGTGCAAGTCTGAGAATGCAAGTCTGAGAGTGCAAGTGCAAGTCTGCAGCCAGACCCTCCTGTCTTTTCCTAGCAGCTTTCAAAACAGGTGAGAACTGATAGGGGAATTCGTGACACTTTGAGCGAAACAGAGCTAAAAATACACACTTTAAGTGACATTAAATAATTCAAGGCTATTTAGGCAGCACAAACAGCGATGAAAATAATAGCTACAATTTATTTACAGAAAAGAAATTACATGGCACAATTTTGTGATGATGACAGATTATCATGAGACGTCAGGTGGAGAACATTTCAAACAAGGGGAAAGACAAAATTATAGAGAACAGCTCTTGTTTATATGTAACGACTCCTGAGATAAAAGAGAAAGACTCCAAAGAAAAAAAAAAAGATATTGAACTGGAAAAGGGACATTTCAAAGTTGGAGATAACAAACAAAGGTCAACCGGATATGATGGGCTATTTTTTAAACAAGAACAGAACCTTGCTGTTGCAACGTATTCTCTCATGTTGCAATCTAGTGCACAAATGAGTATAAACTGCTCAGTGAAGTAAGGTGAGCAAGCATCAGTAATCTGTCAACCATGCTGTGTTTTTATTTACAACATTATTTTTAACCATAAATTTAATTGTAACATGCTTTAAAACTAAATCAAACATCTCTCTCATGGAAAAAATAAAAATAAAAATACAAAATAGCTTTCTTGCTTGTTCTTTGGCTAACAAGTTCATGCATTGTTAGCTATGAATAACAAAGGAAAAACAAAAAGAAAGAAACTTCCAAAAGATGATTCATGTAAACAGTAACTTTACTTACATGTTGTGGAAATGCTGCAAACAATATAATTTTTATGGCAACTAGCCTATATGTTGCCCTGCTTGATAATAGTTCAAATTTAATGCACTAACCCATATTTTGATTTAACACGTGTTTTACATTGTTTACAAATTTAATTATTATTATTATTATTATTATTATTATTATTATTATTATTGTTGTTGTTATTAACAACTTGCAGATTTTACAAGGGGAATGTACACTTTTAAGCAGAACTGAACCACAAAAGAAAGAAATGGTATTTTTCTTTACATGAAGCTATTATACACTTCAGAAGCCTTTAATATAGTGGACACAAGAAGTAGGCTGTGGCATTTTAAGCTAGAATAGGCGGTTTCTGTGCTACAGTGGTTATCTAGGGGAACAACATATTAATAAAATGTTTTCAAAAAACCTTTGTGCATCATGCCTCCCTCAACTCAAGCATCACAAACACCACTCTTATGGGTCTTTAAAAGTGACGGGTAAATGTAGGCTACTTTTAATAAAAGGTCCAAAATATTAGGAATGCTTTTAACTTGAAGTTTAGATTCCCTTATGGAAATTAACTATGGTTGTATTATAGTAACAGTGTAGTAAGCTAATTTTTTTTTTTTTTTTTTTTTTACTATAAATACCATAATTAAACTATGGTTAGGGTATATATAACTATAACTATAGTTACCCGGTGTTTTATTTTTTTTATTTTATTTTATTTTTTTTTTGTAGTAAAACCATGATTTCATAAGTGTTACCTGTCCAGAAGAAACTCTGTAAGTTTTTTGTATCAATTGAAATTCAAACATTCCATCAAATTCCTCCACCAACACTGCCAGTGTTTACATTATCTGTCCCTGTCTATTTTGTCAGGTCTTCAGATTTTGGCTTAGACTTCTGTAACAGAATCTGAGTTTATTTTCCCTCACTGTTTAAAAACCATATGACTCAGCCTGCCAGTAGCCCCACCACAAACGTTCTCTATTGGTTGCACGGAGGTAGGCAAATACATGCGCTGTGTCTGAAATTGCATCCTATTACTTTGCAACCACAAAAAGAGTATGTTCTATATAGTATGGATGTGTGTAGTATGAATCTGGACATACTACATTCTCCATATATATATATATATATATATATATATATATATATATATATATATATATATATATATATATATATATAAACTAGCTTATGCCAAATGTAGACCAGTCCATGGAATATTGCAGCTGAAATTAAAATTCACCTAAGCAGGCTTTTTTCTCTATCTTAATATTATAGTGTCTAATATATTATTAATTTAAACCTAAATGCTTACATTTCTATCCTGGTCTATGGTGCTTCTAAACTTTATGTTCTTTACATTTCTTTACTTCTGATACCAATATATCATCTTTTACTTCGGATCTCTACTTCGGTTACTATGTAGTGAAACCCAATATGCCAAATGTAAAAATTACTGAGAGAATTCTTTAAATATCTGTTTTTAAAACCATGTTAATTATGTAAAATTCATATTTATAATTGGATCCAGAAATATTTTGTTTGGTTTACAGTAGCGTTGGTAATGTTGGTAATTTTGTAACTGGAGCAAAGAGGAAATAATTTATATATATAGAAGATGTAGAAGAATGTGTGTGTGTGTGTGTGTGTGTGTGTGTGTGTGTGTGTGTGTGTGTGTGTGTGTGTGTGTGTGTGTGTGTGTGTGTGTGTGTGTGTGTGTGTGTACACCGTATATTAAAATGTGTCCAGGCTTTCTATGTCCTTCGTAATTATCAGCAGTAAAGGTGTTACCTTATTGCTTTTCATTTTGGATATTGTTCCTGTTTATATCCTTCCTTTTCTAAAACAGCAATAACTTTCTGACCGAGTGCTGAAAGCCAACAAACTTTGCAAACAGTTTATTTATGAGGCTAAATTTATTAATCACAATTATGTGGTAGATTAGTGATATGGTTGCTTAGCAACAGATATGCAAATTCAGAAAATTGAAGGACCAAGGGTGCTAACTCATTTTTGTGCAAAGGACTTCACAAACATATGCATTTTACACACATATCCCTCTTCTTATAAAGATAACATTTGATTTATGTATGATATCTCTGTATTTAACATTTAGAAGTATTTGTTTAATGACATTTAAAGCATTAAAAACACCTATCTATCTATGCATGCATTTAACAAAGGTGGGATATATTATGTTATAGTTCCACATTTTAGGGGATTGTGGATAATTTAGGCACTGCATGATTGAGTGATTTTACTTTCCCCTATATTAAAATCAATTGCGAGGGCTCTGTAAAGACTAGACTGCCATTTTTGCAGATAGACTACAATCATATCACACACTTGGGACACAGCTGAACAGATTTACCAGCTGCTGTAAAACCAAAGGTAGGATAACTGTTGTCAAATCGTTCATACTGTTTATAAGCAGATGTTTCATCTGTTTATAGTGTAAAATACCGTCTGTGTGGAAAATTTTTCTGTGACTAAACTGCCTGCTTTAGCCATAGAAACAGAATAAAGCTAAGGTACACTGTGATATGTTTAGTCATTAACGTGTTATTGCCTTTCTTGCACAAAAAAATTATATATATATACATTTCTATATTATATCTTTGGTTACAACTGACAACATGGCTGGTGACATTTCCACAACGATCCTGAACTCCTCATTGAAGCACAAAGTGAAAATCTTATTACAAACCTAAGGAAGTCATCTACAGCAGCAGTGTTCTCTAGAGCACCATGGGCACTGAGGCAGAGACAGCTCTCATACACACAATCCACATTTGGGGCAATTTGAACCCACTCTGCATTTAAGTCACCCATCCCATTGAAAATGGATTTGGTCATAGCAGATAACTTTGTCCGAGTAGCATTCTATGCTTTACTTTGCCACCCCCTCTCACTTGAGCTGCTATCTGTGTGCACCATAGAAATAGGATAAGTGGTCTGGCAAAGAAAAAAAAGTCTTTATCTGCCTAAAGCCAAAAATGGGGCAGGGAAAATATTAGCGCTGCAAAGTACAGGTCTAGTTAATCATATAGCAAAATAATATGAGCTCCATGACTAATATCCACTGACATTTGGTATTTGATTTGGTTTCTTAAGAATAAAAGAATGCTCATTCCTGATCTGAACTTTTTATCACTCTGTAGCAGCACTCATACTTTACCAGTGAGCTACCATGTAGTATCACTGATTCTCTTTTTCTTAAAGGGGTAATCAGATGCCCATTTTCCACAAGTTTATATGATTCTTTAGGGCCTTAATGAACAGTCTATAACATACTATAATTAAAAATGTTCAATGATAGAGTAAAAAAAGCACCCTTTTTACATTGTCAAAACAGCTCTGTTCACAGCGACCCGTTTCGTGGCATGTTCCTTTAAATGCTAATGAGCTCTGCTCACCCCGCTCCTCTTTTCAGGAATAGTTGGTATCAATCCATTCTTCAGGTGTGACTTTTTGGAGAAAAACCTGAGGTCTGGTAATAAATGATTTGTGCAAACATAGACACATTTGGCTACAAATCAATGTAAAATCAGTGTAACCCGCAGGATAGAGAACTGACAGTGAACCTAAATGCAGGTATTTATTTGCAAGCACACACTTGATTCTGTATATGTGAGGCTGTGAAGTGACTGTTGCTCAAAGATTTTAAAGAGATCACGATTGCAATGAGTGTCAGGTGATATGTATTTTCAGTTGTCAGTAATAAATAACAGTCAAGCTAAATTAAGAGAGCCCAGCTATTTTTAATAGTCACTTATTTTTGGATCATCAATCATGACGTCGGTAAACACTGCAGGTGTCATGATGGTCACAGACATGGTACCTTTAATTTCACCAAACTGAGTGCTCACTAAAGATGAATTAATTGCAAATCCTTATTTCAAGTAATTTAAAGTTTGATTAAACATACAACAAATTGGTGATATCTAAGGGACAACTGTATACTTTTTAATTAATTTTTTTATGCACAAATATGAGATGCTGTATATGGAGTGAACAGCATATGAGTCCAATCATAGCATGATACTGCCATTCATTTTCAATTACCTACCACCAAGCCATCATATATATTAGGGCTGTAACGATACGAGTATTCGTATTGAACCGGAAAATAAAAAAAGTGTGTGAAATATAAGGTAGCCCAATAAACCAATCGACAGTAACAGGCAACGCCCCTGACACCCCCAAAGAAAAAAAAACACCAACTTATATGTTAATGTTAGGCTACTCAGTCAGGCGCTCACTCACTCAGTACGCGCTGAAGGCTCGTTGCAAAATGGCTAATGAGTTTAACAGACCAGAAATAGAAGATCCTCCATTAACCAACAGGTCTGGTGTTTGGGTGCACTTTGGATTCCCTGTAAGCTATAATGGTGATGGCAAGAGAGTGGTGGATAAAAAAAACAACGGTATGTCGCATCTGCTACATGACAATAGGGTACACCAGCGGGAATACTTCAAACATGTCAACTCATTTACACCGACATCACACTAGTGTGTCAGTATCTGGAACAAGACGAAAAAAAGGAGAAACATACACGCCACAAACTATCCCCGCAGCATTAAGACAGACATCTCCAACGGATTCAAACAGGGCAAAAGACATCACCGCGGCGATTGGTACATTTATAGCCGCGGATATGAGACCTTTACTCTGTAGTGAAAAACGCAGGTTTTAAGAACATGCTTAATGTAATTGAGCCCCATTACAATATTCCTTCACGAGCCCATTTCAGCCAGACTGTAATTCCTGCTTTGTTCCAAAAACAAAAGCCCAAATAGAGAACCAATTGTAAAAACACACTCAATATAAAGAGTAATAGAGTTCCATATAAAAAGAGTTACATCTTTCATTTTTTTTATAAGGAGCTGTTTTTGTTTTATACAGTATGCTGCTAAGAAAACACCATAGAAGATGGGTAAAGAATACCTTCATCATTGTTCAATGTAAAAAAAAAATCATACTTTGTTAGTTTTAATAAATAAAACGTTTTAAAAAATCAAGGAAATTTATCTGCCAATTTTTTCTTTTTGCTGTATCCAAAACGTACTGAACCGCACCGTGACACCAGAGTATCGTATTCAAACGAACCGTGAATTCCGTCAACCGTTACACCCATAATATATATATATATATATTTTTTTTTTTT
The DNA here is from genome assembly GCF_963082965.1 of Carassius carassius. Lineage (NCBI taxonomy): Eukaryota > Metazoa > Chordata > Actinopteri > Cypriniformes > Cyprinidae > Carassius > Carassius carassius. The sequence continues at coordinate 24,347,882 of NC_081786.1, forward strand.
TATTTAAAGTACTGCATTCATTTATATTTTTATATTTATATTTTTATATTACTGGTTGTTGTTTTTTTGTTTTTTGTTTCTTTAGGATTAAGCAGTCACTTGCTCTATCGTTCACAGAGTGATCCTTCAAGATCACTCATTTTAGCAGAGTTACATTTTGTTAAGGCTACAGTTTTTTAAGTGATTCATTGTAAAATGGTACTGATTAAACATCATGGAGTTGTGACTTCACAAAGAAAGCACTTTTATTTATTTATTTAATTTCCTTGCCCTGAATTACAGAATTTAGGAGTAATTAGCCCTTGAGTAAACAAACCAAAATTATTGCACACTTTGGGATTCATTGAACAAACAAGGCATAACTCCATCGTATCTATTTGAATACAAACAGACAACACATAGCTTACCCCATTTAGCTCTTCCAGCCTCCATGACAGTCTTTCAGTGTTAGACTGTATTTCTCAAATACTTTTGACACAAAACTTTTCCATACCATCTGAGCGTGCTCTAGGCATTCAGGTGTCAGGGGAGACTCAATTGGATTCCTCTAAACCTGGGTCATCTTTGATATGCAGCACCCAGCTCTTTGCAGCCAGGGGATTGCTCTGAGGTAGCTCTCTGATAGACAGTGATGGAAAAAGCAGGTAGAGGTAGAGACACCAAACAGGCCTCAGTAAACCTTTTCCAAAAGGTGATGAACAGCGTTCTTTGGTTAAAACTTGTTACAAAAACTGGTTCCTGTTTTGAGTAAGAAAGACTATGTGAGTAACAATGCCACAACACCTATGAGCCTTTAGTGTTTATATGTTGATCCAGGTAGTTTCAGACTAATATTTATCACAGGGGATGTTTCTCAGGTTTTTGGCACAAATGTACCAGGGTTAAAAAATTTTGCCAGACGCGAAGTACGTACCAATAAGTACATATCGCTGCAGTTTATAAAATAAATGAACATTATAGGCAGTAAAACTCTGACAACTTTTATTCCTTTACACAAATTTACAGAGTTTAGATTAATAAAGTGTAATTTTCACACAATTTCTTGAAGAATAACATGTTATGACTTCAAAACAATATTAATATGCTGGGAGATTTGAAAACTGATTTTTGATTGAAAACCATTTGATTGTTAGCATCGCACTATCCAGCTTCATATATATGGGTTTTCATGGACGGTAGGTTTGTTCGGTAGTTCACAGAGTATGGAGACGTACTTTAGAGGTGAGGAGCTCCAGTTCAAAACCTGTCTAACCACGGTTCGACAAAGCAGTTAAAATCTGCATATAAGGACATTCAAAAAAAGTAAGTTTATATCAGTTTTGCATTTGTTAACAGTATCGGGTAGGTTTAGGGTTTGGTTTGGTGTAGGGCATATATCCAACATGATAGAGTATTAACTTTTAGTGACAGTCCCCGGAAATTTGAATTCTGAACCGCCGTAATACATTCAAGAAGCAACATAATAAAAACAAAGCAATGTGTACCAATTTCAATGCAATAAAAAGGTGCCAGGGTTAACAAATTGAAGCAGTGTTTTAGCGCCATTCAGTGGACATTTCTCTTTGAAACTGCAGCAAAAGTAAGTAAGGTACGTAAAAACGGTGTTGCACAAAAAGTGCACAAAGGTACGTATTTTTATGAGAACAGGTTGGGTTTTTCTTATTGTTTTCAGCTTAATATTGTATTCCTTATATTTCTCCTGTGACTGAAAACAAGCTGCAGTTTACAAATAAATGGACACTAGATGCTGTAAAACTCTGACACCTTTTAGTGTGTTAGTGAGTTTTGAATAATGAAAGGTAATTTTCGCACAATTACTTGAAGAATATCATGTTATGACTTCTAAACAATATTAATATGCTGGGAGATTTGAAACTGATGCATTTGATTGTTAGCATCACATATATCCAGCTTCATATCTATGGGTTTTTACAGACGGTAGGTTTGTTCGGTAGCTCACAGAGTAAGGAGATGTACTTGAGAGATGAGGAGCTCCAGTTCAAATCCCATGTAACCACAGTTCGACAAATTAGTTCAAACGTTCACGTAAAAATTGTGTTCCAGAAAAGTGTATAGAGGTACACATTTTTATGAGACCAGGTTGGGTTTTTATGTTGTTTTCAGTTTAATGTTGTATTCCTTATATTTCTCCTGTGACTGAAAACAATTCCTATTGTAAGGACAGTGCTCATGGTTCTAATAGTCAAATAAATAAAAATACAATGCAGAAAAACATGGTGTTTTGTCAACCTGTCACATAACCGTATTCTAGTATTTACAGCAGACTATTTGATTCTATGAAACAGCATCTTTCATTTAGTGAGTTTTATTTTTGACTCTCCGTTTAAAATCCCAAAAGCTGCACAGTATGCTGACTTTCCAAGGAGCCCTAAGCCCTTTTTGAATGGGACTAAGTTTCCCTAAGTTGGTGATGCAAATTTATATTTCAGAATTTTAATTTATGACTTTATGACTTTTACAAATAAATTTTCCTCGCACAACTTTTGAAATCTAGTACTCTCTAATGTGTGGGTGCTTATAGTACTTTTTTGCAGTAATAAATAGTTGCTAGCATGCCAAAACACACATTCTGCATGACCATATTCCTCATCCCTAATCCTACCCAATACCTAAACTTAACAACTACCTTACTATTAATAAGCACCACATTTTATTTATTTAAAATAAAGTGTGACCATATGTATGTACTGTATGTATGTATGTATGTATGTATAGATATAAATATACACATATATAAGTCACATTTAGGTCACATACTGTAGATCATGCAGATATTTTCTTGTCTATCATATTCTTAAAAAAAAAAACGTGTTCTGTGCTAGACTAACTGAGACTAACTGAGTTCTCTTGTTATTCTGATTGCTTCTATTGTTCTTATTCATAAGTCGCTTTGGATAAAAGCGTCTGCTAAATGATTAAATGTAAATATAAGTTACACTTTATTTTAAGGTGACATTAACAAGTAACAAGTACAAGTAATGAGTAAAATTAATTAACTACATGTTAAGGTTTTTTGGGTGGTTGATTGATTTTTTTTCATAATTTACTGTCATACAATAGTAACATGTACAATTATGTTACCTTAATCACATATCAGAATCACAACTAAATCAGTATATTGCATGAAATACATCTTCTGTTGATAAATGTAACCAAAACATTTAAGGGGTCATTGCCTTTGTTGTTTTTTTTTTTTTTTGGTTTAGTTTGTACTGTTTTCTGTTTCCATTTTATAATGTTATTGAGATTTATGAAATAAAAAACATCATAATTTATAAGTAATAAGCTATTTTCTATCCTGTTCTGTTCTCTCATTAGAAGGCTCTGATTGAATAGACGTGGCAGATCAGAAGTAAACAGCCACCGCAATGACAGGCTTAGAGTTGTGTATGTTTCACAGGCAACGTATATTCCTCATAGATGAATGCAGTTGTGATTTAGGTCAAAAATGCATAACTCAATATATATCAAATGATCTGTAAGAAGAGACAAAACAATAGTGAGACTACACAATAAAAACAGTTATTCACACTTGTGTCGCGACATTACTGTCTCATCCAATATAGTCGGCACAGCACCGTCTTTTAGTTTTAATCTTTTTGAAAATCCTGCTTCTAATTTTGCATTGTTTGTAAATTAATCTGGGTAAAATTAAATGAACAAAAGAACAAATTCTTGCTTTCTGCTTTTATTCACTCTTTCCTAATGTTGGGTTCAGAAAGAAGTCAACGCAAACACTACTTGGCACTGCAGAGCGTCTTGTATAATGTCCCCTTCAAATGATAGCATAGAGGTTTCCAGAAAAAAACAAAAATCAGACCATATTACACTGAAGCATTGAAGGCTTGTAAAGTTGTCTGCTGACACTGCTCTTTCTGAGACCTCATCGTCAGCCCTTTTTCACTCAGTCTGGGAACATCCTCATTCCAGGGTTTATGTGAATAGATATGTTTTACTGTGCTTATAAAACACCTTTTCTCTTTCAGGCTAATTAATTTAGCAGTTCCCCGCTGAATATCATTTTGGCAGGCTTCCTATTGTAAGTTTGGGAAAGCCTTAGTTGCCTTAGCTGCCAGAATCATTGCTGCTGTCATGCCTTTTTGAATAGTAGTTGGTAATAACCATGACTGAGCTTGTAACAAAGGACTTTGACATCTCATTGAAGTCTCTGTTGATGTCTAGCTAGAAACTTTCTATTAAAAAAAAATATTAATAATAATAATAATAATAATAATAAAACATGAACTACTTGTACCCTCTTTCTGAGATAAATCAGTGATGAATACAACATGAATGAAGAGCAAGCCGTTTCAATGATGGTGAGAAATCCTTGTTTTAAAACAAGATGTGACTGTGTCATGACGTTCTTCCCTTTAACAAGCAATCAAATTGGAGTGTGTTGCCAGCACTTCAGACATACTCCAAGAAGTGTAGAGAGGAATAGGGCAGCAGGGTGTGTTAATTGAAGTAGTGAAGCCCTGCAGCCTGTAAGTGTCTCTCATAAACATGGATCTTGGATTAGAAGTACCGGGTAGGGACCGACGTGGCAGAACTACAGAATTAAAAAGGCTATTGTCAACGTGAACATCAAAGTGAAACATGGACTGTGTCTGAAACTGAAGAGAGGAGCTGTGCTGTCCAGTTAGTCACAGACTTATGCACAAGAACCAAAACCACCATTTTAATTTCGCAATGCATAGGTAAATGTCAGCTCACCAATCACAAACTGATTTGCATGCAAAATAATGAAAACACAATTCCTTCCAAAGAGGATACATCATTGCCGTTACACGTTTTTCTTGGGAAGTTTCTGAAGCAGCAGATTATTGCAGGAATAGCAAGGGCACCATTAGCTGTGAACTCTGTCTGCACTCCCATGCATCACTGTTGGAGAAAGATGGAGAACTCAAGTCAAAAAAGACAGTCATGCCTTGAATATAAAATCTACATTGTACCTAAAGTGTCTTATTTTAACACATTGTTATGCAGTTGCTATGTGGTTGCAAAAAGATGACTCTCTGATATTCTGATTCCTAGGTATGGGTTTGGTCCTTTTTATGATCACTAAGAACACCTCTCCTCAATAAGATGCACTTTTGAGTTGCACAGTTTTAGGTTTCTTTCATGTTCAGATCACTAGTATGTAGTGGTATAAGTGTAGTAATAAATGTACTGACAACCATTCATTGTAAAATAAAATAATAATAATAATAATAATAATAATAATAATTTATGTATACAATTAATTAATAAAAAATATATATTGCTGTAATTTTGTAAGTAATATATTTAAATATATTTCTAATTACACATTTGGAATGATGAAGTTACAATTTAGTACATTTAAAATACATTTACTTATATTTAATAAAAAATATATAATTAAGATAAGAATACTACAAGTGTCACGGTTCTGATTAGTTTCATCATGGACTTAGTTGTGTTTTCATGGACTTGTCATTGGTTTTCTTCAGTCACATGTCTTTTTGTTCAGTTTTCCCGCCACTCTTTAGTTGTCATGGCAATTAATTCAATTTACTCAGGTGTTCATCTTTATTGCCCTTATTTGTCTTGCATTTAAGTTGCTGCTGTGTGATCTTTCATTTGTCTGGTATTGTCTGTGTAATACACATGTGTGCAAATCCAATACAATTAATCAAACTTTTTCACAAGGGTTACTTTAGGTATAATTTGGTCCTCTGACATGTCTCAAAGTCCAACTTTCTTCTGAAACAACTATTTAAGGGGAAAAAACAACACCGGCTAATATATCTTGCTTTAATATCTTTATCAGTTCTGTTTTACAAATCACCCAATCAATATGGCATTTAGCACATACTGATAAGTTAGGCAACCACACTGATATCCATTAACTATGCCACATGGAACAAAAAATAAATAAAAAACTTTGTAATAATCCAACCATAAAAGAAAAACATAAACAGTCATACTTTCCTTGTTTTACACAGAACTAGAATGACTTCCAGTTTTAATTCCAGATTCATTAAGATTTTTTTTTTTTTTTAAGGTTTTACATAAATGATTAGTGTCACAAATTGAATATATTGTAGGCATAATGCACAGATAAATGTAACCTAACTAATCTCCATCTGATGCATAAGTAGAAATTACTTTTTCAAAAATAAATAAATAAATAAAAAAGCCAAGGAAACATGGTCTTAAGGGAATAAATGATCTCCAATGCACATTTTTGCTAAATTATCTGCAATGGAAGAATATGGCAGGAAGTGCAGAGGAACCATTAGCTGTGAACTGCGCCTACACACCCATTCATTGCTGTTGGAGAGAGATGCTGGAGAACTTTAGTTAAAAGAAGCCAGCCAGCAAAGATCTGATTCTGATGAAAGCATACAGAGACCCCCTGCAAACATTCACATTCCCTCACTGCACGAGAAATGGAACTTTAGTGAAGCTAAAACTTAAAACTTTTCAAAGGTGATCCTGGAACTGCTTCTGTGGAAAGCTTTTTATAAGAATCCAGGGACTCAGTTGTCTCCGTCACAAGATTATCTTGGAAAACTGTGAACAGGGCTTTCTTTTTTGCTCTATCATGAATATAAGGTCTGTTGTGTGCCTCTCCGAATGACCCATGCTGTGTATCATCAATGGAATGGAGCAAGACATATCTTTCCATTAGGATGGTGTTATTTTAATTACTCTAGAAATTAAAGCAGATGGTCCATATTTGCCTGGAGCGGAAACAGAAGTCGAAGATGCAGTACATTGGAGAATTGTCTATTGAATAATGAATTAATTTGAGCTTCACACCTCCCTCCTTTGAGATTCGCTCATTTCAGAAGTGACAGGCTGAAGCTGTGTAATTAGACACAGCTCTACAAATGGTGAATATCAAACATGCTGCATTCCCCTGATTTCTTCTCAAAGTGCCTGTGCATCTGACCTTTTCTAATACATTTGGAATGATATGCTACCATATGCGTATTTTGTGCTGATTTCGCACTGTGTCAACATGGTACTTCAATGTCATTCAGTCACAATAAATAAATTTAAATAAAATCCTTGGTGTAATTGTAAAGTAGGTATCAGAGTTGTGTGCTACATTCTGGGAAGCTTAACACAAATGGGTCCCCTTGGAATAGTGGTGCAATTTACAGAAACGGCTATTTCACTAAATGGCTTTCTTTTATGTCTTCTGTTTAGAGGCACTTATCTTGCTGATTCATATTTACCATTCCCCAGATTTCTCCAGCCAGGACACTCTGTTCTGTTGCCTGCCCCTGTTGTAATATAAAAAAAAACACACACACAATTATATGATGGTGAAGGTCCATCCATCTGTAGTGGGGATGGGACACATTAATCTTCCCACAATGTCAATACAGCCTCTTAGGCCACATGTAGCTGTAACTGCACATGCAGCTGATGTGCTTTTTGCCAAATTTTGGTCTAGTCAAGCAGTTTTGGAACATTTCATTCTTGACATTTGTTTATTTCTTCAGTGGAACTTGCAACAATAGTTGGCTAATTATGCTTTTGGAAAATGCACCCTGCTCAAGCAGGTATATTATAGAGTGGATATTGTTTGAGATCATATCTTTAATACACTATAAATCTTCACCACAGTGCCTGCAGGAAAGTTACGGGTTCCACACAAGTTAAACTCTATGGACCGTATGCTATTGATTTACACAATTGATTTATTGATTTAAAAAATTAACTAAGCCTTCATTTGGTTAGAACTAGCAAAAATCATGTTTAAAGTGATGCACTTGGAAATGAAAGTGTGAAGTGTACTGCAAGTCAGAAGACCTTCCTGAAAAGAAAGCTCATAGATGATTTTATATCTCAACTCACATGATCCATTTACTTTGTTCAGAGCTAAAATGTGTTTCCCTGAGATAAAACTTTGCATTCCCTTATAGGCATGTTCAAATCCTGGTCATGACACTTTCTGTACAAAATTCTATCTTAGGGAAGGATAAACTGGGATCTGGGATGCTAATGTACCATGTCTGTCTGTCTTTATGACTGTCTGTTTGTCTATCTGACAACTCTTCTACTGTAACAGAAGTCTACATCAGTTTGGTCATAGGAGTAAGATGTAATCTGTCACTGTCTAGGAGTATGTGCTGTCTTTTAAAGTGAGAAATGCTTCAGTCCCGTCTTAGCAAAGAAAATACTGCAAAGACCTTTCCAGACAAAAAACATATTAACTGAACAAAGACAAAATAAGAAAAAAGAAAATGACTCACTTTGTATTAAGTGTCTTTAAGTACTTTGTACATTTAAGTTACATCTACAATTACACTGTTGATCCCACCTCTACCCCTTTAACCTAACCAGAAGACCATACCTGCTTCTAATCTTACTTGTATCCCTTATAAAGTGGGACCAAAGATCAAATTAATAACAAACAAATTAATTTCTGAGCTATTATTTCCTTGGCTTTTTTTAATGTTTTTTTTATTTTATTTTATTTTATTTTATTATTTTTGCCTCAAAGAACAACAATTCAGAATGTTATGCGTTAAAATTGTAGCTGTCTGGGAGTGCATATTTTAGGAAGAGACACAGAGAAGTCCTGTTGTTATTCATATCAGTGCATCTGAATAAAAAAAAACAATGTAATAGGTACCATCAGAATTGAGCACTGAAACTGTGTAAAAGAACTGTTTCTACCAAAAATAAAATTCAAATTAAAGCTGCAAGCAGTATTTACTGGGGTTCAAGCAGTTTAGGCCTCTGGGGTGGTCTCGGCCAACCAGGATGTATGGATGACATTTAAACACATCCAAAAGACAGACACACACACTGAAATTAAATGATTAAACTAGTTTTTAAGAGTTTAGATGTCATTCAGGTTTCACTGTAATCATAATGTGGCAAAATTGTAAAAACTGATGTGTCTCTGTATGAACAAAATAGAAAACGTTGACTCAATGAGATTTAAAATGTTGTAACAGTGTTTTTTTTTTTATTGTTTTGGCATGAATTCATAAAACCTTTCAACATTACTGTTTAAGTTAACTGAATGAGCCCATTAGTGGTTTTCCGCTTCCATCTAGTGATCATAAATGGCAATTTCTCATACATCACTGTGTTAAACCTTTATAACTGTTGACCTTTCTCTCCTAAATTTTGCATGCTTGTTAAGAATGAAATTATGCATTATTTTACACAGTTTTGATCATTTGTAGGCTTTCTGTTTGTGTGACGATTCAGGAGAGAGTAGAGATCCAATCGCTGGTATTTATTAATACAGGGTAATCCAATTCGTGGTCAAACAAGCAGAGGTCAAAGCCAAAACAGACAGTCCAAAAATAAACAAACAAATAAACAAGTAGGGAAAAGGAAAGGGAACTCGGAAGACGAGAGGTTAGGGTCAATCTCGGGAGACGAGAAGATGAAGGGGAATCTCGGAAGACGAGAAGCTGGCAACACGAAGGGTAAGGACTCCATACAAACAACAGGGAAAGACTGGTATTTATAAGGAGGCTAATGACAATCAAGTGACTGCACCTGGTGCAATTAACAGGAGTGCAATTACTGTGAAGACAGGACCAGACTAGAGGAATACTAGTGCCTACGGTGAAGTGCCTAAGGGGAAGTGAGCCCACTAGTGGACACCCAGGGAAACAGAGACTAGACAGCGTGACAGTTTGTATTAATAGGCCTTTGTGTACACTATCTAAAGAACATAATAATAAAATGACTGGTTTATAGTTGTCCAAATGCAATTGTTCAACAATTTTTTGATAATTATTGACCTTCAGAGTCTAGGGAATTGTACTTCAGTGGTTTTGATTCTCAGCTAAAACCCTTGTAATAGTTTGCAAAAGTAACTTTTTAAAATAATCTTGAATATTTAATTAACAGTTTTATTAACAACATTGGTCCCAGAGGCAAAATTGTTCAGAATGAGGAGATCTATTTTTTACTTTTACTGTAGACCTTTTCTACTGTTATAGCGCCACCTATAGTCCGATCTCCATGAAACTTTGCGTGCTGGTTCAGAGTAACCTGTCACATGTTTTCACCAAGTTTTCTAAAGTTTTCAGTTTTCGTCTAGGTTTTATAGGCTTTTGGGTATTTGGCCACACCCCTTTTCTAAATTACCCTGTTAAAGGTAACCGAAAGACAAATTTACATTTTTTCTTGATAATTATTGATCGGGACAGTGGTTTGATTCCAATCGGGCTAAAAACCTGGGACTAGTTTGCAAAAGTAGGTTTTTAACATATTCTTGAATAATTAATGAACGATTTGATTGACATCTTCGCCCCCTGAGGCAAAGTTGTTCACAAAGAGGAGATCTATCATATGATATTAAGATCTAGTGTTTGTGTGAATGTATGAACATGTTCTACAAATTGTGATCATTTTCTATTGAAAATTTGTTTTTGAGGCTTTTTCAACTGTTATAGCGCCACCTATGGACCGATCTACATAAAACGTTGCATACTTGTTAAGAGTCATCGGTCACATGTTTATTTCAAGTTTCAGAATATTTTGACTTTTTGTTTTGGTTTTATAGGCTTTGGGGTATGTTTTGCCACACCCCTTTTCTAAATTACCCATTTAAAGCTAACCAAAGTACAAAAGTCAAATTTTTTTTGATCTAAGAGTCCACAGAATATTACTGCAGTGGTTTGGTTCCGATCGGGCAAAAAACCTAGGACTAGTTTGCAAAAGTAGCTTTTTAACATATTTGTGAGAATAACAATTGAACGATTTGATTGACAGCAATGGTTTTTGAGGCAAAGTTGTGCATTATGAGGAGATCTATCAAATGATATGCATATTGTGTTGATATGTGAAACACCACGTGATTACAGAGCCATAAAACTCATTAGCGCCAACTAGTGGCCGATTTCTTTCAAAATTCTTACAGACCTTAAGGTTCATGAGTTGAACGTACCCAGCGAGTTTCATTCCGATCAACTTCCGTTAACCCTTTCAAATAGGTGCTTAAAATTGTTTGGCCAATGGCGGCCATGTTTTTTAGATATGCAAATGTCCTCATAGGTACTTGTGCCCCTTCAGACAAAGACACTGCATACCCATTTTCAAGTTGATCGAGCCAACGGTTGCCTAGTTATAGCCATTTATGTGTTTTTTCTATCTTAGAGTGCACCCAAGTGGCAGAGATGCGCAATTTTTTTTACTGTGACCAAAGATTGAGCTCATACATATGTGTACCAAGTTTGGTGAAGATATCTCATTGACTTCTGGAGCCATTTTAGTATAATAGGCTCCTCCCACAACGTTAATTTTGCCCTCTAGCGACCGTGAATGGAAATTTCAACTTTTTTTCAATAATTATTGATATTCAGACTCCATAGAACATTTCTGCACTGGTTTGGTTCCGATCGAGCAAAAAACCACGGACTAGTTTGCCAAAGTAGGTTTTAAACAAAATTCAAAATGGCGGAAAAATTTGCATACCGGAAATGAAATCAGAGATATACCTTTTGATCTTCAGGTGTCCAGCTTTCCATTGATATAAGACTCTTGAGACTACAACACACGGTCTAGGAGTCATGACCAGTTTAACGCTTTTGGTTGCTATAGCGCCACCTATGGGCCAATCGGGGTCATACTCTCTGAACCTCTCCTCGATTTTTGTACTACCATCTGGCAAAGTTTCAAGGTTCCAGCTCTTACGGTTTGGGCTGCACAACGCGTTTTAGTTTTAATTACAATAGGGTTTCAGCACTACGTGCTTGAACCCCTAATAAGTCATAATTTACTTATCCAAATGTTTCCATATCACTATCACTTCGGGTTGGGGGGTGAGGGATCTACTTTTTCAGGTACTGAGATTGAGTGAAGAATGGAAGAAGAGAGAAAGAAAGTAATGTTAATGCTAATCTGATAACAAAATTTTAAGTTTACAGACTGAACTTACTATAAATTTACAGTAAAAAAAAAAAAAGCCACAAAGAAAGTCACATGAAGAATCAAATTTCATTACAAATTCAATGCAGCGTTAGTTCAGTCAGGCCACGGAGGCATAGGCTGTGACCAGCTGATACCGTCAGCTGTCAAATCGCTCCAATCCCTACCACTCTCCTATTACACAGGACATATATACGTGGCACCACTGCTAGGTAAGTATGCTCAGCGGCTCGCAACCCTCCCTCCCTCCCCATTATAAGCATGAGCATATTACTGTGCACCTTCTGGTTGCCATCTTCTTTGTTTCAGATCACTAAGGCTTTCAAATCTTAGCTGGCATTGACCTCACTGCTGTGAGACACTCATCCTCATAATCAGGCTAAAGGATAGGCGTCCCACTGCCACATCTACATGATTATCACTGTTTGCTTTAAAGACATTAATAAGAGTCTTAATTGTCATGTATTTCTAAGCTGATGGTTCCAGGGTGGTTAATGTTAAAGCTCTTGTATGTTCAATTATTCTGGGAGCAAGAACCCCCATAAGGAACCATACCGCCAAAGATAACTCAAGTAAACTTGCCAAAGTGGTTCCTGTCTGAACTAGTTTTTCCACAGTATTTTTACTGGTAAATTCCATTTATATAATAACTGACAACAATATAATCAAACTAGTAATGCGGTAATACATATAATGTATAAAGTACAAATACCGTATAAATAAAATACATTGTTTAATTTGCCAAAATACAAAACACCATAATGGTAACACACATGACAGTAAAACAATGCAATAAAGCAATATGATCTCAAGAGTATTCTGTAAAAGTATAGTATTACATACAGTACATTTAATTACTTAAATTTGCATAGACACTAAAACAGACAGTATTGCCATACTAATTGCAACTAAATTGCAATATATTTATATATGAACAACTTTACAGATGTAGAAATGTATTTTTATGAATAGTGAAATCATGGCATAAACATTTTGATTGTATTGTAGTCAGTTATTATATCAATTGGATTATGTTTTCAATCACATTTATTAAACACAGCTTACTCATTTACTTAATATGAAATGATGCTGCCAACTCATATGAAGTATTATATAATGTTATAATAATTATAATAATATAACAAGACTTCACTTCAATAGCTTAGATTGAATAACATTTATGTAATCATTTAACCACAACTTATCATTATAAGCTACTTTAAAAGGACGAAATGTTGACTTATATAGTCAGATGTATGGATGTAACTTATTTAGGTGCTATTTAAGAATTTCAGATTTTTTTATTATGTATATAAATAGATTAAAATAAACATACTGCATTTACACATTGTGTATACTATTTTCAGGCTGTTGAATATAACTTTTCAAAACTTACCATAGCTTATTTTATCCTAAAGTTGTCTTTTTTTTTTGTTTTTGTTTTTTTTACAGTACTTCAGGTTCAGGTTTAATTTTTCCTGCCAGTAAGAGCAAATGTGTATATATAAACATGTGTTTTTTTTTTTTGTTTGTTTTTTTTTGTTTTTTTTTTGGAATTCCCACGCAGGGAACTTTATATTAAAACCAGAGCATCAACAAACACAGTCACTATAAGCCAAAGTGATCGGTTAAATTGGATGAATAGTGACTATGGGTGCATATTTGCCTCTAGCTGTCACTATGGGCATTAACTTAATTTTTTTCCAGAAGAAGACAGCTAATTAATTGCATCACTGTCGCGGCTGCTTAGAAAGAGCAGGCCACTTATCTGCAGTTTGAGTGATCTTTGGTGACTTTTCTCAAGCTGTCAAATGCTTGCTGGATTTTACTCAGAATTATAATTTTGGACAGGGAAAGCATGTAGCCCACTGTCTCTTGAAATTAATTGGAGGCTATGGGGAAACTCTCTACCCTCAGCTTGTGGATGTGGAGGGAACATATAAGAAACAGAACACATCGTGCCCTGTTTTTGTTCTCATTATTTAATTCCTAACCATGAGCATTTCCCTCATACATCATCATAAAGAAGCACTCACACTGAATTAGTATTATCTCTAATGCATTGTCCTCCAGTTTTATGATTACCCCACAATTCCTACAGGGATTCATGGCTTAATTAAAATCAATTCAAGTTTATGAAGCCAATGGTGTTGGTGAGAGTAATTTGTTTAAATAAGCCAGAATAAATGGCTTAGTGTTTTGTTAACCATATCACAAGTTTCCAAGGTGTACAATAAGAACTGAGAAAATGGATTCATGTGACAACATAAAAAAACATGGTAATAATTTTGTTCAACTGTTCTTGTTGCATTGTTCCACTAAACAGGAAACAAACATTATCTTAATAAGCAGACAAAGCCATTAGTAACATTTCATAATTTATGTCCACCCAAGTTACCTGAGATGATGAAGTACCTGATGTTGATGTAAGTTATATCACCCGTATATTTTATAAACCACTCAACCAGTGACTTTGATTAAAAAAAAATATTTTTAACTAAATATAAATGCATAGTCATCCTCCAAAATGAAAAAAATTTATGTTGTGTCCTAAAAAAATACACAAGGAGAATTTTTGAAGTGAAGAACAAATTATTGCAGTTATTATTTTTGGGTTAACTACTACTGTAGAGCTAAATAATTTAAAACCTTTGAATATTATCACTGGTTTTAAAAGAATTGATCAGTATTGTTCTTTTATATGATCACTTTTATTTAATTGATGACAGACATTTTTAACTATCATTCACTCTATATCACTCTTTAGCAATCTTTAAATCTTTAAAAATGATTGATGCTCTGGGAATTTCTTAATTACATTGGGGAATTAATTGAGGAATCTCCATATTTTTTGTTAAATATTTCCTAAACACTGCGGTATAAGGGGTTGATAAGAGACCTATTTGCTGTGGCTAAAAACAGAGGTATGATTGGCTGCAGAAGCAATGAAGCTTAAGCTGACCATATAGCAAAGTTATTAAAAATGAAATGCCTTTTGCTTGTCTGGTGAAATTCACATCTCACAACACTTCTTGCAACAGATACCTTAGTGGCTGTCAGTCCCTTGAGGCCCAAAATCCAATTTAATGGAAGTATTCACTCCATAAACGGCAAAAAAAAAAAAAAAAGGCTAGGCAAGGTCTGAGAAATTGAAATGAAGGGCTTAACCCTTTCAAGACATAATATCATTGATGGAAGTCTCAAGTTAAATTGGGTTTGAGTTTGCTGTTCTTCTGATAGATTTTATTAATGATGCATACACCAAATATGTTTTTATACATTTTTAAAAAAAAAAAAAAAAAAGAGTGTAATAACACAGAATCAATACAACAGCTAGAACTAAAGATACTGTTGTCAAAAAAGATGTTCAAAAGACAATTGCAAATATTGATTATAATGCACTACTAAATGATTGATTGACCTGCTAACTTAATTTTGCCTCCTTTTAGCTCATTAATAAGCTGTGAGTTTTTATTGAAAAAAAAACAGGCATGCTGGAATAGATGGCTTTTTTCCCCACTGACCTACAAGTGACCTACAAATTGCATTGAAATGCTTGATTTTTTCCACATGAAAATCTCTCTCTCTCTCTCTCTCTCTCTCTCTCTCTCTCTCTCTCTCTCTCTCTCTCTCTCTCTCTGTGTGTGTGTGTGTGTGTGTGTGTGTGTGTGTGTGTGTGTGTGTGTGCGTGTGTGTGAAAGCTGAAACATGACTGCTGCTGCTAAACATAAAACAGCATGCACATCTTGACTCTCAACTGCATTTTTAATGCAAACCTATTTCACCCAAACATGCAATGGCATAGATGTTTCAGCACCTCGGACAGGGACAGCACAGATCTTATTAAAAGCGACTAGGTGTGAAATGACTAAAATCCTCCTGCCAGATCCACCTGGAATTATAAGAGACTGAGGCTGTTCACTACTCAGAACACATGCACTGTCTCCTGAGCAGCATTGTCTAACAGCCAAAGCAGATCTGATTTCTGGAGAAAACAGTGGACAAATGCTATTAGTCACAAAATCTAGACATAAAACAAGGTGCGTTTACCTCTGGCACTATAGCTCAACAAATAGCTCATGGGAATATACTCTATTTGGATGCCACAAAGTCAATTGAGACCAGACCTAAATCATGAATCCACAGTCATTTGTCTCTACTACCTAACAATTCATTATGTCTGCCACTGCAGTCAATAACAGTGATTTTTCTCCCTCCCTTTCGTCCTCGATCTGGCGAACCAGGAAGTGCCATTGACACAATTCACAGTCAGCCATTTATAATGACTGTTTCATCTCACCTGACCCTCTGCACACATTTTTCATTTCCTGGTTGGACAGGACAATCTCAAACCATCCAAGAGCATTTTGCACATGATGATAAATCCCAGAGTTAGACAATAATACACCCCTATTTCAAAGGGAGATGCCATAGTGTGTCAGCAGTGCATAGTGAGCTGGTTTAAAAAGTATGGCAAAATTAATAGATTAGTTTCCAAACCCTATTCTACACATCACACATTACATTTTTGCTGTTTTTAAACGAGAACTGTCAGCATATAATGCTATGAGGATGAGATAAATGCATTCTTGGGTGAAGTTTGCTGTATTTTCCCAAACTTACAAAGTATGGAATATAAAGTTCTGGCAGTTGCCAAAGTGAGGTCTACTTTCACATTAATAAAACAGCACTTTTCAGGGTTTCAGAGTTTAAAAGAACGTTTCTAATGTCAGAAAATTGCTTATGCTAGCAAGTTTCAAGTAAATGTGAAAAGTCTTCTTGGACCAACAGAAATGGAAAAGTAAGGCTTTGCATGATTTCTGCCAGTTTAAATACTGAAATATAATCTATGAAATACTGTAGCATAAGGCTTTTTGGAAATTTCTTTAAAGTTCACACAATAAATGTGGCCTGTCAAAATGAATTTTTCCTTATTTTGTGGGGGGTGGGGAGGAATGGGGGTCTAAATGCAATTGTGCTTTATGGCATGAAACACCACTGTCTTCTGTTTTAATTTTTAATTTCAGTTTTAGTATATTTTTATATTTGTTTTAATGCTGAGTGTTGGAATCAAGAATTTCACTCACCAAGGCACATGTGCGGTGCTGATGTGACAATAAAAGTGATTTGATTTGAAATCTGTGCGTGACTGGTTGACAACCCATATTAAAAGTTCTAAACATCTCAGCTCACCACAAAAGCAGTTTGAACAGAATTACAAAACAAAACGAAAAGTAAATAAGGGGTCCCAACGTTATGTATGTATGTATTTTATTTTTGGCCAACAAATAACACCACTTCTGACCAGGAAAAAAATTATTCTGAATAAATATTTTAAAAATGCTTTGGGTCAAGTTTTAAGACTGTAAATATAATGAACAGAAAACACATGCTCTACCCATGTTAAGAGGGTTTTGGATTCTCCTCTTATCTGAATATGTAAATGAGCTGGATCAGAATGTTAACCACAAGAGCATTCACACTCAATTCACAGCATCAGCACATCTGTGAACATACTGTATATCGCCTGATGTGGAATTATGCCAACATAATTTATCCATAATGTGGCTGCATTGTATTTCCAAGGTTGATTTTATCAAAAACAACTCTCTCACCCAGGGGGATCTTTAGCTCGGCGTGTGATGTATGTCTGAAACAGCCATGATTTGAGTGCAAATAGCCTTCTCTCAGCTTCCTGTTCAACATCCAGGTTGAGCCAGCCTCTGGGGAGCACTTCATTTGGAGGCACCATAGAACCCACTTTTCTAGTCTCTGAGATAAAGTGTCTAAAGAGCTTTTTATTCTGGTGACTGTGCGTCTAAAGTCCCAGGGGTGAAATCAGAACTTCATGGTGTCTGTCAATGAAACTTTGCAATGCTGAGTATTCTTTTAGTGGTATGTCTAGAGACCTGTCAAATCTACAGAAGAAAAAGATTTTTTTTTTTTAATGTATGTAAATTTGCTCAATTAAATGTAAATGTGATGTCACACAAATGCACAATTTAGGCAAAGACACTTCCCTTCCAATTTTTCAATTTTATAAGGTCTACAAAGTCTTGACTGGGTAAATACATTTTTAAGAAAAAAATCCATAGAAAAACAGGAAAGATACTGGTAATTTCTGTCAGGGAATTATCCCAAAAAAAATGTTTGACCCTAAAACCCAAAACTTCTAAAACACAATGCATTGCATAATACAAAATATAGATAAAACACCTGTGAAAAAAAAATCCATACAGAATGCTAGTGATTAATCAAGATTATTCGCATCCAAAATAAAACTTTGTTTTTGCATATTATATGTGTTTGCACTGTGTATATGTATGTGTATATATGTATGTGTATAAACTTATTTTGGATGTGATTAATCAATTTGAGAGCACTTCTTCACATTAACACTGGAGTACATTGGAGTCTATTTTTACAGTCTTGAGTGTGGAGTGGAGCTTGTTAATAATAATTTTGTGTAAAGGGTGGTCATGGATCAAGCTGACTGAATTTAAACACAGATTTGTATTTATTTCTTTATTTTTCTAGAACAAAAATGCTTGTTGGAATTAATGTATTTATTTTTTTAATGTAAGTTTGTGGGGGGGGGGCTATTGCTGAGGAACAAGAGATAAACACAAAAGATAAAGATAAATGCTACATCTAAACATAATAAGTTTAGGCAAGAACTGACGAAGAAATTAAAGAAAAATTGATACCTATGGGTTAATGAGGAGCCATCTTAGAAATGGGTGCACATGATCAGATCATGTTCAGAGATCATGTTCTACTTTTTAACAATAATAAAGCCTCACTAGTATTGGAGAAATTGGAGAAATTTCTTTTTAACTTACTAGTGGTGCCACTCAGATTTCACCTGGAAACCACAGTGATTTGTACTTGGAGGTATGTATTTTGGGTTTTGTAAAAGCAACCACAACAACAAGACATTCTGTCACTGAATGTAGCACTTCTTTATATTTTTTTTCAGAGAGATACCCCAATGGTAGAAAAAAGTGTCTGAATATAGGTAAGTATTTTTAGCAAGGTCCCTGATCATTCCGGTCTGAACCTACAACTGTTGGTGCAGTGCATTTCAGTACAGATTACATTTTAAAACTGTCAGCGTCAAACAGATTTTGCAAAGAAGCTTCTGCTGAATGATGGGAGAGCATCGACAATATTGCATTTTACAGCTAACCTGAAGCCTGTGAGTAAGCTAAAATAGGCTTGGTTAAAGTTATATGGTGATTTAGGAGTGGTTCCACCAAACCTATTCAAATAAAATTGCTCATCAGCCTTTCATGCACTGTTACGAAGAGAGTCAGAGACGTTTGGATCCAATTGCAGTTCTTTATTAACAGAAAGGTCAGGAAGGCAGTAATCAAGAACAGCGTCAGGTTTGTCAGGGATATCCAGAAACAGAAACAAGCAGAAGTCGGGGCAGGCGGCAGAGAATCAAGGGCAGAATACACAATCCAAAGGTCAGACACAGAAGAACAAACACAGGGAAAACACTATGAAATGCTAGACTGAGCTAAACAAGACTTTGCAGTGAGTTGGCGTGAGTGTGCTGCTTATATGGGTGTGTGTGTATTAGCTGCAGATGTGTAATCAGATGCAGGTGTGTAATCAGATGCAGGTGTGTGTGTGTGTGTGTGTGCAATCAGTCCGAGGAATGAGGCAGGATGGTAAATGGAGTTTGAAAAAAGGGATGGAAACAAAAATGAAGAGTCCTGAGTGGAGTGCCCTCTATTGGAGTTTATGGGCACTCCAGCTAATTACCATGACATAGCCCCCCCAAGGCAGTGCAGACAGAGCAGGAATCCAGGGTGGAGCAGGCGGAACTGGAGCCCACCGGGGCGGAGCAGATAGAACCCACCCAACTGTGACTTGACTTTTTTCACGGAGATCAACGGTGACTTGACTTTGTTCACAGAGATCAACGGTGACTTGACTTTGTTTCACGGAGATCAACGGTGACTTGACTTTGTTTCACGGAGATCAACGGTGACTTGACTTTGTTCACAGAGATCAACGGTGACTTGACTTTGTTCACGGAGATCAACGGTGACTTGACTTTGTGCAAAGAGATCAACAGTGACTTGACTTTGTTCACAGAGATCAACGGTTACTTGACTTTGTTCACGGAGATCAACGGTGACTTGACTTGACTCATGAAGTTTAACTGTGAATTTACTTGACTCGTGGGTGTTAATGGTGATTTGACCTGACTCTGGACTGTCAGTGGTGACTTGACCTGACTCTGGACGGTCAACGGTGACCTGACTAGACTCTGGGAAATCAACAGGGACCTGATCAACGGGGACCTGACTTGACTCTGGGAAGTCAAGGGGGACCTGACTTGAATCATGAAGTTTAACTGTGGTTTTACTTGACTCATGGGTGTTAATGGTGATTTGACCTGCTTCTGGACGGCCAGTGGTGACTTGACCTGACTCTGGACGGTCAGCGGCGACTTGACCTAACACTGGACAGTCGACGGCGACTTGACCTGACTCTGGACGGTCGACGGCGACTTGACCAGACTCTGGACAGTCGACGGGGGCCTGACTTGACTGTGGAAGACCAACTAGGCTGGCGGCCACTGTGCAGTGGTACTGGGTTGGAGGCCATCTTGTGCAGAGGTGCCGGGCTGACGGTCATCTTGTGCAGAGGCGCCGGGCTGGTGGCCATCTTGTTCAGAGGATTTACTTGACTCGTGGGTGTTAATGGTGATTTGACCTGACTCTGGAAGGTCAGTGGTGACTTGACCTGACTCTGGACGGTCAACGGTGACCTGACTAGACTCTGGGAAATCAACGGGGACCTGACTTGACTCTGGGAAGTCAAGGGGGACCTGACTTGAATCATGAAGTTTAACTGTGGTTTTACTTGACTCATGGGTGTTAATGGTGATTTGACCTACTTCTGGACGGCCAGTGGTGACTTGACCTGACTTTGGACGGTCAGCGGCGACTTGACCTGACACTGGACAGCCAACGGCGACTTGACTTGACTCTGGACGGTCGACGGCGACTTGACCAGACTCTGGACAGTTGATGGTGACTTGACCAGACTCTGGAAAGTCGACGGGGGCCTGACTTGACTGTGGAAGACCAACTAGGCTGGCGGCCACTGTGCAGTGGCACTGGGTTGGAGGCCATCTTGTGCAGAGGTGCCGGGCTGACGGTCATCTTGTGCAGAGGCGCCGGGCTGGTGGCCATCTTGTGCAGTGGCGCTGGGCTGGCAGCCAGCTTGTGCAGTGGCTCTGGACTGGCGGACATTTTGTGAAAAGTCTCTGGGCTGGCAGCCATTTTGTGAAGAGACTTTGGGGCTTCAACGCTTTCCTCTGCCTCTCCTACAGTGAACGGAGAGTCATATAATATCAGCACATAGTCCATGATGTTCCTTTAAACTGCCCTTAAACTCCTATCCAAGTAACAATGATTTAGTTGGTTCACTGAGTACAGAACGGAACAAGTCGGCAAACAGAACTTATCATAGTACTGTACTTGATATGATATCTCACAGAACTGTTGAACATACTCTTCAGTAGATAGGGCTCCTTGATGAAGGTGCAATAGCTGATGGATGGAAACAAAAATGCAGAGTCCTGAGTGGAGTGCCCTCTATTGGAGTTTATGGGCACTCCAGCTAATGATCGTGACACACACAATAATTCTGCCGATAGCAATTTGTGAAAATCCCCTTTCCTAACAAGTTGATGAATGTGGATGAAACCCATAGCTTCATTTCCAATGGCTTCTCTAAATTCTTCCAAGTGATATGAAAGTCATCCAATTACTCAGATAATTAAATCTGCAGAGTGGTGACAGTGGAGAGGAGCAGGTGGCCATCATGCCTTAGTGTTATAAAACTCTGCCTGCAGTTAATGAGCACAGAGCAGAGAAACGCCTTTATCATTGGATCTCAGGGCTCTATATCACATGTGATGCATTCATACTTTGTTTTAAACCAGTTCTCTGATTAAGAAAATAAGACTGAATATTTAAAAGAAGATTAAAGGAACAGGTCAGAAATGAACTAGTTGTGATGAGTCATTAAAACAATAAAATGCTGCAATTATTTATGTATCATGGCTGTTCCAAACCTGCATGCTGTTATTGTTTTTCATGGAATATCAAAGGACAGTTTTTAAAAGATTCTTCATATGGCTTTAACCAGGAATGACAAACGTTCTTGCTATTTGTTAACATGGGATATGGTCAAAATATGGAATAAACTATCATTTATAAATAACATCTTCAGATCTTTTTTTTTTTTCAAGCAATGCTGCAAAAAGATTATGTTAAAGCACATTGTTTGCCTAACCTCCTCCAACCCCAAAGTTCCTTCGAAGAGATCTCATGAGCTTTACAAAATGTTAACAACAAATGAACCACAGAGGAAGAGAAGAGATTTCAGCCTCAGCCGACTAACCTTGTGGTTTCATGAATATAAAATAAGCTTAGCTCAGAGATGCTCAGAGAAATGTCAACCCATAGTCATTAAGATAGTGTCCCTGAACAGTCTATTAGCAACCAAGGCTTTTAGCAATTAAAAGCATATCACTTTATTTAAAGTTAATTAATTAAATGAGGTCTGAGTATTAACAGATGGATATAAATGGGGCGGTGCTTCTCATAGCTGTGATTGGATTATTAACTATTAAGGAATTGTGTAATTAATCAACAACCTAATTTCTGACCAGTTAATGCTGGATTGTAGTTAAAGGATGGAATTAGTGCTGCTACTAAATATTCTGATGATAATCAATTATTAGCTGCATAGAATGCATAAAAATAAGGGACAAGAGAAAATCAATAAATATACAGTTCATTCAACAAAACAACAAAAGTTTTACACTTTGGAAATTTCAAGTTTACTTATCACACTAATCACATCGTCATATTAGCATTTTGCATACTGATATGTGACTGATATTTGTCTCATAAATATGTGACCAAATATAGTGAACATGTTAATTCATTTGTGCAGCCAAATGAAATCAAGATGCAAGATGCATTATTCTTTTCCTGCCTTGCAAGTACTTCAATGCAAATAAAGTTGTTTAGAAGCAGAGGTGGAAGTAGGCTATTTAACACATACATACAGACATACTCAACTGTTATTTTGGGATTCATTCCACTGATGACCTCTCGACCTCTTGAAGAAGGCACAACCTGCATTTCCTTAACGGGTTAGTTTAACAAATTAGAAGCAAAGAAACGAGGATTTGTAAAGAAAAACTTTAGTCGATTTCAATATAAGCCAAGAGGAGAATTGGTTTCATTTTCCGTCTTCCTCCTGAACAGATTCTGCATCCCACAGTCAGCAAATGTGAGAAAAAAGTAGCCTGTAGCCATGTGAGGGATGTTTTATTACAGATGTGTGCACTTTATTTCACGTCTTCTGAACTGTTGACAACAAACACCCGCTTACCACCATTGAAAGGCTTGGAAGAGCAAGGAACATTTTTAATATAACTCAGATTGGATTCTTCTGAAAGAAAAAGTCACATACACCTAGGATGCTTTCAGAGTGAGTAAAACATGGAAGATATTTTTTTTTAATTTTGGGTGAACTAACCCTTTAAAAGGCTTAAAGCTGAATACAAGTTTAACATATAGCAACTAATGGTGCTATAAACCTTAAAATAATAATAAATGTTAATCATCATACATAAGAGCTAGTGGATGCATATGGTGTGTTGGTCTTTACATGTCTTATAAGCACAAAGTAGAATGAATAAGAACAAAGTTAAATGTACAGCTCTCCTCCTTTAAAATCTAACATTTGATAAAAAAAATGATTGAGCTGAATTATTACAAAAGAAATACATATTAACTGAAGCCAGGCTGAGTGAGTAAACACTGTTATTGCATTCCTGACATGGGTCAGACCCTCGGTCACCTTTTGGATACCAAATACAGACATTGCCGTAATGTTAATAACCCAAATAGATACACCAGTTTTAAGAAAACTCTGATTATGTATTGATAATAGAACAGAGGGATTGAAAATCCATCCTTCACTACTATAGTAAATAACATTTGTATCAGGGACAATTTCAAATAAATGTTACCAGAATTCTGCAACTGTAGAGTTGCATATAAGTTATGTTCTGTTATGAGCCTAAATTACAGTAGCCTAAATTATAGAGTTGTGTTTACGCTGAAGTATTACTTAATTTAAGGCACAGCTCTATTCCAGTATATTTGGAACCTAAGTAACCTTGATTGCAGGTAGTTAGTGGATAAGCTTTTTGTTTTGAAATACCATCTGTAAAAGTGGTGTAAATAGTTTAGTTTAGTTTAGTGGATTAATGTTTTCATTTAAATATAACTTGTTTTGTGCATACCATAAACACACACTCCTTCAGCTTTGAATCAGAGTTTAAGCACGCTCAGTTTCTTTTTTTTATTTCCTCCTCAAGCAAGAAGACCTAGAGCCCAGAGAGGAAAAATATTTGAGAGTACCTGTTTGGTCAGGTCACATGGTCTGGTTTGAAGGCTAGGTTTGGACTTCAGCTTAATGCTTGTGGAGACCTCCACCTTGTTGTACTCACACCTGTCATAATGGAGTGCTTTGTGTGGCTGATCTTGACCCACATCAAATCCTAGACTTCCCGGCTAATGGACTTCAGGCAGCCAAAATCCATGAACAAGCCTCACCAACTGTCAGGATCAGTGATCATGCTGTTCTTCAAATACATACATTCAGTAAAATACAAATGCTGTTTTGGAGATAATTTCAGGTTTAGGTTTAAGTTTTAGATTTTTTAACTTAATTTTTTTTTTTTTTTTTTTTTTTTTATATATTTCACTTCACTTAAAAAGTAAATGTTTCAAAATTACATAATTATGATTTTTGCATACTGAATTGTGATTGATCTTTTTTCAAAAATATATTTAAATAGCGAACTGTGATTACTGTTGTTTTATTCATAATATATTTAACAATTTACACTACTAATGACTGTCTATTCATTCATTTCTGAAGCCGAATGAAACCAGGACTCTTGTTGAATATGTACAATTTCACCACTTATTTTTATTTGTTTGTTTGTTTTAATCGGAGTAAATCCAGGTATCCAAAGTGTGATTTTTGTTCACCATTGCTGCTTTACCTCTAACAGGAAGGTCCTACAACTAGTAGTTAAGACTGCACAGCATACATTGGGTTCAGTAATGATTGATAGTCTCCACCTCTGGCCTATCTGCCCATTCTCTTTCAGTGAAACTGCTTCAGCATGTTCATTCCAGAATCACTGGAGTCAAGCATATTTTCTGCCCTCTGGGCCCGGTTTTTCAAAAGGTTTAATCCGGATAAAATTGATCCGGATTTAGTAATCCTTTTTTTGCGATCCGTGATCACGCAATCCAGTTTACTTTTGGAGCCAGTTTTTTAAAGCAACATCGGATTGGATCAATCTGATCCGGATAGGAACTTTTCAGGATCACCAAATATGGATAACCAGTGCTCAAACAGGATAGGAAATGACAATGTAGAACTATAGATATGTAAAGAGCAACAAGTAGAATAGCCAGTGTGGGGTCAATATAAGTTTATTTTTATTTGAAATGAAAACCCACACATTAAAAAAAAACTAAAAACAAGAAAAACCCCACCCCATCCTCTTCCAGCAGTCCGCTCATCTGAGACCTACAACACAAACACTGTACATTGATGATATTTATAACAAGTATCAAGTATAGATGTATTGAATAAAAAAAGACTTAATGTAAAAAAAAAATATTTTCGATTATGATGAATATATATATAAATTAGTGACAGAATAAAATTTATTGTTTTTGGTCAATTTTGACAGCTGTTTAGGCGATTATTTTATTATTATTATTCTACTTTGCTGTAGGCCTATACTGAAAGGCTGAATACGTTAAAGCCTACCTTATCACTGTAGCCTGACGGATGAACAAATAAAATCAAAACCTTATGAATAAATAGGATATCTTGTAAGATACTGCATGATACAAATATAGTATTATTTGATACATTTTTAAAGTTTTCATTACATTTTGGCCATGAAATCCACGCTGAATCCACCTTTCTGATGGGATCAGTTTAATCCAGATTTTTTTGGATCAAAGTGATCCAAATCCTACAAAAAAGTTATAAAAAAACCCAAACTAAAGGTTTGATCCGGATCAAAACCAAGATTGGATTACGTGATCTAATCCGATTATGTAATCCGTTTTTTCTTTTGAAAAACACATTTTCAAGATTTGATCTAATCCGTTATCCAAAATCCTACTGGATTACTTTTGAAAAAACGGGCCCAGGCTATCAGAGTAAAGCCCTGCCCCCTACCTTTCAATCTTCGAGCACTGAGAAGACCATTTTTCATATATTTCTGTGTAACATTATGCAAAATTCTGTTACGTTTTACAGACTTTTTAGACTGCTTAGATTTTTCACCTTAAAATCAATTTCAAGTATCATGTTTCTTATTTTTTTCAGTTAAAGGGTTAGTTCACCCAAAAATGAAAATTATGTCATTAATGACTCACCCTCATGTCGTTCCAAACCCGTAAGACCTCTGTTCATCTTCGGAACACAGTTTAAGATATTTTAGATTTAGTCCGAGAGCTTTCTGTCCCTCCATTAAAAAGGTATATACGGTATACTGTCCATGTCCAGAAAGGTAATAAAAACATCATCAAAGTAGTCCATGTGACATCAGAGGGTCAGTTAGAATTTGTTGAAGCAACGAAAATAAATTTTGGTCCAAAAATAACAAAAATTATGACTTTATTCAGCATTGTCTTCTCTTCTATTTATACATTTTATAATCCAAGTGAATGAGTAGATTTTTATTATGTATATATATATATATATATATATATATATATATATAATTATTATTATTATTATTATTATTATTATTATTCAATGCCCTTGCTTTGTGGTACAGAGGTGGCATAAATGTATTTACACCAGAATCATGATTGCAGGATTATTCACAGCTCAAAAGCTGATTCATGTACAATGCCTTGCTCTGATTGTCATGACAACTAGGTTTACTGTGCCTTTGAGAGAAAATATCATGATCTTTGAAGTGAGCCCAAAAATATTCTCTCAGACACCATACGAATAAAGGCAGATATTCACTTTAGTCTGAGTTACCTTATTAGCTAGTTAGTAGAATAGCATCATAAGAAGTTTTTCCATCATTCCCCTATTGCCATTAATATTATATGCCATGTTTTATTTATCTATTTTTGTATATAAAGAATGGTGCTCCTGTGAAGAGACTGCATATAACAACATTTTATTAAGTTTGCCAATTATTATGCCCATTTTTATATTTTCTGATGTATTAATATTTTATGTTTGATACTTCCTGCAGGTTTAGACAGTTTTCACCTAAGTAGATGAAGAATACAGTGAAGCTTCATGTCATGTAAAAAATATTGGGTTATTGTGATCTTAAATTATCATGCTTTTTTTTCTGTTTCTTTTTTTATGCAGTCATTTAGTCAATTAACCAATTATTAAATCAATAGGATTATATTGAATATTGGTAAAGATTCTGCAACTTATTAAAACATTTTCAAAGAAAAAAAACACTTTCCCTGAACAGCTCAAAATACACACCAAGAAATGTTCTTGAAATTTGAAAATAACTGCAATGCTGTTGTATTATGCTGCAAATCTACTGCCCTTTTCAGTCTTCCAGAGTAGGCTCTTACTGAGGGAACCTTAAACAAGTGGTGGAAAATACCCCAAGGACCATACTGTCAAACAGAATATGATGAATCTTTTTTTTTTTTCAATGAATGTATCAGAAAAGAAGTCTCCATCTGAAGCCACTATGTTAAAAGAATTAAAATACCTCTATGCTAGACTTTGCTTTAGAAACCAAACAATATAGTGTTTCTGCCAAATCAGCCTTGCATGCTACAAAAAGTGATAACCCTCAGTTGTTGCTTTAAAGATTTTTTTTTTTTTTTTGGTAGCACTTTATTTTACAGCCCTGTTCCACATGTACATACTATGTACTATTATTGTGATTAAAATAACTGGGTAATAACCTTGAACCTACCCGATGTTGCTGTCTTATATTACCAAGTAATTTCTAAGTACTTTATAAGTACTTGTAAGTATATATACTATAAATTAAAGTGCAATTGATATTTTTACCCGATTAACCCATCTAAAGTAGTTTTTGGTGTTAAAGATAAATAAATAATAATAATAATAATAATAATAATAATAAATTTAGGGATATTAAGATTTTATTTCGGATGATTTAGGGTGATTAAGTAGCCTAGACATTATACATAAAACCAGTTAATTCTGATGTTACCATTTTTTCAGTGCATGGTTTATTGTGCATGGTCTAAATGTTATGAGTGCATATTGCTTTGGCTTTAAAACATGTTATTGCTGAGGCAGTTTAACAGAGTTTGCAGTAGTATCAAAATAAAGTTGCCTAAAATTGTAATGCTTTTTTACATACATGTGCAAAGCTGTAAAATGAATGTGGATAGCATTCTTTGGAATCTTGACAAATGTGTGCACAGTTTATGACATTGTTGAGATGTAAGATTATAAGGATATCCTTTTCTCAAGAGAAACATCTGAGAAACAGGAAAAACAAACATATGTAAATATCTTTGTAATTGGTGAAGTGCTCCAGTCCTTTAACATATTGTGCATTGTTGCCTCTCCATGAATCATAAATCGTCGTCTTGGCAGGCATTTAGAAATTCCAATTAATTCATTTGGATCATATACATCATTATTATAGTTCAAAACAGACTTCACTACCTTTCAGTGTAGCAGCAAAAGCAGGTAACCATGGTTACAACCGATCAGACAATGTTTTTTATCCTGCCTTCAAAAGCAGGTGGACTGAAACATGCCGCTGCTCTGCTGAAAAAGAGCCGTGTCCCTAGTCCTGTCAGAATCCACATGACTGTTCATTTGTCATTCATAATAAGGAAGCCATCAAATTTTGAGGCTTTTTTCCACTAGAACTTTCTTAAGTGGATAATGAGTTTCCTGTATCTTTTTAGCTGTTACTTAATTATACAGTGTGTGTCATTAAAACACCCCGTGGAAACTAGGCAATTGAGCTAAAAACCAAAGGGAATCTATGGATTTTGCCATTCTTATTGAATGCTGAAATCCATCATCTGTAACCAATTTTAGCCTCCATATGTTGTCCACAGAACAGTTTCCAAGGGAAACAAAGGTTAATGGCATCAAACAGGCGTTCTTTATTTTATTTACCAGTAAATTATAACTGTTGTATTTACTTCTGTTATATTAAGTTTTGTGTCAAACACATTGCCTTGACTTTGGCAAATATTTACTATGGCTCCGCCAGTATTCCCACATTTTCCATGAGCAGTGAACCTGTGCTCAAAAAATGGGCATAGTACTCATTGCTGCACCATAATGGCAACAACAAAGAAGGTCAAAGATGGAGAAATACATTCTTCTTTGCCAATTGATCTCGGAGGAAGGAAAGAAAAAGAAATAAAAGGGATGTCTTGTGATCATTTGACCCACAGACACAACAGATATCTGCCATTTACCTCCTACCCCTCTGCTCATTGTACCTTCTGATGGTCCTATATTGTACACGTCTCTTGCAGTCTATCCTGCTCAATAGTGACAAATGCTTACACTTTGTACAAACATCATAAACCATTGTTAAATCATGATGACTTCCTGCTGACAAAAATGTTAGATTGAATCTCCACACCAGGAATATTAGAACTCTTACTATTAACTAACTATTAACTATGACTTTTGCCTCAGTAAACTCCCAATTTGCTGCTTATTAATAGTTAGTATTTAGAGTTAGTAAGGTTGCTTTTAAGTTTAGGTATGGGGTTGGAATAATTGATCTAAAATATGGTTATGTGCTTTATGAGTACTAATAAACAGCCAATATGCTAGTTAAAAAAACAAAAAAAAAACGGTAAAAAAATCGAGAACTGGTCCCTAAACTAAAGGGTTACCACATTAATAATTTTTGTTTTTATGATCTGCATTAACTTACTGCTCACAAACAAGCCGAGAAAAGGATTCATGTATTATGAGTCTGGACTTTTATTTGAACCAAATAAGATCTGACACACTGAGTATTTGAGTTTTAAGGCCCAAGTGTTATTCGCGAGGTAAAATTGCAAAGCATGCATTTTAATTATTCAATCTTACCACAAAATGCGAACAGCCAGAGAAAATTCAATGCAATGTACACTAGCACTTTCCCGCTCTACTAGTCACATAATAGAAATCCTAAGCCACTCAATTTACCCCAATGATTGAGCCAAGTTCAAAATGTCTGCACTTCATGTCAAGCAGCCTCTGAAAATGATGAATTATCCATATTGCAAATGTAGTTTCACACAAAAGCCATTATAATTCTGTAGAGGTGGAGACTGACATGGATTTTTTAAGATCTGTGGAGAGGTTCTTCAGGAGCAACTCTAAAGTCTTAGTTTTAAATATAGGTAATCTATGGATCAGATAAAAAAAAACTATGCACATGAAAAACTATGTTTCCTCACAGTGGGAGACACAGTAATGTATTCCATTGAGCTGGAGGGAAACTTTTCATGTGAGAGGGCAAATCATATGGTTGTTATTCAGTGTTTGCCCATTTAAAGTGGTTCCTAAGGGGTGGGGGATAAGAAATTGTACTAGCAGAGTTTTGAGCAAATATGGAAGCCTTTAATGTAATGGAGTATCAGGTCATCAAGTTCATTGGGAAAATTATGGAAAAAAAACTATAGAAATGCTAAGCAAATCAAATCAACTCTGCAGAAAACTGCAGTAGCCTTTGGACCCTGGTTATAATGGCCACATAAAATCAACCATTTTAAATGAGAACTCTGGGGCTGCTAAAAGTTCTTGTGCATCAGCAACTTACTATTAGTACTTTCCTGTGGTTTTGATCATCTGTCTAGAAATACCAGCTGGGGAGGAACTCAAAGTTATTGTGCACAGTTCAATGAGAAGGCAGAAATACTCAATGCGATATGACCTTTTGTCAGCACAAACGAACGTTTCTCATATATTCTTTTAAAGGTTAAGGGTAGTGATACTGCCCTTCAAATAGGCTACAATGAAGCTCTACAAAAGAAGCCAATGAAAACATAACACAAAGTGAGTTGAAAACCTTTAAGCAATTAAACAGCAAAAGTGACGCATTTTGTTTGAAATGTACACAGCCCAGTGTGGTTTTGATGCTGAGACTGATCAGTCCCCCTATGATTTTGAGTCTAATGCAAAATCAGGCAAACTCCAACTTGCATTTTGAAATGATAAACACAATTTTGTGTCAAGCCTGTGTTGATGTATTTCATATGAATGTATTTTTGATAAACCTAAAATAGTTATGAATTGAGTGTTTTGACAAAGATAACTGATGAAAGTTGAGTGACTTGCTAATTGCTAATGTGGTCTTAAGGTGGGAACACTTCCATAATAGTGAGAATTTTCCAGCCACAACTGGGCTTGTCTGTGCTGCCGTGTCTCTGAATGAAGACCAAGACTTTATACAGTATACAGTATTTAAAGACATTGCACTTTATTACTTATGGATATTACTTATGAATGAGAGAAAGTCCAACATTTCATTGGTGGTTTCAAATATAAAACTTAATTGGTAAACAGCTGAAGAGAATTTGATGTTTCCCTTTCAAAGATAGGAGCTCTACTTCCATGACTGAAATAGATGCCAAAAAGGAATTTCAAAGATGGCCATTAGGTGAAATGTCTTGTCTTAAAGGGACATTAATGAAGATAAGGAGCAAAGACTGCAATGAGTTTTGTTGACAGAGTTTGGTAATTCAGAGAAGATGTCTTAAAAACTTACAGATGTCACAGGGTTAATTCATAAAGAACTCCACACATCATTCATGCACATCCAAGCATATGTGCACCTTGTTTAGAGCAGTAATAATGTGATTAAGATGTTTACATGTCTGTTTATTGTGATTAAAAGCACCATACACCACAAGGTTCTACGATTATGAGCTTACATTTATAAATGAACTGACCCATAAATGTAAACACAACCTCTCATGTTGGTCCAGTGTCCTTGTGCAGTCCTAAGCATGCAACTTAGGACAGTGACTGTTTCTATGACATCCAGAGCTTCTATGAATTAACTATAAAGTATATTAGTGCCCACCCACTTCTTGAGTGACGTTTGTTCCAGAATAATAAACATTTTTGTTAAAGGGTTATACACAATGAACCAACCCAACAGCTACAAGGAGAATCACAAAATGACAAACGTTTTTTTCCAAAAACACAAGTCTTAGATTTATAAAGAGACAAAAAACGGCCAAAAATCATTGCAAGTGACTTAATCAGATTAAAAACACAAAATCATTCATTTAAAGTTGTTTATTCTATATATAGAATCAATATATTTTAAGTGTATTGCAATACATAAATATTCAAGTAAGTATACAGTATTTTGACAGCATAGCAAGACTGAGTTGAATACCTCACATTACATCACTGGGCATTCCCTGCAAGCTCTATTGGCTTGATTTATCGGTACTCTCTGATTGGTGGAATTTTCTGTATATTTTCATGGGTGATGTAGTTTTTCGTCATGATTTCAGCTGTTAAACACATCTTGTTCAACCTCAGAACTCACTGTAGGTCTGTGGTTAAACACACTGTAGGTTTATGAGTTATCATTAAAGGAAAATGCCACCGTTTTTCCATATTCCACTGTTCTTCCCTCAACTTAGATGAGTTGATACGTACCTCTCCCGTCTCAGTGCGTGCACTCGATCACTGTAGTGTGCGGTGCCACTATGGTAGCGTTTGGCTTAGCACCATTCATTATTTAGGATCCAAACAGGGATGAATTTAGAAGCCACCAAACACTTCCATGTTTTCCCTATTTAAAGAAGGTTACATGAGTAGTTACACGAGAAAGTATGGTGACACAAAATAAAACGTGACGATTTTCTAAGCGGATAAAAAAATTATGACTATAATGTATGGCAGAAGAGCACTTCGCAACACTTCGACCTCGGTGCAGTAATATCATCACTACTAAAAACTCCTCATGTTGGTTGTATTGATGGACGTTAGAGGGAGAGGGAGAATATCATTTTCAAGAGTGATGATATTACTGTGCCGAGGTCAAAGTGCTGCGAAGTGCTCTTCCACCATCATTTTTATCCGCTTAGGAAATCGCCATGGTTTGTTTTGTCACCATACTTACTCGTGTAACTACACATGTAACCGTCTTTAAATAGGGAAAACATGGAAGTGTTTGTGTAACACTGTTTGTAGTATGGGAAGAAGGAGGTGGGAGTTTCATATAAAACTTTAATAACAAAATAAACAGCATGACAGCCCCTCGCGGACGACTGCCACGTACAAACAGAACCAAAACACAAAATAAAATCCAGACCTGGTCCTCTCTCATCCTTCACTGTTGTTACTCCTCCTTTTATCCTTGTGGAGCTCCTCCGTGGGACTCGAGACCGGTGAGTGGTGAAGGTGTCGCTCATTTTCATTTACTCCACTGGCCCCGCCCCACTCATCACAGTTTGGTAGAGTCTAAATTCATCCCTGTTTGGATTCTAAGCAATGAATGGTGCCAAGCGAAACACTAGCATAGTGGCACCACGCACTACACCAATTGAGTAAATGCACTGAGACGGGAGAGGTACGTATCAACTCGTTTAAGTTGAGGGAAGAACAGTGGAATATGGAAAAATGGTGGCGTTTTCCTTTAAACATCAATTTCCAAAGTTTTTGCTTTCAGTATCTGACTGTTGCACTCTATTGGTGAGTGGCTGTTTTAATTAGAAGGTGGGGCTTATCACTATATACAAATTAACCACTTGTGAAAAGGTAAAGGTAGTTGAAACATTTGAACCCCTGAATCATTGGCAAGCCTTAACATTTACACAATCTATGTAAATTCATCTGAACTACAAACTGAAATTTGATTTGCTGGCTGCAGGACAGGTAACATCACCCACAACACTGAAATTACTGTTTACACCAGTAAAAGCCAAAGTGACTCTTCACTCACAAGCATATATATTTGTAAGCATCGTCAAGCCTCGTAGGTGTAATTATCTGCTGGAGTTCTGAACATGTTTCCATTTAGTGAAAGGACTTAAAGGAAATCATAACTGCCAATAGAGATGGGTAAAATGGATTACTCTATGTGCTCAAATACAGCTTGTTCACAAAGCAGGAAGCTCAATAAAAGCAGACACAGCCCAGTGGAATATGGAACACCTGGAATGATGGTGAAACTGCAGTGTGGAACTGGATGAAAATGTGATGGTATGATGCACTACTGCCCCCTGCTGTTTCTTTCTTCAAAACAGTATCCGGCAACAACAACCAATTAAACTGAAGGTAAGGTTGGAATGAAGAAAGGTCTTTGGAGACGAATGTAATGAGCACAAGGATGGGAACATATCACTTTTTTTGTTGTTGTTGTCTGGAGATTACTGAGAAGATCAGACGAAGAAAAAAGTGCATTACAAAAAATTCTCAAACAAATAGGTTCATAAATGGTGTTTTATTCATTACAAAACCACAGCTGTGGAAAGAATCCATTTTAAAATAAGATGTCTTCTTATTTGTCATTTTAGAAGGCCACACACAGGATGATTCTAAAAAACAAAACAAAAAACCAAAACTAACTAAACTAAACCAGATTAAACAATTTTCACAATTTGTAAGATTTTTCATTACCAAAATTACAGTAATGTCTGTATACATTTAATGGGTTGTATCTAACTTGTTCCAAAAGCACCACTCAAAATGTGTCTGCAAGAGAATTTTAAACTCCATATTAGGGGTGCATGGGTCAAATGATCATTATGTGAAAATTATCATGATATTGCAAGTACTGTAAATAAATGTTGTATGTACAGTACTACTATAATACAATTATAATGAGAAATATCAAGAACATGGAGAATTACAAATAAAATCAAAAGGAAATGACCAGGCACTTTACAGGGACAACAGTTTGGGGTAAAATGTGATAAATTCATCATGAAAACATTGTAACAATGCAGCTACAAATAGAACTGTTTGCAAATTAAGAGTTTTATTTCTTTGGGGGTTTTATGAGATATGAACAGATGTGTTAGCTTGTGGTGTGAAGTCACTTTTTCGACTAACTGAAATAAAAACCCCTTTGAAGTGGCCACTGGAAGACCATACCCATTCAAGGATGCTATCTAGTCTCGGTTCCTTTTGATTTGAGTCCAAGAATGCAGTGCACTGTTACCTGGTAAGTGTGACGAGCTAAATTTAAACTCAACCTGTATGTGTTAAGGAAAACAGTTTTGGTGCAGGTGGTTAGGAGACAATACCGCCACTGTGATGCCTGCGAGTGCACAGGTAATGTAATGGCCTGCTTATTTAAAATGCAGATTTATGCATGCTGTAATTAATTTGCCATTACTCCTTGATTGATGTCCCGGTGTGTTTTGAAGCAGACATCAGGCTATAATTACTCCCCATGTTGTGCTCCCTCCATTGTTTCGTTACAATAAACAGATGCTAATTTTACCAGAGCAAACAAGTAATTGTCCCGTTCAATAATTGGGTAAAACAGTGACCGTCTGCCATTTGCTTGGGAAACATTCAAACTCACACTTTATTTGTCAGGTTCATTTAATTTCACTAAAAACTTCCATTCAAAGGTAAGACATCTAGTCTCAACACAAGGTAATACTATGCATCACAATGACTGTGGAAGTGCTTTCAGTCTCTTTATTTATACTTTTCTCATCCGCTTCTTTGGCCGCTGAGTGAAAGGGGATGTGCCCATGAGAGAATCTGGTGAATGGGAAGTGTAACTTCCTTCTGAACCTCCAGGAGATGGAGGGATGCCAGCCTCACTCATGGTTGACATGGGGCCCTCTTCAAAGACGTCGCTACCCAGAACCCCATGAGCCGATACCTGGCCCTCCTCACTGTCCTGAGGTTCCATCTTCACCTGGGCTAAATGCCACAAGGGAGAGCCATTCCCTGCTCCTATTGAAGAAAACAAATAATAATATGGATTATAACAAAGTTATACTTGTCTTTAATTCTGGCCATTATGCAAATCCTTGCTCTTTCCCTTAATGAACAAGCACAACCGACCACTTGAAATACAACAGACTAGATGTATTAAGCTTTCCTTTGAGCAAAATATCACAGTCAAGATTGTTAAACCTACATGTTTGCTGTTGTTTTCAAATGATCAACTCTTTAAGCGTGCTTGGCTGACAGATTGGGAAGATAAATTAAAACACCGGGCACAAAATGCATCCATTTAAGTGAAAAGCTGATTGAGGGATTTAAACTCTTGACCTCCGGCAACCTAAAGCTTCAAAGCTTGTGAAGGCTTGTTACCAGTCCAAGATAACGCAAATGTCAGATAAATATGAAATGTTGTTTAAATATCACAGACGATTATGCTTAATTGAATGAGAGAAGAAGAAATCGTGATCACGATTAAAATACAATTTATCATGTAACCCTAGAAAGGACTGCTTGCAAAATAGAACTGTTATTTATATATATTTGCAAATGCTGAGACATTTTTCATTGTTCATATTTACTAATGCACTTAACTGCTGTTACCATATAGAACCTCACTGTAAATTGTACCAGTATTTTTAAGATAATGATATCAAAAAGACTGAAAAAACTAATACCAGCCTAACTAATGCACATGAAAAGATCTTAAGCTATTATTTAAGAAATAAACATTTAGAAATTAAAATTAATTCTAAGATATGGAGAGAAAAAAAAGATAAGAAAAGCCCTTACAGTTCAAATGTAAAACAATCAAATATCAATTAAACACTACTTGGTCTTCACTGTATTAGTTAAAACACTGATTCTTACTCAATCTATTACATTTATTCAGTCATGAGAGCAGGGCAGTTTTGTCTTCTTTCTTTTTTTTTTGCTGTCACTTTAAGTCCAAATGCACAGATCTAATATATTAATATTCATGTTTGCATTCACTTTAAGACAACCAGCTGTGTTTACATGAACACTTGTAGTGAGTTGAGTTCTCTTTCACGCTCTATTGCACTAATGCATTTATTCATTAGTGTTTACAGTCTTCCAATTAAATGGAATTTCTTTAACAAACCAAAGCTTTAACCAAACAGATCTGAAAACACAGTGTCTGCTCACACAGAGGTGCAAAGCAGACATTTTGCCAAAGGTAATGATTAAACATCAAATTGCCTGAAGTGAGCAGTGTTCCTGTTATTATGTATAATTCACATGTTGATTTAGGAGCTGTTGTGGACAGATCAAAGGACAACATTTTTCTAAAGTCTGTTGTTGGTGTGCTGCTCACTCCCAAGCGTCTGGCAGAACAGACAGTCGAACAAACAGTAGAAAAAAGGGGCTCAACACATGGCTGGATGTCTGCATTAATTATTTC
The DNA here is from genome assembly GCF_963082965.1 of Carassius carassius. Classification (NCBI taxonomy): domain Eukaryota; kingdom Metazoa; phylum Chordata; class Actinopteri; order Cypriniformes; family Cyprinidae; genus Carassius; species Carassius carassius. Next base: position 24,385,215 of record NC_081786.1, read on the forward strand.
TAGTCTAAAAGTTAAGAATTTGCGAATGCAGAGCAAGAATTGCCCTGTGAGTCCAAACACTCAGGTTGTAGTGAAACTCGTTACATTGTGATTATATGTTTACTTTGAAAGTGTTACAGTAATTTAAAGCAAGGGTTTTCAAACGGGGTCCTCCACTGGGGTCACAAGGCAGTGCTTGTGTGTCTACAGAAAATTTGGCAGAAAACAATATGGTAACACTTTAGTTTGGTGACCAATTTTCAGTATTAACTAGTTGTTTATTAGCATGTACATTACTAGCATACTGGCTGTTTATTAGTTCTTATAAAGCACATATTAATGCCTTATTCTGCATCATTATTCTGCATTCTGACCATATTCTACATCCCTTAATGTACCCAGTACCTAAGTATAACAAATACCTCACTGTTACTTACTGAGGCAAAAGTCATCGCAAACGGTTAGTTTATAGTGAGAACTGGTCCCAAAACTAAAATGAGACCCAAAATATCTACTGCAAATAAATAAAATACTGTCAAAACTTGAATTAAACAAACATTTATTTCTATTCAGGTTTATATATCTAACAGTACAGATAATAGTGTTAAGATAATATATTATCATTTTGGCTTTCAACTGTTTAACTTTTATGTTGTGAAAGATACTTATATTATGACGCTAACTATTTTTGAGGCATTTTTGCCTTTTTTTGATTTGGTGAGAATTAGGGCTGGGACAACGCGTCGAGGTCATCGATGACGTCGACGCAAAAAATACGTCGACGCAAAATATGCGCATCGATTCGTCGACCTGTTTTTATTTCTCTAAAAAACGTTTCCAAAACGTTTACCTTATGTGCGCTGAATATACGCGATGGCCGGATCAACATTCTGTCCAACGTTATATAACCAATCCAGGGGTTTTTCTGCATTGATCTTTATTATTTATTTGGCAGCTGTCAAAGCCTTATTTGATCGGTGAGTGATGTAGAATAGAATGACTGTGCTGCGCCTGACAGGGCGCGTACGAGAGAGAGCCCCGGCTGTGCGCGCGCACTCACAGTCTTCAAACAACACGAGCGCTGTCTTGCTCTCTCTCTCTCTCCCTCGTGCATATTAACCAAAATCATTAAACACGACAGAAAAAGGGCGGAACGCCAAAGTTTCACGTGGAGCATTCTGAGATTTTTTTTTTCTCCATGACAGGCTGCTGGCTCCCACTGTTAATTTTTATTTTTTGGAAAAGCACTCTCTGTATTAGCTTAAAGCCCTAAAGTTTACATTGGTTACTGTATTCTTTCAATTGCTCTAAACAAGTATTTTGGGTGAACTTTTTTATTGAATGCTAGACATCAAGTTGTTGTTATTTTCATCTGAAAGAAGAACTTTTTTTCAGTAAGCTAGGCCCTATGTGTTCAGTAAGCTTGTTTCAGTAAGCTATGTGTTTTCAAGGCTTCAAGGTTTTATTGAATGCTATCTCTATACAAGTGCAAAGTAATGCATTCTTAGTCAGTCTTTTATTTTGTAATTTTAAGAGCAATAAACATATATTGCAATGTTAAGGAATTCATGTTTTTTTTCATTCAGATATGTAAATCAACATGTATAAATTGTTAGTAGTCAATTAATGGGGAGATAATCGAAATTGAATCGGTCTGAAAAATTAATCGTTAGATTAATCGATGCATCGAAAAAATAATCGCTAGATTAATCGTTTAAAAAATAATCGTTTATCCCAGCCCTAGTGAGAATTGATCCATTTTGACTTTATTTTTTTACTTTCTGTCGAGTATGTTTGCTACTCATCTCACAAACTTAGAGGTTAGCCAATCATAACAAAGGACATTTGCATGAGGAAGTCTTAAAGGTACCGTAGCAAAAACAGAATTCTAAAGGTATGATGTTTTAAATAAGTTTTCTTTTGAACAATTCAGCTTGTCTTGATTGAGCCCTAATAAGGGTCCTTCACAACCGAATGGGGTACCTGATGTGTGAGGGGAATGTCCCTCTTCCAGTCCTCCAGCCAGTCTTTCACTGGATGTGCCCAGAACACCGATGGGAAGGGCTTGGTCACCTGAGGCCAGATCCGCTTCTGGCTCCTCGCTCAAAGGGATAGCGGTGTCACTCCCTGGTTCCTCTTTAACCTTCAAGGGTTTGGAATCCTCCAGAGCTTTTTCTGGATTCACAAGTCTCTCATACTCTTCTGAGAGCTCCTTACTGACCTACAGTCCAAGACGACACTAGTCAGTCAATGCCATAGCAATCACAATGTAAAATCAAAGGAACACATACAGTCCTGTAGATACTGAAGCTGGCATAACATTGGAGACCTCTCACCTGCAGCATGTAGCTGTGGTAGTCTTTAATGCGGGTCTGCCAGAAGCGCTGCAGAGCCAGGACACTGCCAATGCCCACCTCATGAAATACCTGTTCCACCACATCAGGGAAGGGTGTAGAGCCCTGGCCGGCCTCCCTGTCAACAGCCACGCGCAGCAACTTGGTGATCCGCAGGTAATGTTCGTGGACCAGGTCAGTCAAAGTCTCCAGCACACTCTCATTCGCTGACTCAAATCCAACGTGAGCGAGCACTGTGGCGACTGACTGGTACAGAAGCTGGCGGCAGGACGGCCAGCTCAACTCAGTGACTGGCTCACCTTTACCTCTAAAATGTGGAAGGAGTGGACAAATTGAAAAAAGAGAGAAACAGAAAACAGGAATCACAGGACAAGTGTGGAGTTTTCTTTATAAAATTACATATCAAATGTATAGGTTTAAATTTATAGGCTGCATCTGAGGATTCTGTATCTAGAGGAAAGGTTAAATCGAGACAAATTTAAATGTTGGCTTCACAAATCCTTAGTTCAAGGTTAATATAGGCCTTTCAGACAGACAAGGGTCAATATATAAGGATACAGTGAAAAGAATCTAATCTAGCTTAATGAGTCTAAAAATTTAATGTTGTGTGACCATCAAGTAAAAAGTAATGTTGTATTTTTAAAAAAACATAATTACTAATTAAATTAAAATAATTACATCACATGACATTTTACAACCTGAAATAACCTGATTTTTCCCCTAAGAATAAAATTCCGCTTAAAACTTTTTTTTTAATCTTCACTATGATATTAAGACATCTGTGCATTATTTTTCTTATTTTATTCTTCCATAAAATAACAAAATAAAATTTTAATTCAGAAATGAAAAACATTCTGTTCCTAGAAGAAGTGAATTCATGTCACTGTATGTATAATTGGAATTGTATTTTTGTATGTATTTTTGAATAAATTATTAGATAGATAGATAGATAGATAGATAGATAGATAGATAGATAGATAGATAGATAGATAGATAGATAGATAGATAGATAGGACAAACAATGCATGATGATCTGTTGACATACTTGTAGAAGTCGCTCTCTGGGTCACTATGACGTAGTTGGAATGGCTGTCGAGGAGCTTTACTATCCAGTGGAAGCAGATCATCAGGTACAGTTGGTGTGGCAGGCCGGGGAGGTAGAGCATCCCCATCCTCGGGTTTCATGACACCCTGGGAATCTAATAATGTGGACAGGGGTTGCTGGCCTTGCTGGGCAGAAGCAATGAGACCCCGGAGACGACGAGCATGCTGGCTCAGCTGCACAGTGTGGATCGTGAGGCTGCAGGGCTCAGAGGGGATATCCAGCATGGTAGTGGGACGTGGGCGCTGTGCAGAAGGTTGGTGCAAGGGAGGGTCCTGCATCTCCACCTGGCGGAACTCACGCTGCAGAAGGTCAAAAGAACTGCGGCCCGGGGGAGCCGAAGCAACTGGGAGCTCGCCCCAATAACGCATCATCTTCACACAGTGCTGTCACTCAATGTTTCTTTTGACAGTGGTACAATCTAAAAACCATAGAATACACTGTTCAAACTGGCATTTCTATAAAAGATCATATCTCCTGTCACCCGATGCACATGTACAGTAGCAGTTATGAATGGTTAACTCAAATATCAGAAGATCATTATTTTTATTTATTTTTGAAAACTTTAATTTGATATCTGTTTTGCATTGTGACATTTCAAACTACCCCCACACCCCACATGACATTTCATTTCATTACTTAAGAGTACACTTTATATTTATATACTATAATATGCACATAAAACGTATGTTTTATGTTTTACAAACTTTCAAGCTTGTATGTATTTATAGAGTTAACTTATGCATTCACACTACACGTATAAGTAAGACACTCACTAAGACGCCCTGCGATGTCCAATGTTTAATGTGGCACTCATAAAGCATAATCAACATCATAATTATCATAACAAATCGCTTAGTTTGAGTTACCTTTTTGAGTAGATGATCATAAAGGCGAATAATACTAAAATAAAGAAATATGTATCATTTCGACAAAACGACGTATAATCTACGAGCGGATGTGAGGGACCACTCTGAAATATTTCCGTGGAAAATGTAAATAGTTCCTAGACAGTGGAGATAAGATATAAAGACTTTAATATGTTAAAACCACTTTATAAAATGCAAATAATTACTATACATCCATATTAAGATATGTTTATATATTTACTGATATAAATTAAACAAGATTTATCTATATTAAAAATTATAGACTACAGGATCGGAATCATTAAAGTGTTACACCAAACACACCATATCGTGAGGAGTGAGCGCATGATGGAGTCTGAATGCAACGAAGAGATTGAAAATAATCACACTGAAATGGACACCGAGAAGAGCTCGGACCCTGGGAACGTTCAAAGCAGTGATACTAAACAGGACATCACCAGCACTAATGAAAACACAGGTGATCCTTTTAAGAAACCGGATATTTTTGTGGCTCCATTGCTCACAGTGAAGAAGTCAGGAGGATTAAACTCAAGCAAGAAACTCGCAGAGGAATTAAACAGCAGCAGATCGGAGAATAAAGACACAGATCTTGATACTAAACATAAGCAGCCAACTGAAAAACCCACAGAGACTCTAATTGACCCGTCCGATCAGCCATCTTCCGAGAGATCAGAGGCAAAGAAGGTCCAGCCCAAACCAAAAGACATGCGACAAAAGATCCCTGCCAGTGTCAAGCTACCCCCGGCGGGTAAATTTCCTCCGCTCCCATACACCGAGCCCCCGTGGGGATCTGTTCCTGACATCAGCTACTCATTTGAGCTGCTGAAAAACGGGGCGATCCTAGATGCGGTCCCACTGACCCAGAGTAGTTACTTTGTGGTGGGTCGGTTGCCGGTGTGTGATGTGTCTCTGGAGCACCCGTCCATCTCCCGCTACCACGCCGTGGTGCAGTACCGGGGCAGAGCTGGGCAGGACGGAGTCTTAGGAGAGGAGAAGGGCTTTTATGCCTATGATCTGGGGAGCACTCATGGGACTTTTGTCAATAAGAACAAAATACCCCCTAAAACATACATAAGGCTAAGAGTGGGACATGTTTTGAAGTTTGGAGGCAGCACAAGACTCTTTATTTTGCAGGTATGTGTTTATTAAGTCGTGTCCTAGTGGTTAAAGAGTTTGAATCCTAACCCTATGGTTGTGGGTTTGAGTCTCGGGCGAGCAAGACACCGAACCCCCAACTGCTCCCCGGGTGCCACAGCATAAATGGCTGGGTGTGTGTTCACAGTGTGTGTGTTTACTGCTGTGTGTGTATGCACTTTGGATGGGTTATGTAGAGCACGAATTCTGAGTATGGGTCACCATACTTGGCTGTATATGTCACGTCACTTTCCTTAAGAGTGGAACATTTAGTAGCACACATAAACAATAATGTTATACCTGATAGAAATCACTGAAATAGATTCTGAAGAATTTCACGATTAAATACATACATTCATGCATAAACAGTATAACAAATATTAAAATGTTTAATATTTTTGTTTGTCAAAATATGTCTAGTTTGACGTATACCATGATACTAAATGATTACCATGTTCATGCACCATGGTTTTGAAAATATACTTGTCCATAAAACGTGGTACCTTTTGTGGCTTTAATAGCTGTATTAACCATGGTATTTCACCAGAAACTGTGGTTAACAATTCAAAGTTACCAAAACATATGTAACTCAGAAGTTGCTAGTAAATTTCACAATTAATTACAAAGAGGAACAGCAAGTAAAATTAAATTAGACATGATTTTTTTTATGAAATAGTTGTTTTTTCCTCTTATTCTCTTTTCTAAAACATATTCCAGTAGTTTGTTTTATTTACAACTTACAATTTAAAATATATATATTTATATTTCTTTACAGTGTTGTCCAGTAGTTGATGAAATTCAGAATGTGTTATTTTTTTTATGTAAGTAACATCCAACCAATATTTTGCCCCATTTATGAGTTAAATCAGACCTCATAAATAGATTTAACTCATCCGCTTCAGTATTATTGCTTGAACTAGCTTTGATTATTCCAGATTCCCTCTTTTCTCAGGGTCCAGAGTTTGATGAAGAAGCAGAATCTGAACTGACGGTGACAGAGCTCAGAGAGCGTGCTAGAAAACAGAGAGAAGAGCTGGAGAAGAGGATGATGGGTGACGGCTCAGATGAGGAGGAAGAGAAAGAGGACAGTGAAGCCAGTGCTACAACGAGAAGCTCCTCAGAAGATACCGGCTGCTCTTGGGGAATGGGTAACAAAGACAACAAATGATCCTCAATCCATTGGGCCTCATTTACGAAACGAGCGTACAACAGAAAATTGGGTTCATCGTTTGAACTCTGTCAGTCATTTAATGGAAGTGGATGGGAATCACGGCTTTGAGAGTCAAAAAAACATACACAAACAAAACCAAATTAAACCTTGTGGCTCGTGACGATACATTGATGTGTAAAGACACAAACCGAGTGCTCTGTGAAAGAAACTGAACAGTATTTATATCGTTCTTTACCTCTGATTTTGACCGCAATTTTTGGAACTGTCCCTTTAACAGGAATTTTTGGAGTAAGATCAATTTCTGTCATGAGATTAATTCCTCTTTTTGGCCAGGTTTCGTTTCTCCATGTCGTAAACTCTGGGGGGAAGGCTTCTAAACCGGGGTGTTTTTAGGGGCGTGTTATTCAAATGATGATTGTTTTCTGCAGTCAAATTTATCAATTTGTGAAATTATTAAATTTGTGCATACTGCACAGATCTGCGCTTGTTTCTACATTAGCTTGATAAATGAGGCCCATTGTATCTACCTGTTCTCAGAGAACTTACCCATTGTTTTGTTATGTTTTTTAGATGAAGAGCCAGTGCCAGAAGAGGACGAGAATGAGGAGAATCCATTTGCCACAGAATTTCAAGAGGATCAGGAAGCAGCATACTTAAAAGATCCTAAAAAGGCATTACAGGGATTTTATGACAGAGAAGGTAAAATTATTAGATTCATATGAAGATACAGAATCATGAAATCTTGATTTCTTTACCACGTAAACATGTTATTTTAACTGTTTATTTCAGGAGAAGAACTAGAGTTTGAGTATGAAGAACCTGGCCATGGTACCTGGCTCTGCAGAATTAAGTAAGCACTTAATTTCTGTTTGCAACCAAATCACATTTGCGCCTTTCTTTATTTTTAGCAGTTTAACACCAGCTAGTGGCTAGTGACTAGTGGCAAAACTGTATACTGAAATACACAGACTGGTTGATCTTATGTTGTAAACATTACTTATGAAAAAGTATACCAGGTGACATTTACATAGAAGTTGGAATTTGAAAATATTTTTATCTGTGTCTTTTAGGTTGCCAGTGGATGATGCTATGGGCAGGCAGTTGGTGGCTGAAGTGACCCACTCAGGGAAAAAGAAAGAAGCAGCCATCCAATGCTGCTTAGAGGCCTGCCGCATTCTGGAGGCCCGTGGTCTTCTGAGACAGGAGGCAGGTAGGTAAACGTCAAACTGTCATTATTGACAGATTTTTGACTGGAGCTGTCAAATTTAAACTTTTTTTTTCTAATCACCATGATGTTAAAATAAAATATACAAAATCTTTGATGTTGTATTTAGGGTGGAATTTTTGTAACCGTAAGTGATTGGATCTTAGAAGTTCGTTGGTTTTAAATTGCTAGTCTCTTTAATAATAATGTTTTGTTGAAACAGCAAAATAATTCAGTCAGTGTTATTAGTGGTAATTGTCTTTAAGAACCTTTAATAATGCTGACAGGTCAATAAAAATTGGGGAAATTCTTTTATCATCGGTTTATTTTTTTGCCTGTATTTACAGTCCTCTTAGAAGCAGCCTCTTACCAGTTTAGTCTCTTTACAGTGTCCCGAAAACGCAAGAAGAAGAACTGGGAAGATGAAGATTTTTATGACAGTGATGATGACACATTCCTAGACCGGACAGGAGCGGTGGAAAAGAAGCGGACTGAACGCATGAAGAAGGCTGGAAAGATTCAGGAGCGTCCTGTTACGTATGAATCACTGGTACGGAACCAGCTTCATATTTCCTGTGTGTGCTGTACCTGGTATTGATGTAATATGCATTCTTTCCTAGCTAGCCAAACTGGCTGAGGTTGAAAAAGAGCTGGCTGATACTGAGAAAAGACTCAGTTCTTCTGGGAAAGGTAAATCTCTCTTTTTATATATCTTTCCCTCCGTATTTCATCATGTGTAATGTTACACTTCATGCTTGTTGTCATCCTTCAGGAATCTCCAGTTCTTCGACAGAGGACCCTCTAGATGCTTTCATGAGCGTTGTACGCAGCGAGACGGCTCTGGATGGAGTGGAGAGAAAGAAGCTACATTTACATGTGGCCGAGTTGAAGAAGGAAGGTCAGAGACTGCGCAAGCTAGCAGATCTGGCCAAACCCACACAGCTGCCTTCATTACAGCCCAGCAGGTGAGCTCAGTGTTCCCTCCAGACAAGCTGGTCATTCGAATTGACTAAGGGTTTAGCTGCTAATGTACAAAAGATGCGATTTCTAATTGACTACTGCAGTCTGTTGAAGATATCTGTATCTCTCATCAGTTATGCTGCATGATTTCACATGGTTTTGCAGTTTGAATGATTCAGATTCCTTTTTTGGCATAAATCTGTAGAGCAATGGGTTTGTGATCATGGTATAAATATTGTGAGAATAATTTCAGAAGAATTCTAAGAGTTTAGCTCAGCCAGTCACTCGCTGTTAAGATTGATTATTTGTGTAGGTTGTTCACAGGGCCCTGCGATTTCTGTGATGGAGCCATGGAATCCAGTCATAAAAATGAATTTATAGAACTTTATCATGTGAAATATCATGGAATTGGGATGAATAAATCAAAAATAGGGCTGTCCCACAGAATGTAAAAAAATGTCATGAGATGTCATGACACGTCCTCTTTCTTCCGCTGTTGAAAAGTAAAGCCAAGATGATCTTCCAGTGGGTCATTAATTGTACATTATTGTTTAAGAAATATCACAATTTAAATTAACTGGATTTCCACCGTTTTTTATATTCAATTTAAATTAAACAGTATGCAGAAAATATAAATAGACTACACTGAATTTCTGGAAAAAAGAAGACATTTCAAAGGTCACTAATTTTAATAAATTCATATATTGTTAAAGTTTTGTAAATTCAGCTGATTGCCTGAAGTTGATTATTAAAAATGCATTTAAACTAGAAAATATTAAAAACAGAAGAAAATAAAATTAATAGGGGCCTAAATTTGTGATTTGTTATATTATTATTTTTTTAATACTGATCTAGTAGTCAGTCCACGGACACTGAGAATCCTAAGAAGCTATCCCTGCCCATGTTTGGAGCCATGAAAGGAGGAAGTAAATTCAAACTGAAGACTGGAACAATAGGAGTGGGTCTTTTTAAATTTGTGTCGGAATAATATATATAATTGTAATATATGTCATTAGGCAATGTAATGAGTTCTCTCTCTCTTTCACCTAAATATGCAGACATTACCCCAAAAGCGAACCAATCTGCCTCCTGAGCTCTTCAACATGAAAGAAATGCCCTCTGTTGGTGAGGAAGAGGAAGAAGAGGAGGAAGAAAAAAGCAAGAAGATGGAGGATGCGGTCACAGATGGTGATATGGAGGTCGTTCAGTCTGCAGAGACCACCAGCTCAGAACACTCCAGTGAAACTCAGACACACTGCCCTAATGGTTATACATTTATCAAAATAACCAATCACTGCCATAAAAGTGCTGTTGTGGGGTGGGGTTTAGTGGGGGGGGGGGGGGGGGTTGCAATACAATATTCCCAGAGTAGTGTAATTCTATTTCTGACCACAAGACGTCAGTCTTGTGCTACACAGAGTCTAATTTTACTTAGCTTCCACTTTGGACAAAATCTAATCCATAATATTGGCATGTAATCAAAGCTAAGAGATATTTTATCCAATATTTCTTTGTGTCTAGCTAAAGGAGACCATGAGGACGAGCCTGCTAAGATAGTTGTATCTCACGAAAAACAGAAGTCTCCCCATCTTCAAGAGAAAAGTGCCTCTCGTCCAAAAGGTAGAATTACATATTCAGTGTGTATGGTTTCTTGCATTCTGTGGCATAATTTCTTTGAAATGTGAAGTGTGACTGTTTTAAAACATGTTTCTTCAATTAGTCCTGCTTCTAACTTTACTATTAAGTGGATAAAGGCAGTCTGATGACAAATGTCTGATGCACTTTTTCATTGTGATTCATATCCCAACAGAGGAAATTGACAAAAGTGTCTCAAATGTTCCAAAGACAAATACAAAGAAGAAAATTATTGGCCCCAGCAGAGTAAGTATTTAAATTGTAAATAATTCTGCATATAACCAATGATGTTATTAACAAAACACAAGAAATTAAGACATTTTTTTCACAAGAATGTTTTTGAAGTAAAACATTTCACAAAATATTAGTTATTAACTTAAAAAACTACTGTTATACTATTCTAAATTAAGACAAAAAGTATTTTGATATTTTCTGGTTGTCAGACGAGATATGTCCAAAGCAAATATGATTAATTACATGGTAGCTAGCTAGAACATTTTTTAGATATACAAAATACTAAATTTGTTCTTTTGTGAAATATTGTATAAATATTTAAAATAATCACTGTTTTTACAAGGTCATTCTGCTAGGTAGAACACTTTTATGATCCTTAAGTGTGTAAATACTTTTTTGGATTACTGTATGGATCTGAACATGTAGAATTTTTCTGTAACTTACAGTAAGGTTCTAGAATTAGTTTTCTCATGCTCTAATATTTATACATTTCTACCTTTATTTCTAGCCTCCTGTGACCCTGTCTAAGCAGTACCCAGAAGATGACCCCGACTACTGCGTTTGGGTTCCTCCATCGGGTAAATAGCTGCCTCTCTTCACCCCTAATGGCTATGATATAATTAAGTCCGAAACAAAAAAACAAAACCCTTTGCGCAGTTAGAAATATGAATCAAAAATCAAGCATTCTTGGCACTTAACCCTTTTAATCTCAATTTACAGGCTTTCACTGAATGTGAAACATTATTTTCAGTGAGTGTTAGCTTTTGATCTTAGGACACTTCAAACACCGTTCTGACATTTCTGAGGAGAAGTTGCATTATGGGAAAACACATTAATTCCAAGGCATTTATTTTAAAGTCAGGGGGTTATTATAAGATAAGGTTTTCTGTTTTTTAAGAACAGAAGAGAGAGTGGGATCCAGTTTCTGCCAGAATCCATTTTTGTTGGTATGGTGCTTAAATTGTAATCATGTTAAGCTAACAAATGGCCCTTGTTACTTTACTGTATTAGCCATATGGCTATCTATGACCTTATCAAAAGATAAAGACATAATGTGTTCTTTAATCTGCTTTGAAATAATTTTTGCTCGATGTAGACTACTGTTCAAAAGCTTGGGGTCACATTTATCTAAGTATCCTAAAAATGTATCACAGTATTCACACAAATATTAACTAAATATTTATTGAGCACCAAATCAGCATATTGGAATGATTTCTAATGGAAAAATTGAAAGTGATTATCATACATTTCATTTTCTCTTTGACTTGAAAATCCTTCTCATCATGAAAGTCAAATAAATGCTTTGTAATAGCCATTTCATGTGGTCATTAACCAGAAATGTTGACCATTTTATCCCGCGTGTCTGTTGTGGACAGGTCAGACTGGTGATGGTCGGACACATCTAAACGATAAGTATGGATACTGAATACATGAAGGAAAGACCATCCTCTCTGGATCAGGAATGGAATCAGCCCAAACGTTCATCTTAGCCCTTGGAGTGGACAGATATATACATTTTTTTCCCATCTTTTTCTTAATTTCCAAACAGTGAACTTTTTGGCAGATGTTCAATTAAGACTTCTAGCACATGTTAGTGGAAACTGTTTGGTCCTGTGACTGAGTTTCACTTCCCTTTGCCATGTTTTCATGAAAACACATTCATTTTCCACACCTGGTCTGAGACCGAGGATTTTGGAGGGGAGGTAGCTTAAGGTTGGGGAAAAGATTATTCTACTGTTTTCATGGACAAACTAGTAGATTCTGTTTTGCTACTTATTCAGTTCGAAATGTATTCCATTTGATGTTATATTTTCGTCAAATACATCATGCCACTGTTATGTCAGTCCACTTATGCTTAAGCACTTCTGCTGTTCTGGGATCATTTAAACAGGCTTAAGTGAGCTCATTGACCACTCAATCCGCTGTTCTGGGTCATTCTCGGAACAACGGCGGACTCCCTCCTCAGTTTGGCTGAGTGGCCACGCTCCGTATGGCGAGAGCTCCTGTTGGACACGGTTCTGTTGACTGCTAACGATGCCTCCTCAGAGAGAGGCGGCTTTACCAGCCATCTGGACACTTGCTTGGCATTCTAGGATTTGGAGCAAGCTGTTAATGAATCAGTCTGTGGGCATGTGTGTGTGTGTTTGCAAGAAGGGGAGTTAGAGTGAGCTCCGTGTACATTATTTATGTGCATATTCACTTCTCTTAATATTGATGAAGACGAGTGACTCAGTGTTGGTGATGTGGACTGTGTGTGTGTGTGTGTGTGTGTGTGTGTGTGTGTGTGTGTGTGTGTGTGTGTGTGTGTGTGTGTGTGTTGGCATCTCCAAGGATGGATTAGGCTTCCCACATTCGTTACTACGCACTGTTCTCTCTGTTTATTCAATGCTTTTAGTGCTTTTGAATTCTCCATTGTTTGGAGAGAATGATTAATCACATACAAAATGTGTTTTTTGTTACTTATATTTTGTAAAAATAAACATTTATGCTGTGTCTCATCAACTTGGGGTCTTGTGTTGAGTGTTTGGGGTATTTTAAGTCATAACCCTATTAAATCCATCATATTTGCTAAGCACATTTCTATGGCCTCTAAATGATCAAAAATATCAAATGCTTTCTGAACAACCTGTACACAAATTGCATGCCTTGAAATTTATAGTGATTTTTTTTTTTTTTTTTAAGTAAAAAGTCATTTGGAGTAATTCTAAAAATCATTTTCCTCTTCAGGTCATTGAACGTGTGATTTTTTTTTTTTTTTCTGTCAAACTTTTTCAGATTTTTATAAAGTGAATAAAAAAAAATATTGTAAGTAATATTGTTACAAGCTTGTTAATTTAAGGGGAAACACGTTTATTTATTAAATCATATCTATATTTAAATATATTTATGTAAAAAAAAAAAAGTGTTCAGGCATGTTCAGGCATGTCTCTGGATACACTTAGTCTAACCCACTGGCAAAATGAAGGAGCACCCAACCCACCAGAATACTTGCTTAAATTATCACATTTTTACATTATCTCTTATCTATTATGAATTAATAATAATAAGTATATATATATATATATATGTGTGTGTGTGTGTGTGTGTGCAAAAAAAAAGCCTCCAACACTAGCTTGCTCTATTCTTTTTCTATCTGTTTTATTTTTATTTATTATATAATTTAAAAAAAATGTTGTGTACAGGGTTAAGCTAACTGAGACTTGTTATAGCACTTGCAAATCATTGCTATTTTGTTGATTGTGATTGCTTCCTCATTTGTAAGTCGCTTTGGATAAGAGCATCTGCTAAATGACTAACTGTAAATGTTAATGTAAATATATGATTAATGCAATAAGGCAATGACTGCCTTAAGTCTGTAACTCATGGACATCACCAGAGACTGGGTTTCCTCCTTTGTGATGCTTTGCCAGGCCTTTACTGCAGTTGACTTCAGTTATTGTTTGTTTTTGGGTCTTTCTGCCTTAATTTTGTCTTTAACAAGTGAAATGCATGCTCAAATGGGTTGAGATCAGGAGATTGACTTGGCCATTGCAGAATATTCAACTTTTTTACCTTCAAAGACTCCTGGGTTGCTTCTGCAGTATGTTTTGGGTCATTGTCCTTTTGTACTATGAAGCACTGTCTAATCATCTTTGCTGCATTTTGGTCGAATCTGGGCAGAGAGTATATCCCTATACTACAGAATTAATCCGGCTGCTTCTGTCCTCATCATCACTAAATACCAGTAACCCAATGCCACTGGAAGCCATGAACGCTCATGCCTCACACTGCTCCACCATGTTTCACTGATGATGTTGTATGCTTTGGATCATGAGCTGTTCCAAGGCTTCTCCATACTTTTTTCTTCCCGTCATTCTGGTACAGGTTGATCCTAATTTCAGCTGTCCAAAGAATGCTTTTCCAGAAGTGGTCTTGGATATTTTGATGTTTTTTTGGCAAAGTCTAATCTAGCCTTATTTGCGTCTTGTGGGGAACCCTCAGTATTTGTTCTCGTGAAGTCTTCTCTTGATTGTAGACCTTGACAGTGGCATGCCTACCTCCTGGAGAGTTTTAAAATGCAAAACAATGCATATTCCTAAGCTGTGCTGTTTACAATATTATATATTGCTATATGGAGAATGTTCTAAGCAATTTTATCAGACTATTCAAGGATGTTTTTTTTTTGTTTTTTTTTCGGAAGTTGAGAGACATAAGGGTTGAGTGTGGCAACAGGCCAACTGTTCAGCTGAAAAACATGCTTATATTTAAAACTATGAATTGAATGGGGTTTGCAAATGCTATTTGCAACTCAGCTGCTTTAGATAATTTTGCACGGTATTTTATTTGTAACTATACCCATTCCAATTTCCAAACTTGAGTGTGTACATTCTGCTTATCCTACAGGAAACTGGATTTGGAAGACATCTGATTGAACCATAGTACTGTATTTATCGTCTAATCAGGCTACACACACCCATCTTGATGTCTTCATTCCTGGCTTACTTCCTTCAGACCCTCACTGACGTCACTCTCTGGTTCCCTGAACACAAACACACAGCTTATTGCTCTGTTTGGGATCTGGCACAGCTAGGTCTGTGGAATCAGCCCACGCTGGAATGAGAATGCTCCTTTAGGGTGGATATGGAACCTGCAATGTTGGCACACTCACTTATCGCCCAGCACACGCACATTCACAGTAAAAAAATAACACAGCCTACACACAAATGTCTTATTACATCAAGAAACAGCTCTTTTGAGAGTGGAAAGTGGCTTTTGTGAAGCATTTTTATGTAATAAGGGTAAAATGAGACACAAACATTTAGATGCCCCTTACTTATGCATCATTCACATTAAGGCAAGGTTTCCAAAAGGGGGTCCACAAGTTGGTGAAAAGGTCATTAATTACTAAACATAAATAAATAAATGGGGCTGCACAACTGTAATAATAATAAAAATAATAAAACTCAAATTGTGATATAGTTTAGTGTAATTTTATTAAATATTATACAAGTATAGCATTTCAGAGTTGCACTGTTCATGCAAACTCCATCTTATAATTTGCCGAGTTTACTATGCACATATATTTTTATTTACTTGCATATCATGACCATTAACCAACATCAGAGAATGCATTTTATGTCTGAGCAGCTTGGCTCAGTAAAGTTTTTTTTTTTTTTTGAGCCATATGAGTATTTCAAGTAAAGTAACGAGACACAAACCAGGAAGAAATATTTATTCCCCTCATTTGAGGCATAGAAACAGAAAAGGACACATTTTCACATGCTGCAAGCATGTACTGCACTATATGCCCCTATAGTTATATTTCAAAAATATTGTATTGTTTCACATAGATACACATTAACACCTAGGTGAAACTTAATCAACAACTACGGATAATTGTCCTTATTGTTCACCCTCTGGTTGCCCTAGCTTATTGACCCTTACACGGGTTACAACTGCAGTTTACATTCAGTAAAAAGTTTAGAAGTATGCTGCTAAATACATTACATCCACAATCAAAATCCTCAGAAGGATTAGTTTTGAAATATACTGCATGGATAGGATTCCTGCTGTCTATATTTAAGATCACATGTCAAATTCTGTACTTAATTTTTTACACATCAGAAGAATAACACATAGGCTATGTTTAGAATGGTATACTAACATACTCATCTTGTTATTTCTGCTGTATATTGTTTGTATAATGTGAAGAGTATGCACATTTTCTGGAAAATACTATATCTCACAGTACACTGCTCGACTTAACCTCCATTTCCAGTGTGATTAATAAACCAAAATATTATTTTCCAGAAATGATTTAATGCAAACTAACCTTCTTTTTTTCCCCCAATATAATCAACATACTGTTTTCAAGCATTTTTTGTAAATATAATCTGTTCTATCCTGTTTCACATCATATTTTTTAAAAATAGTACACCGTATACAATGTGTATTTTGTAGTATGCAGTACGCTAGTATTCAGTTCAGCCACTGTGTGTATGATTTCATCCCTGGTGTGTTTAAACAGTGTCAAAATATTTAATAAACTAGATATCGATGGGAAAAGTCACTGTATTTAGGTACATAGTACTGAGAATGCTACATAGTAAGGCGCATGTTTAATATACAATATTGAAAGATTCTAGTTTAGTGTTTTTTTTTGTTTTTGTTTTTTTTTCTTATTCTTCACATGAGATTTAATTATTTTGGAATACACATCAGATGATCAGCTCTGATTACTGATACATTGTTATGGTCAGACTTGCATAACATCTGAAGTTGAACAATGACTTGGAATATCTGGCCTGTGTTGTCATTATATCTGATTGTTACTGTAGCTTTCCACTTTATCCTGTTTATAGTTTGAAAAACTCTTATAGAAAAAAATGAATTAAGGCCCATTCTGGCATTAAACTGATTGTCTCTCATCACATTTTGCTGTCTAAACCAAATGCAACCTAAATGTGGTCTTACATTTTACTCTCAATCCGATGGTCTGGACATATACTGTAACCATGTGGCCCAATCATGAGATGTTATCTACAAACCACTGACCAATCACTCCTCATTCCTGTTAAACACATCAGTGAGACCAAACCATTTGGTAGTGGTTTAATAGATAGCTCAGTGGTCATGGCCTTGTCATTATATTAAGTTCTAAGTGGGTTTCCTGAGAGAAAGAGAGGATGAGACGGCAAAAGGCAAAAGGTTACCGTCTCCTCATTCCTCTCCTACATTCTGGCCCTGATCACACTTTCTGTTTTGTCAACAGGCCTTATCACAGGGCCTTTGTTCACACTAATATCCTGCAAAATAAAAGCAATGCAAACATACATTGTCTTTATGTTGGGAATTTTTGGTCCACAAATGTGTGATGTTTTGTCTGCAAATTTCCAGTCCTATCCCTCAAGCACATGGAGGTTCCTCGGCAGTGAGCAGGGGGCTGCAGGGCGGAGCGTTGCTCAGAGGGCGGAAAGCAAAGATGGATGGATCGTAGGAGTATCGGGGTCCGTGACGACCACCACTCAGGTTCTGTGAGGGAACCACAAGAAACAAAAAAAGGTATAAAGGTGACTGGAGGCTATATATATATATATATATATATATATATATATATATATATATATATATATATATATATATATACATACAGTATATATATGTATATATATATATATATATATATATATATATATATATATATATATACACAATATACACACACACACACATTGTAATTACTTGTGATTGATGCTTCTGAAATATGAAATATTTCTATTCTAGAAATATGACTCTTTTGCTATGGAAGAACATTATACTAGCAATTTCTGCATAAGCAGTTCATTTCAATCAGTTTACCAGTTTAACTGTCAGCCCCACCATAATCACTTTATGTATGCTAGATGTCTCTGGCATCTGTGTCTTTGCTGTAATCATATCCACACCGATTTAACTGACCCTGTACTTATATTTGAGTTTATAGTGATTACAAAGCATTGCTGGTTTGCAAAACTAATTTGTGAGTTAGGATATCTATGTAGTTTTTCATCAGATCTGAATGATCTTGGATGTTCTACTTTGATTTAAAGATTTTTGGTTGAATAATGTTGAATATACTTTCAATAAAGTCAATTAAATGTCATTGTTCGGGACTGCATTTCCAGTACAACAAGAAACACATTTTGCATGTTTATTAATTAATTTATGCATACTTCATTTTATTATTATAGTTATTAAATATTTTATTATTATCGTTATTAAATATGTGACATTCTAGATATTTCATACTGATTTTGTTTCAGTATTAAAATGCTAAATTTGGATGTAACATATAAAATACAAATATTAAATTGGACTAATTATACAAATAAATAGACAAATAATGCATTAATATTAAACCACTAAGTAAATGAAACTGTTTTGTTGCCATATTTGTATGCTGAACTCCATCCAACTTTAACTTGATTGTACTACAGTAACATGAATAACTTTGTCTAAATGTTCCTCTAGTGTATCATCACTGGCTTACATGACCAAAATCATCAAAACCTGAGTAAAACCAAATGAGCGAAAACCTGAAAACCCCAGAGAAAGGAGGAGTTCCTGTGTTGGGGAATAAAAGAAATACCGGTAGTTAATATGTTTCACATATGGCCAGCTAAATCTAGCCTGGCTCATATTGCACAACTCACAAAGATATACAGGCATGTACCACAAGGTTAAGCTCTTTTCCTGTCAAATAGCCACTCTTTTTAAGGTTTTCAAATCTATCAAGGGGCCAGATCAACACTTCATCGAAATAAAAAGAGAAGGCCTCTGCATTTCATTGCAGAGCTACATTATTCCATTTACTTTCTATAAGCAGCTGTTTTCAATGAATCTCCCTTCAGACAGCAATGTTCTATGTTTAATCATTTTAAACTGGTTTCATCCATGCATTCCTAACAGCAAATGACAAACTATCAAATACAGATCTTCATTTTTACATTTAAATAGCTTTGCGAGCCTAGGCTGACAAATAGCTGCAATTGTAGGAAAACTATTGTAAACGAATTATAACAAACAGGTCAGGCTTTCCTAGTACATTTTAAGACTGCATAATGCTTTTAAAACATCACATGACACACTATACCCCTTATACATGGGAAAGAATTAACCCCTCAACCCCTAACATCTGTCTTGTCAACAAGTTTGGACCAAAACTCATCCAGGCGATGAGACTGTTTGTCTTCTCTGGCTTCATCCACCAATTACTTTTTTTCCTTTCTCCTACTTTGGTTCATTGCTTTCTTGTTTCTGAGCCTCTCTGGTCATGTCCCAGACCTCAAACCCCCATGATGATTTTCCCTATCCCTTAACAGGCCCCCAGATAGCCGCTTCCCTCTCCATCTAGCGCTCACCTGGAGCGTGGCCAGCAGAGAGACAGGGGCTCTGAGATAAAACAAGGGGCCCCAACCACTACATGTGCAGTTAGGAAAGGATGGAAAGTGAAGAGTGAGTGGAAAAGCATTATTATTATCAGTGTTGGGCAGTAGCATAGCTATAAGTAGTGACGCTACTAGTTTAACTACATTTGTCAGTGCCATTGTGGTAGGGTAGCTGTTTTCTGAATCAAATAGCTTTTCAGTAACAAAGCTCTTTTGTTGATCAAGTAGTGTGGTAGCGTCTAGAAAAGCTACATTTCCCCAAATATTTCTGAAGCTCTAGATTCATTCGGAAATACAACTGCTAAGGGTCACTGATCCTGTAAGTGATGCCACCAC
This sequence comes from Carassius carassius, assembly GCF_963082965.1. NCBI lineage: Eukaryota > Metazoa > Chordata > Actinopteri > Cypriniformes > Cyprinidae > Carassius > Carassius carassius. The sequence continues at coordinate 24,405,120 of NC_081786.1, forward strand.
CATACACGGACCTGTGTAGCCAACAGAAGTACTGTGGTATGACGGTGACGTCTCGTTCTTCATGTTTTATGGCAGTTGGTCTAAATTGAGCATACCCATGCAAATACAGGTGCATATGCATTCAGTGTAGTGAATCTTCATTTAATGTAGAGTAACTGCTAGCTTAGCTCACTGATTGATATAGGGTTACTTTAGTATATTAGAATGAAGATATTAAAATAAAATAAAACAAAAAAGTATGACTTAGGTGTTTAGGGCGATAAAAGTCCATTAATATTCAGTAATATTATCAATTTAACCATGATTTATTGATTTATTCTCAATCATTATCATCTCCTGTAGAGATGCTTATATGTACATTGAAAAAAATGCAAAAACAAAATAACACACTGAATTATATGTCAAATTCTGAAGAAGAAACTTCAAATGTTTTTTTATTATAATTTTTTTTATATATAATTGATGAACTAAATGAATGAACTAAAAAAAAACTAATAAAAAAATTAAATGGAAATGAGTAATGACACTTTAAGTGACGCTACCCAACAGTGACCTCCAGGCAGTGGTTTCATTTTAAAGTGGAAGTACAGAACAGATGTTATGCGAGAGGAATCCATGTCTACTTAGCACCATGTTTAGTTTGAGACTCTATGAAAGTGATAAGGTTTTAATTTTCACAAGTCTACAAATTGACTTGAAAAGATCAATGGACAGAAAAATTACAGAGTAAAAATCAAATATATATTTCCAGCCTTGTTCAAATAAAAATATACATGATGTAATCTGCGAGCAAGCCTGTTTTCATTTTGTTTCTTCAATAGCAATTTCTTAGGCACATAGGTGCACCTTTCTTTTTTACTGAGCTGTGACCATCATTCAACGTTTTTTAAAGATTTACTGACTAATGATCAGTTATTTTATGTGTAAAAGCACATTATTAGACTTTGATGAGACTAAAAACTAGGTTAATTTATATCTATTTTTATAACTTATAATCCTGGTAGGGTCACAGTGCTGGAGCCCATCCCAGCATGTCTTGCAGCAAAAGTATGTTAATATAACCATACAAATGTATCATGGTGTTGATTGCTTGTTCCAAGCATAAGGTGTGTCCCATGCTTTCTCATGAGCCTTTAACCAAGGAACATCAACACAAACACAAATTTATACTGGATAAAAAAAGAAAGTTAAATCAGAAAGGGGACTTTGCCTCCTCATTTTAGAAGCACACTGAACATCACTGGTGTAAAATCATGTTTTCTTGTGGATAATAAGGCAGATTGCATTGCTGCATTCACATTAGAGACTTTAAATACAAAAGTACAAAATGTTAAATACAAATGCTTTTTTTAAAGATGTGAATAATTGACTCATGTTATGTTGAAATTAACACCAAACTATAATAATCTTCCTGCGAAAGTGGTGGAAAAGGAAAAGAAATAGAGAGCACAAGATGTGGCCACCCAAGGAGGAAATAGATACAAATAATATGACAATAAAGAGTCAACGATCAAGGACAAAAGGCAAAGGAAAATAGAGTGGGAAAGCAAAGAGAGTGGGAAGAGCAAAAGAAAGTTGAAAACAACAACGAAGCGGAGGAGTAAAGCAATGAACATCTTTCTCTCTGTGATTGTAGATCCTGCAACAGCCGGCACTCTATAAATGGAAAATGACTTCATCCTAATACACACACACACAAACACACTTCCTTCTCCCTCTCCCTTTTCATCCCTAGCTCCTCTCCTCACCTCTTTCCATTAATCTAATAAAAATGGTCATCCAATCTCCTGCAGATGAAATGGAGGTTTCTGGATGTTCAGTAGAGAGAAAGACAATTACGCAACAATTATTTTGCAAATAGAACATTCTGCAGGAAGTAAATCTTTAAGTAAATATTTATTTATTTTTAAATTATAACATTTTAGCGTGGCAACAGACCGTAAATGTGAGAATGCTGTGGTATTTAAATGTTACTGAAAAGTATCTTAAATAATACAATGGTATTACCACTTTGTTTTTTTTTGTTTTTTTGTAAGGGGCCCCTAAGTGGTGATTGTGTTTCTAATTTATTTCTCTGACTCCAGCAGCCTGGTCTGCAGCCAGGGTTGCCCAAGAGTGTTCCAGCTCCTGTGCCATGCATGGCAGGAGGAGGCAAGCAGGAGTCACTGTTCTGCAGTCCAAAAGGTGCCAAGCTCATAATGACGTCACACACTGGGCCTTCTGGAGCAGTGTGATGAGTGCCAAAGAAACACACGGGGTCCACGGCCATGGCTATGAGGGTCAGCGGGTGCACTTTGGCCATGCTCCAGTGCACCGTCGAAACAAGGCATGCTCACATGTCAGTGTTTTATGAAGCAATCTAACCACTCTCATTCAAAGAAATCATGCTTCTACTGTCTGATCAGATAAAACTGATCCAAGACTAGAAAAACATTTCTAAATAATTTACTATTTGCATAAACGTAACAATTTATAAAAGGCAAACTAAATAAATATTTCTTAGGTTTTCTAACAAACTATAAACAGTGACCTCAAAAAGTATTTAGATACATGAGGATGAATGTCACTGCATTAGAGGAGATCTATCTATCTATCTTTCTCTCTGTCTGTCTGTCTGTCTATTTATTTATCTATCTATTTTACTTTTTATCCATAACATTTTTGCATTTCTTACAAAGTTCAAACACTTAAATTGCACATATATTCTTTGTCAGCTTTTTGAAAAATGTGCTTATGCATTCATTCTTTATAATAGATTAAACTTTATTTAACATTTTGTTATCTAATGCAATGGCATTCATACAGTGTGGTTTAACTGAATACTTTTTTAGGGCCCACTTTTTTTTTTCTTTTGACACACTCACCCGAATCTTGATAGTCCTTGTTTTCCCTCCACAGTTCTTTTTTAGAAGCATTTTCTGAAACAAAAGCAGAGCAAAGGAGAAATTGTGGTTAAAAGGAATGACATAAACCTTCCATAAATCTATACAAAGCCAAACTCCACAATGAGGAACAAGTTTTCATAATTTGTAAATATAAACATTTACTACTTTTTTGCCCTTGAGCTGTTCTGGAAGAGCTGTGGAAGCTCTGGGCCACTAAAAACCAAAACGAATGACTCTTTTATGTAACAGAGCAAAACATCCAGTGGGCCGCCTCCTCAGGACAACCTGAGAAAAAGGAAAATCTGTTTGCTTTCCTTACCCAGAACTCTGCTGTCAGTGCTAAATTAAAGACTGATGACTCAAGATCAGAGGTTAACTCCATCTCTTTACAGTTCATTTTAAAAACAGTATACTTAGGACTTAGGAGACTAAGCAGTTCATTACAGTGAAAACAATCAGCGATCCTCATACACAACTTTTATGATAAAAAAATAAAATAAAATAAAAAAACCTGCACTGAATGACAATTTCTACACTATTTTGCCTCATTTCAAACTGTGACAATCTTTCTTTTGTGGAACAAAAAGGAGATGTTTAGCAGAATGTTCATGCTGCACCAAAGACCAGGACTATCAATGGACAAAAGGTTTTAGTAGTCCAGTTTAAAAGTAGTCCAAAAGACTCATGTGTCAAAATCCTTTTTAAAGACAGGAACAGAACAAAATTCAGTCACTGATCATCTTGAACTTCAAATCTTAATGGTTTTATTGTGTGAAAAAAAGCACAAAAAAAACAGCATGAGCATACTGCAAAACATTTTTCTTTTCTTTGAAACAATATAAAGAACCCTCTTGTGTCTGTAGAGATAATTTTAAACATCATATTACAAACAGGGTTTTTCATTACAGTAAAAACAACCAAGATTTTTCAAAGCAATCTATGAGGAAATACCTAAAGGAAGATTAATGCACATTTCAAGCAGTATCTTTGGTCTACAAGGGAAAATCCCAGTAAAAAAAAAAACAACAACCCAGGAATTGTCAAATTTGTCCAGATCTGATTGACTGGGAGCCAAGGTTCAAACCCAAGTGGAGTTTAAAATGAGCTTGGCCTCATTTCAAAGTTCCCAAAAAGGGTCATATGTTTGTCAAGCTCACTCAACCATGGAGGGCAGCATTTAGACATCTGTCAGACAAACCATTAATTTCACTCAAACAATAGCTGGACCCCTGGATTTGAGATATAAGTAACTGCATATGTGCAGGAATGGATTAGTTGGTAAGGATTATTAATGAAAAACTAACACGACTCTTGGCCAAATGTAGCACAACATATTAACATAACAGCTGTCGTATATAATTAAACGTGATGCGTAGAAGAGTGAGGCTGGACGTGGATTATTTCATGTTTACAACTTCAGCCAATAATGCTGATAAGACTTAGTAAGACTTAATATTTAGAGGTTAAAAACAGATTTGATTTTTGAAAATTAAAGCAAAATGATCTTTTAGCAGCTTACTTTAATAGTCTCGCATATTGTTTTTCCATCAACACCTCCCATTCCACTTGACCAAGCACACACACACAAACACACACACACACACACACACTCATACGCACACACACACACAGTGCACTCCGAGTGTCTTATGGTCCCCAGCCATCTTCATTCAGCTCCTCTCTCTTTCTGTTCTCGCATTTTTGCTCTTTCTGTCTCCACATATCCTTTTTTCCATTCTGTACAATCTGGTCTGTATATTTGAACACCTGAAGACAAAACTACTAGGTTTACTTGTCCTACTTTGCTATTTCATTCACTCTATTGGGCTTTTGTTTAAAGAGAGGGAGGGGGGCTGACATCTGTCATCCTCTTTTTCTCTCTGGAGGTGGCGGGCACAAAGCCCTGGAGCACATGGAGTTGTCTGAGTAAGTATAGTTGTGTGCATTGGTCCTGCATTGTTTTCAAACTCAGCCATTGAGTCAACAAGAACTGTTGGTCAGAAACAGTACTCTGAAGAGATTTTACATCAGAATCGAAGATGGTCTTTGGAGTTAAATTATTTAAGAAGAACTAATTTTTTTCCAAGTCATTTTTCACAATGACTGGTTCTAATGTCTCTTTGATGTTTGTATGTAGTCAATTTACCTCAAAATCATACAGGTTTTCCTAGCGGAGTAACCAGAGTTTCCAATACTTTTGCAGAAACAAAAAGTGTCCACATAGTTTTGCCTTAACAGAAAAGTATCTATCGTTTTATAATTTAAAATTTATACGTTTGCTAAATGTTCTGTTTAATAAATTATTTGGAAAAAAGCCACTTAATTTACTACTGTTTCTAATGCAATAATGTAATGTACACATTTTTAAGTCTGACTGCGTCTCTAAATAAATACAAATACATATATGTTGAACCCTTTTAAACTATAAACAATTGCTTCCAGCCAACTGTCCTATGAATTTATGCTTAATGTAAACAATGCTTTATGCGTGTGCTTGCATCACAGTGTGCTAATTTTTATGTCCGTATGAGTATTTTTCTCACATGCACTTATTGCTTATTGCCCATTTTCTCACATGCACTTATTGCTTATTGCTTATTTCATTCATTTTAATGCATTATCTTTGAGGGTTCCTTCTATTTGTATTATACAGGATTAGACATGGATTGTTTTTCTAAACATCTTAGAAAGAAAGTCCAAAACATTTAGGTGGAATATCCCTTTAAACTGATCTGTTTTTTGTTCATAGTTTGTACAGCCATTTGCTGTAAGTCTCAAAGCAATTATGTTTTTTGGTAATATTCAAATCTGATTTGCAAACCCTTCACATTGACAGACTGATATGGTAAAGTGTCCCTATATTTTTTGTCTTTGTCCCCAGTTTATCCATTTGGACCCGGAAAGCATGTTGTAGCTCTGTTGAGTGAATTTGATCTCCAACCCCCATCCATTTCTTTAGCCTTTTTGCTAAAATATGTTAGTGTCACATGCCTTTATACTATTAGGACAATTTTCAGTGACTAATTTCAGGAATAATTTCTTCCGCATTGTTATCAACCTTTGTACTTTCCTCTGGATGGTTGAGAATAGGGTTAAGACTTCTAGTGTTTATAGAATATGATGCTTAATGACCAACAAAAGATGGTTATGTCATCATATGTTTCTTGTTGGCTAAATAAGAACTTCAGGGAAAATGAGTGTCTCTTACCTGCTGCATTTTCTCCAGGTCCAAGCTGGGGCGACCTGGTTCTCCTGTGCAAGTGGGCCGGTGCCGCCAGTAAGGCATTGAAGGTTGTTCAAAGTGGCTGAGAATAATGGGGCGGACAGGAAGGCGGGCCGGGGTATGGGAAGGCTTGAGAGCTCGAGGAGGAGAGGAGCTGAAGAGAACAGGGCTGGGAGAAGCGGCGCTCAAGCGAGGTCCAGCTGACGATTCATTTGGCCCACACAGGTCCTTCACCTCCTCATCACTAGAGGCGCTGCTCATGTCTCCATGTCTGTGCCACTTTCGACCCCCCTCAGCCCCCGTGGCTCCTGCGATGCGCTCCAGCTCCTCTTCAGAACTGTGATGGTCCAAGATTGGGTCCAGGAGTAAACGGAGACGTCGTAAGTGGGCGGGAGAGAGAATGCCCTGATTGTGCTGCTGGCTAGTAGCTAGAGGGGTCAAGGCACAGTTTCGTCGCCGCTCTGCAAGGGGTGCAATATAGCCGAAAGATGTAATTTAGCAAAATATAAACTTGAAAAGACATTTAAAACAGGGACAATACCATGAAGCATATTGGGTTTGAATGTCTTGCTCAAGAGCACAATGATATTTAATGTCTTGTTCCTTAAGGGGTTGTTCACACTGATAAACACTGCTAGAGGTTAGTTGCTAGTCTATATTAATACTGAACTGCAGTATCAAACTGTATCATGAGGTGGATCACCTAAGCTCCATTGTCTTCACTTCTTTGGTAGATGCCATATTGAGTCACTGCTCAGTTGAATTAGGTTTAAACTAGGGGTTGCACTGAGTAATCGACTAGTCTACTTCAATGGTCTGCCATGATACTTTAAGCTTGACATTGACTAGTTGCTGGTCCTATAGAGGATAGGAAATCTTTGAAGGACTTCCACATTTACGCTCCGATTCCAAACAGTTAAAATTACAAATAAATGCATACTCTGAAAGACATAGGACATGTGTGATTATATTACTGGATGCTCGAAACTGAATGGGAGAATGCACATTTTAAACAGCTTATTGTACAGTTAAGTTAATCGCCGTTCTAATGGGCTGCTGCACTGTAACGCACACACATAGACTACAAACAGTAGCACTTTACATAACGTACTCGGTTACTAAATGTAACCTCGGTTCTCTCTAGAAGAGCGAACGAGTACTGCGTCTTAGCTAAGACGCTACGGGAAAAGTCTCTTTTCACGAAATACTGAAGCAAAAAATTATCCTTAATTTTGTATTTTTGTAAAGCGCATTTGCAGCAGTACACAGCCATAGGCGAGACGGCTCGTTCGCTCATTGGCTTGTTCTGCGGCAACTGCACAGCCTATCGAGCGCAGGCTGATGCAACATCAGACCAATAAGGGCGCTTCGCGCCCTTCTTACCACTTCCCGCAGAAACGGGTGTGGCCCAACCTATAAAAGGAGCTCGAAAAGGCTGACTCACCTGATTTATTTCATCGCCGAAGCTAACCAGAGTGAATCGTATGCACGGCAGAGAACGCAGTACTCGTTTGATCTTCTAGAGAGAACCGAGGTTACGTTTAGTAACCGAGTACGTTCTCTTACGAGAGCTCTCTCGTACTGCGTCTTAGCTAAGACGCTACGGGAACCCAATGTAAAACGCCGTGCGTGCAGGGATCACACACCAATAAACCTGAAGCAACGCCCAGGATTTACAGTGCACAGTCACCTGAGGGACTCACAGAGAGTCCAGGACAGAAAAGGGGAAAAGCCCTCCGTCCTATATCTAGCAGCATCCGTAGATGCGGCAATATGACATCACACAGCCGAGGCAAGGCCTGGCCAATGTGGCAATGCGGGTCTTACGCAATACTGCCCATATAACAGTCGGCAGCGCATAGCGCTCGAGAACTCAGAATTCCCCTCAGGGCCCTGATTCGACTATACCGACAGCAGCCTTGCTTGCAAGGCGGGAACCTCCAGGTTATATAACCTGATTAATGTAGACGGCGAGGCCTAACCTGCCGCCATACATATATCCTGCAAGGAGATCCCAGTAGACCACGCCCACGACGAGGCGACGCCTCTTGTGGAGTGTGCTCTGACGCCCAACGGGCACTGAAGGCCCCTGGAAGCGTAAGCTAACGCTATGGCGTCAACTATCCATCTGGATAGAGTCTGTCTCGAAACAGCCCTTCCCTTGGAACGTCCACCGAACGAGACAAACAGCTGCTCCGTCTGCCAAAAGGCAGCAGAGCGAGACACATAAGCTCTTAAAACCCTGACAGGGCAAAGAAGACTCGAGTCTCCATCCGCCCCTGACACCGGCAGGGCAGACAGGGCAATAACCTGAGCCTGAAACGGTGTGTTGAGGGATTTCGGCACATAACCGTGCCTAGGTTTGAGTATGACCCTTGAGTCATTGGGCCCAAACTCCAAGCACGACTGGCTCACCGAGAGTGCGTGCAAATCACCCACACGCTTCACCGAATACTGACAAGAATAAAACGCCGCGATGGCCGCCACATAAACTTTGAGCGTGGATGGGGCTCTGCCCTTATCCAACAGCTCCTGTAGGAAGGAGACATTTCCCAACACCACAGCAGTAATGACTTTATGAACTACTTTACTTCTAAAATCGATACTATTAGAGATAAAATTGCAACCATTTTAGCCGTCAGCTACAGTATCACATCAGACAGTGCACTATAGACCCCCTGAGGAACAGTTCCACTCATTCTCTACCATAGGAGAGGAAGAATTGTATAAACTTGTTAAATCATCTAAACCAACAACATGTATGTTAGACCCTATACCATCTAAGCTCCTAAAAGAGGTGCTTCCAGAAGTCATAGATCCTCTTCTGACTATTATTAATTCTTCATTGTCATTAGGATATGTCCCCAAAACCTTCAAACTGGCTGTTATTAAGCCTCTCATCAAAAAACCACAACTTGACCCCAAAGAACTAGTTAATTATAGACCAATCTCGAATCTCCCTTTTCTGTTCAAGATACTAGAAAAGGTGGTATCCACACAATTATATTCCTTCTTAGAGAAAAATGGTATATGTGAGGATTTCCAGTCAGGATTTAGACCGTATCGTAGTACTGAGACTGCTCTCCTTAGAGTTACAAATGATCTGCTCTTATCATCTGATCGTGGGTGTATCTCTCTATTGGTTTTATTGGATCTTAGTGCTGTGTTTGACACAATTGACCACAACATTCTTTTGCATAGACCTGAACACTTTGTTGGCATCAGTGGAAGTGGATTAGCATGGTTTAAATCGTACTTATATGACCGCCATCAGTTCGTAGCAGTGAATGAAGATGTATCCTATCGATCACAAGTGCAGTATGGAGTACCTCAAGGCTCAGTACTAGGGCCGCTACTCTTCACGCTTTATATGTTACCCTTGGGAGATATCATCAGGAAACATGGTGTTAGCTTTCACTGTTATGCTGATGATACTCAGCTCTATATTTCTTCGCAGCCCGGTGAAACACACCAATTTGAAAAACTAATGGATTGCATAGTCAATATAAAAAACTGGATGACGAGTAATTTCTTACTGCTAAATTCTGACAAAACAGAGGTGTTAATTATAGGACCTAAAAACTCTGCTTGTAATAACCTAGAACACTGTCTAAGACTTGATGGTTGCTCTGTCAATTCTTCGTCATCAGTTAGGAACCTAGGTGTGCTATTTGATCGCAATCTTTCCTTAGAAAGCCACGTTTCTAGCATTTGTAAAACTGCATTTTTCTCATTTATCTCAAAAATATATCTAAATTACGGCCTATGCTCTCAATGTCAAATGCAGAAATGTTAATCCATGCATTTATGACCTCAAGGTTAGATTATTGTAATGCTTTATTGGGTGGTTGTTCTGCACGCTTAGTAAACAAACTACAGCTAGTCCAAAATGCAGCAGCAAGAGTTCTTACTAGAACCAGGAAGTATGACCATATTAGCCCGGTCCTGTCAACACTGCACTGGCTCCCTATCAAGCATCGCATAGATTTTAAAATATTGCTTATTACTTATAAAGCCCTGAATGGTTTGGCACCAAAGTATTTGAATGAGCTCCTTTTACATTATAATCTTCTACGTCCGCTACGTTCTCAAAACTCAGGCAATTTGGTAATACCTAGAATATCAAAATCAACTGCAGGCGGCAGATCCATTTCCTATTTTGCGCCCAAACTCTGGAATAACCTACCTAACATTGTTCGGGAGGCAGACACACTCTTGCAGTTTAAATCTAGATTAAAGACCCATCTCTTTAACCTGGCATACACATAACATACTAATATGCTCTTATTATCCAAATCCGTTAAAGGATTTTTAGACTGCATTAATTAGGTAAACCGGAACCGGAAACACTTCCCATAACACCCTATGTACTTGCTGCATCTACGCTAATATTTGTCTGTTTCTCTCTTGTTCCAAGGTCACCGTGGCCACCAGATCCAGTCTGTGTCTAGATCAGAGGGTCACTGCAGTCACCCGGATCCAGTACGTATCCAGACCAGATGCTGGATCAGCACCTAGAAAGGACCTCTACATCCCTGAAAGACAGTGGAGACCAGGACAACTAGAGCCCCAGATACAAATCCCCTGTAAAGACCTTGTCTCAGAGGAGCACCAGGACAAGACCACAGGAAACAGATGATTCTTCTGCACAATCTGACTTTGCTGCAGCCTGGAATTGAACTACTGGTTTCGTCTGGTCAGAGGAGAACTGGCCCCCCAACTGAGCCTGGTTTCTCCCAAGGTTTTTTTCTCCATTCTGTCACCGATGGAGTTTCGGTTCCTTGCTGCTGTCGCCTCTGGCTTGCTTAGTTGGGGACACTTCATCTACAGCGAATTCGTTGACTTGATTGCAAATAAATGCACAGACACTATTTAACTGAACAGAGATGACATAACTGAATCCAATGATGAACTGCCTTTAACTATCATTTTTTCATTATTGACACTGTTTTCCTAATGAATGTTGTTCAGTTGCTTTGACGCAATGTATTTTGTTTAAAGCGCTATATAAATAAAGGTGACATTGAAAGTAATGATTTTTTAATGTTTGCGGGTGTAGAGACCATTCGCCCGTAGGAACATTGCCTCTGGACAGCCTGTCTGGACCCAGATTCTGCAGCCCAGGCACATGCACTGCTCTCAGCGAGCGCACGTTGCGCTGAGCCCAAACCACGAGGCGTTCCGTCAGCCTGCACAGGTTTCGAGACCCGAGACCGCCCCGGCGATTTATGTAGGACAACACGGACATGTTGTCCGAACGGACTACGACGTGGTGATCCTTGATATGGGAACAAAAGCGCGTAAGCGCGTTCTCCACTGCCAGCATTTCCAGGCAGTTGATATGATGGAGCTTTTCCCGTTCTGACCATAGGCCAAAGGACGGTCTGCCCTCGAGCAGCGCTCCCCATCCCGAAGTGGAAGCGTCCGTCGACACCATCTTCACATTCGGGGAAGTCCCCAGGCTTACACCTGATCGGTACCAGCCGTTCGCTGTCCAAGGTGCTAGAGCCGCAACACAGCTCTGATCGACCTTGAAATGCAGCCAGCCAGACGCCCACGCTCTGCGCGGCACCCGAGCCTTCAGCCAGAACTGCAGGGGGCGCATGCGGAGCAGGCCCAGCTGCAGAGCCGGAGATGCTGAGGCCATGAGGCCCAGCATCTTTTGACAGTGTTTGAGCGACACGGTCGCGCCGCAGCGGAAAGAACTCGCTGCGCGCTGAATGCCCATCACGCGCTGTGGTGACAGCCGCGCCGTCATGGAACACGAGTTCAGAACTATACCCAGAAACAGGATCGTCTGACTGGGGTTCAGCGAACTCTTCGCCCAATTGACACTGAGGCCGAGCTTCTCGAGGTGATCGAGTAAAACGGCCCTGTGGTCCACGAGCTCCGCTCGTGATTGGGCCAGAACCAGCCAGTCATCCAAATAATTCAGCACTCGTATGCCTCTGAGTCTGAGAGGAGCACATCTGAGGCGGGGAGCGCGCTGATCACAGCGGGCAGATCGCTCTTCCTCGACCCCGTCCCGGCGCTTAACCGACTGGGGGGAGGCTGAGCGGGTCCCGTGGGACTCGATATATCTGTGAGTAACCGTGGGCTGCATGTGTGCACATTTACCACTTTCAACTCGCTGTCTGCCTGTGCAGAATGTACGTGCACGGGCCTCGTTTTTACAGAAGCCCCGCGCCGTATGTGACATAGTGTATGTGGGCACTGGGAAGTGGGCACGTTTACTATGCGGCGCGCTCGACCGATCTGTGTCGATCTTATGTGCGCTAGCCCTGTGTGCAGGGCTGTGCTTACATGTGGAGATGGGCACTGAGTAGTGGGCATCATCACTGCATTTATAGCACCATCGGCCGTGGCTGGACGAGCGTGCACGGGTTTCGTTTTTACAGAAACCACATGACGCGTGAGACATAGTAATTGTGGGCACTGAGGGGTGGGCACGCTTACTATGCAGTGTGCGCGACCGACTTGAGTCGTCATTATGGGCACAGACCCTGTGTGCAGGGCTGTGCTTACATGTGGAGATGGGCACTGAGGAGTGGGCATCGTCACTACATTTTATAGCACCATCGGCCGTGGCCGGAACACCAGAAAAAACACTCTTTTTGTGAAACATCTGGGTAGCCGTGATAACGGCTTTTGTGTGCAGGCAAGCGGGCACTCGTGCAGGCTTGCGCATTGCAGAGGACACTGAGGCAGTCACAACTCTTGGAACTGCAACAGCGGCGCGCTTGGGTGAGAGCTTGGCCGCAGCGGAACTCGAACACCGGCGCTTTCCCAGCAGTGCTAGGATGCTTTCGGAGCTTCTGGCTTCACCGCAATCCTCTGCCGCGGCTCCCGCGGCGCGGGGGCGATGGCTTGAAGAGCGAGAACGGGTCCCGAGCTGCGTTGCTGACGCTGTCGCGATGACGCAGCAGGAGGCGGTGGGCGTGACTGAGAGCTCTGTGGGGCCGGTCTAGAGCGGCTAGCTGCAGAACTGGAGCGCTTCGGCAAGAAGTGCTTGAACGCCTGCGAAGCTTTCTGGTCCTCGGCGAATCTCTCCACAAACTCGTTGACGGAAGATCCGAAGAGGCCGGCAGGAGTTAGCGGCGCGTCAAGGAACGCAGCGCGCTCAGACTTCTTGATGTCAGAAAGCGTCAGCCACAAATGCCTCTCAGCCACCGTAGCGGAAGCCATAACCCGTCCCATGGCCTGTGCAGCGGACTTAGTAGCGCGGAGGGAGAGATCCGAAGCACTCCTCAGATCCGCGAGACAGATCGCTTCAGGTCCCATCTCATCCAGCTTGGAGAGGAGATCGCCCTGGAAAATCTGTAGCGTAGCCATGGTGTGTAGCGCAGACGCAGCCTGCCCAGCAGCAGAGAATATCCGTGCGAGCAGCGATGACGTCATGCGGCAGGCTTTGGATGGCAATGCCGCCTTAGTCCGCCGTCCAGCAGAGGGCGGGCAAAGGTGCGCTGCTATAGCCTGTTCCACCGGCGGAAGTGACAGGTAGCCTCTGTTCTTAGCACCGTCCAGTGTGGAGAATGCTGGCGAAACAGATGAGCGGATTCTCGGCGATAATGGAGCGTCCCAAGCTTTCGCCACTTCTTCGTGAAGCTCAGGAAGAAAAGGGGCGTGCTTTGAGCTTGAGGAAGAGCACTCATCCGGAAGATAGCTACCATCCAGCCGGGAACGTGAAGGGGGCGCTGGTGCAGGCTCGCCGCGGCCAGCAAGAGTACACGCATCAGCTCCTTATCGATATCCCCTCCCATCTTACTGGACCTTTCTGCTGCTTTTGACACTGTTAATCACCAGATTCTCCTGTCCACCCTCAGAAAGATGGGCATCTCTGGAACAGCACTCCTGTGGGTTAAGTCCTACCTCTCTGACAGATCCTTCAGTGTGTCTTGGAGGGGTGATGTTTCAAAGTCACACCACCTTGCTACTGGGGTTCCTCAAGGCTCAGTACTTGGACCACTTCTCTTCTCAATCTACATGTCATCATTAGGATCTGTCATTCAGAAGCATGGCTTTTCTTATCACTGCTACGCTGATGACACCCAACTCTACCTCTCATTCCAACCAGATGACCCGACGGTAGCTGCTCGCATTTCAGCCTGTCTGAGTGACATCTCTAGCTGGATGAATGACCATCACCTTCAGCTTAACCTTACGAAGACAGAACTCCTGGTGATTCCAGTTAACCCATTGCTTCATCACAACTTCTCTATACAGCTGGGCTCATCAACCATTACTCCTTCGAGGACAGCTAGAAACCTAGGAGTTGTGATGGATCATCAGTTAAGCTTCACAGACCACATTGCTACAACTACCCGGTCCTGCAGGTTTGCCTTATACAACATTAGGAAGATTAGACCCTTCCTGTCAGAGCAAGCAACCCAACTTCTTGTCCAAGCTCTTGTTCTCTCCAGACTGGACTATTGTAATGCTCTCCTGGCGGGCCTTCCTGCATGTACTGTCAAGCCTCTGCAATTGATCCAGAATGCAGCAGCGAGGGTTGTCTTCAATGAGCCAAAAAAAGCTCACGTTACTCCGCTCCTCATCAGGTTACACTGGCTACCAGTAGCTGCTCGCATCAAATTCAAGGTACTGATGCTAGGCTACAAGACGACCACTGGCACGGCACCAACTTACCTAAACTCATTGGTTAAATCTTATGTGCCCTCCAGAAGTTTGCGCTCTGCAAGTGATCGACGCCTTGTGGTACCATCCCAAAGAAGTTCAAAATCACTCTCAATGACCTTTTCCTGGACTGTGCCCAGCTGGTGGAATGACCTCCCAATCTCAATTCGTACAGCTGAGTCTTTACTCATTTTCAAGAAACAGCTAAAGACTCATCTTTTTCGCCTGCACTTAACCAACTAACACTAGCACTTTTCCTTTTCTTGTCTTTTTATTAAAAAAAAAAAAAAAACCTACCTATGCGTTCTATACTAGACTAACTGAGACTTGTCATGGCACTTGTATACTGTTGTTGTTCTCTTGTTGACCTGACTGCTTCTATTGTTCTCATTTGTAAGTCGCTTTGGATAAAAGCGTCTGCTAAATGATTAAATGTAAATGTAAATGTCTGCTGGGCCTCTGAGCAGCGGGCGCGAGATCCACGGAGCTGAACAAGCCAATGAGCGAACGAGCCGTCTCGCCTATGGCTGTGTGCTGCAAATGCGCTTTACAAAAATACAAAATTAAGGATAATTTTTTGCTTCAGTATTTTGTGAAAAGAGATTTTTTTCCCGTAGCGTCTTAGCTAAGACGCAGTACGAGAGAGCTCTCGTAAGAGAACTCACAGATCATGCGCACACAGAATCATTCAGCACGGAAATGTATAAACACTGTTCTGTGATTTCTCAACAAAATAGCTTAGAAACTGAAAAGTTCAAGCATATATTGTATGTCTTAACTGGATCCCACACCTTCACTAGTAGAGAGACGCTGCCAGGTAGAATTAATTCACACACGCAATCATTTTCACTAATACATTCTTATGAATGTAATCTTTACTTTGCTACTTTATCTGTATCTGATTTAGAACGAGGAGAAATCTGTGAGAAATATAATGACCCAAAGACAAAAGAACTGATAAAAATGAGCTGTTATACGAGCAATAGCCATGTGGGCAGCGCTGTGTCATATGCCATAGCTGTGCGCAAGGTGTTTGTCTCAGCCCCAGGCTCTTTTTACTTTCCATTAATGACATCATCAGCGACTAGTCGACTTCTACTCGACTTCCATCATATAAAAGTCGACTTTAAAAAATCTGAAATCGTTCAACCCCTAGTTCAAACTCTGATACACCAAACCAAAATAGATTAGACTAAGCCAATTTCCATTACTCTTAGCCTGCAGAGAGTACAAAGTTTGTTTATATGACAGACTGTCGGGTTCAATTAATAACTTTTTTGATACTCATTTAATTTGTCGATTATACGTCATAATAAGGGTCTACACTGACCATTACTTTTCTTTTAATGCTCATACTTTTTATGTACACTTTTTTTTAGATACCCCACTACTAGATGTAAATACTAACATCAGGTGCATTGCATTCAGGGTTTTAATTTTATTTCATTTAGAAAAGGTTTGGTGTTAATGATTGCATTTGCCTTCTGTTGCAGTCTGTTTTATTTATATGCATATTGACATGATAGTCTGCTCAGAAATGAAAATCCTCTTGTAATTTACTATAAATATTTTTATTCTCACAAACACACACCCCTATCATTTCACTTCAGAATCAGATCAACTGTAAACTGATTGTATGGATAACTGTCATGTTCATTTTGCACTGTTTTTGAAGCATCAACTTTGAGGTATTCCTCCACTTGCATTTAGGTGAATGCTTTTTCTAAAAATCTCATTTTGTGATCCACTTATAAAAGGAAGTCATAAACATCTGGGACAGGATAAGGGTGAGTAAATAATGAGAGAATTTTCATTTTTTGGGTGGAGTACCCATTTAATGATGACAACATTTCAATAACTTACTCTCAGGTTTCAAAACCTTGCTTTCAAAAACATAACAGTAACTTATGTACATGTGTTATTCTATGCATTATCTATGTAATATTATACATTTTATCAATTAGTTGTTGAAGCCCTGTATGCCATAGATATATGCATGTGGTAACACACACACACACCTCTGTCAATCTGTGCCAGCTCTTGGTTTTCGCCTTCTGAATCTTCACTCTCCCCCCCTTCCTCACTGCCATGGTAAGAAATCTGTTTCAAAAGCAAAGCAAAGGTCAAACAATCCTGAATCACAATGACACAAACAAGAATACTCATACTGTAACAACTCACACAAGCAAATATAAAGTGATTTTCATGCATCTGTATTCCAGTTTAGTAGCATAAAAGTATTGCTTATCATTTTCTATCACAATAAGACCAGTGATTAACACTTGGGCAACTTCTTAGGAGACCTTCTAATTTTACAAAGGGTGAAAAAAACATATGCAGCAAATGCTGAATTTTTCTAGCAAACGATCCAACCTTTACAAAGGGATTATCAATTTACTCAGAAACGTCTTGCGATTTTTAAAGAAAATGTGTGTGATGATTTCCCATGAAGAAGATGCCTTCAATATGCAAGGGTGATGTGGGTGGTTGCCAGAGCAATGCTATGTGGTTGCTAAGGTATTGAGTGTCTTTAGCATGTTATGCTTTGGTTGCTAGCATGTTCAGAGTTGCCTAAGTCTGTTCGCTTGATATGCCCTTTTTGTGATTTGCCTGCTGAAAACCTGAAGACTGATTGTTTTAACCAGTAATACAACACCTTAATAATCTACATGAATCATGCCAAATAATGTGATACATCAAAGTTTAATACCCAATATTTTCAGCAATGCTTGCCTTAGAAATCAGAACTAACTTTTCACAGATCCACACCTCAACTGAGATGAAAGTGTGATAAGATTAGAATGTGTGATAAAATGGAAAATACGTGCTCAGTAAAGTTTGAGTAAAGATCCGAAAGTGTGAAAAGAAGAAACTGAGGTTAAGAGAAGTAAAAACAAGAGGCACACCCAATACCACAACACCAATTATTTTATGACAGCTTAGCTGTGTCCCATTGTAAATTGATTTAGACAAGATTATTTTAAGCGCAAAACTGATTAAAAGTCTATCAGAGAATGAGAGAATGGAACAGAGAGAAAACCCATAAGAATGCACAAGTAAAGAGTTAAGTAACACAGTCAATGGTAATTACCTTGTCCAAGCCCAGCTAACCACTTGCCATCTGTTCTCAAGAACACACACACACACACACACACACACACACAACACACCCCACTTCTCTTTTCATCTCTTTCGCCTTTCACTAAGCAAACAGCGAGAGAAACTGAATGACTCAAATGTGTCACTCTTTCTCACATGCACTAGGATCTCACGGCAGCTCAGGGCCCCCAGAAGAACCATTTCCACTCAGCAAAATACATTCTGTTTTGGATCTCAAAGTCACCACAAATTACCATTTCTCACCACCAAAACCCCTTCCAAACACTGTCTTCGGTTGTAAGAAGCTATAATCTAGGTTTTCATTAAGTTTTACGTACTTAGAAACTACAGCCCATTACACACTGTATTCAAGAGCATTGCACAAGTTTTAGCGGTGATAACCATACAAATAAATACAAAGTGAATGCTCTTATTGTTCCATGTGTGTATAGAATACAGTGGGAAGTCATTCCCACTACGAGGAAAAAAAAAAATAGCTCTTTAGTTTGGTTTTGTTGCAACCAGAACTTTCCTGGAAAGAGTTTGGTTTTATAAATATCATGCCTGAAAATTCAGTTAGTACAGAATCAAATAACAAGTATTATACACTGAGAGGGGAGAAGGTACAACAATATTCATCTGCAGTAGAAAATGTATTTTCAAAATGTATTAGTTAGAGTTAAATTGATTATTTAGAGTTGATTATTTATAGAAACCCATCTATAACTAGGCTGGTTTACTGTAATAACTGCCCAGACATGTTTATTTGTGATATATGGTTATTAACACACAGTAACCGGACAGATATTCAACAAATATAAAGGCTAAATAATGTACTGTAGTTGTTGGATTTGTTATTTTTTGGTAGTGGAAACCAAACAAGATATATCCTCCTATACTTTCAAGTAAATCCCCAGCAATTTTCGTTGGAAAACTGTAACTGACCACCATTCTCACAACAAGTATGTGAAAAGGCAACAAATAGGTTAGTCAGTGTACACCAATTATTTCTATTGAACTTTAAAAAAAAAAAAAAAAAAAAAACTGGTTAGGACACATTGTGAGTCTACTTGCGTCACCCGTACAGTTCATGGCCCATACAGCATAATAGACTGCAAGGGTTTTCATGTTATGATAAAAGAGCTAAACCAAGGAATGCTATTCCTTAAAGTAATTTCTTACTAACACAGAGCTGCCTTTTGTCAAAACTAGCACTATGTATATGCTTGCTTAATCTACAAAGAAGGCAGAGGCCAAATGATGAATGAGAAACAATTGAGTAAAATCACAATATATCAAAGTTTTGAACGATAATACATTTAAAAAGAGCTATATTACTGTATGGTGGTGACACAGATATTGATATATTTTATGCCATGTCGTTGCAAATTCTTACTCCTACTGCAAGGTTGTATTGCCACAACAAAAGTGCAACCTCTGGAACAAAAAGAAAAAAGAAAAAAAAAAGGAAAAACCATGAAAAACTCAAACACCACCAGAAAACCTGTTTCTGAATGTAATTATATATAAAATAGACTTTTTTTGGGAATAAATGCACAGTCAGCCTGTCAATATATTGAAAAACCAACCTTGACAATGTGATCTTGCATCACTCTGAAGGAGTTTACTTTGTGATAATAACCAAATGTTTATTAATGGTTTGGTTATGTACGCCGTTTTACCATGCCAATAAAGCAAATATGTCTAGGAACTGAAAAGTATAGCTTACGTGTGAGCCTCAACTGTACACACTGGCCTCCTTGTGTCGAAGCTCTCTCAAATAGGCATACGGTGACACAATACAGCGCTACAAGATGCTGGCAAGTGACCTTGGCTTAATGGTGACAGCCAATCAATAGATCCTGGGAGCGTTGTTATACATCCAGCTTTGCTTCAACTCATTTCAGTGTCAAGAGAGAAAACACTACTGATACTTAGTCAACTTCTGTTTCTTTGCCTGCACTGAAAAGCTCTGATAGGATCTCATGGGTGCAGACACAAAAAGCTGCTCGAAAAGGAAAAAGCAGTTTCAGCATAAGTGCATAACAGAAAAGCAGGCTCTGTGTATAGTGAAAGCAGAAGGTAATGTCTTTTAAATTAAATAGTGGTCTGACATATTATTTTGGCTAGAAATGGACCCTACAAACACACATGCATATCACAGCGGAGTGACTGGACTAAAAACTGCAGCACTGCATGAGGCCTGTTTCCCAGGGAACCGCCCCCAGATGGGATGACAGCATCTTCACAGGGGATTATGGGATGCATGTGTTTGAGTGAAGATATGTTAACAGAGCAATTGTCAAAATCATCAGCATCAGGGCCAAATTACCCATCAAGCAATTCACTATGGTTTTGGACTGAAATGAAAGTACAGTCTGTTTTTTTCTCAAATAATTGTTTAGGCAGTATCAAAATGTAGTTCAAAGGAGGCAAGTGCTCACATGCCACTGGCTTTGAAGATAGAAGATACATGAGATCCAGCATATTGCCTCATACTACCACAGTATGTTTTTAAAAGCTATTCACAGTATGAATCTGAATTTTAAAAGAAGTAGGTTTGAATGAACGTCTCTCATCCTTCACATTACTTTCACCAAAGTTTTAACCTAATAGTAGGATAAGCGCAAGCAAACAATTTACCATGGTGCATTAATATTATAGTCCAACTGATGTGCAAATATGAATACTGACACATTTAAAAGAGGTTGCAAGTAATACCAGCAGCTGTGTTATTAGCTGAAATAATTGTAATATTTAATGCGATTTTAGAGCTGTAACTATCAGTTAAGTACTCTAGCTTAAGCACACTAAAAATAAAGTTAAAGGAAATAAAAAATACTTCAGTTCTCCATCATGGTCACTATTTAACTTTGCCTCAGTGGCATAAATTAAAATTTCAACAGGCAGCACATTCATCCAGTGACTGGTAATTAATCAGAATAACTGACATACAAATTTAGTAGGGCAGGTGAACAACACAGGAATGTGGCTGCGCTTGAACGATTTTCTTTGTAACTTTATATGATAAGAGCACCATAGTGCAGGGCCACATTTTTGTTCGGGGTGATATGAGTTTGGTAAGAACCCATTCATAGCAGTTCTTTTCAATTTACATTTTGAAACAATCAAACCAACATAGGCAGCACTGTTTATTAACATAAATGCATGCCTTTCTGCGGGGCTGTACTCATGTAGGAGCTGAATCACACGGTTGGTGGTTTCCAGTCCAGCCCGTCTTAAGCAGTGGACCTGAAACTGATTTGCTTACACATGGATTATGTCTTTCCTTCATCTCTGGGAATACATACATTTTATCAACATGAAGTACAATTTGAAAAACTTTTTTTAAACATGTTTTATTGATAACAGACTATAGTCTAATAATAAAGTAATAAAAAAAGAAGACAAAAAGGGCTAAAACATTCCAAGAAACATTAACACCTTCAAGGAATGATTTCCTTGGCTTTGAATTTAATAATCCCTCATTGTAGTGAAGTATAGGATTCAAAATTGTATGATTTAGTAAAGTGTTTTTGGTATCCCTGACAGGCGGGTTATCTGGTTTAAAATTGATTTCAGACATTTTCAGCAGAACAACCCGTTTGCATTAACGTGCAAAAAAACAGCATTTGCATGAGGGTTTGATGCTGACCACAATGCACTGCTCTTGCAGGCAGAGCTGTTTGCATAGTTTATGGTTTACTCTCTGTATCCTCTGGCCCTGTCTGAGCTCATAAATTATAGGGTTGTCAATGTGTTTGTATATGTAACATAATCAGCTGCCCTGTAGCCTCAGGGTCTACAGTACCATCCTGCAAAGCAGTCTGGGAACGAGAGAGGCAGGGAGGTGCCACTGTTCTAATGGCCTTCTGGATTAGCATTGGCTATTCTCATTTGAATGTGTGGGGTAGATTAGGGTAAGTGATGATGGTCATGGATTACAAGCTTTGGAGAGGGTGTGTGTGAATATGATATAAGCCCAAAAAGCTGTTGGAGCACAAATGAGCTGTTAGTGTGATAATGCTCAAAGATAAATGACATGACAGTCTTAACGACATTATGAGGGCACCTAGGAATGTCCTAAAACAGCAAAAAAAACAATGCACATACTAGTGCAACAAAGTAACAATGACGTAAATTCTATCCATTATGTGTACTGGAACACATCAATAGGTACTAATTTTGCAGTGGCATGTAATGCAGGTGCTCCGATTAGTTGACCTTATTACAGCTGCTAAGGTGAAATGTGTTATTTTAATAAAATACTTTCACATCTTAAAATGCAGAGAAGTAAACCATTTGTAGACCAACAAACATACTGTGACTCTATCAAACCAAACCAGACAACACAATCATTTAATGGCAGTTCTAAACAAAGTTTTGGCTAATTGGTGGCTTAACCCTAAGAATTCTAACAATGTAATTTGTATATTTTCATATGATCTGCATACTCCACAGTCACAGTTATGTTTAGGTTTTAGGTAAGGGTTGGGCATTCATGCTTTAAAAAAAGATTTCATACAAATTCATATGAAATCGCAACCTTGTAAAATGGTTATGTTTAACCATGAGATCAGGTTGGATCAGCCCAACACAGCAGTATTGGCTCAAGCTATGGGGTGAATTTGGGGTGGGAATATCTATTTGTATCAGGAAAAGAGAGTGTTGACTGTTCATCGATATCCGTTGAAAAGGACACTGGAAGTGATGTGACAAAACTATTAACCTAACACATAACCAGAAATTGCTCCATATCAACTAAATTAACTTTATAGCTCATCTGTCTAGACCAAAGAATTAATTAAGGAAAAATATAACCAGCGTCACATTTCTGAATATAAATCCCCTACGTATTTGCCTGCTGGGCTTCCACTGCTTCTATTACAAGTGCATTGCTGTAAACACTTTTTTATCTTCATAAACAAGGTATTTCCTATGGCAAGCAGCAGCAGACCAGAGATGTCTCAGATAGATATTAAATTACATTTCACCCAGAACATGCAAGTGTTACTTTGAATGACATAAAAAGTAGTATAATAAGTAGGCAGGGTCCACAACCCATACAGACCAGAACTTGCCCTAAATTGCCGTTCCGGACTACACTGTTGAGTGGTAGTCCACCATGATGTCCGCAACTGTGCATGCCTCAGAAAAGAATGCAGTGCAGCATAAAAGATGGTGCTTCTGAATAATCAAATGTCAAATGGGACACCCTACGGCCCCTTGGACTTCACAAGGTCTGGAACAGGGCCCAATTCTCTCACTATGCACCAAAAATGTTAAAACCATGAAAACCTCTTAATGCTGATAGCTAAATTAATGGTCCTGGCCCGTTTTCCTTCACAGTCCTCAAAGAGAGTCCCTCTGAGGGGTTTAATGATGTCTGTGATGTCAAAGCAGTATGCTGTGTAGTGGGTGGTAGATGAAAGTTGCATAATGGGCGTCAACATGCGTGTCACAGCCATGAGTTCTAGCTACGCCATCTGCTAAACAGTTTAGAATGGTGATTGGTCCAGTAATCATGGCCAGTCTGTGTGTTTGTGTGCACATCTATTATGCGCGTGTAGATCATGTGTGATACATAGACAGCAAATGACTAAGTGTAACCACCGTAACACACCACCCCACTCCTTCCATACTGTTTAAAAGTTAACATTCATATTAAGGTTGCCACAGAATAGTCAGAGAATCGATGCTTTGATTTAGAGGAGCCTGATTCGACTTCCAATCTAACAGTCGAATATTCGCGAGGTGTTATTGATTATGCCATTTTGACTATATGGGGGAGCTCAAATGTCTGATTTCACATAGAACTACCGGTTTTCTCCCAATAAGTTAATATAAAGCCTATTTATGATAAAGCTGTAAGAATCTGAAAAGAAAGAAGCTTCAAATTAATATTTTAAAGTGCGTGAATAAATCCAACCACCCCTATAGATTTATATTTCACTTTCCATAATCCGTGACCGACAGAGGAGCATCTTGGCGGCAGGGATTTATTGGATATATTATTTACCTGATATAATATGCATTTGGTTTTGAGTCAAGCGCTTCATTGTAGTACTAGGGTGATATCTCTTCAGCGCACAACACGAGCAGGTCAAACTACAATGCAGAATATTAATAACTATGACTGGGACTGTTATATACATACTATTATAATGAGAAGACCATTATTCTAAAACGCTGTGAAATTTTTTAATTTAGCTGCCATGTTTCTGCACAGTTTTGTGAAGAACGCGTCCACAAAAGGAGTTCGTATTCAGAGCCCTGCAGATATGTTCATGTGCATTTGGGCCCTTTGCAAATAGCCTTTAATTCTTAAAATTAACGTTATGTTGTATAAATAACGAAGCGTATTCTATATGAAATTATGAGTTGAATCCCATTGATTAAAAACTTGCTATCAAATGCATCACTCTACTGATCATCTTCAGCATGTGCAGCTCAAACCAGAAATGCAGAACATTTACTGCTTACGTTTTAGGCCAATGTTATAATGAGAGCACTATTGAAAAAAAAAATTGTTAATTGTTATAGTTTGTCGACGTTAAATGTTATCTGTTCATCAAAACATAAAACATTATTTACCCCGTTTATATCTGCAATTCATTACACAAATTCCCTGTGTGTTAACATCAGTAATTATGTTAGTTGAATGTATGACTTGAATCTTGTTAATGTATTTTGCCCCGCCCCCAAACATATGATTCGACCAGAGTCTCGAAAAGCAACACATAATCAGATACATTCCATTTCAGTACATTGATAAACCCAATTGCCATTTCTCTTAAAAAGTTAAAGGGGACCAAAAACGTATGTTTAATTGTGCAAGAGGTTGTGAGGAATATACGATATGCATGCACCTTTAACATATTTTCAATGTATTATTCTAATGTCTATTTTGTAAATGCCTCTTTAGTTCAATGCAGGCTTTAGATTTCACACGAAAGATGTCTCCATGCCCTCAGTTGATCGACATTTTCATTACATCAGCCACACTTAAGGGGATAGTGGAAAAGTGCCCACCTTCATGTCAATCCAAAGCTGCAGAGCTTTCTTTCTATGCAGAAATATTTTGAAGAATGCTTAGAACCAAACGATATTGGAGCCCATTGATTTTCAGTGTACAGACAAATAGACATTTCTCAAAGTTTTCATATGTTCCACAGGAGAAGGAAAGCCATAAACTTTAATTTGAATGACATGAGAGTGAGTATATGATGATAGAATTTACATTTTTGGGTGACCACTTTAACACATCTTTTCACAATGTTTAATTTTCAGCCACAACTATACATTTTTTTTATGTATGTATGTTTTTTCTACTATAACACTGGGGGCTTCACAAGTCCCAGCATTCCCTGATAATATTTATAACCAACCACAGCTGAATTCTGACGAACTTGCTAACAATGTCCAGCAGAATGTCCCTAATCACTACCAGCCACAACCATGCATGTATCACATTTTCACTCAGTGCAATAGCAGAACTATCAATGTTGAAATAAGTTTTACTGCAATTACAAAAAATTAACAGCAGGAATCAATAATGAGGCAATACAGCTGCTTGATGAAAATATCTGATAATGTTTTTATTGTTTTTTTTTTATTACAACGACATGCATGCTTATAGCAGACATAAGCTGCAAATTATGTCATATTATTTGAGGCCTATAAAATTTACTGCAGCCCAAGAAGCCAAAGTACATTTCTGCCTTTGGCTAACCATACTACATACTGAGTAAGTGGAAATTACTCGAGCAGGAAGCTAAAAATGCTATTACAGCATAAATGTGATACAAATCCATAACGTCATATTTACTTAGTATTGCTAAATCTTTTTTTTTTTTTTTTTTTTTTTTAAACCATTACAAGTATCTAACTTTCATTAGCCTGGCTGGCAAGAATTTCTCGTCTTTCCCCTCCTGGCTTATAGAAATGCAAACATTTGAAAAACTGTTCGTGGTTTGGCAGTAGGATTTAGGTGAGCGTGTGAATCCAGACAATTGTCCTTACATTTCATGACAAGTTACATTAAGCCCGCACAACTGACATAAAGTCAATGACCTTTTTGGCTTGTGTGTAAACATAACAAATTTATATAGGTCGGCAATCTAATGTGTTGTAGATTGCAAATGAATGATTAAACAAATCTGATAAAGTGTATACTTTATTGCAAGACTTTTAAAGGCACTATTGTAACATGAAGCAGTCTGCTAACCATGGGAGTGTTTAGGCCAAGTCCTCTGAGGTCAATTTAAAATCACACAAGGAAAAAAAAATAGCCACACTCACAGCTGTGTTTTTAAATTTTTGCACAAGTGGACAAGAACTAACCAATCAAAAAAAGGGGGATCAAGTGAAAGGCTATGACACAGGACACACTCAAACACAGGATGACACACAATAAAAAGTGTTTCAAGACTCAAAAAAACACACATGCCCTCGGGGGCCATGACTGCAGCTCTGTGTGTGTGTTTGTTCATGCATGAAGGAGACTTTTGGGCAACTCTAGCTTCTGGGTTAGTACAGATCTGTTTATGTGTCCTCCTTGTACAGCGTTGGTTCATTTGTTATATGCTCTAACTTACGTTTGAATTCTACTTCTGTATTTTTAATTTAATAAGGCCTCTCCATATGACACTCCATGTGACAACATTCCCCAATGTGTTAAACTCTATGGATCAGAGAAGCATGATAAAGCGTGTTGTGTGTAGGTCAAAAGTTGCAACACAATAGTCAAACTTTAAATACTGAAATCATAACGTTCATTCCTTTGCTTATTATTAATCTTCTGGCTTGTATCCAGGGAACAATGCCACGAAGATCCTCAAATTTCTTCCAAAGCTTCTCAGTGGTCTACTAGATCTACTCAAACACTTATATACACAGCTTCCGTCAGCAACCCAGCAGTGCCAAAGACGTTTCTGGCAGAAGGCCACACTCCAACCACTGTAATTGTATGTATTAGTGTAAGCCACAGGGTCAAGCTGAGATCAGGACATGTGTCCATTGGTACAGGAATAACATTCTTTGGCACTGAATAGTCAAAATGTCTTCCCATCTTCTTTTAACATGTTGAGATCTTGAAAAAAATAAAAAATAAAATAAATAAAAAATTCTAAACTGTTTTATCTCAACTGAAGCTAGCTTGAAAATCAGCCAGGTATTTGAACTCTTGGTCTTGACACTGGGCATAGACAAGCTTTGCAATTCATACTGTCTTTCAGCTACAAATCCCAGTCAAACTTAAAGGGTTAGTTCACCCCAAAATGAGAATTCGTCCATGTTTTACTCACCCTATAACCATCCTAGGTGTACGTGACAAATCCAATCAGAGTTACATTAAAAATTGCCCTTGCTTGTCCAAGCTTTCAATGAGGTAAGCGGGTGTTTGTTGTCAACAGTTCAGAAGATGAGAAATAAAGTTTGAAATCTGGAAATTTATCGTACAAAAACACATAGATTTGCTACAGGAGGCCTTTATTAGCCCCCCAAAGCCATGTGAGGGACATTTTATTACAGATGCGCGCACTTTATTTAACGTCTTCTGAACTGTTGACAACAAACACCCCATTACCCCATTACCCCATTGAAAGGCCTGGAAGAGCAAGGATAATTTTTTATTTAACTCCAAATTGATTATTCTGAAAGAAGAAAGTCACATACTTGCTTCGAGGGTGAGTAAAACATGGACGAATTTTCATTTTTGGGTGAACTAACCCTTTAAAATCAACATGAAATGGAATTCACAACCAGTTTTACCTCCATAATATGTCATTTCCAAGTGAAACAAGATATTCAATGAAAAAAGACTTGTTTTATCTATTAGAAACCAATTAGATCATAAAAGGTCGGAAATACATTAATTAAGGAGACATCTACACTTATCTTCTTTTTCCTTTCATATTTTTCTTTCACTTTTTGGCCTTCCATCCACACTGAGATTACATTTTTGTCCTATTTAAAAAGGATGTTGAATATTTAATCATGTGATGCATATTTACCTAACAGATACATATATTGTTGTGCCTGTGATTTGCGTCTTCATATTACATATAAAAACATTTGACAGAAAATGAACTTGAAGTTGCTATCTTGTATAAAAACTGCGTATTAAGCCATGAATACACCAGTGAGTGGTGGAATATTTTGCTAATAAAACGATAGAGCTAGAAAAATTATGCGAGAATTTAATGTCTGGTCTTTACTACTAATATTTTTAATAAACTAAAGGGCCATTCATACCAAGGACGGTAACTATAAAGATAACGATAAAGATATGGTTCTAAAAATCGTTCTCATTATTAAAAAAATAGCAATGTCCACACCACAACTATAACGATAAAGACAAAGAGAAATTATATAGTTGGAATCACTTCCAAAACGATTTTTCTCCAGCGGATGAACGATTTAAAATTGACAGCCAATCAGAATCCATCCTCCTGTAACACACTGGAGAATTTAAAGCGGCTGACGAGTATGCACTTAGAATAAACAGACGATATTGTTCACTGGTGTGGACACTAATATCGTTATCTTTATAGTTATCGTTCTTGGTGTGAACGGGGGTTAACTAAACAGCTTTTTCTCAATACCAAGCCCATGTAGCTTTTTTTACATAAGTCAAAAGGAAAGTAATTTCAAAAGCAGTTTATTTACTACTCATTGTTCTTTATCGCACAAAATATTGTAATATTAATAAAATTTTATCATCGCTCAAAAATTGTAACTCTGGGAAAACTCTCAAAAAGTAAATCATACAGATTTGTAACAACATGTCTATAACATTAAATAGATATTCCCACTTTACAACTGTCCTAAATGGTCACAACTTTATAGCAGTCTCTACAATTTCATTCATCATCAGTTTTATAGTAGATTTCCATCCTGCTACTGCCACATTACCCCCACCCCCTCCCCAATCAAATGATGAAACTGGAACCAGCAGTTGTACAGATCAATCAACTGGAAGTGTAACGGGGAAAATGTGAGTGACGTGACATTCAGCCAAGTATGGTGACCCATACTCAGAATTCGTGCTCTGCATTTAACCCATCCGAAGTGCACACACACAGAGCAGTGAACACACACACACACTGTGAACACACACCCGGAGTAGTGGGCAGCCATTTATGCTGCGGCGCCCGGGGAGCAGTTGGGGGTTCGGTGCCTTGCTCAATGGCACCTAAGTCGTGGTATTGAAGGTGGAGAGAGCACTGTACATGCACTCCCCCCACCTACAATTCCTGCTGCCCCGAGACTCGAACTCACAACCTTTCGATTGCGAGTCCGACTCTCTAACCATTAGGCCACGACTTGTGAAAACTACTATGCGGTGATCCATGGAATGGACCAAGAAGTGGACTCTTTCTTGATCAAATAAGCTTAAGTTCATTAAAGCTTTAGGCTACATCTTTGAGGAACATCACACCATGTGCTCAAGCAAGAAGCGTACTGACAAATGCCTATACGAAAGGTTTCCATGATGCATTTATGACAGAGAACCAACATTAGGTCCAGTATGTGAAGTATTTACGGATTCCATAAAGGAATTACATGAAGAAAAAAAATCAAGATGGTGTAAGCCAGATGCCATCATGCTGTCTCCTGCTAAAACTTTTCACATCACAAAGTCATCTGGTTCTATAGTTTATTCCTTCAAATAAAGCTTTTTCATTCACGTATAGTCTCTTGAGGACATATTTTCACGTTATTTGTGCACTTCCAGTTTCAAGTGTATGTGTGTATGATCTCTTGAATAAATATGCACAGGAGTCTAAATGAGCGGGTAGGTTTTCAAACTTTTCCATGTTACAAATCCACCTTGAGCTTAAACAAACACATTGTTGTACACTGAAACATGAACATGGTAAATAGAAAGCTTCTGCAATCCAGAGTAGGAAAATACGGCAGTCAAAAGACAAAGTGCTTTATGGTTACACTTTCACATTACAATAAAGATACTGTAAAAAACTGTATGTTGCTATGAATTATGACAACCCTAAGAATAACATGTGATTTCAATCAGTTAATTATTACTTTTTATTATTCTTTATGTAACATTAACACTGTATCAAAATATGACACCCCCCACATACACACACTCACTCACTTTAATCTACTTTTATTTGAACATCATATAGTTCTACATATTTAATGCATCTTGGCCTACAACTATTTAGTATTACTGTTCGTACTGTCAAGTTAGGTAGATTTCCTTTTTTAATAACTAGATGTTTTATGTAATATAGTTATATACTGACTTACCTTTAGTTGAAAAGGATGGATCTCATTTAGAGAGTGTCTTCTGAGTTTTTTAGTAAGGGTCTTCATCATTCTGTCTTTCCTTGATTGTTCTAAGCTTTCTTAGAGATAACTTCTTCAAATTACAGATTCATATCCGATACACAAGCTCTGGATTGATCAGCTCTTTCTAAGAACAGTCAATGAGTCTATTCAGAAATGTTCAGCTCCAAGCAAACAAACTCATGCTGAAACACAAACAACGATCATGAGTTCCCAGTGCCAAAACAACAGATCTCCGTGCACAAAGAAACAGATCTGTTTAAGGCTAAAATAAGAATAGTCTCATAACTTGATCTAAACATCCATTACCCTGATAAAGATAATTTAATTAAATATAACTATTTAATTCCTGTATTGTATTGAATTGACCAGCGACAGTGACATTCTTCCTCAAAAAACGTTCTTAAAATCCAGATGGGTAAAATCAATGTTAATCTTACTCCAAACAACAGATGGACGAAGAAGCTGAAGTGTGTATAATAAAAAAAGTCTCCATAGAATCTCAATCGCACTCACACATACGTATGCGCACTACACACTACTCTCTCAAGCTCATGCTCGTCGTGGTCTCCCATTGGTTGCTTAAACCAATGATGTCACTGCGTTCTAAAAGGAGGTGGGGTAGTAACATCTTAAAGGGCTATGAACAGTTTGAAAGGGTTGAGGTCAAGTGTGACTACAACATTGTATATTTTATGAATATTTTATTTTAAGTTAAAAAAAAATATTATTATTTTTTATTTTAATAATTGTGCATCATACTGTACAAATACAAATAAGTTTCTTGATGTGAAGCAGTTCTATTGTGTTGTTTGAAGCCAAATGATCTCTAAAGTTCACACAGATTTAGTGTAATTTAAAGAGACAAAACAGAAGTTTAATAAAGCTACATACAGGTTTTATATCATAGCTGTTAGGGCCTACTATTTTAGCCTATATGTGTGTGTGTGTGTGTGTGTGTGTGTGTGTGTGTGTGTGTGTGTGTGTGTGTGTGTGTGTGTGCGTGCGTGCGTGCGTGCGTGCGTGTGTGTAGCCTTATATAATATTTACATAAGCTAATCCTGATGAAATGTTATTACTTGTTATGACACACACATACATCGTTTACATTATTGACAGTATAAAACATGCTAAGAAAGTTCATGTTGCTTTGCCTTTTATTATTCATTGACAGCTGCTTTAACTCCTCCTACAACACACACAGATATGAATTAGACAAGTAAGAATTAAAATTCAGATCTAAATCTAAATTCACATTTAATGACTGAGTAAGTTACTCTTACAAGGAATTTGCACTGGCATTGGTGAATCAGCATTGAACTTTTGGAGATGTTATTTAAATGTAAATGAAGTAAACAGTAGTAGTAGTAGTAGTAGTAGTAGTAGTAAAGCCCTGCATTTCAGCCCGAGCCCGACGGGCCCCGACTTATTTATGCCCCTAGGGCCGGGCTTCGGGCCAATTTTCACGTTATAGCGAACATGCGGGCCGGGCCTCGGGCCTTTTTTGGGTTATCCTTCTATTTATATTTTTAGACATTAATAAAAAAAATGAGAAGTTGACGTCGACGATAGAAAAACAAACATAGACATTTCATAACCTCATAACTTTCATAATCTGATAATTCAACCCGTTATAATTATACTGACATGACAGTCTCACGCACGCACGCTTTTCCGTTAGCGCGAACCACGATTATACTTCTCTTATATCCACTTATTGTAGTAGTAGCTATTATAGGCCTCTAAATTAATGTATTAATCATAGCCTAGTTGGACAACTAATAATTATAAAATGATGATTCATGCAGCGGCGAGCATTTCTGTGTCTGCAACTGTTGTTGCGGGCCACGCAGGAAAGAAGAGAGCGCTGGCCGAGTTTGAAAACATTGTGGAGCAGGACAATGATGACGACGATGAAGTACAGCAATACATGCGCCTCAATCACAACATGGAAGGTGATGGACGAGATGTGCTGCTATGGTGGAAACAGCACGAGACCCTGCTACTGCAACTGTCAAGACTGGCTCGCTCTGTGTTTAGTGTCCCGCCAGCAGCAGCAGCAGCAGCAGCGAACGTGTCTTCAGCGCAGCGGGAATAGTGATAGAAGAGAGGAGGACTGGGTTAAAACCTTCCACTCTGGATGCTATTCTTTTTCTCCACGATGCTCTGTAAGAGACTGTTCTAACTTTTCATTTGACTGGACTTTATTTTCGTTTAACTGTTGGAAACTAATGGAAAAAAGAATGGACATGTTCTGTGGTCCATTTTTGAGGTAAGATAACCTGCGAGTTTGTTTTTAATTAATTTAATTTGTTAAGATTGTAGGCTATTTCTCATTTCGTTTGCGAGCGCTGTTGCGAGCCTGCCTCAGTATTTCATTTTTTTTTTTTTTTACTCACTGTGGTTTAATAAATAAACATATATTAAACTAACTGTCTGTGTGATATGCTTGAAGTGTTTTATATCTATGGAGTTTATTGTAGCCAAGTAAAGTATTAGCGTTAATTTGAGAGGCTTAATTGATTAAATATGTTTTAGGCTACTCGCTGTCGGCTCGGCTGATTAACGTAAATCTTCATTTAAAAAGAAATGCTCCAAACATTTTTCTAAATTAACTTGATAAAGAAATGAAAAGAAACATAACACAAAACGGACCCCTTTTTTAATTGTTGCAAATAGGGCAGGCTTCTGCTGTGTAATAAAATAAATAAATAAAAAACACGGGCTCGTGTCGGACTCGGGCTGATAATTCTGATGAGCTGTCGGACACGGGTCGGGCTAGGGCCTGAGCGTCTCGGGCCAGGGCCGGGCTCGGGCCTAGATTTGAGGCCCGTGCAGGGCTCTAAGTAGTAGTAGTAGTAGTAGTAACAATAATAATAATAGTAATAAATAGTAGTTAAATAGTAATAGTAGTTCATTGATCACTTATGCATTGTCTCTCTTAGCATTGTGTATTTGTTTTTTGTCTCCATTACACTTTGTTATAGTCTACTTCTTGCATTTATTACTTCTGTAAATATAATATTTTGCCTGAAGTGTAGGTCTGGTGTTAAAAAAAAAAAAAAAATTATATGACGTATCAACAACAACATGATGATTTGATGATTTTTGTACATATATATTTTATTAGGTTGCTGTAAATCATTCAATCTTTCATGTATGCCACGTTATAAGGCTTCTGCACCCCTGTGTCAGCTCCACATGAAGAAGAATATGTAGGAACACAATATGACCACTAGAGAGTACTGTCTTTCTAAAAATGAATGCGTGGCACGTGGCTTTTTGTCATGTTGTTAGTCAGAAGACTGTTTGACGCCAGGAAATAGTTCTTTCTCAATTCTAAAAGAGATGCGTGTTAAAATTATTGTTTTGAGTTAGAATAACTAATTTGCATGGTGTTAAAATTTCTACAAATTATCTGCCAAACTCTAAAGAACTAAGCACCCTTGCAAAACCATCATTAAAAAAAATATATAATAAATTTTGATGATCTCAGTTTCACAGTTTGAGCAACCAATGATGAAAAGCTCCAGCAAGAATAACAGAGGGTATATATGTTTTATGTGTGTATGTACTATATAGTAGCCTATATAGGGAGTCAGTAAATAACATAACATAATAACTGTGTATATATTTAAGAACTGTAAAACTGAAAATTGCTTTTGGTTATGAAAGACTACAAATATATAGGCCTAATGTAGACAAAATGAAAAACTTAATGTTCACACACACACACATTCATGTTGTAAGTTATATTTATTTCAAGGAAAAAATATTTATTTTCCCATTTGCTGAGAACATTACATTTAGCCTGTGTATTAGTCATCATACCCAATAAATGGCAACAACATCAAACAAATCTGTTGCATTCCACGTCAGTGTTTTTCTTTGTGCTCCCTTTGTGCTAAACAGAACTAAAAAAAAACTGATGACATGTGGAGCGTTGTGACCTTCACACCCTTGTTGCAGTACACAAACGCTCTCAGCCTGCTTGTCCTAAACGGCTCTGATTTTCCAGGTGCACACAGCCCACATCGCCCACCGCTCTCTGGACCAGTTCAGCCCATCTCTTCCTCCTTGTGGTCTGCCTCCCTCTCTCACCCACTGACCCACTGGCGGAAAGCGTGGGCACTGTGCGTCCAAGAGTCCGCTTTTAGAATGCCAGATAACTATTTTCTTCCCCAAGCACTCTAAAAAAGGACAGACTTACATAAAACTACCACAGCTAAAAATGCTGGTCGAGGAGAGATCTTTAGAGAACAAAGGAAGCACGACTGTATCAAACAATTAGGCTACTTCATAGCTCTTATCTATGTTTATTTTCGAAACAACACATGCAGAGATGAGTCACTTTAAAAAAGATATTGGGCATGATGATGTGTGAATTATTATTATTATTATTATTTTTTTAAGCCACTGAGCCACCAACTTTGAACACACTGTCATATGGATCTAATGGCATGTGATTCAAAGACAGCAAAAGATTAGGTAACATTTTCCATTTTAACACCAAAGTCAAATGTCAGTGATATTTATAGCACAGGTCATGACTTGCACATGCAGATGTTGCCATGATTTGATATACATAGTTATATGACTTTTGTCAAAGTGTGATGACATTGCTGGAGACAGGAAATTAACATATCCTCTTGGAGAATGTGTGGGTGTGCATATCAGCATACTGCTTGTCTCAAGGGTTACAAAATAAAGCAATGTCAGCTTTTGTGGTTAAAAATAATGTGCAGTTGAGATGTCTAAGTGCATGCCATAAAACAGAGTCCTGTTTGGCAAAATGGAAACTGTTGGGAAAATGGAAATATTTTTGGATAGCATTAAACTGAACTTCTAATAAAATGATTTAGAGCAAGTTTTTAAAATGATTCAGAGTCAAGTCAAGTCAAGTCACCTTTATTTATATAGCGCTTTAAACAAAATACATTGTGTCAAAACAACTGAACAACATTCATTAGGAAAACAGTGTGTCAATAATGCAAAATGATAGTTAAAGGCAGTTCATCATTGAATCCAGTGATGTCATCTCTGTTCAGTTTAAATAGTATCTGTGCAACCATTTGCAATCAAGTCAACGATATCGCTGTAAATGAAGTGACCCCAACTAAGCAAGCCAGAGGCGACAGCGGCAAGGATCCGAAACTCCATCGGTGACAGAATGGAGAAAAAAACCTTGGTAGAAACCAGGCTCAGTTGGGGGGCCAGTTCTCCTCTGAACAGACTAAACCAGTAGTTCAATTCCAGGCTGCAGCAAAGTCAGATTGTGCAGAAGAATCATCTGTTTCCTGTGGTCTTGTCCTGGTGCTCCTCTGAGACAAGGTCTTTACAGGGGATCTGTATCTGGGGCTCTAGTTGTCCTGGTCTCCGCTTTCTTTCAGGGATGTAGAGGTCCTTTCTAGGTGCCAATCAATCATCTAGTCTGGATACGTACTGGATCCGGGTGTCTGCAGTGACCCTCTGATCTGGATACAGACTGAATCTGGTGGCTACGGTGACCTCGGAATAAGAGAGAAAGAGACTAATATTAGCATAGATGCCTTTCTTCTTATGATGTAGCAAGTACATCGGGTGTTATGGGAAGTGTTCCCGTTTCCGGTTTACCTAATTGATGCAGCCTAAAAATCCTTTAACGGATTTGGATATTAGAAGCATTGTAGTATTTTATGTGTAAGCCAGGTTAAAGAGATGGGTCTTTAATCTAGATTTATACTGCAGAGTGTGTCTGCCTCCTGGACAATGGTAGGTTATTCCAGAGTTTAGGAGCCAAATAGAAAAGGATCTGCTGCCCACAATTGATTTTGATATTCTAGGTATTATCAAATTGCCTGAGTTTTGAGAATGCAGCAGACATGGAGGATTATCATGTAACAGGAGCTCAATCAAACACTGAGGTGCTAAAACATTCAGGGCTTTATAAGTAATAAGTAATATTTTAAAATCTAAAGATTGCTATCAAATAGCACACCTAGGTTCCTAACTGATGATGAAGAATTGACAGAGCAGCCATCAAGTCTTAGACAGTGTTCTATGTTAATACATGCAGAGTTTTTATGTCCTATAACTAACTACTCTGTTTTTTCAGAATTTAGCAGTAAGAAATTAATTGTCATATACATGGAGTATACTGCACTTGTGATCGATATGATACCTCTTCATTCACTGTTACGAATTGATGGCGGTCATATAAGTATGATTTAAACCATGCAAATGCACTTCCATTAATGCCAACAAAGTGTTCAAGTCTATGCAAAAGAATGTTGTGGTCAATTGTGTCAAACGCAGCACTAAGATCCAATAGAACTAATAGAGAGATACAACCATGATCAGATGATAAGAGCAGGACATTTGTAACTCTAAGGAGAGCAGTCTCAGTACTATGATACGGTCTAAATCCTGACTGGAAATCCTCACAGATACCATTTTTCTCTAAGAAGGAATATAATTGTGAGGATACTACCTTTTCTAGTATCTTGGACAGAAAAAGGAGATTCGAGATTGGTCTATAATTAACTAGTTATTTGGGGTCAAGTTGTGTTTTTTTTATGAGAGGCTTAATAACAGCCAGTTTGAAGGTTTTGGGCACATATCCTAATGACGATGAGGAATTACTAGTCAGAAGAGGATCTATGACTTCTGGAAGCACCTCTTTTAGGAGCTTAGATGGTATAGGCTCTAACATACATGTTGTTGGTTTAGATTATTTAAAAAGTTTATACAATTATTCCTCTCCTACAGTAGAAAATAAGTGGAACTGTTCCTCAGGGGGTCTAAAGTGCACTGTCTGATGTGATACAGTAGCTGACAGCTGAATGGTTACAATTTTATCTCTAATAGTATCGATTTTAGAAGTGAAGTAGTTCATAAAGTCATTACTGCTGTGATGTTGGGAAATGTCAACACTTGTTGAGGCTTTATTTTCCGTTAATTTAGCCACTGTATTGAATAAATACCTGGGGTTATGTTTGTTTTCTTCTAAAACAGAAGAAAAGTAATCGGATCTAGCAGTTTTTAATGCTTTTCTTTAGGATAGGTTACTTTCCCGCCAAGCAATACGAAATACCTCTAGTTTTGTTTTACTCCAGCCAAAGGAGCAACTATATTTAAAAATCGGATGTAAAATCACCAAACTCTTTAATAAAGTCTGTATGGTGCCCTGGTGGCCTGTATACAGTAGCCACTACAAACATCACAGGGGATTTATCATTAACATTTGTTTCTCTGGATAATGTTATATGAAGCACCATTACTTCAAACAAGTTATACTTGAAGCCTGCCCTCTGAGAAATCCTGAAAACATTGTTATAAATTGAAGCAACAACTCCCCCTTTGCCTTTTGGACGCGGCTCATGTTTATAACAGTAATCTATATTTAATGTAATTTAATACATTAAATATAATGTATTAAATATAAATACATTATATTTAAAATAATGTAATCATCAGGTTTTAGCCAGGTTTCTGTCAAACAGAGCACATCTAGATTATGATCAGTGATCATATTATTTACAAAAAGTGTTTTCGTAGAAAGGGATCTGATATTCTATAAGCCAAGCTTTATCATTTGTTTATCCATATTGCATCTGTTTTTTTGTTTTGTTTGTTGAACCTCAATTAAATTGTTACTCTTAAATTGGTTTGGATGTTTTTTGTATTTTCTAGTTTGGGGAACAGACACAGTCTCTATAGAGCAAATGTTTGGATTGTTCCAACGATCTCAGAGCACAAGAGTGATTAAATAGTTCATGGTGTATTATTTTATCAATGTTAAGCTATTATCAAGAGTAGATTGTTTATGTAGATAAGTGGCATGTCAAAAGATCTGATGTGATTTCAACATCATCACTTTTGAGTTTCCATTAACTTGATTTTTTATTTTTATTTTTATTTTTTCGCTGAATGTCTTGTTAGAATAGCTGCGAGAGTGTGTTATAACACACTGGTGAGTACTTGAGAGCACACGTCCAGTGTGATGACATTTAAAGTTCCTGACAACCTCTGTAGTCCTATTTAGCCATTTTTTGAAGATAAATAAAAGCTTTAAAATGGGGTATTACTTATTATTTGTATATATATTCTGAGCTTGTATTAACCACAGACCTTATTTCAGGCATTTAATCAAAAACTCACTGACTTCAGGATGATGGAACCAGTGCTAAAAACTAATTTCCGAGTTTTGGCATACAAAGACATATCATCTCTGCAGCATTCTTTTGGATGATTTTGCTCATTTTATCAACCATCTGGTGAAAATCAGAGGTCCAATTGCTTTTACAAGTAGCACAGCACTTTTCAGCAAGCTGCATGATTTCAGATACCTTTTACATATGTGGCACAAACTTGCAGGTTGAGTTTCATGCCTTTGTTGAATACTTATAATAACTGGTTTGTTCTAGGCCCTGACATTATATGAGTGCTAGCAGCACCACTAACGGACTTGTTTAATAAAATCCCAGTAGCTCACTTTTGTGTATAACTCTTAGGAAATAAATAAATAACAATTAGCATATTCTTCGTCAGCTTTTATTGACATACTGTATGAAATCAAAGAAGACTATTAAACACTTCAGTGGATTTCATGTAAATGAATCAAATGTCTTCAAGTCTTTCTTCAAAGGAAGTAATGCTTATACAATGTCAGAAATACGAGACATGTTGAGCGGAAGCAATCAGACGTGTTCCCGTGACTAATCTATGGCTGGGTTAATAAAGGCACTGATGTGTTTGTGGTGCTATTTCCTGCATAACCTTGGCATCAGTTGCTAGGTGATGGATGGAGTGGAGACAAAAGGTGTCAAATTTCACCTTGAAACAGGATTTAACAAATAGTTGAAATGGGTTAGTGAGCCGGGTTTGGAGGGTGAGTAAATAGTATAGTAATATAGTATTTCTTTCTTCCATTAGAACGTTTCTTTCTTCCATTGAACACAAAAGGAGTCATTTTGAAGAATTTTGGTAATCACCCTGTTGAAAAAAAACAATTATATTATATACTGGTTAGGTAAGTTTTGAAGAATGGCAGCTGGTTTCAACTGGTCCTTAGTTGGTCCTTAGCTGGTTATAAGATGGTTATGAGCTGGTTCTCAGGAGCTAGTTGCTTAGGACCAGCACCAGCTTATAACCAGCTCAGGACCAGCTTTAACCAGTTCAAAATATACCTGACCAGCAAATGCAGGTTTATTTTTTAACAGGGCAAACAGCTGCTGGTAGCATTTGACTTCCACTGCATGAAAAAAAATAAAAAAATAAACAAATATATTTTATGGAAGTCAATGGCTAGCAGCAACTGTTTGGTTACCAACATTCTTCAAAATATCTTATTTTGCTCTTTAGTAGCAGAAAAAAAATATCATACAGGTTTAGAAAAACATGATGTGTGTAAATGATGACGACATTTTAATTCGTGGGTGAACTTATAATAATAGTCTGTATTTGTTGACAATTTACCATAAAGTTACCACAGAGGTTACCATGAGCTAAAAATATATAATAAATAAATACAAAAATAAAAAAGTAGCATATGCAGAAACTACAATCTGAGGTGACTCATCTCACTTTATTACCAGCAATCGCTATTTTTCCACCAACATCTCTGATCATTTTCAACAGAACATTAGCATTTGTAATTGTTCAACCATTCAGTGTTTTCTCAGTATCTCCAGCAGTATCGTACGTGTACGAGTGGAATGATTTTATTTTGCCCTCCCTTTTCCTTTCAGTCATTCATCTTTTCTCTCTGCGTCCTCTTTCTCCTCATGGCAGATGTCAGCAGCCTACTCTCCCCTCAGTGGGAACAGGAGGCAGCCCACTCACACTCCCGCTTGCGTCACGGAAAGGAGAGAGGCTTCCGAAAGTGGAAGACAGATGGGAGAGGCATTCACTGGTGAGAACTAAATCCACACAGACTAAGATTGAGGCATTTGCCACTTTTGTACTAATGTATTAAGGAGTGGTAATGTGAGAGTTAAGATGCAGATGAGTAATGTGAGAGGAAGATATATTTATATATTTTACTTATTATTAGTATTTATTTTTTATTTTTGCAGCTGATTAGAGATGAGTACCTTGCTACATTATTTGCCTATCAGGTCTTATTGAGTCAAATTTTGTTGTTACTTCTAAATCTAACATAACACATTTCGGTGTATTTTCTTACGTACAGCCTAAGAAAATATCTGTTTTTTTTATCAGGCTTATTCATGGACATCTGACAGCGGAAGGCAGTGCTTTCTTTGCGTTAGTATTCAAAAAATTATTTCATGAAATGCTTTTGTTTTAATTCAGAAACCTTTTACACATGGAGGACTCTATGAGAGTGTACAACATCATCTGGTTCTCTGAATTGTCATCGCCATGGCAACCTGATGCACATCCGTATGACATCACAGCCCACTCAGTCAAACTACTGTAGCAGGGACAGAATGTGATTTGAGAGCACACTCTGTGTGAGCACCTGCGGTCTACAAGACTCTCTTGGTTGGGAAGGAACAGTTTATTGAAATAAATTTTAGTAAAAATACAGAAAAGATTTGCTTATTTGTTTTTTGTTGAGTATCATATTTGATGCATGAGGCCTTTGTGGCTCCTATAGTTTTGATAAAAAGAAAAATAAAGCTCACACTCGAGGGACAACCTTTTTTATTCAGAGAAAATGTTTTATTCAGAGATCCAAACTGAGAAATATGCATTTTATTAATTAATTCTAATATATATATATATATATATATATGCTTCCACACAATAATTGTTCATATTGAAATAATAACAATAAAAACAACAAAGTTATTCTTATGTTTACAACTAGAGCTAACAATGCTATAACTAACAATATAAAAGTTTTTCTTTATGAAAACCGTTAAAAATCTTACAGCAAAATATATATGTACCACCACCTGAAGGAGGATGTTTTTAGAATTGTTAATTTTGCTTGATAAAAAGTATAAACTAAAGAAGATTGTGTAAAACATGTTTTTCACCAAAGTTTTGATTATGTTGATAATTTAGAGGCCTTATTATACAGTAAGAATTTATTGGGTTATATAAACTATTTATTTGAATTTAACTTGAAGCTAGTTTTGAACGTTCTCAGTTTCAGAAAAAGATCCTATATATTTTTGGAAAAACAACATGTCTTTCTCTATTTCATAATTTTGGAATAATCAGCATTTCAAAAGAATCTGTAGGCAGATGTGATCTGGCACCTTCTCTCTTGCACATGTGTCTATTGCAGCATGCTGTGATGACATGTTTCTTGTGTCAATGTCAGTAAGCAGGGTGGTTCTATCAACAAAATCTGGGAAGGCATGAGCTAATTTAGCAGGCTGAATGAAATGCTTCTTCTGCCACTGTAAGGTCTCTCTCCACAGAACCATCAACTATTGACGCAGGCAATTTCACACACATCCTGCCAGCTGGTAGCAGTGTGGCCCATCCAGCAATTAATTTCCTGAACAATGTGATAGTCTTCCTTTTGGCAGTATCACTTCCCCTATACCGGTCATCTTTCTTTCTAGAGAAGCTGCCTCCCACATTAGTAAATCTGGAATATGAGCTGCTGCATGGTCAGCAAAGTATCACGCAGTTAAGGTCACGTACTGTTGTGGGACTGACAACCGTATTTAAACACAAGACCGAATGCTCCAAATTATCATTCCAAGTGTGTACAGAACAGGGATGTCATTCAAATTCAAAATCTTTATAAGTTGGCTCCTTTTCCCCAGGGCCTGGAATAGCTCTGACTCTAATATAGACAGTTACTCCAAATAATATTAATATATTTATTTTTATAAGCCAATTGGCAGACTTCAAAAGGTAACTTTGCAAATTTGCAACCATCTTTGTCTTTTTACAAAGTACTGTATAGTGTACTCTTTTTGTATTTGACCTTTTTTATTATTATTATTAGTTATACTTTTACAACTATATAGTTTTCTTAGTTTTTCCTAGTCAAATAGCACCAATGAAAAAATTAATAAAAATAAAAGAAATGCCTTGGCAGCATACACAGCCTTGAGGAATAAACTCAGTGAAAGCCAGAAATAGTCATATGGGTATTTTTTGTCTGCTCTTTATGAGAACTGTGAATTCACCCATACTTCTTTTGTTAGATAGGCCTACTGTTTTTGGCATACTCTATGACTTTATAAAAGAAATTACGCAGCACGTAAATTCTATATAATCTATATATATTTCTATATACAATCTATATATGTCTCCCAGCAGTATGAGCGACATCAGGTTGTTCGCTGACAGTATACTGCTGCTCAGGAATTTCACATTTCTTTTAACTCCTAAGTGAAAATGAGAATTAACTTCACTTTAAGTACATTAGGGCCTTTAGCATCCACACCAATCAATGATAATGTTGTGTTTATTATAATCATGCTGCAGTTATTTTGTCTGCCGCTTTAAATGCTAGAGCTCTTTAAAGACTGTGGGTCATTGTCCTCTGTGCTATTATTGTTAAAATCATCTTCCTTTACAGTGCATAGAACGTCTGAATGTCAGCAGAGACCATGTTAACTAGATGAAGCCTAGAGACAGATCCCCTCCGAAGACCTCAGGACCAGACGAGTCCTCTGCACAATCTGACTTTGTTGCAACGTAGAATTAAACTGCTTGTCTCATCTGGCCAGAGCAGAAAGGCACACTATTTCGACACACTATTTCCTTTTTAATACTGTTAAGCTGCTTTGACACAATCTGCATTGTAAAAAGTGCTATATAAATTATGCAGACTTGACTTGACTTGACATGACATAGAAGGTATACATTTGTGCTCTCTGCAAATGGAACATGACTATGATGATGTCATACTCTACATGAGTTACAGGAATGTTTTAAATCGCGTTTATATGATTTTTTTGGTAATCATTTAAAATAGAGCTTCTGCAGGACCTAGCACAACAGAAAAATACCTAAAGTATAATACCTAATGATGTACTGCAATTCTGCACTGACAATTTGACATGAAACAAAAAATAAAATAAAAAAAGATATGGGAAGCTCCTATAGGGCACCCCAAATTTATTTTAAAGGAAGATTCATTTTACAATCCAAACTGTAGCCTATAGTTAGTTTGGATTCACTTTTGTTTTTCTTCCCCATATAAAAACAGCAGACCATCTATGGTCATCATGACCCTCCAGTTGAGAACCACTTATTAAAAACAAGCTTTATTATCTATATTAAATTACAGACTTCACAGGTATTTAACCACTACATTTTAATTTTTTTTCCTATGTTACGTAAGTAATAGACTGATCAATATCTTGCCTATAGACACTTAATTCGTTGTTTGTGTGTGTGTGTGTGTGTGTGTGTGTGTGTGTATATATATATATATATATA
Source organism: Carassius carassius (assembly GCF_963082965.1). Classification (NCBI taxonomy): domain Eukaryota; kingdom Metazoa; phylum Chordata; class Actinopteri; order Cypriniformes; family Cyprinidae; genus Carassius; species Carassius carassius. Next base: position 24,448,632 of record NC_081786.1, read on the forward strand.
TATATATATATATATATATACACACACACACACACACACACACACAAACAACGAATTTACTAAGCGTCTTATGTTCTCCTATTCACCTTACATATCCACATGTAAAAGACATACATAAAATACGTATAACCACGCTAACCCATAAGCGAAATTACTTTAGTTCCATCAATGTCCCGATGACGCACATGACACCGGAAGCATTGGCGCTTTAGCCGGAAACTTTAAGTCAGAGGAGCTGGAGCTCAATGTGACATTTCAGAGCGGTTACTTCTGTTATAGAAGAATAATAATGTTTCTCACTACCGTAAACTGCGAGTACACCTATAATAATAATATCTACGATATGAAACAAAAAATATCCAGAAAGAACGTCACTGTCAGCATAAATGCGGGCAAAACGACTGCAGAACAGATGCATTGTGTGGCGGCTAATAACTAACGTTAGCCAGTAGTTTCATGTATAAATGTATATTTGCATATTGATAATAGTTCGAAATTAAAATACTTTTGAATATACCACAAATATTTATTTGTTTTAGATGTTACCTGGAGATTGTTATGTATTATCACATCATAATATTCATTACAGTGAGATGCCAGTGCTAATTACTTTTTTGTTTTGCTTCCTCTTTAACTCTCTCTCAATCTAGTTGCCAAGAGCAAATCTAAGTGAGTATTCACACATCTGTACATTGTACTTGTTTACATACTAAAACTGTGCTGCACTAATATGCAAGACTGGTGCTGGTTGAGGAGATTACCCCCTTCTATGTAAAGCGCTTTGAGTGCCCAGAAAAACGCTATACAGTATAAATGCAAGGAAATATTAAGACGCACGGCTGCCATGTTGAACTCTTATGTATGATACATTTCTTAAATTACATTTCACGGTCTAATATTGCTTTTTGTTCTGTTGCTGAACATTATACAATTGTTAACATAAACTAACTACTTAACAGTTTATTCTGGTAGGTCTGTTTAAACACTTGATTTAAAAATAGTTCCCGTTCCTTGGTTTAATGGCTTGTTGTTTTATGACAGACATGTTGAAGTTAATGCTTTGTATTTACCTGTGGCTTCTTCTGTTTCAGGACTTTGCTGGTTCAGATGGTGAGTGCAGCTGGCACAGGTTTCTGTTTTAACACGAAGAGGGGCCGATTGAGGGACAAACTGGTTTTGCGAAAGCATGACCCCATAGGTGAGGTGAAAATTTCTGTCACTGTAAGAATAATGGAAAACTCTGAATTGATTTCCAAAAAAAAAAAAAACTCTTTATATTGTATGTGTGGAAAAAAAATATTATAATTATAATAATAATAATTTTACATCATATTCTATTTAAAAACATTCACTTTGTATTGCATCGATAGAACCCAGAAACCTTTTTATTAAAATAAATCTCAACCCTTTGAATTAATATTTGAAATACATGTAATTCTACAGTTGTTTTATAGAGAATATTGTTTTAAAACCCTAGTGAGCATGTCTGTCACAACAAACTTGTAAATAAATATTGGTAACTCTTTACATTAACGTTTAATTTGTTACATTGGTTAGCTACAGTTAACCTAAAATAAACAGTTCATATAGTTTATTTATTCATCTCATTTAGCTAATTTCAGTATTATCAATACATTTTAAAATCAAACGTTGTTTCTGTTAACATTAGTGCACTGTCTAAAATGAACAATTGGAAAGATTTGCATTTGTTGACATTAGTGAATGCATTGGCTAACTAACAATGAGAAATATATATTTTTAAAGGATTAATTTATTTTTGGTTACATTTGTAAAAAATATATAATTCTTCATTGTTCATGTTCACAATGCATGAATTAATGTTAACAACAATTACATCTTTTGTTTTAAAAATGTAACTTTTAAAATTAACATTGACTAAAATTAATAAATTCTGTAGAAGTAGCTTATTGATCATTGCTAGTTCATGTTAGCTAATGTATTAACTAATGTAAACAAATGAAACCTGTGAGATCTATTGTAAATATTTTTTCCATACACATTTTTTTTTCTAGGACTGTCAATAGACTAAATAATTGTGAACTCATAATATGCTTTTAGAAAGCAGAAAGACAAGGTAATAATATTTGGTAAACATGTTTTGAAGTCCAAGTGAACCGGAAGTTGCTGCTGACTGTAGTTCAGTATAGTGACTTATTTCCAAACGAAACCGAATATTGAAGAGGGCGGGGTTTCTTTTTTTCTTTTTTATAAAAATTAGATTTAAGACAAATTATAAATTAAATATCCTTTTATTCATGCTTGGACAAAATGCTGCACATTTCTTTGTGAAATTGAAATAGAATACTATACCAATATACTAATATAGCACTTGCACATTATTGCTATTTTGTTGGTTTTGATTGCTTCTATTGTCCTCATTTGTAAGTCGCTTTGGATACAAGCGTCTGCTAAATGACTAAATTTAAATATAATGTAAATGTTAACAACAAAACTAAATTGTTATGTTAAAACAAGTCCCAAATCAAATAAATCTCTTAATTTAAACAAAATAAAACTTTGTCTTTGCTCTTTCCATTTAAGATTAGAGGCAGGTGGCGCTTAAAGCCTTTCTTTGGTTTCCGCTGTAAACAAAGCAGCACTGCACTAATGAACTTTAATATGCATTATACAGAGGCAAGATGAAAAGAAAAAAATACTATCTAAACTTTTCTAAAGTAAGTTCCCCTCAGTCATACATTCATATAAACTCCTACCCATAATTGAATCACATTTTGTTTAGCATCTCAAATGATTTCAATCGTCACATTTGAAACCATTTTCAACTGGCTCACATTTAATCATTACAAGATTTTGATTCAATCATTACAAGATTTTGATGAAAGGTTACCAAGACAAACATTTTTTTTTTCTTCAGTGGATTAATTTGCTCGGATTAATTTGTTCACTTTAAGACTAACAATGTGCACTAACAGACTAAATATAGTACATTTTAATTTCACGAAGACTTGAAATATTTTTTTACATTTCATAAATATATTAAAGATGCAAAGTACATTTTATAAAATCTTTTTCTTTCAAGTGTTCTATGGATGCAATCTTGAAAACCACTGAGTTTGTGTACTCCTGTAATGATGATGACAAAATATACATTCGATATGTTGTGCTCTGACTTAAAACATTTTTTTTAATAATATAATTTTATAATACATTTTGTGGGGTCTTTAAAATAGATTGCTTTAATGTTTTTTTTTCAGTTCATATTTTAGTTAATGTTTTAATGTTTTCCTCTTCATAGCTCTCCACAGTGAACAAACATGTTCTGTTCATTGAGAAGAGGAAAATACGATCTCTTTAAAAAATGGGAGAAACTATTTTGACACAGACACTGAGAAAACTTTTGACACAAACACTTTTTGAAGCATTATCGGTGTAAAACAACTGCCACAGTGTGATGATCAACATCCAGCATATGCAAGTGTCACTAAACAACTATGAAGGAAGAAGATTTACATCAAAGTAAAGACCCTGCATCACTGCAGCTGTGGATGACTGGTCTAATGAGACCAGAAATGAGCTGTACATCCTGCCAGGATAATGTGCTGTTAAGGCCATTACAATAAGTGTATTATGTTGGATTTGTTTGGTTCTTTTGTTTTCTTTTTTGTACCATGTCAGAATTTTGACCTACTGCAAACAATGGACCACCTACTCAATGACAGATTGCTTTGGGCTGAAGTGGATTTGTTGGAATAATTAGCCTACAACATGTTTAGCAGAAAACAATGTTCATAATTGTTTAACAAAAATAATGTTTGTACTTTCTTACATAAATTTACATGGTTTTATTTATTTTCAGACATAATTAAACATTATATCTCACCTCATTTACAAATAATGCCAGGAAATTACATTATCTGGAACTCTCCAGTACATGGCATTGTTTATTATACAAACAATAATTCTGTGGACACTGTGCACAGGTTAATGGTGTTGTTTTGAAGCCAAGGGTCACCTTCAGAACAGTTCAGTTGGCAGATCCTTCTGAAATGGAAAAGATGTTTGAGTGCCAACAGTTTGTACAGACACGGCTGCGACAAGGTTGGCTCTCCTTGCCATCTCTTCCAGCGTCATTGTGGGATAATGGGCCATGTAGAAAGCCAGAGCACCAATGAAGCTGTCACCTGCTCCCTGTTAAGAAATAGTTCCAGTTCAGTTTGTGGCATTTAAATTAATGTTTATAATGCGGAACAGAAATACACTGAACTTTGCATCATACAGTAGGTTGGAAAAACAAATATGTCAGCAGGGGGTGCCATCATACTTGTCAATGCCAGTAGGTCCAAAGGTTGTATCTTGTTAAACAAATGTGGGGAAACAAGTGGCACCACAATGTACAAGTTTTATTAAATCAATCTCAAAATAAATATTAAACTACCAATTCCTTGTGATAAAGTTAATGATGATTACATGACTTTACATTTCTATTTGTGTTCTAGTCGTGTGTTTGCTGTTGTGCAAGGCATGTGAGGAAATCTGTAGATGCTGACTTGGGTACGGGTCACAAGGGTCAGAGTGAAATGACACGCATGATTAAAGCTTTTCTTGACCTTTGTCAGTGATGTAGGGTCGCCTTCTGTCTCAAAAATCTTTGTCAAGGTCTTCTGTTTGAGTTGAGCACTTGCTGAGACATGCAGTGTGACATTAATTTTGTGTGTGGGCATTTTTTTTTTGCTCTCCTACTTACTAATTTCAGTATACTCTGTGAATATTTATTTTTGATACATTATTATTATCTAATGTAGCTTGACAACATGTCCAAGTCATATCTTGACTCAAACTCAACAGTGTAACATTTGATGCATTATGGAAATTTCCCCCCCAAAATTGCCGATTTTTTTTCATAATTAACTGCAAACATTTATTTGTTAGTTTATGTACATATAAATGTATGTGTGTGTTGGTAACAATTTTCGAACAAGGTTTTTTTTTTTTTTTAAAGAAGTCTCATGCTAAAAAATGAGACCAGATTCAATTCAAGGCTCCTATGCTCAATTTATTAAATTAACTACAGTAAAAACATTATTATTGTGAAATACTTTAAATAACTGAATTTGATCAGGATCCATCTGAATCTCTCTCTCTATATATATACAGGTGCATCTAAAAAAAAATTGAATATCGTGGAAAAGGTTTTTATTTTTTGTAATTTATTTAAAAAAGCAAACTTTCTTATATTCTAGATTCATTGCACACAAACTGAAATATTTCAAGAGTTTTTTGTTTGTTTTAAAGGGGTCATATGATGCAATTTCAAATTTTCCTCTCTCTTTGGAGTGTTAAAAGCTCTTGGTGCATAAAGATGATCTGTTAAGTTGCAAATCCAAAGAGATTCTTTATAAGACCCCTAAAACAGCTCATTCTAACACCCTCACATCTCTACGTCACTATGTGGGAAGATTTGCATAACGTGTTTTATCAAGTCCAAAGCCAATGCAGCTATCTACCAGGAGATTTTGGAGCACTTTATGCTTCCATCTGCTGACAAGCTTTATGGAGTTGCTGATTTTTTGCAGCAGGACTTTAGCACCTGAAGAACAGAGCTCAGTTTAACTGTTCAGAACAAACAAGGGACTCATGAACAAACATCAATGGTTCCCAAACTTTTGAATTGGGTTATTTTAATAATTTCAGCTTCATTTTTGTCTTGTGGACTAAATGATAAATGTAAAATATCTTACGACAGTACTAAATAAAACATAACATTGGGGAAGTTGTGGCCCAATGGTTATAGAGTCTGACTCTTAACACAAAGGTTGCAGGTTCGAGTCTCATGATGGCAGGGACTGTAGGTGGGGGGAATGAATGTACTTCAATACCATGACTGAGGTGCCCTTGAGCAAGGCACCAAACCCCCAACTGCTCCCTGAGCACCACACCATAAATGGCTGCCCACTGCTCCGGGTGTCTGTTCACAGTGTGTGTGTGTTCACTGCTGTGCGTGTGACTGCAAACCATCACACAACTCCAACCTTTTTATTAAGTTTGCAGGTCTCATTAGCAACAAAGATGAGACAAACTACAGAAGCGAGGTGAGCCACCTGGCCGGGTGGTGCAGTGAAAACAATCTCTCTCTGAACATGGAGAAGACAAAGGAGATTGTTGTTGACTTCAGGAGAGCGCACACTCAGCACGTTCCTCTGACCATCAACGGTGCGACTGTGGAGAGAGTAAGCAGCACCAAGTTCCTGGGTGTGCACCTCACAGAGGACCTCTCCTGGACTGAAAACATAGCAGCACTGGCCAAGAAATCAAATCAGCGTCTCTACTTCCTCCGCAAACTGAGGAGAGCCAGAGCCCCACCCCCCATCATGTACACCTTCTACAGAGGCACCATCGAGAGCATCTTGTCGAGCTGCATCACTGTGTGGTATGGTGCCTGCAACGCGTCCTTTCTTTCCGTAGTTAGAGCAGCTGAGAAGATCATTGGTGTCTCTCTCCCCTCTCTCCAGGACATTTATGGAACCCGTCACACCCGCAAAGCCCTCTGCATCGCAGGTGATCCAACCCACCCATCACACAGCTTCTTCAGCCTGCTGCCATCAGGGAGGAGACTGCAGAGTCTCCAGGCCAGGACCAGCAGACTGAAGGACAGCTTCATCCACCAGGCTGTCAGGAAGCTGAACTCCCTCCCGAACTTGCCCCCCCCCCTCCCCTCTTCTGCCCCAGGCACCACTGAACTATGAACAACACCCCCACCCCCCACTAATATACGATGACATGCACCAGTCACTTTGTGCAGCATTGGTCTGCTCACTACCTCATTCTCCATGGAACTGACATCATTCCACTACCTCATCAGTCAGTTAAATAAAATAACTGCTCTTGAGCCCTTTGTCACTTTAATCAGCTTAATAAGCTTTTGTTTTTGCACTAAAAAAACCTTTTATCTGCACTGTTGTTCACTTCATTGATTTGCACTCTATCTGCCTTTTGCCTTGCGCTGCTTTATTTAACTTTATTTTTAACATTCTTTTAACAGTCTTTTTTAACATTCCCTTATTGCATAGTTGTATCTACATTTTATATTTTGATCTAGATTTTTAGGCTTTAATGTTAATGTTATCTGAGTAACGCAATTTCGATTCTCTGTATGTATATACTGTACATGTGGAAGAATTGACAATAAAGCAGACTTGAACTTGAACTTAGGATGGGTTAAATGCAGAGCACTAATTCCAAGTATAGGAAATATATATGCATATCTTGACAAACCGATTAAGGGCTCAAATTTCTATTTATTTTTTATTTATTCATTTTTTTCCTCTAAGCTGCTTTTTTTCATTTTATCTCCACTTGTATGAAAGTGATAAGGACACTGCCATGTTTTACCATGCCCGCAGGGGTAGACTGGGATCTGGGGGGAGGGTTGATGTCTGGTGTTGAATTTATGAATGCAGTGTTGTACTCAGATTTTACCACAGATCGCCCCGTCACTGGTTTTCACAAGTCTACCAGATTACTCATCTCAATGGCCCACCTCTTAACCATAAATCTTTATTACACACCACTGACTGTCCCTTCAGTCTCCTCCATATAGCCACAAGGCCATAGGCCACAGTTGTCTGCACTCCTCTACTGATTGATGACTGAATGTAGTGACTTATGCAGACAAGAATCCATTGCAAAATGATCACAGTCCACCTTTGCCCAGTTTGGCTGAAGTCATGCATTTTGTCTGTTTGGGTAAATGGAAGAACATCTGCAGTTGGACATATGGTGTGGTCATGAGGAATGTTCTGGAAAAAATAATCTCATTAAATTTAGGTAATGTCTCTTGTTCAGATGAAACCTTCCACCCACTTCTATTACTCCAATAAGATGGAATGGTGCTCTTATTGCTAGAGGTTGTCAAGTTGGCCATAGAAGCTGTTCCTACTATTAAATGTATGGGAGGGCAGCACAACTATACATAGAGCGCTTCAGTTTGCAGTATCCTGGGATTTATTTATTTATTCATTTACCGGTACTTATATTTTTTAAAAGAAAGATGGTTAACATTAACCTTAAAACATCAATTTTGCTGCTGCTGTTGGAATACTAACAATTTGCTAAATAAGGACAATTACTAGCACAAGGCTATAAGTTTACTTGATTTATGAATTGGACAACTGTTGCAGTCCTTTTAGCAACTTACATAAAAATGACAACAACAACAAAGTATCTTTGAAATTTACATTAGGTATGACTATAAAATGAATGTTGTTGAACAAATGGTGTAAGTAATGTTAACCACAGATAAATCTAAAACTGCCATTCTAAAAACCTACAAGAATGGCCTACGCATTTGCATTGTGAATGATCAGCTCCAATGCCATCAAATATGCTGTTTTGTTTCCAGAAAAGGTTCAAATGTTTTGAACTTTGACACTACCACATTGTATCACCAATTGGCAATAAAAATGTATTACTTCTAGTTGCTGCAGAATATAATGTGAATGACTTGTATTTAAAAAAAAAAAAGTAAAAGAACTTGAAAAACAAACTTTGTTTACTTCAACAACATGATGCAAAAACAACAAAACTTTCAAGTTTGTCATTAAAAAATTACCATCATTCACTTTTAAAAGGCAGCTTTTGTCTTTACAGGCCGCATGATTAGACTTTTCAAGTAAGACTGACATCAGTGGTGACAGCTACAGCTCCTCCCAGTAGCTTCCAAACAGTCCCAGACGCATTCTGGTAAATGTTATATAGAGCTGTCAGTCAATCATATGACAGAACTATTATATGTGGTCAGTCAAAAACTGCAACTTGTTGAACTTTACAGCACTATAAACTGTGAAACAATACAACTAAAAGTCTCCAAAAACAATGGAAGGAGTGGATGACTCACAGATGATGTGATCAAGATGGTATTCAAAACTTCAATGCCAAAAACGTCCATCTGAGGATAATGAGAGAATGACCAGTGGGTGGGTTGCACAAAGTCAAAAAATAAGGACAGCCTAACAAACACTGTTATTCTGTTGCTGATCACTTTCCAATTTCCAAAAGGTTGAAGACAAACCTAATGATGTTCCAAGAGATATACAGTACAACCTTGAGTGTTTGTTGATGGTCAAATCTTTAATCTTTTACAAACACACTTGGGGGTCTATGTGGTCATCTTGTGTCACCACAGCACATGTTGCTAGGAGATAGTTTCCCTCTAAAGAATGGCTGCTGTCCATTGCAGCTTAGTGTGGGTTCATCTTTGTGGGTTTCATTTACAGTCTCTTGGTGTGATGACATCAATGTTGGTTGGAGGCACACAGTGCTTTCTGGTGAATACCCACAACCGTCTTCTGTAAAGATCCCTGTGGTGGGTCCTCTAAGACTCTTTTCATAGAGGTGAGGTCTGGCTGATTGTTATTGTCTGAAACAACTACAAGCCGTGTTGTCTGGCTTGAAGGCAAGGTTCTGGAATTGGGTTCAAATGTAAGAGCACAGGCCACCCACAGTTCATCTGAACTGAGTGTGCTGTAGGTTAGAGAACTTGATCTCAGTGAACACACACGTAGGCCACAGATAGAATCACTTTCTTATGAAGGAGTCGGTCAGTGTTAAATATATGAAGGCCTTTGTAAGATTTATGGAAGAAAGGGAATAATCATAGAATAAGTAGGTAGCCACACAGAGGAAAACTACTTACTTATTTGCCTTTCCAGATTTGCAATAATGTCTGCCGTTCATGTAATGCCATACCACACGCTTTTGATCACAGAAGGGGTGTCTAGCTGATGTGAAGCTGTAAAGACTGCCAAAAGATCCTTTTAACTTGAGACTGCTTCTAGTCCAAGAGAAAGGATTCCTTTATCTTGAGGACACAATGATACAATCCCTTTGAGTTGTGCGTAATGTCCCCTTAAGGAAGTGAAAAGCTAAAATGAAAAAGTTGTTAAAGTTTTTTTTTTCTTATTAATTTTCATGCGCTCAAACAACAACAACAACAAACATGAATCTGGCAGTCCCACTCACTGATCTAGCAGCCCATCTCTCTTTGCAACCACTGGGAACGACAAAGTGTTGAGAATTTCTAAGTGGCTGTTGATAGGCGGTCTCTCACGGCCTTGCCATGACCTAGCAGTTGTAAACACGTAACTACTTTTCACTTCAAATGCATGCTGAAGAATTGACAAGCCATAATGTCTACAACCCAATGAATGATTTAGTCGAAACCTTTTTGTGGAATCCTCTTCTTTTTTTTCCTCATCAAATACAAAGAAGCATATCGTCAAAGCTACACGAAGACACCCAACTGTTGTCCATGATAGTGCATCTGTACTTATTCCTGTAAACTTATTGTCTTTTGTTTCAGTAAGCAACAGAATCCATGTTTAAAAGATTACCCCTTTTTCAAGATTCAAGATTTGTATTTGTCACATACAAGATTATATAGAGAATATATAACCAGAGTGAAATGTGAGTACACATCTAAAGTGTGACAGGCCCAAAAGTGAGAAGTACTTTCAGCAACAAGAGATTGTGCCATCCTGTTATCAAGGTGTTTCAGGTTGACCAGTGTGCATTTAGCTTAAAAAGTTACAAATAGACAATTATTTTGGAATATTGTCATTTCTTAGTAGTTGCCTATGAGCTTGCAGTGCAAACTGAGCCATATAAACAAAAAGACAGAACTCAATTCATGTAATACCAGAGCTGAGGCAATTCCATGCCTATTCTCTGAAGAACAAGCGGTTATTTAGTATGAAATACTGAGATTTGGTGACACTGCAGAAAACGCTGGATTCAGGCCAAGGAGCATAGAGCATTGCTGGGCTTTGTGACTCACACCACTATGCCTGAAGAAAAGCGTGATAAACACTTTAACCTCCTATTGAATGTTCTTTAATGACTAAAGATAGTTATCACAAATAAACACAATTGCCACATAATGTTAGATGACGAAAGCTCTTTTTTTTGACAGCTGGCAGACCAAATAACCACATAAAAGTTTATTTTTAAAAAGTGACATGCCATCATTCACTGAGAATAAACTGATGGAAACATGCCTTGCTCCTGTCTAGTCGTTGAGATAAAATCTGGCACTTGGTCCTATTCCCTCCTCCTCCTGGTTTTTAACAAGTGGGGGAAAACTGAGTTACTGGAAGAGGGATCAGGGCATCCAAAAGAGTTAAACAACTCAGGATTTATGGGTCATCAAAGTGCACAGGAACAGGCCAACTGCCACGTGGAGCCCACAGCCAGGCGGACTCCCACTGAGTGGATCACTGCTAAACACTGAGTCACCCAGAGAGGGCAGGGGAGCCAGGGGTAGCCTACTCTGATAAGACTGGACGTCTGTGTTTTATATGTGTGTGTGTGTATGAGTTTATGAGAGATGTGTTATGAGTGTGTCGTGGTTAAAGATCAGACTAAATAAAAGCCACATTTAAATGCTTTCACCACTCTGAGCGAAGTGTTCATACAATGCTTGCATTGCTATTTGCCACTTACAATATCGTGTATGTACAGTAAATAATCCATAAAAATAAATATAAGTAACTGATGCTCGGTATTACAGTCTTGCAAATGTGCAAGTGTTTATTGCACATAACTGAAGTGATTTGTAGTTTACAAACCTTTCTCACAACTTATGTTCTGCTACTATAATTACTATTATCTTTTTATATGTTTCAAAGGTTTAAAGCAGTCTAAATCATTTGACGTGTCCACCAGAGGTACTGTACATTACCAGAGTGAGTTCACTGCTATCTTTCTCTATGACTGTGCAGTGATTTGCAGAAGAATCCTTGACTAAAAGAGATGGATGTGGTCTCACAAGAATCTTGCTGTGAATCCACTGCTTAATACTGCTTAAAACTTCAGGGTTTATAAAATAATGAGAACCCCCATTTATGTCTCAGAACTTCTCCAAATAAATCTCCTTTTCTTAGAATTTTAGATACATAGACCGCTGGTGGTCTGCACGTCATGCTAATAAGTAGGTGTTGGACGAAGTTGCGAATTTGCTTTGTGGTTAAAAAAGAATTGAAATGCAGTCTATATGAACTGCAAGACATTTTCTAATCTAAAGAATAATAAAAAATAAAGACCAGAGAAACAGTGGAACCTTTTTTGGGCAGTTTTGGTTACTGACGGGACATATTTTTTGCTTAATTTACATCACACTATGATATGTCCACTTTTCTTTCTGGCTTGACGTATTCTAATAAGTGACTAATGGTTGATTTTGTTGTTCTTCACAAGACTCACTAGGTGTTTCAAACATTTCGAGAGCAATAAAATAAACAGGAAATATGAGTTATGATGACGCCAGAATTAGCGGATCCAGGTGTGAAATGAGTAATCCACTTCTGAGATTAAAATCAGAAGAGAAACCAGAAAAACCACATCCACAATTAACATTAAGGTTGATGTCAGACTTGTAAAAATGTGAGGCAAATAAGTAGCCATATTCAATTAACATATACGTAGAATGCCAGATTGAACTTGACAACAATCAGATGTTTTAGTAAGAATTGACGTGAAACTCCAAGAAATGCTTTGTTCTCATTTTGAAAAAAGCCCACATCAGAATCATACTAGGTGAATGAAAATGTCAGTTCAAATGTTCCAAATGATGCATAAATTGTGTTTACTACCATTCAAAACATACTACTTCAACTATGAATCGTACTTGTGGATCTTATGGTATGGGCACATTATGACTGATGACTAAATATCTTTCACTCATGACTGTAGTGGCATGACAAATTTGTAGGGGTATACAAACATCTGGTCTTCTCAGATACTGTGTCAAAGTTTGATCTTCAGGTGGACCATGAACAGATCTTTCACAGACTATCTGTTGTATATTATAAGGTCTACCAAGTCTGACTGGAGTTACTGGTGTTAATATGTTTTTATGTATGCATTTAAGACACTCAAAGGCAGTTATGTTTTGTATTCTTTATTTTATAAGTTAGGTCTAAAATAAAAAAAATGAAAATTATACATTTTCTATTTCCAATCTGTATCATCAATTAAACAAATCACTTAAACTGTTATAATGCCCAATGGGATGCCAGAACAGTCTACAGGAAAAGTGTTGGTTTGTGAGTTTGTGAACCTCTTCCTGTCTAAGTAGGCAGTTCTTGTTTAGAATAAATAAAAGTTTCTTCTTTGTGAGACTAACCTAACAAATGGGGCATGCCGTTATAACAGATAATCAAGTGTTGGCGAACCTACTCAGGAAGTACCCCTAGTGCGTGGTGAGTCACAGGCTTTGAGTGCTAGAAATGTCTGCTGCAGATAACTAACTCCATATGCAGAATTATGAATTTCTTCTCCTTCATACTTCTGCCTGAAATCACTGTTTTAAATCACAGTTTGCTCCATGAAAAGGAGAATTAGGTGTGTGCAATGTTCTGATTGTACTGAACTGCAATATAACACATACCCTAGTTTATAAATCTTCCAGACAGCACTTTTATCAAAAACAACACTTTTATAGACTTAACAAAACTAATGTACTGTCTCTACAAATAACTTCAACTACAACAACTGCAGTCTTACCGTGGTATCCGCAGCAGTCACCGCAGTGGTGGGAATGTGTTTCGGTGCCGTGTTTGTGGGCTGACACACCACACAGCCCTGTGGCCCCAAGGTGACAATGACTGAACCACAACCTTTGTTTAGCAGCTCCAGGCCTACTTGACTGGCATCCTCCACTGAGGTAACGGACATACCCGTCAACAGCTCTGCCTAAGAGGAACACCATAACATAATAAGAAAACACTCACATTTATGATAATAGCTAATCTGCAACTATGCTAATCTGTTTAAATTACCATTGCCAATAACATACTTTGTCAAATAATGAAAATGCTTCTAGCTTGATTTCATGTGTTGTTGCTTACTGAATTGTGTCAGGGCAAAATTTACATAGATGCAAGTTGTGCTATGGCATGCATTAGCATTATTTAACAGTTTTTATTTGCAGATCAACTACTGTTATAGCTAAGTGACAGTTTAAAAATAACCTGAGTTTAATTAAAGGGATAGTTCACCCAAAAATGAAATGTTTTTAAATTAGATGTGATCTGCTTACCCCCCCCCCCCCCCGGGCATCCAAGATGTAGGTGACTTTGTTTCTTCAGTAGAACACAAATTATGATTTTAGCTTCAGTCATTGCAGTCTCTCAGCCGTACAATGCATGGCAAATGGTAACATAATTTATTAGAGTTAAAAAAAAAAAAAACATACACAAGACACAAAATGATTGGTCTGTGCAAGAAACTGAACAGTATTTATATAGTTTTTTTTCACCACTGATTCACGCAATATCCAAATTGTTAGAACTCTTGTGAACATTTCTTTCTTCTTCTTCTTCTTGCATTATGGTGGATCATAGACTTATAAGTGCATTACTGCCACCTATCTTTCAAATGGACCATTAACACTCTATCTACAATCTCAATTAGGAGTGTCAATGGTCCACTTGAGAGATAGGTGGTGGTAATGCACTTATAAACCTGCGATCCACCAAAATGCAAGAAGAAGAAAGCCTCATGTGCTTGCTGCTGCGAAGCGCATTCACAAGAATTTTAACAGTTCAGACATTGCATGAATCAGAGGTAAAAAAAAACTATATAAATACTGTTTAGTTTCTTGCACAGACAGATCGTTTTGTGTCTTTACACATCAATTTACTGTATCGTCACGAGCCACAGGGTTTAATTTGGATTTGTCTGTGCATGTTTTTTTTTTTTACTCTCATAGATTCTGTTACCATTTGCCATGCATTGTATGACTGAGAGACTGCAACGACTGAAGCTAAAAATCATATTTTGTATTCTAATGAAGAAACAAAGTCACCAACATCTTGAATGCCCGGGGGATAAGCAGATAAACATCAAGTGTTCATTTTTGGGTGAAATATCCCTTTAAGGTTGGTACTAACAATATTACAACATCAGTTCATTTATAGGTTATCTTGAACTAACAATTATTGAATTATACAGCAGGTTGTATATATTGCTATTAGTATATATATATATATATACAGTATATATAACTAACAGTATATATGTATCAGCAAATAAGAATTAGCAAAAACAAAAGCATTATTTTTTAAATGATCATAAACCTTAATTGATATAATAAATTGTTGTTCATTGTTAGTTTATAACACCCAGGGCATCATTTACATTAACAAATGTAACCTGGTCGTACAATGTTAACAAGTTGGTTAAACTGTTGATATGGTTTAAAGTTAATATGGGTTACACTTTATTTTAAGGTGTCCTTGTTACAGTGTAATTATTCATTTAAGTACTGAGTAATATTAATTAACTACATGTACTTACTATATGGTTAGGGTTAGCATTAGGGTTTGTCGTAAGGGTTACTTGCATGTAATTATATATAATTTATTGTTATATAATAGAAGTAGCTTCTTGGTGGCAAGGCACCAGGGGTGGATGAGATCCGCCCTGAGTACCTCAAGTCCCTGGATGTTGTAAGGCTGTCTTGGCTGACACGTCTCTGCAGCATCACGTGGTGGTCGGGGGCAGTGCCTCTGGAATGGCAGACTGGTCCCTGGTGGTGGTCCCTCTATTCAAGAAGGGGGACCAGAGGGTGTGTTCCAACTACAGGGGAATCACACTCCTCAGCCTTCCTGGGAAAGTCTATGCCAGGGTACTGGAGAGGAGAATTCGGCTGATAGTCGAACTTTGGATTCAGGAGGAACAATGAGGTTTTCGTTCAGGTCGTGGAACACTGGACCAGATTTATACCCTCGCCGGGGTGCTAGAGGGTTCATGGGAGTTTTCCCAACCAATCCACATTTGTTTTGTGGATTTGGAGAAGGCATTCGACCGTGTCCCTCGCGACCTCCTGTGGGGGGTGATCTGGGAGTATGGGGTCCGGGGCCCTCTGTTAAGGGCTGTCCAGTCCCTGTATGACCGGAGCAGGAGCTTGGTTCACATTGCCGGCAGTAAGTCAGACTTGTTCCCGGTACATGTTGGACTCCGACAGGGCTGCCTTTTATCACCGGTCCTGTTCATTACTTTTATGTTTTTTAAAGTATGGTGTCCAGTTTGGGAACCACATGATTTTGTCTCTGCTTTGCAGATGATGTTGTCATGTTGGCTTCATCGGGCCAGGACCGGGCCAGGACCCAGCGTGCGCAGGGACAGTTTTCAGAGTTTGAAGCGGCTGGGATGAGAATCAGCACCTCCAAGTCCGAGGCCATGGTTCTCAGCCGGAAAAGGGTGGCATGTCCCCTTCAGGATGGTGGAGAGCTCCTACCTCAAGTAGAGGAATTCAAGTATCTTGGGGTCATGTTCACGAGCGAGGGAAAGATGGAGCGGGAGATTGACAGGCGAATAGGTGCAGCTTCTGCAGTGATGCGGTCGATGTACCTGTCTGTCGTGGTAAAGATGGAGCTGAGCTGCAAGGCGGTCAATCTACTTTCCTACTCTCACGTATGGTCATGAGCTGTGAGTCATGACTGAAAGGACAAGTTCCTGGACACGTGGCCAAAATGAGCTTTCTCCGTAGGGTGGCTGAGCACTCCCTTAGAGATAGGGTGAGGAGCTCTGCCACTTGGGAGGAGCTCAGAGTAGAGCCGCTGCTCGTCCACATCAAGAGGAGCCAGCTGAGGTGGCTCGGGCATCTGTTCCTGATGCCTCCTGGACACCTTCCTGGGGATGTGTTCCGGGCACGTCCCACCGGGGGGAGGCATATAATAGTAAGTACATGTAATGTGTAATGGACACCTTAAAATAAAGTGTTAGCTTAATATGAAATAGTACTATCTAAGTAATGGACATTTTAAATCAGACCATTAAAAAAAGAAAATAATGTGGCCAGACTCAATTTTATCCATCAGGAATTGTTTGTATCATGAAATATGATAGAAACATGTATAACGTAGGTGAAGAAAGCATTTGCGTTTGATTAGTGAAGTTTGTTACCACCAAAGTTACTCATTTTTTATTACTTCATGTGACACAGAACTGGGCCGGGTTTCCCGATAACGATTGGTCTTAGCGCTTAAGAACGTTTTCTACAAGTAATTTTAGGATCGTTCGTTATTGTTTCACATGCGTTTCCCTAGGCCTGTCACGATAACAAATTTTGCTGGACGATAAATTGTCCAAGAAATTATTGCGATAAACGATAATATTGTCGATAATATTATTATTGATATTATTGATAATAAAGACCAGTTTCAACGACTATAATGATAATGGCATAATAAAATAGGTACAGCTTTTCAAAGATCAGAATCAGAGCAAGAAATACCAACATGTTGACTTCGTGTGGCTTAAAATTAATTAATCTTGTATGTTATATTATGTTTATATGCCAGTTAGGGATGCTCATATTGACCGTTTAACCGTTAACCAAAAGTAAACATTTTGACCGATGAAGGGGCTGTTCACATATCACGTCTTTTGGGTGCTCAAGTAAATTTTTTCAAATGCGATATGCACGCTCATTATGGAAGCGACGCGGTCGCAACGCGGTGCGACGCTCTCATTTTTTCCAGGCATGTCCGCACAGCATCTAGTTAAAAACATCTCAGCTGTTCAGAATGAAGCAAGCACACCAGGTCATGTGACAAGAGCCAACGCGGTATTAAAATAAAGCAGTAGTGCAAGCACAGTGCAGTATCACTTGCGACGCAAACATCCACAAGCAAATGAAAGATGCTTCCCAAAGCTGGTCACTCTAGCGAGATCTCTTTATTTCCAGGACACCTGTGCCATCGGAGAGGGTGTTTTTTACCAGACTAACCCCACATCATGACATGTTAAATGTTTGTTAATAAAAATTGAAAAAAGAAATTGTTGCGGTTGAAAAAATTATTGAGCTCATTTTTTTAAATCGTGTGATTAATTGATTTATCAACTATCACGACAGGCCTACGTTTCCCAACAATGCACATAAAGCAATCGCACGTAGTTGTGCTTTAAGTGCTACTTAGAGGAGTCGCTAACCATTTGTCAAGTGCTGAAATGTCGCCTTGGAGAATGGCTCGTTATTGTAGTACACGATCGTTTAATGATGTTAACCTAATGCTGCGTTCCAGACAGACAACTTGGATATAATAACTATAATACAATACAATATTATATTATAGTGTACAATATTATACTTTACATAATAATATATAATATACTTTATATACTTATATCTTATGTTAGTCTGCTAAATGCATACATTTATTTACATTTATTTATTTATATAAATTATAGAGAGAAAGAGTGAGATGTTATTTCTGGGTCCATTACATAGCTGGTTTTCGTGCACTTCACCAAGTCATTGACAGATGACTTCAAGTGCTACTTAAGTTTCGATGTTTTTGAGAAACAGACCATAATATTAAGATCAGTCGTACGATCGTTTTTACGAACTTCTTAGGCTTACGAAGCTTTTGGGAAACTCAGCCCTGGCTGAAGATCAGTGGTTTAGAATACATGGAAAAGTATGGACATAAACCATAAATGATGTTATCCACAAATAACACATGGTATGAAGAAGTGTATGGTGCAGGTGTGAAGGATAGCCCCAACACAAGCCCAGCAAAAGAAAGGAGTTTGTACTGAAAGATCAGGGCAATAAGTATCCCCTTTGTATTTGTGTACTTTAAGCTCTGCCATCAATCTTTCCTAGCTGGCTGCCAAAACAAAAAAAAGGGCACAGATTATTCATCAATGTGTGGTTATCTGCTTCTGTAAACTGCTGATGATTCATCGTTCACTCTTGCAACTTGGTTGTCGGGGAGAACCAAGCGGGTATGCGAATGTGTGCTGGGACGAGGGCTGAATCTAAGGGGTTGATTTGCACTGAGGGCTCTCACTTTTAAGTCCCACCTGTACATTTTCCCCCTCTAACCTTCCAACCACATCAAAGCTGCCCTGACGGAGCACTCTGGTTCAATCTCTCAGTAATGCTGAAGCTTTTGCTCCAGGCCACACTGACACACCATCTGTGCATCTGCCTGCCTGGATGTGGCTGCTTTAACTTTACTGTTTCCCATCAACCCAATCCCTTGTCTGTCATCTCACCCTGCCATGATGTGAAAGAGGGCGGCCCCAAACATAACAGTTACAGTAAGACACAACAGCTTACCACATAATTTGTTGCACTTGGCAGGTAGATGACTTTTTGGGCTGTTGTATTTTGTTTCTAGTAAGCAGGTCATGACTAGGCAAGATAACTGAGCTCGTTTTGCTCTAGTAACCTTTTTTTTCAGTGAACCTGAAGACCTGTTTAGAAATTAGGCTGTACAGATGAATGCAGTTAAAAAACTAATAATGTCAAACTGATTTTTGGAATTAGTATTCATTTTATAAAGTTCATTTATTGCTTTAAAATGACTTATTTTGTTTTAAAATGGCAACACACTAGCAACACTCTGAACACCTTGTAGTGGTGGAAAGAGTAATACGAAATTGTACTTAAGTAAAAGTACTGGAAATCCCTTATATGGACAAATGCATCCGATATCACTACAGCTGAATGACGTGTAGATAGATATGCTTTGACTGATGAAACGTGGAAGACAAACACACAATTGCAATACAATGCTAATTGACATACCACAGTAAAGATAATAATAAAGAATATTTTCCGTCTCAATGTGATAAGAATGCTACATGGAACCACAGAAGCTAACTGTTTCAAGCACAACTGATGTTATATAGTGATTTTTGGACCAAAACACGATAGTCTCATGAATTGTCAAGTTTGACACTTTGATAAGCAAACATATACTACCTATCACTGTTGCCAGGAGCAAGTGTTTTATAACTAATTTTGAAAAGTATATTCACGTATAAGATTATGTGGTTGTTTTTAAGGAGAGCAAAAGCAAAGAAGGGTAAGTGAGAGTTTAAAAGAAAAGAAAGGGTTTAAAACAGTTGGAATTGAAATGTGCCAGTAAAAAATATTGGTAAGGTTTGGCATCGTTTGAATTTTTTTATGATTCTGATTCTTGTCCTAATTTTGATTCCAATAAGGTAAAAAATAATAATATGAATATATAAATAAATAAAAATGGAAAAATCTTAGATATCATTCACATTTATTCTAACTCTTATTGCAAAATATATCCTTGTTAGCTGAATAACATGAATAAAAATCAACAGGCTAAAGGACACTTACACAAGGATGTGTGTGCAGCAGAGAAAACAGAAATAGGGCACAAAAAAAAAAAAAAAAAAAAAAACCTTGTCTAATTGACAGGCTTTTTTTCTTATGTATTTTAATTGAATAAGAAATCAAATACACTGCTGGGTGATAACCAATAATTTATTTTCTATAATATTTTTTTCTGTATCTTCCAAATGACAATATTAAGATTGGTTTATACAAACACATAATAAGGGAGAACCGTTTCTATGCTGTATTAAATGTTTTGTCAATTAGCACTGGGAGTGTGACGTCATGACTGACAGCTGAGACTGACAGCTTCTCTGAGTGAACTGAGGTGCCAACTGACTTTTTCGGGATCTTCAAGAAGAGACTGGAGTTGTCACACAATTGCGTCTTTTAAGGACCACTCTGTTGCAACTGTTACACACACCCTGTCACCGTAAACTGGCCTGTCAATCATCTTGTCACAGTTAACATCCTCCACATTTAATTTAACATCCTACCATACTGGAGAGAGAAGAAGTCGCTTGTTGATCTACCAGTCGCAGGTCTTTCATGCTGAGAATTCTGCTCATATTTTCCACTATTCATACCACTGATCTCGCGCATCCATCACATTTGTATTATTCTAATACGTTTTATTCGTGTTTGTAGTGTTGGACCGAATCCTTCGCCAAAGCACAATGGATTGTGGGCAATTTTAGCCATTAGAGAGTACAGTACATGAATCCACACTTCAAAAATCGTGAATCCTGAAATAGTCGACCATCCAGGGACTTTTGGCATAGTCAAAGCATAGCGCGGTTTGAACGGCCCGTTCCTGCAGCTGAACTGGAAGTTTTGATTGGTTTTGCAACCGAGTCAGACCTTCTGTTATTGGCTGAAGCACAGAGCTCCACCCCAGGAGTATGAGAAGTGCCCGTCAAATGCCGGCTTGCTCTTCTCCATCTGCGCCTTCTGTCAGTTTTTTTTTTTTTGCATTTTTGAAAAACAAAATGTTGCAAAGTTTAATAATTTTGTTTTATTCTACTCAAGTAAAAGTACCACAATTTAATTATACTCAAGAGAGTAGAAGTAGGTTTTCCACCTCTAAACCTTAGCATAGCAACACCCTGGAAACCACACACAGAACCATAGCAACAAATTGTAAAAATCTGTTTGTTTATTGATGCAATGTGACTGGAATTGTTTTTCACCTCAGATTCATTGCAGCAGAAAACGTCAGATGCTTTGAAGAAATCAGAACACAGGTCCACAATAGCTGGAGCTGGATTAAAAATGGTCTTCACTGTAAGAAACATAGAAAATATTATTCAGATATTATCTATAGATGTTGTATAACAAAGATATTGGGTTAAATGAGGAGTTGCTGTTTTTTTAATGAAAAAAGAGATACAAATACCATATACACACCAAGGTAAATAATTTCTATGATGTCAAACTATTGTTATGATTAATATAAGCGGTGTGCACACGCAGACACAGCTAAGTCAAAGATACTGGCACACCGCAGTTCACGTCAGACAGTCAGTATGAAACTTGCCCTTTGAGCTACTTGCATTCATTTGATTTGATATAAGCAAGCTTTGCTCCTTTCTCAACTTCATAACTACGTCAATCTTTGTCTATCAGTTCCTTTTCTCTTTCTTACTCTCAGTCCTGAACCAAAAAATGTTTTATAAAACTCAACCACAGGAAGTAACTGTAACCGAATCGCTATCTTCTAACTTCCTGTCTGTGAGGGGATTTTTAGTGAACGTAGTAAACAATGCTGTTTAAGAGGTGGGAATATTTAGTATGTCATAAGGAGCATTTCTGCTGAATAATTTCTCCCAGATTTGAAGATGGTCTTTACTATATAGAAAAAGATGTTCATACTAGCTGCAAGAATGTTCATATCTATTGCTGAGTATGAACTGATAATTAAAAAAGGCCCATAATCAAATATGCACATAGACATTTTGTAAACCTTTCAGCAGTTAACACTTCTACATAACATACATGCAATGTTGTCATAATAACAGCAGAAATAAAAGAGGAAATATCTTTAAAATGGTTTGTTAGACAGTTTGGAGGGGGGGGGGGGGGGGGGTTCCTTATTTTAATTTATTTGAAAATGCAGGTTAGGAAAACAGTACTCAGATTCTTCTCCAGTGAGCCTGTGGGGGTGGCATGTGCGTAATCCAAGCCTTGAGCTCTGGCTAAATGCAATTTACGCACGTCATTGTCTGATGAATTCATCCCAAGTGATAGGCGCATAATCTGGGCTAATGGGCTGTCTCTTAACACTTAATATGGCCTGCTAACGGGCTAAACAGCATGTATCTTGGAAGTTCTGAGGTGGTGAATGTGAATATCGAGGGAGGGAGGGTATCCATCTGTGTCATCCATCTGTGAAATAGGCTTGTTGCATCACTGTGCATCTCTATGACAAGGATACAGGGTGTCTCTGATCAGCGGGGACCTGAACATACAAGGTGCTAATGATATCTGAGACACAGCCGGTTGTGTTATTTTCCATGGGAGGAAAGAGTCGTGCTTTGCTCTCACCAGTCATTCGGCAAAAGGAGCTAAAAATAGTTTTTACAATGTGGGGGTGAGTGTTTTTGGAAGACGAGGAAAAAGGAACTAAACTATTGTTGTTAAACGATTATGCTACTGAACTCATGTAACATGCTGGCAAAAAGAGATGACCACAACAGGGTGGAACAACAAGTTATTTTCTGAAACACAGAAAGATGTGGACTATATTAAAGGGGAAGGCTGTAACTAACAACTGAATGCTGATACTTTACCTGCGCACAGACAGTATACTCTCATAAATCAATATACTGTATACTATATACCTTATCTTGGCTGTGTTGTTTATATTGTCACTAAATCGTAAACTGTATTATCTCACAGCTGTGTATATAGTTTACATTTTGTGATGAAGCTATCAAGTAGTTTATACTGTATATGCTATATGGTATATATGGCCCTATGTGAGTGTATGTATGCACCTGTTGGGATCGAGTTGGACATACTTATATATCCAGCTTTTTGTAAAGTGTTGGGAGATAATATGATTACATTTTGTGATGAAAGATCAGTCAGTTGAGATTTGCTATGTAGTATAAATCACTTTACATATGCAAACAATTTAATATATATATATATATATATATATATATATATATATATATATAACAAAAAGCTGGATATATAAGTATGTCCAACTCGATCCCAACAGGTGCATACATACACTCACATAGGGCCATATATACCATATAGCATATACAGTATAAACTACTTGATAGCTTCATCACAAAATGTAAACTATCTGCTAATCTGCTAAATGTGACTATAACGCATCAAGATATTCTAAACATATAAACATGGTGATTTTATGATGCTTTGAAACAAAGTGAATTGTGAATAGTGGTATATAAATAAATTTGTCTTGACTTAACGTGAAGATAGAGCTGTTAGAGAAACAGGAAGTGGGGTGAGATAGTTAAGTATATTGAGATATAAAGTTAAGATTCATGACTGACCGTGGTTCTCTCTGGCCATTCTCAAGGCCTGAAGTGATGTATCTGGCTTGATTTCAAGCTGGCAAACGAGCACCTTTGCATTTACTATGGTGGTTAGTGCCCGCTGCAGTTCCTCTTGGCCCAAGAGCATATTAGCACCAGCGACAATCACTATGGCATTCTCCCCTGTCAATACAATGTATTAACCATGACCACAAGGATACATAACTGGTAATTAGAATCAGATTTAACTATGAATCCAGATTTATAAGATATGCAATCATAAAAAGGGGTAACA
Source organism: Carassius carassius (assembly GCF_963082965.1). NCBI lineage: Eukaryota > Metazoa > Chordata > Actinopteri > Cypriniformes > Cyprinidae > Carassius > Carassius carassius. The sequence continues at coordinate 24,472,579 of NC_081786.1, forward strand.
TCATGGCTCTGAAATCTGAACACAATCCAGACACATGGTATGAATGGCATTGTATATATAAAGAATATCAAACAAAATATCAGTTTTAAAGAAATATATATATATATATATATATATATATATATATATATATATATATATATATATATATATAAATAGCAAAAATGACAACATGTTTTTAGGTGCCACTTTGATATTTTGTTATCAACTGCAATGACATTCATACATTTTTATGCGGCTTAAATTACAATTTAGGAGGTAATTTACTCACCCAGACGAAAATGCACGAAATGTAAGAAATTATCTTACTATTGCATCACAAGCAGACAGGCAAAAATAAAGAGCTGACACAAGTGTACGAAAAACCACAGTGCAGAGTCAGGAGATATTATCAATTATACTCATTAAAGCTTCCTTGTTAGCTTGCAACATAAATGTTCTAATTCATATTGCTGTAATATTCACACAGGAAGCTAGGTTTCAGTAGGTTGTTATGGTGATCATGACGCCAATCAGATCTCTTTTTGGAGTGCTCACTGTGGTGCTAGTGGACTTGCACAAGGCTCAGCACTTAAGATAGATCACTAAACCATGACATTTACAATGCAGCAGGCCTTACATTCAGAGGCATGCTGGTTATGTCACCTTTCTTTAAGTCCAAGTACTGCTGCATTAAAATGGTTCTAAAATTACCCTGTGTAGGCGAGCTGGACACAGGTAGAGAGAGCTTCTCATTCATCCATGTCTCATTCAGAAGAGTACTTATTGATGTCTATGTTGTTTTAGAGGCTTTTAAAACTCAGAAGATGCAGCAGGGCTCGGTACCCAGACCATTTTCATTTTACCTGTGTCATTTACGATGATAGAGGCAGCTCCAGTTGCAGCATTCTCAGTTTGTTCTACATAGGCTAAAAAGGGAGAGAGAGAAAGAAGAGGATAACCTAAATTGCTTACAGTATACAAAATTAAATTGAATAAGTCTGAATGTTCATTAAAAATGATATATTTACTGTGTTTATAAATTATAATAATAGAAGCAGTACATATGCAGACTTACAAACTGTTGAGGAAGTGATTTAAGATATTTTAAAATATATAATAACTGATATATACAATGGTTAAAATAAGTATTACAGTTAATAAATTCAGCACAAAAGTTATACGTTAAACTACAAGTAAATAACAAAACAATACCAACAATAATGATATTATATAATATATTTTAAATGATTATCAGGTTGCAAAATGCACTGCAAGGTTTTCCAGGAACAGAACTGAACTGCAAAACTGAGAGTTCTTTTTCAGTATTTTGGTCTTTTTAACGTAAAAATACCTAAGCATTTTGCATTTCTACATCGGCTCTTAATGATGTAAATTTCAGCTTGATGAAAGTAGATGTCATTATGGAATTAATGGATGTAGAACTGAAAGTTTTGCTTCTGCTTATGATAGGATCTTATCTATAAAGGCACCAAATATTTGTGAATTTGCACTTTTGCACACTTACAACTCACAACGTTACACAATTTGCAATCCAAATAACAAAAAAATGCTATTCCAATTATGAAAAGCTAAATATATTTGAGTTGCATACAGCTAAAACATCTGATTTATGAGATGTTTTGCTGCTTGTCTAAACAAAGCTTTAGATGTGAAACGATGTTAAAGCACTGTTTGGCCATTACCAGTCGATATGCCATTATTTTTGAAGTTTTGAATGTAGTCGTTCCCAAAAACGTCTCTGCCGACCTAAAGAGAAAAAACAACCAAAGATGAAAAGCTGAACTTGAGATGATATTTTCTAGAAACTCGCTGACCGGCCAAAGTTCTGCATTGCTATATCAGGCCAAGCCTTCCAGATATAGCATCCCCAAACAAACGCCTCCACTCTACAAATACATCTTTAATCTCCACCTCTCTCCCTCTTTGTCTTGCTCTCTATGAGACGTTCAGTGTTGAGGTAGAGGGCAAAAGGGTTCCTTTTTTCCCAATTGGGTCTGCTTTTATCCCACACTGGTAAAGAAATGCCAAGTATGGGGTCCTAAGCCCCAGCAGCAGAGACTCTTCACTACCTGGCCTCCTGTCTTTGAAGTGTGATCTCTCTTTGAATGTTTCTGAAAGCATAGGAGTCTATTTTTATACACTGCATACGCTTCGCTATTGATTGGGGTCTTTGCACTGACAAAATGAAGAGCTTTATTACTTGGTTAGGCTCTCTTGTGCAGTTAAATGCTGAACTACATGAATTGCTGGGTATCAATCTAAACTTTTTGTGTCTATGTATACTTCAGGCTATACTCAGATATTTAGAATGTTCAGAAAAGCAGACCATATTGGATACCTTGCACACCATCGCAGTCTTGGCCCCCAATCGTGCAGCTTGGACGCATTGATTGGCCCCTTTGCCACCGAAACCAATAATGAACCTGTGTCCATGTATTGTCTCTCCAGCCTTGGGGAGCCGAGGTGCCTGACTAACAGAAAAAACATATGGGACTAGTTCACATTCACATTCAATTGTACTTGTAAGAAAATTATGCCATATTTTATTCACAAATGTTGTTCTAAACCATTTCTGTGTAACACAAAAAAACATAATTTGAAAGAAATATATTTTTTTCTGTCCTTATATTGAAAGATGGCTTTCATTATATGTTGAAACATTGTTCACCACATCTTCTTTTGGGTTAAACAGATATAAAGAAAGTTATAGAGGTTTTTGGCTGAACTATACTTTAAGTACATAAAATAAAAAAGGAACTGATGAAATTCAGAGAAACTCAAAGTAGATTCTTCTTTACAAAGTTTAATACACAAAGTTTGTTTTTAAAGCCACCTATTTAGTTTATTTAATTAAGCTTTTTTGATTTTAAAACTTAAAATTCTGCTTGTGCTTGTGGGTGTTCATTCTCTGTACTGCTATGCAATTAGTTTTCAAAGGAACAACAGATGGGCAATTTAGCCATTTCTCCAAGTCCATATTGTTTAAATGAAAGGGCCTTTTACTGGAAACATGCTATGTCTGTGAGCTGTAAGTAAAAATAATATGACATGATATCCTGAGCCCTTCTAAATCTACGGCAGGTGCTTTGAACTCCCTAAAAAGCTAATTGCTGTGCTGCTTTAGTGCGTGACATTTCAGAGCGGGGTCCATCAGCCTTTCACCCGAGCAGAACTAGCAGCTATTACTCATTTTATTGAACAACAGAAGAAAAAGAAGAAAAAAAGAAAAAAAAACTCAATCCCAGACATCTAGTTATGGTCTGGCCCCAATACAAATCTCTAGAAGCCCATGTTTAAGTGATGGCAGAATAGGCAGATAAAGTTGTTTTTCACATGTGTGTTGCTGGCGTGGTGTGGTTAAGAGTGGGTATATTACAGGAAGTCAATGAAAATGAACAAAGATCCTGCCGAGATTTTGGTAAAGTATGTGGTAAGTGAAGAGATTTCAGATGGTTATGATGTTTTTAATGAACTGTGTGGTAAATGATGTAGACAAAGATAAATCCTGACTAAATTGAGTTCGATTATATACTTCATGTAAAATGATTACAAGGCAACAAACAAACAAACAAAAACAATCTGAACTGAATTATGCAGTTTTCCAGAGTTGGACAAAAGTCATATTTTGTATAATGAATTATTTTAAATAATATTAGAATGTAAAAAAAAAAAAGATTAATAAAGAATTAATGTATTGTTAACAGATAATTGTTAAAAATAAATAGATAAGTGCTCCAATTATACTGCAATAAGAGCGTGTATGCGCTACTTCACAACTCGTACATAATATTTACCCAAGTGTGTGTGAGTCATCGTCTGTGTCACAGGTTCAAGACAGACTTGCCTCACCTTAACTCCTCACTTCAAGTGCCTCTATCGTTTAATGACTAACAGTTATGTTCCCACAAACCAAATTCTGATACAAATGCTGTAACTTTCTTGTGCCAAAAAGGAAATAAACAACAGGCGTTCTGTGACATAGGCTGTGGTGCAAGCAGCTGTTTACTGCTTTATAGAAGTAAGACACAAAACAGCCTCAGCAACACTTGAGTAACACACTTAATGCACTGTGGTCCATGGGGCAATACAGGAGCAAGCATTTGTTGTAAACAGACAAAGTTCTATGGTAATTTTATGTTTTCCATTTTGTTTTTCACATGGAAATAGTATTTCAGTTTTCCTACATCAGAATTTCTTCTTTAATTCAAGTAATTGCATGTTCATATGCCATTTCTTGGTAAGTATTTGTGAAATTTACTAACAATTTCAGAGTGAAAATTTTAAGTATATTCTACACAATTTTTTTATGTATTATTTGGTGTACTATAATAAACATATAAACATCAACTTCAAGGATAAACAGAAATATTAAACTCTGAGTACAACACGATCAAAACCATACTCAACAGTGTCACAGTACTATTTTTTATGTATATGGTAAAATTGTATTCTTTAAAGTATCTTTGAGTACCATATGGTTAATCAAAATAGACATTATTTCTAAATGACACTTTTACCATTACAAAAATGTCTCAGTTTGAACCGAAGATAAGTTGCCTGTGGTTTATTGTTATTATACATGTAGTGTGTGTGTGCCACATATACAGTCTTGACTAACAACATCCCTTAGAAAGTGAAATTAGTGAAGGCAAACAAATCGGTTAAAATTGTCAGCAGGTGGCACTGTGTGGCTTCACCACAAACACACAGATGTTCCACAAGACCTGTTTCAAAGTGTCTGATTCCGTTTGACTGTCACAAACACAAGCCACATAGAAAACTGGATTTTACACTTCAAAGCCATGCATAGCACTTTGATGGGTGAAATGTGTCAGCCACCCTCCAAAAACAGCCTGTTGGAAAACAAACATATACTTCCCATCAAAACTATTGCCTAATTGATGCAATCTCTTCTGTTCAAAGGCCAACATTGATGACTGGAGTTTTAATCGTAAAATATATGAGCAATTGGAATTTTTTCATAATGGGTAATTTGCTTTGAGAACCTGGGGTATGACATAGAAAGATATGAGTATGGTTTAGTTTAGTTGTGTGTGGAAAGAAAACTGCTCACTCTGGATAGCAGAGAATGGTTAAACACGTCTATAAAGCATAAAACCAAAACTTTTGTTTATACTGTATACATGACCTGTGCCATTTTTCAGGGTTATATACTGTGTGGTTATGCGAGGTAAAGGTTTACTACCATTTTAAACAATTCTAAGTTTTGGCCACATTCCAGTCAAAACGTTCACCTGAGCTGTAAATACTGCGGCCAAGATGACTGGGACACACTTGATGCCAAAAAAAAACCATGCCGCCGGCAAATGTGACCAGTGAGCAGTGAATCAGTTCCCTGGGGAAATATTAATAATAGACAGAGCCAGCAAAACAGAAGGCAGTTCCCCAAATCTGCCTTTGTCGGACCTTATTTGGTTCCTGCTGGAAGGACTAATTTCTTTCAAAGTTATTTTAAAATCTTAAAGTCTGCCTTCTGCATTTGGAATATGTTCCACTTCGAGTGTGAGAGTTTGTCACATGAGTATGAAGTCATCATATGGGACAATATCTGAGGATTGAGTTTTAAGAAGATCATAGAGGGTGAACACTTGTTTATTATACAATTCCAATAATGTAAATTACATAATACAAAAATGCTTTAAAAACACTATGCATTAAAATTTACATTAAATGTTGACACAGACATTGTGTATCAATTAATCATACTGCTTTTTCCTAAATAAAAATATTTCAGTGGAAAAATGTACTTTTTAAAGAGATGATAGCCTATATGCCCCCATATAACCGGCCCATGAAAATACTATCTTTATGAAGTCATATTTTTATTATCTCTTCTATCATGCAAAATGACTGAATCAATTAATAAAAAAAAATAAAAAAATCTGTAAATTATATATATATATATATATATATAAGGCTGTTTATGCCAAATCAAATGTACACAGACACAAGTGTACTGTGAAAAATGTTTTGCTAGAATGCATGGTTCTTGCACATGCATGATTACATGGCTCTCTAATTGTTTTTTTTTATTATTATTTTTGTTGTTTTTTTGTCTAAATAGATTTTTCTGCAATTTGCAATCACTTTTTCGTTCTTCAGGACAGAGTAATGCATTACAAAGGCATGATTGCCCCCACATTTTAAACATGTGGGATATATCTGCCTTTAGCCTAGTTTCACTTACGCCACTGAAACACTGAAATCCTTTGATGACTTACCTTACTAGGTCAGTCATACAAGAGCCCACCACTACAACACTCACGTCTGCAGACATGACCTAACACATGCACACACAGACACACACACACACACAAAGGTTTATATTGAATATAAATATAAATAGAATAGATCAAATAAATACAAAACTACAACATTATATAACTGAAACTCTTTAGTTTACATTATTTACAGAAATGTTTAATCAAATGTTGAGGAAAAATATTGAACAGAAATATTTACATGGTTAAATATTGGTAGTTATGCTCTACATTGAGCATGCCTGCACTAATGTGGATGATTATTTCAGGACTGGATCATGTGATTGACAACAACCATGGAAATCCTTCATTAATTCAATCCCTTGCGTGTAGGCAACGTATGTGAATAGTAGAGTGTTAATCTGCTCAAATCTCTCAGCAGGCCTCAAGGGACTGTAAAAGCCTGCCGCTGGCTAAGGAACAGCCTACATTTTCTCAAAATAAGTCCAGGATGCATTTTCTGCATACTTAGATTCAAATCAATCTTAATAGTTTGAATAGCTTGAAGTGTTTTACTGTGTGGGAATGACCCTTTGATAGATATGACCATCTGTGCACAAACAAAACGAACAGAGTTACATGACATTACATTTGAGAAAAACTATTTCATAATTTATTATAAATATAGATTTATCATTACAGCCTGCAGTCTCAAAAAAGTTTTCTAGGGAGAGCGTACTACATTGTCATGCAAATAAGACGCACTATACGAAATTCAATCCGAATAATTTAAAAGTGGGCAGTCTGGAGGACAATCTGACAAATTATTGAAGTCATTATGTGCAGTGCTGGGAACGATAATATCCAGTTGGACTAGTGAAATGTTGTTAGAGGAGTTACATGTATTTTATTTACAATCAGAGACGCTATGTTAAAATGTTTTATCGAGGCTTGTTTAGCTGGATAGTGGTTGTGATCAAAGTCTACGTATCCTTTGCACCGTCTAATGTATTAATCGTATTAATCACAAGAATTCATGCAATATCACATTTAACAATTTCAACCGTATAATTAAATAGTGTTTAGAATTATTTGGTACGTTGTAATGTTTTACACTTTACCTATTTGCCCACTGTAAAACGAAATCTAAATAGTCAAAGCAGCAATCTCTTCTTAGGTCTCTGACAGCACAGAAAGGCTTGTGACGAGACGAGCATTTGAGCTGTTCCTATTTCCTCCTGTCTTTTAAAAAAACATGATTTATGATTTAAAACGTGCCGAAACATAAAAATCATGTAGAAAATTCAGTTTCGTCTAATAAAGTATACTATTAACTATACAAATGTAATATTCACGTAGTCATTTAAAAACACCGTGGTAAAATCATCAGGCATATTTCTAAACATCCATAAACAAGTCTCAAAAACAACAGCGGAAGTGGGGAATGAGTTCATGCTCGATATTTGTGCTGTAGGTCAAATAAAAGGTACTGAAAATTCGTTTATTACTTAGAAAAATATATTTTAGAGAAATTACTGCTTTGATAATAAAATAAACATTAGATTAATATTCGTTCTGATTAGCATGCTAGCCGGTGTGTTAGCATAGTTCTGCTGCAGCTCCAAAACAATCTGAATAACAAACTAAATAATTTTCATATTACAAAACAAACACAAATTATTCGATTCATTCATGCACGTGGTCAAGCTCAGCGGAGACAGTGTCGTTGTTTTGTTTGTTGAAGGTTTGCTTGACGTTATTGGTAAATATCAGAGTTTATTTATTCTAGAAATTTTGTTTTGACAGCTGAGATGGATTTTTTTTTTTTACTTGTAAAAGTAAAAATCATAGTTTTTATTTCTCCTTCTCTTAATTACTGTGATGAGATAAGTACCTTTTAAAGGTATTCCCAAAAAAATTAACGTTTTTTAGTTTTAAGTTGTAAAAGTATAATAGAGGTAGAAATATAATAAAGATACTGTACAAAATGTTATACATTTTGAGAGTTCAACATTAAGTGTCTCAGTTTACAATAAATTCACACTGGTGTTTTTATGAACCCAAACAATTTAAATATAATAATAAAAAATATTACTTCATTATCATTATTATTTATTTTAAAGATCATTTGCTGTCGTTATTTGTATTAACCCCCTATAACAGTATTACATTTCCGAAGTGCAATATTGTTTAGGTTTATCATGAAACGGTGCCAAGGAAGATTAGACTGTGGTGGTACCTGTGTTACTACTGATGAGAAATGAACATGTAAATTTCTGTATATTCATTGTGTCTTGTCACACTGACAGCAGCAGAGTTTGGAAGATGAACAGTCTCTCTCCAGAGGTGGCATTGAGCCGTATTTCTCCTGAGCTGCGGCCTTTACTCTGCTCTGTGGTGCGCAATGGACGGATTGGTTTAGACTCATCCAGCTGTCTCCGGATCACTGACATCAAGAGTGGGTGAGTGTTCTGTAAACTTAACAAAATCATAACATTTGGAGAACAATGCGTTTGTAAGTTCTCCAAGTTACAAATATGACTAATATTTTGAACTGAAATAGCCTATTTTTTAATTAAAATCCTGTCACAAATCCTTAATCAGAATTCCAGAAAGCAGAGGGGACTTTTCAGAATTAATCAATGAGTTTATTATAGGTCACTGCTTCTTTAAATATCTAAATTAAAATAATATCAGAGCTTTATGCGAAAAACAATTACAGCACAGTATCATGTAGTAATGGCTGCAATTTCCCACCCTTTGCTGAGCTTTAGAGTTTAGTGTCTTTAAGGTAATTGCAAATCCTTTTTATGATGTCAAGTCAAGTCTAGTCACCTTTATTTATATAGCGCTTTAAACAAAAAAGATTGCGTCAAAGCAACTGAACAACATTAATTAGGAAAACAGTGTCAATAATGCAAAATGACAGTTAAAGGCAGTTCATCATTAAATCCAGTGATGTCATCATTCATCTCAGTTCAGTTTAAATAGTATCTGTGCATTCATTTGCAATCAAGTCAATGATATCGCTGTAAATGAAGTGTCCCCAACTAAGCAAGCCAGAGGTGAAAGCGGAAAGGAACCAAAACTCCATCAGTGATGGAATGGAGAAAAAACCTTGGGAGAAACCAGGCTCAGTCGGAGGGGGGTGGGGGGGGTGGCACTTCTCCTCTGACCAGACGAAACCAGTAGTTCAATTCCAGGCTGCAGCAAAGTCAGATTGCTAGATACGTACTGGATCCGGGTGACTGCAGTGACCATCTGATCTGGATACAGACTGGATCTGGTGGCTACGGTGACCTCAGAATAAGAGAGAAACAGACTAATATAAGCGTAGATGCCATTCTTCTAACGATGTAGCAAGTATATCGGGTGTTATGGGAAGTGTTCCCAGTTCTGGTTTACCTAACTAATGCAGCCTAAAAATCCTTTTAATGGATTTGGATATTAGAAGCATATTAGTGTGTTATGTGTAAGCCAGGTTAAAGAGATGGGTCTTTAATCTAGATTTAAACTGCAAGAGTGTGTCTGCCTCCCGAACAGTGTTAGGTAGGTTATTCCAGAGTTTGAGCGCTAAATAGGAAAATGATCTGCCGCCTGCAGTTGATTTTGATGTTCTAGCTATTATCAAATATTCTAATTTTCTGAGATACTGAATTTGGGATTGTCCTTAGTTGTCAGTTATAATCATCAAAATTAAAAGAAATAAACATTTGAAATATATCAGTCTGTTTGTAATGAATGAATATAATATACAAGTTTCACTTTTTGAATGGAATTAGTGAAATAAATTAACTTTTTGATGATATTCTAATTATATGACCAGCACCTGTACAGCATCTCCCTGACATGTGCTTCAACACTAACTGCGGTTACTGAAACCACTCCTTATTTCTTTGCGTGAATATTTGGGCGGCATTATGCAAATATTTCCACATAGTGACGTAGAGATGTGGGGGCATGTTTGAATGAGCCATTTTTGGGGGATGTGGCAGAGTCTTAACTTTGATAAAGATTATCTCTTTGGATTTGAGACTTTAGTCTTTGCAACTTTACAGATCTTCTTTATGCACAGAGAGCTTGTAACACTTCAAAGAGAAAGGATAAATTGCATCATATGACTCCTTTAATCAGTTGAATGCATACTTGCTAAATATATTATTTATTGCTATTTTTCAGCTATTGAAGTGTCGTTGAAAGTTTTTTTCATTCATTTTTCATTTTAGCTGCACATCACTAATGCCTGGGCCATGCTGTGACAGATTCAAACTTCATATTCCATATGCTGGAGAGACTCTCAAATGTGAGTATATGAGTATGAACAGATCAGAGGTCACTCATAACTGTGTGAAAGCTGCTGATGTTTAATGATATTGGTTTGCTATATGTTCCTGCAGGCTACAACGTGTGCTGATTTAATGTGTAGTGATGCATTATAAATGTATTACGTTTTCAGACGGCAGTGTACAGTGTAAATCATTGTGTTGTTTATTACAGTGTGTTTTTATTTTCTGACATATTATCATCAACTCCAGCTCTGGGATTTCTCATCATAGTGCTAAAAAGTGATTGATTAAAACCTTATTAAAGCTGATGTGGCAAACTCATTAAACACCAATGATATTTTGTGTTTAATAAGCAAAGCTATTTGTAATCCAGTGAGTTCATGAGAATCACATTTGTAATTTGTAAACATCTTATTACTCATTCTTGCTAAGACAAACATCACTTTATACTAAATAGTTCATCGAGAAAGTTAATTTGCTAGCACTCATATAATTCCAAACTCATAACACTTTTGTAGAAAACATAAGATGATATTTTGAAGAATTTTTCATTTTTGTTCATATTGTCATGGACCAAAACCCCTAAAAGACAAAGGTAGTGTTAAATCAATCCATGCACCCCAGGTTATTATCATTAACTAAAACTAAACCATAAAAAAAAAAAAAAAAAACATTTTATTTCAGCTAGTTGCTAAGCTGATATTTATTATATTATTTTAGTATGCTGAAGTGCTAAACATTAATGAAATACTTAATGAATAAATAATAAATGAAAACACATCATATCTCAATGGCGAAAAATATCATGCTGGCTATCTATGGGCAGCTGTGGCCTAATGGTTAGAGAGCTGAACTTTTAACAAGGACTTGAACTTGCCAAGCTTGCAGAGCACTAATTCTGAGTATGGGTTACCGTACTTGGCAAAATGTCACGACTTTCACTTTACTGATTTGGACTGGGTAATGTGTTAGGAACAAAAAGATTCCACATCATTTGATGGAAATAAAAATTATCAATCGGCAGAGGGCTGAATTCAAAGATACCCTGAAAATCAAAGTTAAAATATGTTGCAGCAGGCTAGTACTACTGTGTACTAGAGCTGTAATCAGGCCATAAAAGTTAGGCCCGACAGGACCCAAGCCCGACAGGTTTTGACCCGAGCCCGACAAGTACATTTTGATTGACAGCTTTTTAAAAGCCCGAACACGTTTACAGCCCGACATTATTCAAATGTGCACACGCTTTTGCCTTTTGTCAAGAATGAGTCATTTATACATGTTTTAACATAATTTATTCATTATGTTAACTAATTATGCTAACCTAGACTAGACCACTTGGAAGTTGGAATAAAGAAATAAAATTAATTAATTAATAAAAGTCCTCTGTGACATCTTAACATCTCAGCACTCTAAATAGACAGGCTCATTTAGCCTATAAATAGACCAATGCACCAATAAAAACGAGTCTTTTTTTAACAAATTAAATTGAGATAAATTTTAAGTTAAGAATGGGAATTTGGCAATAACGAAATTAAGATAAAGGCTCAGCTGGGTTTGCTTCACCACTAGCAGCTGTTACTAGGTAAGTTTACCTCGCAAACCGGAGCGCAAGCCCGAGCCCGGCCTGAGCCCGCGTAAGATGATATAAATTAAGCCCGAACCCGTTGGGTCCCATCACGTCCCATCGGGTTCGGGCAAAGTTCTTCAGCTCTACTGTGTACTAAAATGGTACACAGTAGTATGTATGGCCCCCCACGTGCTTGTATGAGAAGACGGATGCTGTCCTGGGGGATTTCCTCCCAGATCTGGACCAGGGCATCACTGATCTCTATTGTAGAATGTAGAGGTGTTCTATTGGATTTAGGTCAGGCCAGCGTGGGGACCATTCAATGGTATAAATTCCTTCATCCTCCAGGAACTGCCTTACATACTTTCGCCACATGAGGCCTAGCATTGTCATGCACCAGGAGGAACCCAGGACCCACTGCACCAGAGTAGGATCTGAGTAGGGAAAGATTTCATCCCAATACCTAATGGCAGTCAGTGTGTGATTGTCTAGGCTGTAGAGGTTCTTGCGTCCCTCCATGGATATTCCTCCCCAGACCAACACTGACCCACCACCAAACCGGTTCTGCTGAACAATGTTACAGGAAGCATAATGTTCTCAATGGCTTCTCCGGTCCCTTTCACATCTGTCACATGTGCTCAGGGTGAACCTGCTCTCATCTGTGCAAAGCACAGGGTTGCCTGTGGCCGACTTTCCAATTCTGGTGTTCAGTGGCAAATGCTAATCAAGCTTTACGGTGGCAGGCAGTGAGCACAGGCCCCAATAGAGGACTTCAGGCCCTCAGGCCACCCTCATGAAGTCTGTTTCTGATTGTTTAGCCAGAGACATTAACACCAGTAGCCTGCTGGAGGTCATTTTGTAGGGCTCTGGCATTGCTCGTTCTGTTCCTCCTTGCACAAAAGAGCAGAAACCGGTCCTGCTGATGGGTTAGGATCTTGAGTTAGGAGACTGTATAGCAAACCTTCTGGCAATGGCATGTATTGATGTGCTATCCTGGAGGAGTTGGAATGCCTGTCCATTGTTATTTTGTAATAGGCTGTAATTGTTTTGTGGCTAGCTAGCATTTATTCAAGGGAAATTCACACAGAAACCTGAAGGCAAGTTTTCGTCCTCCTTTTCCCATAAACCCATAGAACAACATTTAACAACAGAACATCCAATTACTCTATGAACTTTTTGTAAATGTTAGACCAATAAAACTGTATTACACAGATTCTTCAAGACTTCGTAATGGTGGTGCACTGAGCACAATTCTTTCGATTTGGAAACAAGCTTCTGAGAAGGGCTTTTAGAGGTTTTGTCTGAAATCCTTTCAAGTACCACAAGCTCAGTGATGTTTAATGAGCTTGGATAGTAATTATAACTCGGCAGTGATCTTAATTGGGAGTTCCTGTTATAGCTCTGAGTCATGAGACACTCAAACACTCAAGCAGTTTTTCACGGAGGCCACATATGAACAAATTTCTTGGAGCTGGAATTGATCATGCAGTCTGACAGTGCGTAATCAAGGTTACTCAGTGAGGGCTTCTTCCTTTTGGAGATGCATGGCCCGATGATCATTGACTTATCGTATAAAGAAGGTTGGTTGTTGGTCATTTTAAGGCATTGGTGCATGCCTGAGGCAGTGCTTTTAGTTGTTTGCATTTTTGCATTAGCGGCCTTTACTGAAGGTCAGTGCTCAAGTGCAAATTTAAATGAAAAGTCTAATTTAGTTCTAAAATGGAGGCGTAGCTGAATGATGGCCATATTCTTAACACTGTGTCACAATAAATCATAGTAATCAGTATTTGAATTACATCTGTATTCTCATGTTAAGTAATAACACTTGCTCCACTCCTCAGGAAGTAGTCCATTAAATATTCTATTGGCATTTTTTTTCACATGAATTAAAATAATTGTCCCTTTTTTCTTGGTATTGTTCAGATAGAAACAGATTTGATTGATTTTCTTGGAAAGCTGAGGCATTTACATATCCATTATTTGTAGTATCTGGAAACACATTCAAATTTTTCTGTTTCTAAATAATCAAGAATGATAGCAGAGTTGAGAGTTGGCACTGTTTCCTAGGTTTTATTTAGCAAATGCCAGTGGGTGACAATTGAAAAGTGACTCGAGACCTTTTCACAACTCATCGCCTTTGTTTTGCCAATGACTTGCCTAAGGATACCAGACCTATGCAAATTATCAGAGAATCTTTCAGATACTCTGTATGTTATGATTTTTTTTAAGCATCTGTTTTATAAATGTCACAATCTACCTGCTGTGGAATTGTGTTGTATGTCCCAACATCAATTTAAATAGTTTTCTCTATTAATTTTTTTTTTTTTTTTACTTAGAGTTACTCCAGAATCAGGAGAAACAGAAAAAAAGTGAAATATTTTAGCATTTCTCAACTGTTGCCCGCTCCAGTTGCTAGGTGGTTCATTGTAATGCCGTTCTTCCAGGAAGAATGCTGATTGTTTACTCGTGATACTAATGCACTGGCAGAAGTGCTGACTGTTGTTTGCATGCAAAGAGAGCAATCCAGTCACTAAACAGAGTTCTCCGGCTTTCTGCTTCTCACAAGAGTTTGCGAAGGCTTCTTTGTGTTTTTTTGTTTTGTTTTTTTGAGTAGCACCCACCTTGACTACACTCAGGGTGTAAATTTGGGTAGTGCTGCATATTTGCCCAACATTTATGCTTCTATGCCAAGTCCACTATCTCTTTTTAGGTATTTGGCAACAGTTTTTCCAAAATGCCATCAGATGTGACAGATGTACGACAAACATCATCCAGGCTCTTTTCCCTGGTGCTCCATCTGTGGACAATTACTGCCTTGTGTTTGTTTTGCTCTGTTTTGTTTTTGTCCATGGAAAAGACAGAGGAGAAGTGGTATGGAAAAAAGAAGAAATGTATATTATTTGAACAAGCATGGTCTAAATTCATTGATGAGAGCTAAGCAAGTTATAAAAACAATGCTTGAAATTTGGATGTTGAGTTGTATTCTACTCTGAAAACTTGATTGAGTGCTTCTGAAAGATGAATGAAGATGACAAAAGGTTTTTTTTTTTTTTAATGTATGTACCTTTTTACCTCACACAGATAAACCCATAATAATAGTATCACCTGTCTAACAATATTAATATCAGAACATTATACCCATGATTGAAAATTAAGCTTTTTCAGTGGCTTGTTTAATCTTCCATTAGTGCGATAATGACCTATTAGAGTTGGTGTGACTACAAGATCCATTAGGCCATCCACATAAAAAAAAAAGCTATTCTTTGATATTGACATTGGTTTTTTTTGGTCTAATAAGATCAAGGATTGATAAACAACCATGAAACCTTTATTTTTTACATAAAGAGCTTACATGGAAAGTAGAGTAATTGCAGTGTGTGAATGTCATACAGGCATCTAAAGTGCATGTCTCCTTGAGTGAGATTTGTTTTTTGCCTGGTTGTATTCTACAGTGCAACTCAAAGAGTTGGCTTGTGTCTTGGCTTGAACTGGATGTAAATCAATAACGTATGTCATTTCACATTGTTTATGAAGTAATTATCAGTGTTATTAACCTTTTCTTCTTACAGGGGACATTATCTTCAATGCCAAAGAGCCAGAACTGCCACCAGACTTTATCTTTGGAGAGGATGCTGACTTCCTGCCTGAACCATCAGAACTTCCGGTGTGTATTACGATTATAATTATGACATCATTCCCCTTTATTTATTTATTTTTCAATGTTAAAACAACACCCATATAAGATGGTGCATTCAGTTTATATATTCTCTGTATAGAGAGACCAAATTTAACAAAATCTGACAAATACAAATTGTCTAGTTTTAGTGAAGTGTCTGTGCTTGCTTTTGGGTCAGTCACTCTTATTCCCCACAAAAAAAAAAAAAATCTCAAATCTCCAGTGAAGCAAAAATGTTGTAGCTGCAGGCTAAACTCGGTTGTTCAGAAATACACCCAACAAGGCAGAACAATGGCTCTGTTATTCTGGAATATATTTGAAGTAGCAGTGCAGCAGATATTTCAGCTGTTTTAACTTCCTTTAGTGCAGTGAGTTATATCAGATGGCTGGTATCGATGTGCGTGGTCGACTCAGCAGCCAAATTTGACCCACGGGGCTTCCAGTGTTCTGAAGAGAGAGTGTTGGTGAATTACATAAGTGTTGTGTCTGCGTTTAAAAGTGTCCTTCTTCATGTGCCGATTTTAGGGTTGCAAAATTAGCAATGGTAGTGCTGCTGCAGAACACCTTCAAAAACAACCATCCAGATAGAAAACTCACTAGGCTTTGGAACAGTCATTCATTCTTTTTTTTATTATTATAAATGTTGGTTTGTTTTTTGTTAGGGTTAGGAATATAATTTTTGGCATGAAAGATCCACTGTGTTACTGTGCTACACAAACAGTGTGCCGCATGCCTAGCATTTGTGTATTTTGTGTGGGGTTAGATTTGTTTATTTTCCAAATAAATAGATTATGGTCCTCAAATAAATGTGGAGAGTTTCAATAATAAATAAAGTTCACAATAAATAAAGTACAGTTGTCAAAGAAAAAATTTTTTTTGGATGTAGCTAGAACGTGCTGCGATTGATTGGCTTGAGTAGATAGTGGGAGGAGTCCATCTATTTGTGGATTTGTGTACACATTTGTGTATGGTGATTCATAAATGCAGGAAGCAATCCACAGATGTTATAAATAGTTAACTATGGTTGTTATTGTAGTTAACTATAATAACCAAAAAAAATAAAAAATTAAAAATCATCTTAAAATGAAAATATTTATTAACTTTAAAATTATATATTTTTATTGATCAATCTGTTTATTTGCAGATTGTTACCTGAATTTTTTGGAAATATGCAACAAATCTAACCCCATAGTTATGCGTCAGACCTTTGTGAGTTTATAAAGAGTTAGTGGTCAGAGACATAGTATAACAAACTGTTTCAGGTGCACTTCACAGACCCACAGCATTCTTGATATGTTGTTCTGCCTCTCAAATCATGCATTGTTAAACACTCTCCTACCAAATGAGTGACATAATCAAATCTGTTATTACAAACAATCCATAGGTCAAACCCAATAAGAAACCAGGCATGAGACATTACCTTCTTTTTTTCTTGATCATTGTTTTTATTATTTCCCTATTATAAATTAATGTTTTGTAGTCAAAATGTGAGAAAAACAGAGCAATGGATTCCACCAATCATTGTCATATTGCAGTTATTGCTGTCAAATGATTATTTACATCCGAAATAAAAGTTTTTGTTTAAATATGTGTGTGCTGTGTATATTTTATATATATACATACACATGCATGCATATTTGAAGAATTTTTTGTATTCTTGTAAATATATGTAAACATTTTCTAAATATTTTCTGTATGAGAGTGTATTTATATAAACATGATAGAAATAAACAGTACACGTATATATTATGTAAACAAAAACTTTTATTTTGAATGCGATTAATTGCGATTAATTATTTGACTGCACTAATTGCAGTAAATTCTATTCTATTCATAGGCAAAATTGACTGGCATCTCAAATGGGGTCACCAGATTCCTCTTGTGGTGTGTTAAATAACTTTTTAATGAGAATTAGAGATTATTTTGCAAAGGAGACCGTGTTTGTGCAAGACATGGTTTAGATTCGTCTGGACTCTGTTGTTAAGACTCTTCATACCCTGATTGCTTAAAGCTTTCCTTCAGGCTATTTTTAAGGAGGAACAGAATGAAAAAATCCCCTGCTTATGTCAGAGTCTGTGAGACGGTGACTATTGCTCACTGTCTCTTGAATGCAGCTGAAAACATGAGGGGGGAAGCACCTCTATGCTGCCAAGGCTGCACTCTGCCCATGTGTTTGCTTTGTGTTTTAGCTTCTTCGTTATGGCGGGCGGGTATGTGTATGTAGCCATTTCGTTTCTTTTCCAGGGACATTTTCTTATGGTGGTTTGCAGCCACTTTCCCTCTGTCTTATTCTTCATCCTGCTTATTCTTCACTTGAATTTTTATTTTTTTGTCATTTATTTTTTATGTGTAACCAAACATGAATGACTTCCTGGGGAAGTTAATATGCAACATAATGTTGTATGGCAAACATAATGTCTAAAAACGGGTATAAATTTGTTTTATATGTTCTTATTCTGATTTGTTCATCTTATTTGCTTTCGTCCTTCCCAGACTGTTCTGCTGCTTTAATTTGGCTGTCAGTGCGTCCCATGCAAACTGATAACTTTCACATTGGCATGTGAGAGACTCAAGATCAACAATGACCTCTTGCGTCTGGATCGTTCACACCTCAATATGCAACTGTTTGAAAATCTACCTGCCTATAGATTCCTTTTGCGAGACCCAGGGTGGCCTTGTAATTTGTTGTAAATGGAAGAGCAGTAGAGTAATGACGTTGTTCTGTTTAGTGTGAAAAATGTAGTTTACATAGGTTTTGTAGGTAAGGATGTTAGCATGTTGCTCCGCTAACGACAAAACAGCTGTTATGTTTAATGATTCTAATTTTCACATCACCAGCGCCGATGCTGGACACAGGCTTGTTTTCCAGTTACATGAAGTATTGCAGAAATTTCACACTGCTTTGAGGAATTTCTGATGTCTCAGTAAAACTTGGGGTTGTTTACACGCTGTCATAAGTATTATTAGCTGCTAACTACCATTTTGTTTCCATGGTTTGAATGGTGGGTTTATTTGATTGGCTGACACCAGAAGATTTACAAAGGTGTAAAAAGAAATGTTGCAATGTTGCAAAGTGTTTTCATCATTTCTGATTTTAAAGTTGATTAATGTAGGTTCTTTGTACTTGTTTTTAAAGGTTTTCAATTTTCCTCCATTTTAATTTGATAAATATAGGATTTATTACAGAAAGTTGACATTGCTCTTCTGAACCCTGCACCTAGTTTTATCATAAAAGAAATGGTTCATCCAAAAGTGGAAATACTGTTAGCATTTAACAAGTTGTCTTCCAAACTAGTATGGCTTTTTCCATGGATCGCAGAAGGAAATATTTGGCAGCCTAAAGATGTTGAAATTATTAAATGAATGCCACCTACCCGAAACCTACCTGATACATTATTTTCAACTTTTTGATTAGTTCCTTCATTTTTATTGAAAATAATTGCCTTTCTGATGTGATATGAGATTTGAAAAGGGAGAAAAAAAAAGGTTGGCAAAAGGCGGATTCGAGCCCGGGTCGATCTCGCCAAAAAGACTACGCAACTCACTTTACCATCTTCGCCACTGGATCTAATGATTAACAGCCATCTTTTATATAGTGTTGACTAGCCCTATCACACGTTTGTGGGTGGAGCTAGTGTAAATAACCTCTGGCAAGAAGGCGAGCTATTTGCACATAAAAAGATATTATGTATTTTCAATCATGTTTTAATTTAAACAGTTCTGTTGTGCAGCATCTTATTTGGCAAAAAAATAATAGTTTTTTGTTGTAAATGAATTGTTATAAAGTATTTTCATTTGCTAACAATTCAAACTCTCGATTAAACTGTAAGTTTATTAACTCATTTCATTAGATGATAAATTTGTATTCAATCAAAAAGCTCTGAATCCAGAAAAAAAAAAAAAAAGAAAAACACAGAATTTAGGGCAAAATGAAATGGATTTCACTTCGCTGTGCGAGACACAGACCAAATGTTGCTTGTATTTGTTTGTGTACATTAAATTGCTGTGAATCAAAAGACAAGGCATCAGTGATTTGTCACAAGATACACAAGAACAAAATGCCATTGTTGTTAAACTATTGTGCACAAATGCAAATTTGACTTTTATCATATTTTACCAAATATAAAAAAACGTAATGCAGTACACAGTAGACAGTAGAGATGTCTTGATGCTCCTTTGTAATTTGCTGTTAGGATTGCCATTGTAATTTATTATTTTTAGTACGGGCATACTTTACATATAACATTATGACTAGGCAGAGATTTTGTTGACACCACAGAGATCACAAGTTTGATTTGGCTAGCTGTGAAAGCACTGCTTGAAACAAAATATGACTCAGCTAGCTCCAAACAGCTCTGTAGCAATTTCATTCAGAGATGCTTTTCATTCAAATAGCAGTCATCACCTGAGAATCTCAAGTCTTGGTACTTTTTTAATGGATGAAGGTCAAATAGTGCACTACAGTGCAGACTTCTGTGCTGTTTACAATTTTGGAAAGCATGAAGAGTCTGAATTTGTAAAAAAAAAAAAATATATATATATATTAGATAGGCCAACTCATCAAAAAATCAATTGGGGAAACTGTATCATTCAACAGGATGGCTGTAGGAAAGGATGTCCTGGAAAGAGACAATTATCTTCATACATTTGCATTATACATGCTGTAAGGCATTTGGCAAATGCTTTTATTCAGAGCATCTTGCATTGCATTCAGTGCTGTTAGATTTTATTGATGATCTGACATTTTGGTCTTAACCCATTTAAAATAGACAGGAGGACATACATGACTGAAGTAGCTCTAAATTGGCCTAAATTGTTTGAAAACTTAAAAACATATGCATTAAAATAAGGTTTTTATGGTTGTTATGCAGTTTGTCGATCATTAGCTGGATAACCACAGAGACTAGCCTCAGCCAATCCTGTAGACTAATGTAACATTGACCAAAAGTGATTCAGCATGCGGCCAGAAAGGATACTTTATTCCAGTCTTACTTAATTTCTATAACCAGACCATTCACTTGCACAACTTGGCGGAAAATGTATGATTAAGTGACACTGCTTCCCAGAATATAACTCTGGGATCAGGGAGCCAGACCTCAATTAACACTTATGGAAAGACACTACAGGCAAAAATGTTATTATATTGCACTTTATCTGGTTGCTTCTGTAGATTTTAATTACAGTACAATCTTAAGACTGAATAATACAATGTTTTGTTTTAAATAAACTGTTGTATTTTCATTTGATATTTTTTTTTTAATCTGACTAAATTGTTCATGTTTTATTAACTGACTTCATTCGACATCATCTTTAAATCCAGAAAAAAAATACAATGAAAAACAGAATTTAATGGAAAATAAAATGGATGGATTTCTAGTTTTGTGTGAGGCTCAGACCAAAATGTAACTTGTATTTGTTTGTGTACATTAAAATATGGTGCATAAATACATCAGTGACCTGTTACAAGATACTCAAGAACCAGTGGCATTTCATACCATTGGTGTTAAATGTGCACAAATGCAAATAAGACTAAAAAAAATTGCAACGCAATGCACCATAAACAGTAGAGCTGTCTTGATGCTTCTTTGTAATTTGCTCTTATTATTGGAATTGGAATTCAATATCCTCAATGCGGGTACACATTACTTATAACATCATGACTAGGCAGATAATAGAATGTAATAATAGATAATAGATTGTGTTGATTCCACAGAGATCACAAGTTTGATTTGGCTAGCTGTGAAAGCAAAATGAATTATAAATCTTCACTTCATGTACCCCTTACACATCAGGGGTTTGTACATAGAACTTTATTTATTTATTTATTTTTTTTATTTTTTTATTTAATGCACCTAATTTTATACCTAAAAACACGATGAAGTGTCTTGCCTTAAGGTCCAGTTTCTTCTTTCACCAATAATTAAGCACATCAAACTGAGTTGTAAAATGTTATTTCATCACCTTTTCATCCCCTTTAATTAACCCTCTTTTTCTCAATCAAAAAGAAAATATTATGTCTGTTATTATGTCTCCTGTTCCTGAAAAGCAGAATAAAAGTGAAAGTTAAGCAGAGCTGCGTTTGTTTCAATATTACTAAGAACGCCTCGGTTTAGAGTCTCTAATTAACCTCCGTCAAACACTAACAGTGCTGCAGCAGCACACTACAAAGCTTTACTACTTTTGATTTTAATTAGTGGCTTTTCTGGCCGTTGAGGAAAGAGCAGCTAATTGTGGTGAGGTGGCTGAGACAGTGACCTAAGCTCCAGGATGGAACATCTGACGTTAGCCATGGGAAAACTGGAGAGATCAAAGCACTCTTAGTTTAAGTTTCACCGGGTTCGGAGAATCGAGGCTGCAGTCTAGACAGCAAACATCTCAGCCTGTGGTGATGTCTTGTTTAGGCTTATATTAATGATTCATGCAACGCATAATCCTGTTATATTCCACATTTTTGTGTGACCTTGTTTCGACCGCAGTGCAACCCACACTCTATTAAAGGGTTTCACGTTTAAAAAGGCATTGTAACTTAATATCATAGTTTGACTGTTGAATTGTTTGAATGGTGTATGGTTAAAAGAATAACACCACATTACAGAACAAGTGAAGCATAGAGTCAAGATACAGGCTTTTTTTCAAGTACTTTTAAACTATAATCAGCAGATTGGCTTTGGGAAATCACTCCAGGGTGATTTCACTTCTTTCACTTCATATTCAGATTTATTTTACAGTTTAACTTAAATTTAGAATTAGGTCAGTGTTTATGAATATGGCCCAAACCAGATTTTTATTTTTTTTATTTATTCATTTGGTGAATTTTAATAATCACTCTGAATCTCAGATTTTGTCTCCAGATCTTGGCCATGTTAGTTGTCATAATAAATAACATTAATTAGTTATGAATTATTTGTTAATTTATTTATTGTCAGATCAGAATTCATTCATACAATATATATATATATATATATATATATATATATATATATATATTTTTTTTTTACTTTATTATTATTTTAATGTTTATAATTTTAAAGTTTATATCTTTATAACTCAAAATTTGTCTATAATAATACATTTATAGTGTTTGAATTTTGTTTAAACGGAAAATCTTAATTGGTCACTATGCGGTGTGTCTATGTACATTTTGTAAAAAAAAATTGTTTAAACTTATTCTCTTTTAATGATGCAGTAGCTCAATGAATTTAGGGAGGTTTAGTATTATAGGGATACAATAATCGGATATTGTGTCATGCCTGTATGCTTTATTCTTATGTTATGGATTAAAGTCATTTGCCCCTCTCCCTTCCTCTGGATACATAATTTTTTCCATCAATCCCCATGGATGGATATTTCATTGGTCTCCCGGAATTGTCTTCAAGTTTTTCTAGGCCTGTTCTGGCAATCACACCGGCAGTTCTATTTTTTACGAGTCACTTGGCATTATGGGAAGGATATAACATTGACAATAGAGAGGTAGCAGGGGTTGTGTTTTGGCATGGCCTGAATAAACCGTTCATAATGACCAGGAAACTGTGGGGAAGTGTATCAGCCAGGGAGATTTTGGAAACAACCAAAAGACACCAATGTCTGGGTACAGAAGTGTTAATGTGCACACTGTTATCTCTTTATAATTGAGTGACGGTTGATTCTAGTAAAATGATTGAGATTGCATTGTTTTATTCTGCTGAACTTATTCTATTTGGCCGTGTTTTTCTGAAATGTTTGCCAGGCAAGAAGACTTGGAAAAAAAAACACAAAAGCAAAATGAGTTCCAAGTGGAAAAACACAGTTCAAATAAGACATACTTTGTATTACACTTAGTCATGCAATCTGTATTAAGACACTGTTGTATTAAGACCCTGTCATAACCCCTAGCTTGACAAATATTTTCATAGCCTTTCACTTTCAGATATCTTCTTTTTTTTCTTTTTCTTATTTAAAATGGGACCTTCTCCAGCCTCTTAAATTTGCACATCTGGAGTTTCCAAACACATTGCAACACTCTGTCCTGAGTGACCTGTGTTATTTCAGCCCTTTCATTTCTCCGGCCCTGTTTGCAACCAGGTCTCCTACACACCAGAAATTCTGCTTTGAACAGTGGTTTTTAAGTGTTTAAAGTAATTATTGTAAATATTTGCGTTTAGCCTGCACCTGAACCATGAGTTCGCTTTGGGAAAAACCCTCAACTGCCATAAATCCAGACATATGCAGGAGCATAGAGACACCTTGGCACCGTTTGCTGACATTAAGTGCAAAATATCCTCTGCAGCCCTCACAAAAAAAAAAAAAAAAAAAAAAAGTTAAAAAAAAATTGTTTTACTAACAGTAACAAAGCACTATTTCAGGTTTAGTGTAGCTTACACTCACTTGGTGACCATTGAGGTCAAACTAAACAATAAAGAAGTAAAGTAGTTAAAGTATAAAGTAGTTTTTTGCAGCAGTAAAGCCATACAAATGAACTACATTTTTTTCAAAGCAGTTGAACTGGATATGTCAGTGCTTCAGTCTTGCTTCAACCCATCCTTAACTCTGTACATTACGTTATGGATCTTATTGAGAATTGTACTGTTACTTTTCTAAGAAAGCATTCATGCAGTTTTGTGTGCAATAAAATGAGTGGGGGAAAAATCTCACAGATTTACTGTGAATGGATTAGAGACTTGATTAACTGGTAAAGAAAAAAATCTTTACTGTTGTCCATCATGGGGAAGGAAATGGAGAATTGGAAGCTCTATGTTGGATGCAGTAAAACATGATTTTAATAGAATCTGCGGTTCCCTCCTGCTGAAGGAACACCTCATGTTCCACTACACAACAATGCAAAACAGGGTGACCATATACAGAGGCAGGCAAACCTGGGCACACTTAACCACCATTTCCTCTTCCTTTCTGTTCTGCTAAAGCAAATCCCAAAATTATTACTGGCAAAGCCATAGACAGAAATGGAAATATGGAATTATATATATTAGGGGTGTACCGATTCACTCATTTTCTTGATGCATCAATTACAAACCCTTACAATGCATATGCATTGATCTTGAAACACGATTTTTGAATCCTGAATCGCCGATCTCGGACAGTAATCAATTTAAAACGTTAAGAATCTAATGAATCGCGATTTCTATAGCGATTCAGTGCTTTTTTTTTTTTTTTTTTTTAAATATATACACATTAAATTACTACAAGCACGAATAAATGGAGACCTTGATCAGTGTTCGTGCCTCGCTTCTCTCCTTCACTATTACTGCCCGAGACTGTCACAGGATTGCGCTCACGCTCCGTTCGTCTCTGACGCAGCTGATGTGTGATCTCTCCTTAGTACTAATGGGCAGTAATACTAAAGTTAAGTAGCTTTATTTTTCTGTAGTTTTTCAATGGCTCTCTGCATCTTACCGACGGCGTTACCTGAGCAGTTGAATGCTGTATTTATTGCATGGACGGAGCAGAAATGTAAGTGTCTTAATCATATGCACAGTTCCATTGAATGATAAATGTGTTTTGACAATGCTGATGAACCGAAAGTATGAAGGAAACTGTTAAAATAACCACAGCATTAACAAAAACCT
This sequence comes from Carassius carassius, assembly GCF_963082965.1. Classification (NCBI taxonomy): domain Eukaryota; kingdom Metazoa; phylum Chordata; class Actinopteri; order Cypriniformes; family Cyprinidae; genus Carassius; species Carassius carassius. The sequence continues at coordinate 24,497,895 of NC_081786.1, forward strand.
TGAAATTATCAGATTTATCTGATAATCAGATGCATGAAAGTAGCACTTGTTGCTATAGAAACAGGCATCGGGCACATTTTCTTTCAGGATCATCATTCGCTGATGGAGAGGAAAAGTTAAATAGTGTAGCTACTATGGAATTTTATTTTGTGAAAATGAGCTAAACTTTCCACACTGAAAGAGAAGTGATCTCTCTCATAGACGTGCCAGGCTTTATCTGCAGCTAAGAAATTCTCTTCCCTGTTTCAGTTTTCAGTTTTTACATAGTTGGATAGATGCATAATCATTTTGCATCCCTGTTTCTCATTTTGGTTTAGATTTTATTTATTCTCAAAGTTTGTAAATTTGATTCCATTAATTAAGTATGAAAATGTACTATTACATTATTTAAATATATATTGATAGAAAACAAATTATGTTTAGGCACCTGCTTTCATTTTGTTTGGAAAAAGACAAACTTTTCTGTAGAGTTTTAATGCCTATTTTGTACCCTTTTTGTGGGATGTGCCTTCTCTTTTTTTATTTGAAGCATTAAGTTCATGTGAAGAGAACATTCTGGACCTCATCAGCCAAGTCATTTTGAACACATGACAAAATCAATTTAGTGTGATCTAAAACTTGGCACACTTTAGCCACTCTTCATGAGGAAAACTGAACACTTGCCCACACTCAAATTAGACGCTAGCTCAGATTAATTTAATACTCAAAATATTTTTCCTCTTTTTAATTTTCTGCTCAAGTTTGTTGCTATTTATTGGGGCTGATTGCCAGTGGCACAAAAAATATATATATTTGAGGTGCTTAAATAATAGCTGTTTCCTAAAGAATTATCTCTGCATTTCAGATGACAGCTCTTCTTATAGACTTTTGATGAAGCATTTTGAAAACAGAGCCAAGTATTAAAGAGTTCCACCTCAAGACCTTGCGTTACATTTTTCTGTTTTGTGCCTGTTTCTATTTGCAAAATTTGAAAAGTTATAAGTTTGTTGCAGAAGGCATCAATCTACCCAAATCCTCTGAGGTTTTATCACCAAACTCCCATCATTTAATTTGTTTACCAACAGATTGTGTTGTGACTGATGCATTATTATGCAGAAAGCCACTGTCAGAGCAGCTCCTTCTGTTGCTGTGTGCGTTCATGTGTGTGGGAGGTTTGCTCTGAAGGTGAGGAGGACTAGGTGTGCCTCTCGGGCGTTACTGAACCCGGAGGCTTCACACCCACGGCACATCAACCTCGGCCCAGCTCTGACAGATCAGCTTACAGGAACTCGCACTCCTTTCTAAAAATGCTCCCAGTGTGGCCACATAGTAATGGTGGAACAAAAAGACAAAAGATCTGCAGAACAGATAAAAAAATCTGCTTTTTTAATATTTATATTTATTATTATTTTATTTATTTATTTTTCACGCTTTGTGTCTGTGTGCCCAGTGGATTAAACTCTAAAACAAAGTGTAAAGTTATGTTGTAATTCAGAAAAAAATCAATTAGTAGAAGGCAAATTTTAAGTAAGTTTTTAATCTGTATAGCCTATCTGTTAAAATCTACTTGTATATATCTATGCAATCACCAGAAAATTGATGTTGTAATTTAAGTGACTGATATCACGGCTGTGATTGCCATATGGTAGCACTATTTTCCTCAACTGAAATAATGTTATTATACAGAACTGCTAAAATCGGTTTTACCTTCATAATAAGCTGACAACCACCATAAAACACAGACTGTAAAGGGAAAGCCACATGAAAGTTAAAGTTCATCACTGTTAGCTTTTCCACAAGCTATGATAAATGATATAAAAGATGCAGTGTAGAAACAAAAAGAAAAGAAAAGAAACTGTTATTTCAGTGTAAAACAAACATCGAATGTGAGCTGTCACAGAGAATTGTGGTAATGTACATTTAATTTTTTTTTTTTACTGTGAATTATAAGATGACACTTTTTTCCCTCTAAAATACACATTTAACAGTATCTTACAGTAAAATTACATCTAATTTCTCATTAGTTCTATTGCAGCTTTTCACTGTTGCCATAGTATTTTTTAAATAGTCTTTTATGATAATAACAATCATATTATGTTGTAAAAGAATAAAAAGAATTTGACTATGAGGAGGTCATTAATTGAAAATTTATACATTTAAACACTCTTGTTGTCTCGCTTTTGGATTTATTTTTTATTTTTATTTTTTTCTTGAGGTCAATTTGCAATATGTTATTTTTGTGTGTAATGTGGGTAATTACAAAATGAAGACTGCTTTGTCCTCTCTCTGAGTAAGAAATGGTTTCCAAGGCAGACAGGACTTGGAGTGACTCAAAAAGAGTGTCAATATTGCATCACTCTGCGCAGGCCTTTTGTTTTATGGCACGTATCTAGCTTTTTGCGACCGACTGCTGTCTCGATTGTATTGTCCGGGGAGCATAAAGTGACAGAGAATTTTCAGGGGCCCTGGAAAGTCCAAACACAGTTCCTCTGACACAGCACATTCCTGATGTCGGCTTTCCTTCGCTTTCTTCATCCTCAACTTTCCTCGGGCTGTTCATTGCTTCATCCTAAAACATACCTAAACAATATCCAACTTGTTTTCTGTCGCCCAGTCATTACGGGAATCCTGTTGTTGCTGGTAACCGTAGACAGCCCAGGATGATGAGGTCATTGCTGGTGTAAGCGCCCTGCCCCTGCCCTGCCACAGCTTCCTCTCTAGGCAGAAAGGATGAGCCCTTCCTTCTCCAAAACAATGGCATCTTTCTTCCTGCTCAGACTAATCTATAGAGAGATGTACAGAAAAGTGGCCAGACGGACACCGGACTGTTATTGTCATCTTTTCTAACTATTCAGTGCTTAACTCTTTTTTTTGTTAATGCAGCATGCAAATAACTCTTGACATTTGACCCTTGTGATCTCAAAACAGATCGATCTTAAAATAGAGCAGTGACAGAAAAAAAGTGGCTAATGAAGATGGCTTGTGTATGTGAACCACTGTGGTTATGTCATCATCAGCTGGCTCATAGTGTTTCTGGCATGGGTTTAGCTGCTGAATGCCTCAGATGTTTTCTGGGGTCATTTATACTCAGTTTTTGTGAAAAGCCGTTAAATGAGTGGTTGTACTTCACACAACTGTCAGGCTTTCATATAAAATGATGTCATTCAGAATTCTTTCAAAACACAATGAATGCTCTTTGGTTTTCTTGTGATTCTCTGATCATTTTACAGATCCTAGTATAATGTTCCCATTAATGAAAAAAAAAAAACATCTTTATAACTGTGAATTTTTGGGTAGACAGCTAAGCTGATTCAGGAATGACTTTTACAGTTTTAGAATGATTAGATTTGGATTAATTATTATTTTCAAAGTGTGTTTGAAAATAATAGTTGGATGGGTGATAAAAATTTGATGCCAATTCTTCATAACATAACATAACATAACATAAAAAATACTAGTCTAATATAAGTTGGAACAAATAAACAAAGGACAAAATGCATAAAATAGAACAAAGATACAAGTGGAATAAGGTACGTCAGTCTAACAATAGTAAAGATACAACAATTTTGTAAAGTAATCAAATGTAAAATTTCTTCATATAAGAGATTGAAGATGGATGGATTTGTAGACGTAATTACTGATATCTCCAGTGTATCAGATGAACATAAATTGATCCTTACTAAAGCTACAAAAGTCAGTTTAGAGCAGTGAGTGATTTATTTTTTTCCTTCTTTTTCTTTTGTTGTTTAATTAACATTAAGGACATAGCAGCAGGTACAGTATATTCAGTTGCCGTCATTTTAGGAATGTATGCACCTGTTTAAAATTTTTGTTTTTTTATTATTATTTTTTTAGTGGAGGGCTTTCCTAAATAATCATTGTAACATCTGTTTGAGTCCTGCAGATGTCAATTTTTTGGTGACATAATGATCCACAGACTGTAGCTGTCTGCTGTTTTGTGATTGTAACTGTAAACAGTCAACTGTAAACAATTGATCACCAATCTGAATTTTAAAGTAACAGATGAGACCATAATGGTCATGTGATTTTTACAGATATGAAATGATTTCCTCATTAAGTGTGCCACTTTGATCAATCGTTCATGTAAACAAGTTTGAGTATTCTATTCAGTGTTCAGTTCACACAGTATTAGTTAAGGGATAAAAACATTATGTATCTAGCCTTGAATAACATTGTAACTTAAAATGTGCCTATTAATCTCAAAATGAAAATCTGAATCTGACTGATTTGTGTCTGGATATAGGTGCCCTTGTTGTGATTTGACCTTTTTAGTATAGCTGACCACAATGTATTTACAATTTATCTTCAGCTTTACCATATCAGATACCCAGACTGTATTAATGTGATGAATAATGGCAGTCTAGTAACTGTTTCACACGTCTTACTTTCTACCAGGGGGAGTGATGCTGGGCAATGATGTCATCTCACTTAAAGTCTCACTTAAAGACTTAAGACATTATACAAAAAACCACTCCTCATGTGTGGAAACGTTGACTTTCTCATGACCCCCGATCCAATAAAGAATTTGAAACCCGTGGAACAGTTTTTTAGGGTGTTGCATTTTTTAACAAGTAAAGATAAGTCCTTAGTCCCCTGACTCATATTGAAGTGTTCCTTCAATATGTATGAAACAAAATTTGTATCAGTGACATTGATTTTGTAATTGAATATACTAAATGGTATTCATAGAAATTTGGATTAGTTTAAGAAATATAGGCATCCTATACCAGAATGAACCTACATAGATGAATGTTGGCTAAATAGCCCATTGGTTGATTAACATTATTCATAGGTGACACCAACAGAAAATTAATTTTTGGAAAGCAATGATTTTTTTTTTTTTTTTGGATATTTCATTTTAGTTTAGTTTAGTTTAGTTTAGTTAACTAGTTTTAGTTATGCCACGTTTCCACTGAAATTACCCAGAGCAATTGTAACAGGAACTTTTTTTTCCCAGGAACTATTTTCCCCCCAAACCTGTTGCTTTCTGTGTTTTCACCGTGGTCTAAAGTACCGTGAAGATTAGGCAAATAGTCTAGTGATGTAGGTTTGCACGCGTTTCTCAATACAAAGTATGCACATTTCTAACTTGCATCCTCAGTAGTTTGGACTTGGGAGTGTGAACTCCCACAGATAGGACGACTCCAGTCCAGTAATTCTGCAAACAGCAGCATACTTGATAACATCAGTCAGCTCGCCTTGGCTACTGAAATTTTCATCACTGTATATTTACAATAAGATGAAATACGATATCAATATCCACTGCCTCCTTTTGCTTTCATTTAAAAATATTAATAGCCGCAGAAATGTAATTCAGGGAAATGTGTATATATATACAGCCTACATTACAATGAAACAAAATATTAAATAAATTGCCTTTGCCTCTCATTATTTACATTTTAATAAAAATAATAATAAATAAATAAATAATCAATTGAATAAAGATCAAATATTACCTGTTTTATTTATCAAAAATAAATTATATTTTATGTTTAACCACTGAAGAGACATCAGAGCCAGTGGCAAATGTCAGAAGGACTAGCCAAGTCGAGACTTCTCTCGACGGTATACATGAGCACTGTACTCCCACTGATTGCATGGAGCTGATCGTCTCTGAAATCTTAAATGGGCACTGCCTTTATAAATACTCAGATTTGAGTTTTAAACAACTACATTCTCACCTGAAATACTTGTAAAACTACATTTCATGACACAATAACAGTAGTAATTAAAAAAAATATCTGAATAAATGGTGGTTGAAATCACAATGCTGTGTGAACTTAACCCTCTGGTGTCTATTTTTGGGGCCTGGAGAAGTTGTGTAATGCCCTGACATTTGTGCTTTTTTCAGTTTCTTACAAATATCTAAATGGCTAAGTCTAATCTCACTGTAATCAGCACAAACTGAGCTATAATAATATGTGAGCAGCATGTATGTACATGATTGTTTTTTTGTGAAAAAAAAATGTGAATAAAAAAAATGTTATGCGTGGTTAGTGAAAAACTAAAAATGTTAAATCACTTGAATAAGGCCATAAAACACATACAGAACATTGGATCCCGGGACTTTTGAGAACTGGAGCTTGTAGCCTAGAAATTTCTTTCTAAATTATGTGAAAATCATCTAGTTTACTCATTCACAGAAAACAATATATTGATTTTAATTTTCACACCTTGTTTGTTATCTTTATTTTATAAATGCACAAAGTTTTGTTATTATGTCTGTATACAAAAAAAGTAGACCCTTTACGGATTCGATTGATGTATTGCTCTTATCTGTATGATCAAAACTGAAAGTGTAATTTAAAGTTCTTTTCGGGGTTATCAAGAGAAAATGCCTCATAATGCGTATACGCTTTAATCGACTCCAGAGGGTTAACCAATCATCATGTTTAGCATCTGTGACGAGTGGGGTAGTGGAGTGATTGGAAATGAGCGACACCTGCTCGACCCACCGGTCTCGAGTCCCACGGAGGAGATGGATGGATATAAAACCGTAGCGACGACAGTGAAGGAGGACAGAGGACCAGGCCTGGGTTTTAGTTGTGTTTGGTTTTTATTTGTGCGAGTCAGTCGTCCGTGAGTGGCTGACACGCTGTTTTGTCTTTATTTTGTAATTAAAGTTTTTATTTGATTGTCCGCCGGTTCCCGCCTCCTTCTTCCCGTGATCATGGAGGTTTAATTCGTTACAGTGGTGCCGAAGCCCTGCTGAAGTTCCCTCGCCGCTGTGGTGAATCCGCGGTACCATCGAGCAGGCGGGGAAGTGTGCCGCCATGGGCGCTCAAGGAGGTGGGCTGGAGTGAGTTGCCGGGGACGGGCGAGCTCGCTGCCGGCCGCCCGTGATGTGGAGGGGCGGCTGCCGTCCGTGAGGGAGCGGAGGAGTCGGTGCCGTTCGCCAGCGGGCCGGAGCCTGCTGCCATCCACCTGAACGGGGAGGAGCAGGGAATGGGGGACTCCTGCGGGCTTCCCAAAACCGAAGGGCCGTCCAGTGCCACTGCCAGGCACCGCAGAGGAGATCACCCAGCTGATGGAGGGCCAAGCGGCAGTGCGTCTGGGAACTGGAATTTTTTTTTTTACTCTCTCCCTTTTTCTGTCGCTCCTCATCCTTCCATCTCCTTTTCTCTCGCCTCGTCTGTCCTACCCCCAGGTTCCCGCAGGTTCTCGTGGTTTTTATTTGATTGTCCGCCGGTTCCCGCCTCCTTCTTCCCGTGATCATGGAGGTTTAATTCGTTACAGCGCCCAAGTCCCACCCCCAAAAGTTCCGGACCTTTGAAAAAGTACTACCTCGTGAGCAGGGACTTTCTGAAGGGCATTTTTTTTTATCCAGAACTTTATTTAGATACTACAGTAGTTCCTGTGGTGGAAACACACCGAGTACCAGCCCAAAAGTCCCTAGTTCCTGGGTAAAGTTCCAGCGGTGGAAACACAGCTTTAGTTAGCTAGTTTTAGAGGGCTCTGCAATAAGGACAGAAAATAACAAAAGGGACAGGATCTAGGAATGTCATAAGCTGTATTCAAGCTGATGTTGCCTTTTTGAGAACCAGTGTATCAGAGCATGTGTGCTAACTACTTTGTCTCCAACTAGTTTACCATAACTGAAAAAGAAAAATAAATAAATAAAAGAAAGTAAATAAAGGAAAGCTTTAAAATTATTTAGCTGTTTAAAAAAATAATAATAAAAACCACATTTAAATATTTGGGTTCCTGAACTGATTGTCCTGCGAACGCTCTTTCCCTGATCATCATTCCCAGCCACGGGTGAAGAGCTCATCTCTTATCTTTCCTTTTCCATTTTTCCCCTCTTTTCCATCAACTACGTTAAGACGCTTTGATTTGATCCAAGAAATGTAACAATTTTAGCTGTATGCTGTGGTTTGTGCTGTTAATAAGTTGTGTAATGTGTGCCTCAGTGGACAGACGGCGTGCTCTGTCCCCTCTCTTCTCTTCTGCTCGTATGTGACTCAGTCAGGCTTGTAGATGGAATGATTCAAGGGAGCGATGAAAATCAACCCGAAATTGCATTTCCATCATTTAAAAATCCAAGACAGCATGTGACAAACTCATTTTAACACAGCCTGTGTTTGTGTGTGCCTTGGATTGACAGAAATTCTTAGTTGTTTGTCTTATTCTTAACCCTTGACAAGGAGCCTAGAGCCAGAGGTGTTCTTTAAGTGAGATACATGTAATGTTTATGTACTTGCTTGAAAAAATTCTGCATTTTATTTTCAGTCAGTGTCACTAAAATTTAATTTCAACTTGCGTATGTATCGCGCATCAATGAGCAGTTGGGCCTTGGAGACAGAACTGGCTGTTGGGTAGAATTAGGCCAGTGAAAATAATGGTGGAACACTTCGTGAAAAGGTGGCAATTTGGTTTTTGCCCCCTCACTCTGAATTTACATACCTGTGCACTGCTCCAGTCAGGGAAGCTCATGCAAATTGGGATCACCTATGCAAATGAGGTCAGCCTGTAGGAGGAGAGGAGGAAAGGCAAGTAGACTGTGTTGGCATTCAGGCCTTTTCCCGCTCACGCAGCCCGCAAGAACATGGCAATGCAAACTGCGTGATGGGCATACACCCACTCAACTCACTTCTTTCCCTAATAGCAGTGTGTTTGCAGTAAGAGAGACTGGGAATAGCCTGCTCTTAGTTGCATTCTGATCCTTCAAAAATCTAGCTTTCTTACCAAACCATTGTTCCCTGCATGCATTAAACATATGGCACAGACTCAAGGTCTTGTACTGTCTTATCTGAGAACTGTGCGAGAACAGTGTTTCCTCTTTTTCAGTGACTTAATTTCCCATGCTTTGTAGCACATTGCCTTAACGAAAAATGGAGCTGCAATTTATCGTCTTTTGGCTTCTAGACTTGGGATATGAAGAGTTAGGGGATGAAAGTGTTCCTGTTGGTGCAGGATATCCTGTGGTGTTACCATTTGCCTCAAGATGGTTGAGAGGGGGAGTGCAAAGGTGCAGAAACCACTACATCAAGTTGACATTTTGATAATAAAGGGTGATAAAGCCCCAGTTCAGCACTTTAGAAACTGCCAACCTGCCTTTAAATGCCTCAGTCCTTTTGTCTTATACTTATCTGTAAAAGTCTCTGAAGGTTTTTTATTTTTTATTTTTTTTTATTATTATTATTATTTTTTAAGCTAAGTATTAAATGTGCGTTCAATATAAAACACTCTTGCATCATATCAGACTCAAGTGCCATTAAGTGGTCTCAGCCAATGAAATGGGATGGGGCAGGGCTATTACTTTGAACAATGGCAGATGGGTAATTTTTAGTAAACCTCTTTAGTAAACCTGTCATTGTAAAACAGGTTTTATTTCCGTTTTGTTTTTTTATTATTATTATTTTATTTATTTTTTTTGGCACAGAAAATTCATACTTTACCTTTAAAGTCATCATGAATTCAAAATAACCATATTTTTATTCGTAATACACATTCCTTTTCCTCTAAAATGACTTGCATATTCAGCTGATGTTTCCAAGGCCACTTAAGTTTCAACCATTGGGTACTGACAGTGTTTTATGTTTGCATTCAAGTTTAGGTCCATACAGATTTTGAATGACCACTTATTTACAATCAATTCCTCATGGATAAAAACAATTACCCTACCATACATTTTTCTTTTTAAAGGTGTCATATGATGCGATTGAACATTTCCCTTTCTCTTTGGAGTGTTGCAAGCTCTTGGTGCATAAAGAAGATCTGTAAAGTTGCAAAGACTAAAGTCTCAAATCCAAATAGCTATTCTTTCTAAAAGTTAAGAGTCAAACACACGTACCTAAAATGGCTCATTCTAACATGCCCCCACGTGTCTACATCATGACGTGGGAAGATTTGCATAATGCTGGCCAAATGTTCATGCAAAGAAAGGAGGAGTAACTTTTATTCTCTCTGTTGCCGCCACCGCCATGTTGTGGAGGTGTAGCGTGTTTCGTTGTGAAAGAAAAACTACTTTGTTTGGCCTTCTAAAAGAGGACACAACTAAAAATTAGTGGTTAAGTTGTATTTACAACACTGTTCCGGAACATGTTCAGCCCAAATATTCAGATATGTGCAGTGCATTTTATGGAGGACGAGGACTGTTTCCTCCGTGAGAATAACCTACAATGCCGGTGTCTGTTTCTGTAAAATGAGGCATTTGCCACTGATTCAAATGCAAGTTTTGTAGCACTTGTTGTTTGTCGTTTCTCCGATCACAAATCACGGCATCACAGTATGGTATGGGGCGTAACATTTCCGTCACACGCTTGAGGCATTCAGCCAAGCACAATCGATGCATTTCCGAAAGGCAGGGCATAGAGGAGCAACAATAATGTACAAACCTGATTCCAAAAATGTGGGACACTGTACAAATTGTGAATAAAAACATAATGCAATGATGTGGAGGTTTCAAATTTCAATATTTTTTTTTCAGAATACAACATAGATGACAAATATCCCTTGACCCTTACGCACAGAGATTGTTCCAGATTCTCTGAATCTTTGGATGATATTATGCACTGTAGATGATGATAACTTCAAACTCTTTCTCTGAGAAACTCCTTTCTGATATTGCGCCACTATTTTTCGCCGCAGCATTGGGGGAATTGGTGGTCCTCTGCCCATTTTGACTTCTAAGAGACACTGCCACTCTGAGAGGCTCTTTTTATACCCAATCATGTTGCCAATTGACTTAATAAGTTGCAAATTGGACCTCCAGCTGTACATTTACATTTAACTTTTCTGGCCTCTTATTGCTAACTGTCCCAACTTTTTTGGATGTGTAGCTCTCATGAAATCCAAAATGAGCCAATTTTTGGCATGACATTTCAAAATGTCCCATTTTCAACATTTGATATGTTATCTATATTCTATTGTGAATAAAATATAAGTTTATGAGATTTGTTAATTATTCCATTCCTTTTTTACTCTCAATTTGTACAGTGTCCCAACTTTTTTGGAATCGGGTTTGTACATTATGTAGAAAATACTGTTTTTTTTTTTCATGAAATAAAAAATAAAACTAAAAGCTAAAAAGGTACTAGATGTCTCTTTTTTCCAAATTTACTTTTTTTCTTTTTTTGTGTGTGATAAAATGCTGACTCCCACTCCCTTTCACTCTCTCTCCTCCGGCAGCACTTGGTGTCATGGGATGCGGGTAAACCGGAGTGTCTCCTGCAGCTGGTGAAAGAGCTGTTGCAGCAGTACCATCAGTACCAGTGCCAGCGGCTTCGTGACAGCTCCCGCCTGCACTTCGAATATGACAGCCTGCTGGATGACCCCAACTATGGGCGCAGTATGGAGATTTACGCTGGCCTCAAGAACAGCTGGGTACCAGTTCGGCTTCGCCTTATACTTCCTTTAACATAATATTCAAATGTTTCCGTTCATTGAGATTTTGATAAATACATATATTTATGCATCCATCCATTCTCCAAACCACTTGTTCTATGTAGGATCAAGGGGATGCTGGACCCTATCCCTGTGTCTCAGACCAAAAGCAAGGAATCATCCTGGATGTATAGAATTAAACTATTCAATTCGCTAAATTATCAAAATAGACGGAATTAGATGGATATTTAATATATAAAACATCACACCTCCTACTTTTACTAAAGGATATATTCATAGCACTGGGTCACTTAACTCCACTTCCAGTAAACTGACCTTCTCTTAATGAAATTTCATGAACTAAAAGTGGTAATAACTCTCTGCTTCATTTAATTCCAGTTTTAAAGTTCACCTTTCTAATTCTCTAGATACAACTACAGATTTGTTATTTAGCTGCTGACACTTTTAAACAAAGTGCTATTACGAGTTACAGAGACATACTTATTGTAACAACTTGAAATTGAAATTTTATTCATGGTAACTGCACAACAGCTTTATGTATGTGTTCTTCTGTTAAAATTGCTCACTATATTGTGGCCCAATCACAGGACAGTGGGTTTTCGATAAAGTGCAAATAGAATTGCACAACTGGTCAAAAACGAACAAACTCTCCCTCACAAACGGGCACACAGAGGTTTCCGTAATATGGTCATATTTTTGGGAAAGAGTTTAGTGTGATGGGCTGTGGGTGTGAGTATGTTGCTTCATGGGCTTCAATCTTTAAAGGGATGTGGTGAACTGTGGTCTGTGGGATAACAGACTGTGATTAGGAAATGTTTGTGTAACATTAAAATTATGTAACCCAAGTTATGTATATTATATGAATGTAAACAAGGAGTCATACAGCGAATTACACTCGAAAGTGAATATGGCCATGGCCTACTTACTCTAGAGAACATTTGAAGAGAATTTGAAGTGAATACTCTTGGAGCACAGCATTACACTGTCACACGTGTTGCTAAATATGTACTTCACTTCAATTTTAAATTTAATCAGAATTATACCTTGACAGTAGTGGCTTGGCAAATGCATCAGTACACTGAGGGTACTGACACAACCATCCCTAAATACACACACCACCTTGAAAGGGACATGCAATACAATGTAAAAAAAAAATGTAGTTCCTTTAACAGAAATATAATTAAAGGATTTGTGTGACAAACAAGACTAATTTAAGCCTTGATTCACTGAAAAACAAGATATCCACCCAAGGTATTATTAACACAAAAGTAGTGATTTCTGATTAGTAAATGAATCATTTGCAATGACAGCAGTTAAGTCATGTTACATTTATTTATAAAGCACCTTATACAATGCAGATTATAAAAAAAACTTTATAGTAATACACTGGAAATTTATAATTTTTGTTACAAAATTAATAAATTATAACACAAATTCAGTTTCAGCAGTAAAGCAGCTATGCAAAATACAATAGTGTTGTTTTTCAGCTCAGTTTAGTTCAGTGCTGATTCAGTTAGTTATTAAGAGTTGAAAGTTCATCATTTATGAAACAAAATCATTTTCAGATGTGAAGTGCATTGTGTGACTCAGATTTGTTTTTTTAATTAAATGTAAATTTAAATGATTCCTTCACAAATAGACCTAATTGGTTCTTCTCACTTGCTGATCCGGTAGTTGCCTTTAACAGCTGGTGTTGGAGTTGTAGATTATCAGCGAATAATAGCTTTTGAATCTTATGACTCCCACTTGATAAGAAAGTTGTCAGAATATTCAGATTTGGAAATCCCATATTTTGCTAATACATTTTACTTTTGAGGTTTTCGTAGCAAGATCACCTTGGTCCAGATCTTTTCAGATTACCGAATCCAGATTACCAATGCTCTAAATAAGACTACTATTCACAATGTAGCCTACAAGCTTTATGAATAGTCTGTAGGCTATTGGGTAAATTTGTGTTTTTATTTGACTAGTTAATCTGTGATGACTCTGACTTTGTAATATATATTTGTGATAGGAAAGTCTGTTGTATGTCTTCCATCCATCTATCTATTTTCCAAAACGCTTGTCCTGTGTAGGATTTCACAGATGCTGGAGCCTGTCCTAGGATCTCAGACACATTGCTGGTCCATTACAGGGACAGCAGTGTATTTAATGTGGCTTTTGCTGCTTTTATTAATCTTGAAAGCCTCTATCCCCTTTCATTTTAATTTAATGGAAAAGAGCGATCAGGGAGATTCTTCGGAATTGCTCAACTTTTGAGTTCCATGGCAGAGATAAAGTCAGGTGGGTTTGGTACAACATGAGGAGGAGAAACAATGACAGAATCATTCCTTTAACAAATAGGTTACTGTGTGAGGAATGTTACAGAATGTGTGTGTGCTTTTTGATGTTTTTTTTTTTTTTTTTTCTTCTAGACGGGGGAGTTTTCTGCTCGATTCCTTCTGAAACTCCCTGTGGATTTTAACAACATTCCCATCTATCTTCTCAAAGTAAGACATTTACATCAATACAGACTCTCAGGAAGATCATAAACCCCCATATCTTTGATTTGTTCAGAGAAAGGATTTTTATCTGTTTATCAGTGCATGAAAATGTCTTCACAAAACGTTACATGTAAAATTGCATGTAAGAATAGGTCGCTCTTGTGCGAGCATTCATTTCTCTGCTCTTGTTTGTGCGTGTGTAGGCTGCGAGTTGACTAATCAGCAGCCTGTCACTCCCAATCAACTCTGAGCCGTGTTGTGTCTGCAGGCCCTCTCTCTCTCGCCTCTCCTTTCCAGTCACCCTGTGTCTTGCCCTCCCTTCTTTTTTTCTTTTCTGTTTCCACATTTCTTCCTCACCACTGTGTGTATGTTTGTGCCTATGTGTGCGTGAGAGGGTGTGTACGGCCTCAGGAGGCCCTTGCTCTATGGCCTTTTCCAGTCGGAGCCATGTTTGTCCTCCCCCAAGAGAGCCGAAATGATGGTAAACATACGGAAAATAGCAGCCATCATCAGCATCACCATCTCAGTGTTTAGTCCCTCAGCAGTACACTACACTTATGCATTGACATGTACAGTTCACTCCCAGTGGACCATAATGCAATTATAATGCAATCATAATTAAATTACTTTCTTCACGCAGTCTGTTGAGTTCAGACAGTAAAGGTCATGTACATTAACTGGAGTGCCAAAATACATATTGGGTCAAACATTGGGATCACATATCTATGATCAGATGCTGTTTTAACTGCTTTTCTCATCACTGTCATAATTTTGTGTGTTAGTTGTGTTTCTGAAAGGATAGCTTGCAGCACATAGTTAAATACTCGCCTGTTCCTGCTTTGGAATGTTCACAAACAGTATACTATTACTCAGCTATTTCAAACGTCTGTTTAGAATTATACCGTAAAAAATACGGTAAAACCAGTTACACTGTTGTAGGTTTAACGGTTCTACTTTATATTTACAGTTTAATACCATAATTTAACTGATATAATATTAATATACGAACTCTTTGAAGCACTGAAATCTGTTTTGTACTTTTGTATTACACTGGTAACCACCAAAATCAGGTGGTGATGAGAGAGTCATGTGGTGAAACAAAGCCCATCACAAGCAGCTTTTAAATAATAAGATACATAGAAGGTGCACTGTGTCATTCACACAAGCACTAAACACCATCATGGTGAGACTCATTAAACTGAAATATGCAATAAACATTAATTTAACAACATTTTATGTAACATACAAACCTAATAAACATAACAGATGAGAAAAAATTAAGAAGAAACATAGTTATTTCAAAGAAAAAACATCAAATTCAAACAAAATTTGAAATGCAACGCAGAGAATTCTGGGAACGTAAGTTTACGGTTTTCCGAAACTTACTTACTTTTTTTGTAAGTTTACAGGAAATTACCGTTAACCAGTAATCAGGTTTGTACTGTAGCATTTTCACAGTTTTTTACCGTTAAAATCACAGTCATTTTTTACAGTGTAGTTGCCTGTTGAAAAAAATACTTTAGTGTGTAGATATTAATTTATACCTGTGCATATCCAAATTAAGATAATTGATACTAGAAGACTAAATAAGTTGTAGAAGGTCAAGCTATTTGAGAAAATGTAGCCCTGAGGGGCAGTATGCTGCAGAGTTTAGCTTTAGTCATAATTAAACAAACCTGAAACAAAAAAAAAAAAGGTCTTCAGGATTACTGGAATCTTACAGGCAAGTGTGTTGAGGCTGGTTAAAGCTAAACACTACAGGATGTTGGCCCTTCAGGAGCAGGACACACCTGGCTCAACTGGTAAATGGACCTTTGTGAATGTAAATGTCGTCATTGGCTTTCATCACACTATAAAGGTGGAGAGAGACACTTGCTGGCAATGGAGAAAGGACAGTGTAGTTAACTTTCCTTCATTTTCTTTCTGTCAAGTACCTACCATTACATGAATTCTTAACCAAACATCACTGCCTTTTTATCACTCCTTAAACAAGCTGCTACTAGATGACTTTTTGACTGTTTAAATCTTCATCAAATCTCGCATGACGTCCCCTCCTCTCCAGGTTTGCCTCCCAGACATCAGTTGAAATGGTGTCGTGTAGCATGATAGTTGCCTGGAGTGTGCCATCTCGCTGCCTTTATCTGAGTACCCTGGACATGTTTACCTTCGCAAATCCACTTGTGTCCCTCAGGGAACTGAGGGCATGTCATGAGAGCAGTCTGCATTGGTGGCAAGAAATAGAGGACAATGGCAATGTTCTAGTGAAGCAATCCTACCAGGTATGAGTGATTCTTTCCTGGGAAGGACAAAACCCAAGACATGCTATTGCTTGACTTTTGGATCTACTGTGGGAGCTCAAAGTAGGAGCCCTAACTCTTTCAAAAATATTGAACTTTGCTAAACAGGAACGCTCTGATTTCAATCAGTTTAAAAATTCAAGCTCATTTTAGGCTTCATAAAACAACAAGGGTCCTTCAGTACAGACAGGTCAATCCAGTAGATTTGGACTGGTCACTGTTCATTGCTCTTTTGTTGCTCAGTTTAGCATGGTACCCGTTTAGCTCTAAATGTCAGCTATCCTAGTTTGCGCAGCCATCAGTGAAGCGAGCTGAGACTCTGTGTTCGTGACAAGCCTGATCAGTCTCATTCCACTGGAGCCGTGCGGGCTGCTAGCTGAGACCTGACTTCCTGTGCAGTGGGTGAAGAGGGGGATTGCTCCGTTGGCCCTCAGGGATACCTCCGCCACTGCCATTGATTATTTTAGACAACTCTGACGAGTCACGTGCCAGATCTACAAGTTTCTTTTTGGCTGTTGTTAAAGGGCCAATCTGTTGCTGGTGAATAAAGTCACTATAGTGGAGTAAGTGGTTGTTTTAATTAAAAATAAAAGGGAAATAATTAAAGTGAGAGCTAAAAACAGAGGTCTGTTGCTATCATGGTTTTAGTATCTCCAAGGGCTGCTTATTGGAAAGCATAAAAAACAGCAACACAGTGCAACAAATCTTGTAATTACAACTTGTATGTTATGCTTACATTGTAAACATGTTTATTTTAAAATCAGGTTCAAAAACACTGTCTCCAGGCCTATTCACACCAAGAGTGAAATGAAAAGCAAAACGAATCACTGACGACAGGCCTATTCACACCAGGAATAAAATGAAAGGCACAACAAATCACAGATGACAGGTTTGTTCATGTCAAGAGTGAAACCAAAAAGCTTATTCACATGCAAAATATAACCCATCTGATGCTACACCATGGGTGTAGGTTGACATTTGAGCTCGGGGTGGGTCAAACTGAGCCAGTCGATTTGGTCAGTCACACTTATTTGCATGTTTTAGCTTTTCTGTAGCAAACCTACCAATTGACACTCAGTGTACCATATTTAAGTGATTTTGAATACATAGATCAGCAGCAAGCATGTGAAGTTATCGTGGCAACCAGATTCATTTCTAGGTCTGTTCTTGCCATGTTAAACTTGGCACACTGAAAGTAATGCAATATAAACGTGTTTGTCAACACACTCTCAAAGTAGGCCTTTAAGCAAAACAATGAATGAATTACCCAACTGCTTTAAAACAGACGACATTAAACACAGAATGGCATTCACACTTTATTTTTAGTAAATCCCACTGTTTACGATTAACAGTTCATATTCTTTCTAATATGTATGTTTCGGTTGGTTCTGTGTAAATAACATTTGAAAGTTAATGATCCTGAAACAAGGATGAGCTGCTTCAGTGGGTGTATACTGTGGATCACCTTAATAAGATTGTCTGGAGTCATCAACCATGGAATCTTTGCTTTATCACCTAGATTTATTTTGCTTTATATATTATTACATTATTTCATTTTTGTGACGAATATGCACTGTAAATTGACTTGTTGAATTTGCTGATTCTCTGCTGCTTTTTTCCAGTACATCCGCTCTCTACTGTACATTCAGACTGCCACATTATATTCATCAGCCTTCCCGCCCTTCCTCATGCCACTTCAACTTAAGTAGTTGGCCAATTAGCTTTACTCTAATTGTTTTCTGAGTAATTTTCCTTCTTGATTTGAGTGCACTCTTAACATCAGTGGCGGCAGTAACCAGAGTGCATCCAGGGTAAAGCTGGCGCTGAGGTTTGTGCCTTTCTGCTCTCCTCCATTCCCCAGCCTCATTTATGCAGGAGACACCCTCATTTTAACGTTCTTATTCCCTTATTCCCATTCTTTCATTCAATGCTTCAATTAGATCTTAAGACGTGTCTGACAAATATTTTACATGTAAAGTAAAAAAAAAAGATGAAAAATAATAAGAAAGGTAACCTCATCATGATTTAACTCTTATCCAACAATTAATTTCAAGGCTGTCTGTGCCAATTAAAATCTTGGTTATTATTTCAATTAACACATATAAAAAATGGCAGGGGAAATGTTTTTCCCCTCTCTGTGATTTGTTTTTCTATTTACCTTGGCACATGAGAGGCATACAAAATCAATATCATTAGAGTCGAAGTTAATAAACACTGTCATGCACATTTGTTCAACAGCCCTGGGCATGGTTTGATTTTAAACTGGGATAAGCAATAACCATATCCTAGAGAAATGTAAGGAGCTGTGAAACAGAAAGAAAGGAGAGAGACATTTGAAACATGATTGAAGGCTTGTGGTTTAATGAATCGGGTTTAACGTCAGTGCCATAGAAACCCCCTGCTGCATTAAGCACACATTGAATTAGACCATGAATTTTCTTGACATGGGCACCGGTTGGCGTCACATTCTCTGTCATAGGCACAGATTACCAAGATTTTTGTTTAACATGTTGTCCTCATGGACCTTACAGAGTGTAATTTAAATACATCATATTTACATTGTATCTAAAATGGTCAATATGTTCGGTAGTGCAGTCTGGAAATCCATGTTTTTTCTGAAGGTTATTGTCCGAGTAAAGGGTGTTGCACACTATTAACATTTAGGCCAACTTTGGATATATTCAGGTGTGGCTTGGACATTAAATCCTTGAGAACTAAATGTGTGGATTATGAATCTAAGGTGGAGCACCAAGGAATTTAGTTTTTCCATTGGTGTGGATGTAGTTTCCTTGATAGATCGGACTAGAAGGTTATTATAAGACAAATTAAGTATTATTACACAATGTATATATTTATGTAATGTCAATCAGGTAAAAACAAGTTTTAGGTTTGTTATTAAATAAAATGTAAAAACATATCTATTTTTTTTTGGTACACTATTATTATTATTATTATTATTATTATTTTATATAAAATGCAATTTTTCTGGTGGATGACGTAAGTTTTACTATGGGAGAAAATTATTTCTATATCTTTGATTGTTGATTTCAAAAACTGGGCATCCAATCCAACTCTGTGTTATATCTATAGTACAGCATTTTGGCCCCATTTCATGTGTCACTTGGTAAATGATGACCAAATGCCAACATGGACAGTTTGCATGTCATGATCCTATCCTCAAAAAAGAACATGTAACAAGAAAATGTAACCCGATAATAAATATGTCTAGTAAATTGCACTTCTGTTGTTTATACTTTTATAAAATTGTCATTTTTCCTAATCGGTCTGTGTATGTTAATAATTTTGCATTATTGGGGGCATTGCAGTTCATAATAATTTTAATTTCAGTTTTTGATTTTACACTGTTATGTGCAGTATCTAGAACAGATTTTTCATGTCACAGCATAGTATGTCGGTAGTGTTGCCAAACTGCCAATCTTGTTTTAGTTGGCCTTGGTTGTTCCAGGATAGGTTCACTGACTAGATCTTATTACATTAAACTCGTGGTATTATTGCGAGGGATGGGAAGAATGCAAGCTGCTCTCCGAAAGGCAATTAATTTAGCAGAAAAGAGTTTCATGAAACACATTACACTATGATAACTGTGCCCAGAGCATGCAAAGATGCAAACTGTTACGTGAATTGTACCCCAGACCCAGTCTTCAGGTGGTGCTTTCACACAATCACACCAAAATCCCTAGGGTGATGTAACCCTTAGGATTTAAAATTCAAAAATTAAATTTATGCATTTAGCAGATGCTTTTATCCGAAGCGACTTACAGTGCATTCAGTTGCATCAATGCATCAAATTGATAATTTTTACCTATCATGTGTTCCCGGGGAATCGAACCCCCAACCTTGCGCTTTGATAGCGCAATGCTCTACCAATTGAGCTACAGGAACACTAGAATAATCTAAATAATCTGATAGATTTAGAAGCTCTTCTCAGCAACCCTGTACAAACTTCACTATGAGACATTCGATTTCATCAGCCCTGAATGGCAGAATTTATTAATATTATTTATTTAATTCATATTAATTAATTATTAATATGTAAGAGTGTAGTAGTATTACTGTAGCAGTCAAACTGTGAAATCATAAGCACTGTGCTGCCCAACTGACATCAAATGTGCTCCTATAATGGGGTTTTATGATTCATATGCAGCATGCTGTGTTATAACGTCTCTGAATTTAATTGACTCATTTTCTTGTGCATGTCAAGTACAAGGAAAGGCTTTATATTCATTTTACATTTTTATTTATTTTGTTGGAAGAACATGGAATAACTTTCTAGCTCATCTGTCATCTGTTGCTTAGAATACATATATATTCTGTTCATATACAAATGAACAGCATTTCATATAAAAATTGCAAGGCTATTTTTAAGGATGCACCAAAACATCGCAAATCATTTGGCCAGGTGAACAATGTTATCCGCTTATTTCAAAAATGGTGAAATATTGTCTAATACGATGTATGTAACTACTAGTGTTTAACCATGAATACCAAAAAATCCAAATGAAGCACATACTTGAGTAACATTCTTAATTTTTGTAGTAGTGCCATCTAAATCAAACACTGACTGTATACACAAATTCCTACACCGGTTGTATAAAGCAACAGACAATAAAAGCTATCGCTATCCATGTATTTAGTTTTTGTCTGCCGTAATTGTTTTCTATTGCTCTGTCCCTGAGTAGCCACAACTACAGGGACATCTCATTGGCACACATAGCTGCATTTTAAACCTATAATAGATGTTTGTATGATGCCACAGCATTTTGAATGCCAGTTTGACACATTAAGACATTTATTTGCCCTTGTTTATTCTCTTGGTCCATTTCTCGTTCTGTTCATTTGTCAGAATTTCTTTCTAAAATACTTGAAAAACATCCTGAGTGCCCACATCCTGTCAGTGATCTCTCAGCGCCTCAGAGGCGTATCAATCTGAGCACCTGACGTCTCCTCCGACCGGCACTCCCCACTCCAGCAAAGCTCCGATTAGGAGAGAGCAGAGTGACATAAAGCCCCTTTAACAGCGGCCTACACCCACCATTCAGCTTTATGCCAGCACCAGCAGCGAGCTTTTGGCTGCTTGTTTGTTTATCTGTTCTGTGCTGCATGTGGAGTCTCTATCCTCTCATGTATTAGCACCGCTGTCAAGATATGTCAGACTGACTGAAGAGGTCACGTCAAGAACTTCATTTCTGCCGAGATGATGTTGTTAAAAATATAGCCATTTACTGACTGTTCCTGGGATTATGCACTATTTGGAATCCGAGAACTGAGCGACACATAAGCAGAGATTGTTTTGGAAAGTTCCTTTTTGCTTTGAGAAAGCATGCTACTGTAGGACTTTCTTGTGTTCCTTTGAAAAAAGGGCGAGTTTTTCTCTAGTGTGGCTGCAATATTTTTGGAGAACTGTTTGCCCAACACAGTATGTTGAGTCATATGATGACAGAACTGCAGTGCCATACCACCTCAAGAACACTCATAATCTCATTGGCACTCCATGTCCACTAACTCACTCACTTGCTCGCTCAAAAAAAAAAAAAAACCTTAACACCTTCTATTGCTGTGCAAACATGGACAAATGGATCTGACAAGAGTGTTATGGAGGAGACTGTGGTATGACATCAACGACTATGACTGTAAACCCCTTCATTAAGATGACATTCAGAGTATAATTAACTGCCCAACAGTCGAGTTGCTTCAACTGGCGCCTCTCCATCGGGCTTGTGTACTTTCTTCCTATGTCTACAAAAATATATGCCAGTGTGTCAGTTAATTGTGTCCAGAGAATAACTGGCTAAATTAAGTAAAGAAATTATTACTGATTTGATGAAAGTCCAAAATGTGGTTTATAAGTTCAAAAAGAACATTGCGATGTGATATGGAAACTTCATATCTAATCAAAAACTTTAAATGTCTTTAAACCAATCAAAATAATTTATTCCACTCTTCCATGTTATTTTAGTCAGTGATGTTTGTTAAGAAAAAGTTATTACTTGAAAAGTGATATACCTTTAATGGCTTGTGGGAACTCGGAAATCATATCCAAATGTTTACTTGATCAACATCCCAATAATATCTGTGTTTTTACTCAGCTTTTCTTTCAGGTTGCCAAATAATGTGGTATAGGGAAGTTGTGGCCTAATGGTTAGAGAGTTGGACTCGCAACCAAAGGGTTGTGAGTTCGAGTCTCAGGCCAGCAGGAATTGTAGGTGGGGGGAGTGCATGTACAGTGCTCTCTCCACCTTCAATACCATGACTTAGGTGCCATTGAGCAAGGTTGTGTGTTCACAGTGTGTGTGTGTTCACAGTGTGTGTGTGTTCACTGCTGTGTGTGTGCACTTTGGATGGGTTAAAAGCAGAGCACGAATTCTGAGTATGGGTCACCATACTTGGCCGTATGTCACATCACTTTCACTTTCACTTTCACTTTCGTATAGATGCCAAATAATATTGTTTACGAATAGTCCTAGAGAAATAAGAACAAGCAAGAGAAAATATCTAGACATTACAGTCGTGGCCAAAAGTTTTGAGAATTACATAAATATTAGTTTTCAAAAAGTTTGCTGCTAAACTGCTTTTAGATCTTTGTTTCAGATGTTTCTGTGATGTACTGAAATATAATTACAAGCATGTCATACGTTTCAAAGGCTTTTATCGACAATTACATGACATTTATGCAAAGAGTCAGTATTTGCAGTGTTGGCCCTTCTTTCTCAGGACCTCTGCAATTCAACTGGGCATGCTCTCAATCAACTTCTGGGCCAAATCCTGACTGATAGCAACCCATTCTTTCATAATCACTTCTTGGAGTTTGTCAGAATTAGTGGGTTTTTGTTTGTCCACCCGCCTCTTGAGGATTGACCACAAGTTCTCAATAGGATTAAGATCTGGGGAGTTTCCAGGCCATGGACCCAAAATTTCAACATTCTGGTCCCCGAGCCACTTAGTTATCACTTTTGCCTTATGGCACGGTGCTCCATCGTGCTGGAAAATGCATTGTTCTTCACCAAACTGTTGTTGGATTGTTGGAAGAAGTTGCTGTTGGAGGGTGTTTTGGTACCATTCTTTATTCATGGCTGTGTTTTTGGGCAGAATTGTGAGTGAGCCCACTCCCTTGGATGAGAAGCAACCCCACACATGAATTCTTTGCAGGTCACCATGGTTAACAATGGAAGAACAATGATTTCAAGCATCACCCTCCTTTTAACATGTCAAGTCTGCCATTCTAACCCAATCAGCCTGACATAATGATCTCCAGCCTTGTGCTCGTCAACATTCTCACCTGAGTTAACAAGATGATTAATGAAATGATCTCAGCAGGTCCTTTAATGACAGCAATGAAATGCAGTGGAAAGGTTTTTTTGGGATTAAGTTCATTTTCATGGCAAAGAAGGACTATGCCATTCATCTGATCACTCTTCATAACATTCTGGAGTATATGCAAATTGCTATTATAAAAACTTAAGCAGCAACTTTTCCAATTTCCAATATTTATGTAATTCTCAAAACCTTTTGGCCACGACTTTACACTGTGCACCTGCGTGATCAAAGCTGATTCTTCTATATGGCACACTGTACCCGTTTGAGACACTCCCAGATTTGTGCGTGACTGCAGAGCATTTCATGCCAACACCAGTAGTGGTAATTTGCAGGCGGATTGAGCACTCTAACAGTAAACACTGACTCAAGCCCAAGGAATCTTAAGAGCTTTGAAGTAATTGCAGGTTCCTTCTGAAACTGTTTCTCCACTATTGCTTGGCCATCAGAAACCAGAGCAGACATCTGTAAGAGGGGAAATAAACTGCCAAACACCTCTCTTCTGGATCTCTAGGGCTTGTTTGATCTCTGGGTTCAGATTTGTTAGCTTTGACTTTGCTTTTGTAGCATTCATTAGCTTTGTCTACTGTTATACAGCCAGTCATGTAGTATATGTGAATACTTTATCTATATCTATATTATATACGTATATAATGGATATTTGTGTGTGCATAAGTAAATAATGTCAGTAGGGAAGGAACAGAATGTCATAGCATGTAGGAGAGAACACCCAAGCAACTGCGAAAAAACATGCAAAACACCCACAAACCTTTGTAAGATTTTTGCATGGGCATGTATGACTTTGATTTTCTTAAAAAGAAGTAAAAATCCATTTCACTCACTTTAATGTATAAAATCTTTGGCATAATGTGCATCAATAATTACTTGCTTTTTCTTTTTCTTGACATTCATAATGTTCACCTGAGCATTTTTATAGCAATAAAGCAAATCTGTGCAAAAACTCAGCGGAAGCCTGTGAACCTTCAAGAATGCCACTGCTATATGTTTAGCTGAGATAGCCCTGACATTAGCTTCAATTTTATTCAGAGTGATGAGTAAAAAAAAAAAAGCGGGACAAAAGAAAGATAATTGCTGGTTTGAAGATCTTTAATGCAACAGGCAATGAAGAACTGAAAAGAGCAGCTAAGCCCATCACTCCGACAAACAATCAGGCTGCTGTTTAAGAGGCCAAATTATAGGTTGGGCTGGGTCTGAGGATCAAAATAAAATGTCATAGGAGAAGTTCACAAACAAGAGTCAAATTGGTTGAAAAGACAATGGATCTGAGAAGTCTGCTGGAATGGGAGTCAAGTAAATAAGTAAAGATTTTGGCCCATGAAGTCTCTCCATGAAGTTTAGTTTAGTTTAGTTTATGTGGTGCTTCAATATACAACCCCAGTCCATGCTATTGTTATATGTGACATTGAACCACAAAACCAGTCATAAGGGTCTTTAAAAAAATAAATAACGCAGTTTCGATTCTCTGTATGTATGTACTATACATGTGAAAGAATTTACAATAAAGCAGACTTGACTTGAACTACTCATGTAACTGTCTTCAAATAGGGAAAATATAGAAGTGTTTGGTGGCTTCTAAATTCATCCCTGTTTGGATCTTAAGGAATTAATGGTGCTAAGCTAAACGTTAACATAGTGGTGCTGAGCGCTACAGGGATTACGTGCACTCACTGAGATGGGAGAGGTACATATCAACTCGTCTAAGTTGAAGGAAGAACATAGTGAAATATAGAAAAAATTTGTCATTTTCCTTTAAGACTGGTTTCGTGGTCCAGTGTCAAATATATAAAAGAGCAACCAGGGCCTTTTGCTTAATATCCTTTTTTTGTTTCATGAAAAACACACAAAGGTAAACAAATTGATGAGGGTGAATATATTACAACATAAATGTTATATTTAAGTGAACTATTACTAAGTTACTACTGCTTTTATTGATTTATTGTTGTATTGTTTTCTGCAGATATTGAAAGCGTTTCTGTTCTGTTAGTTTTAGTACATAGGTTTTATCTTGGCAGTCCAATCTTGGGTGGTATGCCAAAAACTTTACCCGTAATACAGGAAAGGAACAGCATTTTTGCTGACTCCACATTTACACATCCGGTGTGAGTCACAAGTGTGCGTAAGTGGTTGCAAAATCATAGAGATGTGTAGACGTGTTGGCTGCCAGCCGTCACAGTAAAGAACGAGTCAAGTGCCAGGTGATCATACTTATAAAATGAAGGATACTTTTGTGTCATTACAGGGATCTAGCTTCATTATCCACACCTTTATATGCTATTAATGTTTTAATAGTCTGTGATTATTGTGATTACACTCAGTTGCCTTCATAAATGTTGACTATATCTACTACAGTATATTGATTACTACAGTATTGAAGCCAGGTCATACATAAGCGATTCATTATTACTAGGTGTTAAAGTTAATCCTTTGGACTTAATCAAGCATATTTGTTGATATGTCTCATTTGCTTTGTCATGTGTATTGTCTCATAATTTCATGACAGTAATCACACTAAATTAAACTTTTTGGACATAATAACCCAAGTCAGACGACTGAACCCAGTGCACACCCATCAGACACTTGCCCTGTGAAAGGTTTTGATTTAATCCCATACTTAATGCTTTCTTGTTCAGGCAATTTTAATATCCCTATTATAAGATATAACAAAGTACCCATAATTTTACTTATTAAACCTGTCATACCATGTTGTTTTGCATCCAGTGTAAACACTAGGCTCTTTAAGTTTGGGAGCACTACTGTTTTTTTTTTTGATGGTTTTTTTTTGTGATCACCAGGGCTGCATTCGTTTGATCACAAATACAGTAAAAACAATAATATTTTTATTAACGCTCATTCATAAATATTGGTTTTGTTATTATGAATGTTGCAAACAGTGCTAGCTACAGTAAATTGGTTATAATAACACTTAAATTGTCCATGAGATGCGTGCAAATCTTAATACTTAGGGTTAAACCTTGGTATCAATGATAGGAAAGCCTATACTTGCCTTAGAATCCCTAACCCAATAGTTTGAATGTGATTCTCATTAAGAGGGCATTGTGGTAAGACGTTATCACATGTATCTTTTGGATAAACATCTGGCTGCCATGCTGTTTTGTATAGGCAGTGAGTGAGAGAGTGATAAAAACTGCATAAAACATCAAAAAGAGACCTGCCCGCATTCTGTCTCCATGAGGCTCTGAACTTGAAATTCACAGACTTCAGCCCCCCACAAATACAAGCAGACACAGCTGAATCTCTGGTCTTAGCGTGTAAACTCGCTATTATCACTGCAAAGGGCTGCATCAGCTAATGAAGGCCCATCCATTCTGTTATAGCCCCTAGAAAAGAATGGTGCTCCCAAACTCTCCAAATGGTGGGTGGCATTCAGTAAAGTAGTGTAGATATTACAACAGTCTGACTTAAGTTTTGCACTTTTGATGTTATTTTCTAATGAGAAATTAGTATTATAGTAATTAAATATTTGTTTAGTTATCACCAAAACTCATTCTGTTTTGTTGTAGAGCATTAAACCATTACGCTGCCTCAGAAGCCTGTCCAAATTTTTTCATAAGGTGCCTTCGTGCAAAAACACTGTTTGCAAAGTCATTGCCTTATACGGCAGCGAGGCAGCAAGTCAGCTGCCCAGGCTTTTGGATGCAGCTGTAGTTTTTGCTGATCACAGGGCTTGTAAACCTGCGCATGTGATGCAGTATTGTTGTTTGGCATAATATCCCCCAAAATCTTACTTATGTACAAACAAAATAGCATGGTAGAACATGCGGTGTAAATGTAGTTTGTTAATAGGGATAACTTAAAAGATAGTTTGTAACAACAAAAGTAAAAAAAAAACATACCGCTACCTCCATTTTAGCAAATCTTAAAAAAGTTTAAATGAACACTTTTGGCAGTTGAAGTCATCATCAGATTGGTTGAATTCTACAGGATTTCCGCGAGATGTATGTGTTTCGCGTTCTTTAACATTGAGCATGGAAACAAAGATGCTGTGGCGCCAAACCCCCTCACGAAAGAAGAAAGCCTATAGTGTTTACAACTGTGACAACGAGTGCATCAACTAAACACTGGATTTTCAAAAGTATGTGAAATATTAAAAGTTTGTGGCACAGAATCTTTAAAATATGTCCAAAAGTTTTACACTGGGGTCTGTTATTGTGGTGACATTTCCACACCTTGAAACGCGACAGTGAACGAAACGAACTGTGATTGGTTGTTTGACATGTCGGTCAAATGGCCTCATGGTCAGGCCTTGGCCAATGAAAGCTTCCATAGATTCCCTACGCGAGAGTAGTAAAACACCAACACATTGCAGCTAAATTGGATTGTCAGTTCAAATTTTTGTGCTTATTTCGAACCTTGACTCCTTATTGTTGCCAGATCTCGCTAAAAATAACAAATAAAAATAGATAAAAAGAACAGGCCCATAAAAAAACTATTAAAAAAAAAACTAAAAATTATTCCAAATATTTTATTTTGAAAATAAGACCAAAATATCAAAACCCATACCTACCACTTTAATGATTCCATAAACTTGATTGTTTTATGAGCCAAGCCTGAACACTATCCCATAATTGTTATTATAAGTGGTCATGGCAACACTGCAAGAGAGTGCTCTGTGAAACAGCCTTCCGAGCATATAAAAAACACAACAACAGCCTTCTGACTTCTACTCACCCTAGAACCACCCGAGGTGTATGTGACTTTCCTCTTTCAGAATAATCCAATCGAAGTTATATAAAAAATTTGTCCTCGCTCTTCCAAGCCTTTCAATGGGAGTAAGCGGGTGTTTGTTTTCAACTGTTCAGAAGATGTTAAATAAAATGTGTGTATCTGTAGTAAAACATCCCTCACACGGCTCCGGGGGATGAATAAAGGCCCCCTGTAGTGAATCCATGCATTTTTGTAAGATAAATATCCAGTTTTCAAACGTAATAAATGAGTGCGGAGAGAGAACAAAACAAAACGCTGGTCACGAATTAGAAGCACAGAATGAGGATTTGTAAAAAAAAAAAAAAAAAAAAAAAAAATGTCGGAGTATTTAGAAATAAGCCAAGAGGAGACTGGTTTTCCTTTGCTAAATTAAGGAAACTTTGTTTCCTTTGCTCCTACATTTCCCAGAGGCGCGCAAACATGATGCATACGTCTTCCATCTTCCACCTGCATGTCTTCCACATCACACAGTCAGCAGAAATGAAAAAAAAGTGTTTATTACATTTGAAATCTGGATATTCATCTTACAAAAACGCATGGATTCGCTACAGGGGGCCTTTATTCACCCACTGGAGTCATGTGAGGGATGTTTTATTACAGATACACGCATTTTATTTCACATCTTCTGAACAGTTGACAACAAACACCCGCTTACCCACACTGAAAGTCTTGAAAAAGCAAGGACAATTTTTAATATAACTTCGATTGGATTATGCTGAAAGAGCAAAGTCACATACACCTAGGATGCTTCGAGGGTGAGTAGAAGATGGACAAATTTTCATTCTCGGGTGAACTAGCCCTTTAAAGTTTCTGTCAGAATTACCGAAATGACTAGGCCCACACTCCACACTTCGCATTTCCAATGCTAATCTTAAGGGCCATTGATTTAAATAGTAAAATTTGGCAGTACAACACGATCATTGATAAATAATAATAATAATAATTAAAATCTCAAATTACAAAAAAAATTAAAAATAATAATCTAATATGCAACGTGCAGAGGATGTTTTAAACTTTGTGGTATTCCGTGGAATTCTACAGCCACGTATTCCATTTAAGTCATTTTCTTTCTATTTTACTTTTGTAGCAATATGAAACTATTAAAGGGGTCATATGATGCTTTTTTAAAGATCATTATTTTGTGTATTTTGTGTAACAGAATATTTTGACATGCTTTTTAATGTTAAAAAAAACATTTTTTTTTTCAAATACTGTACATTATTGTAGGTCCTCAATGCCCCGCAATCTCAAACACGTCTCTCAAACACGTCATTTTCTACAAAGTCCATCTTTCTGACAAACACATGTCTGTTCTGATTGGCCAGCTGACCCAGTGCATTGTTATTGGCCACACAGCGCAAGCACTCATTGGAAATGTAATGCCCCTTTCCATAATTGCGAGCTTTATCTTTCTAAATAAATGTAAAGAGAGTTAATAATGTCCTTAGTTCTACCATCAGTTCAAGCCTAAAAGGGGAACAAAGTGGTGAGACAGTCACAGTGATGAAGCTCGTATGTGTTTGCAGTACACAAGCCATGGACGGTTAAGAAAGCTGACTCCACTGTGTGACCCTGTCTCTCTCTCTCCTCTCTCTCACATACACGTGCGCGCTCACCTAGATACACACAGCATCTCCCTGACATGGCTACTTCAACACTTCTGTGGTTACTGAAACCACGCCTTCTTTTTTTGCATGACCATTTGGGTGGCATTACGCAAACATTTCCACATAGTGATGTAGACATGTGGGGGGTGTTTGAATTAGCCGTTTTGGGGGGTATGGCAGAGTCTTAACTTTGACAAAGAATATCTCTTTGGATTTTAGACTTTAGTCTTTGCAACTTTACAGATCTTCTTCATGCACCAAGAGCTTGTAACATTATAAAGAGAAAAGAAAAATGTAAATTGCATCATATGACCCCTTTAATGAAACTAATCAGCAGGATTTTTTTTTTTTTTACATTTCTGTAATGATTTTAAGGGGAAAAGAGGGGAATCAATTCTGTGGAACAGATGCTAGCATGACAGAAAGTTTAAGCAAGTTGTGTGGAGTGTTTTATATAGTTCTGTAGATGCTACTCTGTCAGATTTTTACCAGCCGCACAGATCTAGCTCAAACCAATTTTAAAATGCCTGAGTCTCTAATAAAGTCTGCCTAGGTCTTGCTGTTTGTTGAAACCTCTGCTGTACCCAAAAGCAAATTTACTGACAGAAAAGAGGGAATCTTGACCTTCACAACTGTTTTTGCCATAAGCAATTACAGCAAATGCTTATTTTTTCTACCATTTGTCTTCCTCTCCTCCTTCCCTCCCTGTGTTTGAGCTAACAGTTGTTTCATTTGCGCAATGTGTTAACTAATTAGATTAATTAATCAAGGTTAATTAATCCGAGAATCAACGACTGACTGAACAGAGGGCACAGCGGAGGGGTAGACTCACACAGCACTCTCTGCGTGAACCCAACATGCGCATACACATTCAAGACGAGAGAAAGACAGACCGTGTTAGCGGTATTTAGAAAAAAAAAATGTATATCCTCCTGTGAGGAGGAAAGGGGATCTTTTTCGAAGCTGAGACTGCTTTGAATAAACCACAGGAAATCTGTGAGCTGTAAAGGTGCCATGTAAGCTGTTAGCGATAAGATACTGGAAAGAGAGACCTGTACACCATACTCATTTGGAAAATGGAAACACGACAGTAATTTACTGTAAGCACAGGGTTGAGAGGAAGACATCTCTGTAGCTGCATCAAATGTCCAAGATCAAGGAAAATTTGCATCTTGTCTGAGAATCACTTTGCACTCTTAGGCATGTAGTTAAACCAGTCGTCATTTGAAACAAGGAAAATCGTGAAAACGGGAAGTTACTCTCTAAGAGCTGTATTGCATCATGTTACACTTTCAATGACAGATAACACTCCCTCAGATTCTGATCATATCTTTGCTGTTTCTTAAGAAAATGACAAATTAGGGATGTAGATTAGGGTAAAACCGGGTTAAAGGTCAACCTTAAGTCATTAAAAACCTGTGTGGCCTTCCTTCTTCCAGTGAACAAGAAAGGAAAATGTTTAGCGAATATTTAGTAGATAGAAGAAAGGCACCCACACACCTTTATTAAAATAATTCTAAATAAATAATTAATTAATAATTATTATTTTAGTTATTTATTAATTAATTGGAATAGATACACATTTCAAACATCTTCATTTATGACAAGTTGAGTGGGATCATTGAATCATGCATTCGTAGGTTATTGCTTATTGTAGCATCCCTTGAATTAAAAATATTATTCCATCCTGTAATGTATCTTTGACTGGGGTTGTCAAGTGATTTGTTGTTGTTATTCAATTATCGAACTAAAATGTGAAAATGCATTTATTTTCAGTACATACAATAATAAATTATTTAGAATTTAGAATTCAGTTAATCAATTGCATTTTGCATTAATGAGACCTAATAAACAATTCATTCAAAATTATTATTCATAATCTTTCAAAATCAGATTATTTAGAATAGATTTACCACAGTGGTCTTCTTGACAAGATGGTCCCTTTCATGATTTTCACTGTTATGCTGCAGTCATTCATAAATGTGTCACAATATATCAGTAATTACACTCTGTTCATAAGGGGGCATCTTATCTCGCCAGTGTGCATGTTCAAATATGTCATGAATGGTTACAAGACACACAAAAACCACAGGTTTTTGCCATCAGTGTGAAGTGTAGCACGCCTTTACGCCATTTAAAATATGTGCACATCCGAATGACATTTCAGAGCTATGGCATTGGGTTGATTCTCATTACATAACGATTTTAATTATAGTCAGTTTAAAGAACTTAGAAAACAGTACACGGTCCATTTGACTATTTATAAATTTGTTGGTCCTGTTGTGTTCCACAGAAGAAACCTTTAAATTTTTTGTTGAATTATTCCTTTTCAGTATGAAACTAAGATATTTAAGAAATGTTTTTATTCTATTATTTATTTATTTATTTTTATAGCAGTTGGATGCTTTGAAATATGCGCACACTCAAAAATAATAGCACAAATGCTTTAAATCATGCAAAAAATAGTATATTATGAAGATAAGCAGGAAACACACCCTCTTATGGTTACGAGATAATTGCTGGTTTGAAGGACATTTTTTATAAGTACAATGAGCTTATTATTATTATTTTATTTTATTTATTTTTTTTGACAAGGGAGGAATTCTGAATGGAAAGTATTAAAGAAGGGTGGACAAAGCCTAACCCTGAAAAATATTATAGTTGACCTAATTGAATTGATCTTAAAGAACCCATGAGCCGCCCTGATGAAATGCTTGTTCAGCTTAATATATATCATGTTTTTCCTGTGTGTCTTTGTTATTCGTTATTATGTCCTTTTTATCTTCATAAAATCCCTCAGGCAATTGGACACAACCCCAAATGTTAATTCATGTCCTTAATGCAACATAATTCCCCATTTTGCATATTTTTTTTCCTAAATGTAATGACACTTTTTATTTATTTTAATTTTGATTTTTTGTATTATCTATGTGTGAGTGTGAGCTCCATGTAAGATTAATGTTGCTGAAGTCAAGATACTGCTCTTCAGTCAGAAAACATAAAATGATTTAAATAGTCACATCACATGGTCCTGTATCACTAAAGATCATCTACTGATCATGAAGTCATACCATGACCTTATTTTTATAGGTTATGCATGTGTGTAAATGTGTGAAAATTCATTTTCAGTGCAATCTATTTGTCAGTTATCCATATGCATTCTGTGGTTTGTATGATCACAGCATTTATATATATATATATATATATATATATATATATATATATATATATATATATATATATAAAATATAATATAATAACTCTAGTACAGATCTTTTTTTATTGTTTAATCTGCATTAAAAAAATATCAGAGACATTCTCAACTCATTCTGTGGCCCCTACAAAATTGATATATCAAAATTACATCTGATCCCAGATTTAAGGCCAGGGGAAGTGTTGTTTTTCTTGTCACATTCTTCTGTCTGTCTTTAATGATAGTAATAACAACTGAGCTGATCTATTATTAGTAGTTATTGCTAAAAATAGACAGTTGTTTTAATCATTATTCTGTGATACATGTCTGTGTCATACTCTTGCTCTGTTTTATTTCCTTTGTTCCATTCTGAGAATTACAGCATGTATTTTAGTAATGGATTGTTTTTATCATTATTATTATTATTATTATTATTATTATTATTATTAATTCAGGTGATTTTATTGTAGGACAGCTTGCATTTTTATGTGAACTACTGGAACGTGTTATGTTCATTTGTCTTGTGCTCAGCTGGATTATTTTTGATACAAAGTTTGATGCATCTGTTTCTCATTTGTCTGTGTGTATTTGTTCCAGTTAAAATATGACGGGACCCCTCCTTAATAGTGTTTCTTAATATGGCCGTGGTGGCCAAGTCATGCTCTCAGGTGCTAGAATGAGTATGACCAAACTTTACGTAACATGCCCCATTGCCATCTCTTCACTGATGAGATAGCAGTTACTCACATTGACTCGTGAGCACCCTGGTGTGTTAACACTTTTCAGACAGGATCAAACAAGCGCAAAAAATGAGGACATCACCACGCTGCTATCATGACTTCACGCCCCAAGTGCAAAGCTTATGACTTTTCTGGCAACATATGATACGCATTGATGACAAGTCATCATTATGTATGCATCGTACTGTGTAGTACTGTGTAATGAATGCCTACTACTGTTTCGCCTCTCCACAGATGGGTGGCACAATCAGGAGCATGATTGCTATTGAAGCGTGGGAACTTAATACCTTAATGGGATTTAATACCTTTATGTCTTAATGTACCTGTAATGCCTTGTTAGCTTTGGAGTCATTGTGTAAACACTACTGCAAACATTACAGCGGTTTTACTTACTAATTGAGCTAAAATTTCACTCATAGATATGCAAGTGCACTTTAAAAAATAATCCAGTGGCTTTGTAAACATCACAATAATAAATAACTACCTTAAAAAATCTCTATATGACAAATTAAACATACCAATTTAAGTTTTCTAAAATATGCATATATTATTTAGTTATTTTTTTCGACAAAAGAAACTTGTATTTGACAAACAGATTATATAATTTTTGTTCCGTTTCATTCAAAATATTTGAGAAAGGAGAAATTATACTGATGAGTTTCGAGAACTACAATTTTTTACTACAATAATTATTCCATATCAATATTCCCAAATCTTTAATCATGATATTCCTCTTGTTTTTGGAGGAGATCTGTTAGTGTTTAATGTTCTGTTTTATGCTGAGATTTATAAGGTTTTCTGTTATGTTGCCATCTGGTTGAAGAGTAGAGCCTGGTGTTAAAGACATGAGGAATATGTAAATCAAATATTTGAATCACATTTTTATCTGTAGTTATTCAGATCTACTTAAATGTTTTAAATACATTTACTCAATTCATTGATTTTACCGAATATTTTTAATTGTGAAGATATTTCACCAAAATAATCAATGTCTTTAGAGTGTGGTCTGTCTCTTTTTATGTTGTTATTACTCATCATTGCAGTTTAACAGTGTTTCCCCTGATTCCAGTCATCGATGAACCTGGGTCACAGTTTGTGTGTGTTTAGAAAAAGTGGAGAAGCGTGTGCTGCTACATGTTTTCACCGTAGACCACAACTCATGGTTCAATATCAAGCAGCTGTTGATTGTCCTCTTGTGAGTCACACACTGCTGCCATTTCCAGGCACTGCTCCCTTTTCAAACTGCTTGTGTGTTTGGCGAGTGGGTGTACACTCACCCTCTATATGTTTTCTGTTTTCAGTTGACTGCCTGTAGTTACCTGAAGACATCTCATTCTCAGTTTAACTCATGGAAGCCATTCTCTGTTCTTTGCTTTGTTTCATATCCAAATGACTTAAAGGTCTCAGTAAACTCCTTTTGTTTTTGTTTTTGTTTTGTTTGTTTTTTTCAATTTCTACTTCAATACGATGGCACTGGAAACAAATTTAGTTTTCCGACACTACCTGAAGAGATCACAAATAACAGAGAAAGATATGGGATGACAAGAAGCTTGCTTTAGATTATGTAGTTCCAATATTCAAGCACTAGAAACAATAACTGTCATCCTGTGTAAGTCTGTTAGCCAGCAGTGCTTTTTATATTCCAGTGATAGAGGCTATGCTATTTGGTGAATATGTTCTAAGAACTATTAGGTGTGACCTAAAGTAAAACAATATAGTTTGTTAAGTGTGGCCTTCTATTGCTTTGTTGCTTGTAAACACTTAGTATATAAAAAAATAATAATAAATTTTCTACTATATATATATATATATATATATATATATATATATATGTCATAAAGGACAGTCATCACATGTATCAGAATTAGGCTATCTGCTCACACACAAACAGCTCAGTTTCATCTTGGAGATGCGTTCTGTCTTTGCGCTTGCCAAATTCCGCCATGTAAATAGCAAATCCGTCATGGCACGAGCGCAACTGACTCTTAAAGGGAATGAAAGATGAGACTCTGATTGGTTTATTGCACATTACGCCCAAAAAACACCCATTACTCATTAAGAGAATAGGGACAACCCGTTTAGACCATGCACCCGGGCGCACCAACCGTTTTTCCGTCTTTAAAATATCAAAAGTGGATTTTTTTACATGCCCTGAGTGCACCTGCGCCGTGCACTTTACACTTTGCTTTAGATCATTAAAAAAGGGCCCAGAGAGTGAGAAAGAGAGAGAGAGAAATGTATGTTCATGTGTATAAAAAATTACTAATATATACTTAGGGATTTGAGGTTTGTTTTAACACGTCAAAAGCCTCAAATCATGTAACCTGTTAAAAGAGTATTGAGCTACTGGTCTTAGTGTGCAAACTTACAATGTTCACCAGGAAGACTGTGCACAAGAATGTGGAAAACCTAAGGCTTACTTCTCAGGTTGGAAATTTGTAATTTTATTGTAGTTGTTCCCGATTAATTCATCATGAAGCTTACAGTTGTCACATGAGTATTTAGTCAACTTTAGACTTTGAATAAAAAGTTATTTTCTTTATCGTATCATTTGATCAGATGGGTTGTCTGACTAATGGAAGTAGCTCTCTAGACACTGGGTTACCTCAGTCACCACACCCATTTGAAATAGTATTTGGCTCAAGCACGTACACACCCCTGAGATACAGACACTATAGCCCAGCTGTGTTCTCCACCTTGGAGGGTGTGTCCAAATTGTTAATATGTTCCACAATTCTCCTCCTTTTATCCACCAAAAAAAAAAAAACTCACTGCCTATTTATTTAACACACAACTTCTTAAAATGTCTTTTTAGCTTTCATTACCTTTTCCGAAATATTTTATCATCTGAACCGTGCTGTGACTTTTCACGCTTGACATTAATTACAATGACACCAAGCATGCAGAACACTGGACAAAGTGTTTGACTACATCAAAATGCACACATTTAGATTCACTTAACTGTTCATTATAATTTTTCTCACAAACACAGATCAATAAAGTGAATAAAGAAACACTCTCAGGAAATATGTGCATTTCCTGTGATATGTTTTGCCGTTTTGAACACATTATCACATTTTCAGTATCTTTGAAATGTAGAAACATTTGTCAGGTTTATATAGGTTGAGACAGATGCCTCTGCTACTGCTTCAGGTTAAATATTCCCGATAGGCTGAAAACTATCTTTCTAAAATCTTGTCAATAATAGTAATTTTATATATGTTAAGGTTATGAATGTAGTCAGTTACAACAGTCAACAGTAGTCACCAATAACAATATATAAAAAAAAAAAACGAACATTGGGATATATTGAGTTTCTCTCAGTGGTGAATATGTTCTCAAGGGAGAATTAATTAATTAGCAACCACGTCATGGTCAGCAATCCTGATAGTGCTACAAGATCAACTAAACATTCATGTTTGGTGCCATTTGGTTATGGAATCCAAACTGATATGCACATATGGTACATATTGATACATATTAACGTTTAGTAATCCAATCTGTAAAGGTAGTTTGAAAAAATGTGCATTGTTGAAAAGCAAATAAATGAGTCTGAGCTGATGACGTATGGTCTAAAATATAGTTATGAATTGCTACTACATTAATTTTGGAAGGTCATGTTAAATGCTGTGGTAAATTTTGAAGTGTGTGGGAAAACACCTGTTCTTCAAGGTCATGGTTGTAGCTGACCACTCGGGTCTCTGTGCTTTCCCCATATGAGATGGCACTGAAAACATTGAGCAGTTTCTATAGTAGGGCCAAACAAATCAACTTCACCTCAAGTTTTGGTTTAAGACAGCCTTTGGCTTGGAGACAGCTGTCACATCTCTATGATGTCACATCACGCAGTATGGCAAGCACCCGAGGGGAGGTCATAAAACAACACAGAGCGGGTCCCAGACCCTTGAGCCCCATGCCCTACCCCCGACTCCTTGACACTTGACTCACTGGTTTAAACAGGAGACACGGAGTGCACTATACTCCCTTTCTCACTGTCCTGGAGGAAGGGTCACTCAAAACCCTCATTAGTCATCACTGTTGTCTTCATTAGTTCTTTACCAAGAACCTCTAAGAGCATGTTTTAATGATGCACCTTTATTTTTATTTAAGTATCTTTTTGCCCAAAGACTTCCACATTAAAGATGCTCTTTATATGTAGAATAATAAGTGTTCATGTAACCTACTGAAGATTTATTGTGGAGCCATTTTTTTTTAATATGGAACTATACTTTTACTATAATTATACCATTATACTTTTCTTGACATCTTGTAGTTTGTTAATGTTACAATGTTAAAATGTATCAAATATTATACATTAGGCTTTTGAGGAACATTTACTTGTATGTCTGCCAATCATCATTTGAATCTTAATTATGTTAAATTTAGTGTCACGCTGGTAAATGAAAGATCCAAATGCAGAGATAACAGGAATAAGTCTTTAATGAAAAAATATATAACAAAGGCAGTCCGTCCTTTCAGCACACAGAACTGGTAAATAGAAACTTGAACAAACGGAAAGACTCCTGTCTCGATGAGTAACAGAACAGGACTCCCTTGTAGCAGACTCGAAGCTCAGGAGTAGATAACTCAGGCAGGGTGAGAGAACCACATTGGTCTACAATCAGCAGCAACAGCAGCAGAATACAGCAAAAACTTAGGGGCTAGACTGTTCCAGGCAGACAAGACAAGAATAGGTGAGTACCTCTCAATACAGACAGGATGTAACTGCTGACAAAACGCATGACATGTAACAATAATCCAACCAAGAATCTACCCGAGCAAACACCAGATAAAGGGTGAACACTTAGGGCAAAGTAGAAACAGGTGTCATAGCAAATCAGCGCGAGCGCTGATTGCAATGACAAACAGGTGCATGAAGAGAGAGAGGTCAGCGGGACAGACAAAGAGTAATATAATAAGCTAATAAGGTGTGTGTGTGTGTGTGTGTGTGTGTGTAAATGAGTGAGAGCGTGCGAGAGCGAAAACGGAAGAAAAACCTGACTCATGACAGTACCCCTCCCTCAACGAGCGCCACTAGGCGCTCGAGGAAGGAGCCTGACGGGACCGGTAGAAGTCGTCAATCAGCGAGCGGTCCAGGACATCCCGGGCTGGAATCCACCGCCTCTCCTCAGGACCATACCCCTCCCAGTCCACCAAAAACTGGTGACCACGCCCCCGGGGACGAACGTCGAGTAGCCTTCGAACTCTGTAAATGGAGGCCCCCTCGTCAATAGGAGGAGGGGGAACGGAGGGACGTGCGGGCGCACGAATAACGGGTTTAATGCAAGACACGTGAAAAACCGGATGAACACGGCGCATCTGACCAGACAGTCTTAGCTTTACAGCGACTGGACTGATGACCTTAACAATAGAAAAGGGTCCAATAAAACGAGGCATGAGCTTGCGAGACGTCTCCTGAATAGGCAAATTGCGGGTGGATAACCACACCCTCTGACCGCAAAAATATCTGGGAGATCTCACCCTGCGGCGATTAGCGGCACGACGAGTACGTTCCCTAGTCTGACATAAGGCAGATCTCACCCTCCTCCAGGTACGCTTACATCTCTGAATAAAAGCCTCGACGGACGGAACCGAGGCCTGAGACTCCTGGGCGGAGAAAACAGGCGGTTGGAAGCCAAGGCAACCCTCAAACGGGGATAACCCAGTGGCGGACGATGGGAGAGAATTATGAGCATATTCGGCCCATGGTAACTGCTCGCACCAAGACGCGGGATTCTGAGAGGTAAGACTACGCAGCATGCGACCAAGAATCTGATTGGTCCTCTCGGCTTGCCCATTGGTCTGTGGATGGAATCCTGACGACAGACTGGGGGAAGCCCCTATCTGGCGACAGAACTCCCTCCAGAACAGAGAAGTAAATTGCGGACCTCTGTCAGACACAATGTCCGAAGGAAGACCATGGATCTTGAAAACGTGATCCACCATAATCTGTGCGGTCTCCTGAGCCGACGGTAATTTAGGGAGCGGAATAAAATGCGCAGCCTTAGAAAAACGGTCCACGACGGTGAGAATGACCGTATTGCCAGACGAAGGGGGAAGCCCGGTAACAAAATCCAACGCAATATGCGACCAGGGACGCGAAGGAACGGGAAGAGGTCTGAGAAGACCCGCCGGAGGATTATTACTAGACTTAGTCTGAGCGCAGATAGAACAAGAAGCAACAAAACGACGAATATCGCGCTCACGAGTGGGCCACCAAAATCTCTGGCGGATGGCCGCTAAAGTACCTCTAACTCCGGGATGCGCGACTAATTTAGAAGAATGACCCCAGCGAAGAACCGTCGAACGAGCAGCCTCGGGTACAAACAAAGTTCCCTCAGGAGCGCGGGGCGGTCTTGCAGTGTGAGAAAGAGCACGCCTGACCGCTTGTTCCACTCCCCAGACGGCTGCCCCGACCACACAGTGCTGAGGTAAAATCCTCTCATCGGTCGAGGCACCCTCTGATGAGTCAAACTGCCGAGAAAGGGCGTCAGGCTTGAGGTTCTTAGAACCGGGTCTAAATGAAATGGAAAAATCAAAGCGATCAAAAAATAATGCCCAGCGGGCCTGACGAGCGTTAAGACGTTTAGCAGAGCGAATGTACTCCAGGTTGCGGTGATCCGTCCAAACAATGAATGGTACACTGGCTCCCTCAAGCCAGTGTCGCCACTCACCTAGCGCCAGACGGATAGCCAAGAGTTCTCGATTACCCACGTCATAGTTGCGCTCCGCGGGCGAAAGACGGTGGGAGTAAAATGCGCAAGGATGAACCTTGTCATCCTGGGAGGAGCGTTGCGACAAGACAGCTCCTATCCCAATTTCGGAGGCATCGACCTCAACAATAAACTGACGTTCTGGATCAGGAGTGATCAGGATGGGCGCAGACGTAAAAAGCATCTTAAGACGGTCAAACGCATCCTGAGCAGTCTCAGACCAAGCAAATTTGGACTTGGACGAAGTGAGAGCGGTAAGAGGGGCGGCAACCTGGCTAAAGTTACGAATAAAGCGCCGGTAAAAATTCGCAAACCCCAGAAATCGCTGGAGTGCGACTCGAGAATCGGGAACAGCCCAATCAAGAACTGCTCGAACCTTGTCAGGGTCCATACTAATCCCCTCCGCTGAAACGACCGAACCGAGAAAAGTAACCGATTGGGCATGAAAAACGCATTTCTCAGCCTTGACGAATAGGCGATTCTCTAATAAGCGCTGCAGGACACGGCGAACGTGTTGAACATGTACCTGGAGAGAGGGTGAAAAAATTAAGATGTCATCCAAGTAAACGAACACGAAAACGTTAAGCATGTCTCTTAAGACATCGTTTACTAATGCTTGAAATACAGCGGGAGCGTTGACCAAACCGAAAGGTAGAACCCGGTACTCAAAGTGACCGACAGGAGTGTTGAACGCGGTCTTCCACTCGTCTCCCTCCTTGATACGCACTAAATGGTAGGCGTTGCGCAAGTCTAATTTTGTAAAAACCCTTGCGCCCTGTAGGATCTCAAAAGCCGACGACATAAGAGGCAAAGGATAACGGTTCTTGACTGTTATGTCGTTCAGCCCTCGATAATCGATACAAGGACGCAAAGAACCATCCTTCTTCTTTACAAAGAAAAACCCAGCGCCGGCGGGAGACGAAGAAGGAGTAATGATCCCCGCATCGAGAGATTCTGTAAGATATCCTTCCAGAGCCTCTCGTTCGGGCGCCGAAAGAGAGTACAGTCTACCGCGAGGGGGCGTGGTGCCAGGAAGGAGCTCGATAGAGCAGTCATACGGACGGTGAGGCGGTAAGGATACCGCCCGGGAACGACTGAAAACCGCCCGCAGATCATGGTACTCCTCCGGGACACCAGACAAATCATCAGGCTCCTCCTGGAAAAGAGGAACAGAAGACACGGGAGAAACAGCGGAAACCAGACAATTTACATGACAAGCTAAACTCCATGAATGAATAGACCCCTTAACCCAATCAATGTGAGGATTATGTTGGATAAGCCAGGGATGTCCTAAAACAATGGGGGTAAAGGGAGACTGAAAAACATAAAATGAGACTGTCTCATGATGATTGCCGGAAACAGTGAGACTAACCGGACTGGTGACACGACGAACAGAAGAAAGCTCTCTGCCATCCAGGGCAAAGACAGTGGCGACATCAGTCAAATCAACTAAGGGAATCTTGTTCTCACGAGCCCACATCTCATCGATAAAATTGCCCTCCGCACCCGAGTCGACGAGGGCAAGACCGGTAACAGAAAAACCAGCCCAACGGAGAACAGCGGATATAGTGGTTCGAGACCTTGGTGATGAGGAGATGACAGAAGCGCTCACCAGTACTCCTCCGTCTACTGGCGAGCTTTGGCTTTTAAACTGCAGGATGAAGCGAAATGGCCCGCCGTACCACAGTAAAGGCAGAGACGGTTAATAATTCGCCGCTGTCTTTCCTCCGGGGAGATGCGTACGGCCCCCAGCTGCATGGGTACAGCATCAGGTTGGTTCTGAACAGAAGCAGTAGCAGAAGGAAAGTTATCACAGGATGTGAAAAGTGGAGAACGAACTCGACGCCTCTGCTCGAAACACTTGTCAAGGCGGATGGCCAGGTCGATAAGTTGATCGAGCTGAGTTGGCGACCCCCGCGCGTAGATCTCCTCCTTAAGGTCTACATTCAACCCTTCAAGAAAGCGAGCAGTTAGTGCAGGATCATTCCACTCACTTGTAGTAGCCAGAGTCCGGAACTCTATCGCGAAATCTGCAACAGATCTTCTGCCTTGACGTAGCACAGCAAGTAGACGTGATGCCTCGCTGCCGAAGACGGATCTATCAAAGACCTTGATCATCTCATCCTTGAAAAGAGTGTACTTGCTGCAGCATGCAGATTGCGCTTCCCAAACTGACGTACCCCACTCGCGTGCTCGTCCCGTGAGGAGAGAGAGAACATAAGCGATGCGGGCCCGATCCTCTGCATACGTCTGGGGCTGAAGGGAAAAGACAACTTCACATTGGATGAGAAAAGCTCTGCACTCCGTAGGCTCACCCGCATAACAGGAGGGATTGTTGACTCGTGGCTCAGAGGGCAGCTGACGATTGTGAGACATGGCAGATTCCTGATGCAGGTGAAGTAAACGGGCAGATAGATCAGCCACCTGAGCTGAAAGACTCTTAACAGCCTGATGAGCGGCGGCCAACTCCTGCTCATGTTTGCCAAGCATAGCTCCCTGGATCTCGATCGCCGACCGGACAGGCCTCTCGTCTGCTGGATCCATGTTGGTTGGATTATTCTGTCACGCTGGTAAATGAAAGATCCAAATGCAGAGATAACAGGAATAACAGTCTTTAATGAAAAAATATATAACAAAGGCAGTCCGTCCTTTCAGCACACAGAACTGGTAAATAGAAACTTGAACAAACGGAAAGACTCC
This sequence comes from Carassius carassius, assembly GCF_963082965.1. Classification (NCBI taxonomy): domain Eukaryota; kingdom Metazoa; phylum Chordata; class Actinopteri; order Cypriniformes; family Cyprinidae; genus Carassius; species Carassius carassius. The sequence continues at coordinate 24,541,052 of NC_081786.1, forward strand.
TGTCTCGATGAGTAACAGAACAGGACTCCCTTGTAGCAGACTCGAAGCTCAGGAGTAGATAACTCAGGCAGGGTGAGAGAACCACATTGGTCTACAATCAGCAGCAACAGCAGCAGAATACAGCAAAAACTTAGGGGCTAGACTGTTCCAGGCAGACAAGACAAGAATAGGTGAGTACCTCTCAATACAGACAGGATGTAACTGCTGACAAAACGCATGACATGTAACAATAATCCAACCAAGAATCTACCCGAGCAAACACCAGATAAAGGGTGAACACTTAGGGCAAAGTAGAAACAGGTGTCATAGCAAATCAGCGCGAGCGCTGATTGCAATGACAAACAGGTGCATGAAGAGAGAGAGGTCAGCGGGACAGACAAAGAGTAATATAATAAGCTAATAAGGTGTGTGTGTGTGTGTGTGTGTGTGTGTAAATGAGTGAGAGCGTGCGAGAGCGAAAACGGAAGAAAAACCTGACTCATGACATTTAGACGTATTTTTTATTTTATTTTTATTTATTTTTTTATAAGCAGGGTCTAGTCAATATCCCAATCCTTTTCCTGCTGACTTATCCCTTGCCTGGAGCAAAAGCGACATTGATTGATTGATTGATTCATTCATTCATTCATACATTTATTAGCAGTTGCTTTCTTAACAAAACAAGTTAGAAGAAAGTGCATACAGCAGGTAAAATAAGTATTGAACACATCACCATTTTTCTCAGTAAATATATTTCTAATGGTTCTGTTGACATGAAAACAAGCCAAGTGGTCCATACATACAAAGAAAACAAAACAAAGGAGTTCCGAAATTAAGTTCTGTGTAATAAAATGGAATGACCCAGGGAAAAAGTATTGAACACGCTTACTGAAATTTATTTAATACTTCGTACAAAAGCCGTTGTTGGTAATGACAGCTTCAAGATGCCTCCTGTATGGAGAAACAAGTCGTATGCATTGCTTCTATGCCAATATCAGCCACACGCGCACAAAAAAATACAATTCTTCTCCATCTCCTTTTTCTTGTCCAAGCCATAACCTAACAATCCCACAAATGCCCATCAGCAAGAATGAATTATCTCTCTGGGAACGCATGGGTCATACCATAGCGCTGTACTGACGCAAGCTGATTAAATCAAACAACACCTTGGGACGTTGATGCCCAACCCCCACCCCCAGCCCAGGTCCATGTCGTAAGATAGCGGCTGATGAAGAGCAAGAAGACACAGATGACAAGGGTAGCCATCAGCTTTGCGCTTGACATTTTGTTCCTCCTGCGTTCAAACAGATTCACACGTTTGCCCTCAGAGCTTCATCAAATTGATGCTTTTCAACAGCAGCCCCATATTATTACTGACTGAATTTTGAACCCTTTTTTTTCACTGAAAATTAGGTTTTCTAGCCCCAGAAGGTCCATACTGCTCTGAAAACATTTCAAACCATTTTTCAGATCATCTTGAGTAGTGAACTCAGACTTCTTGATGAATTTGTGAGTCAAAGGCAATCTTAAATGATGTGAAGCTTATTCGTTGGATCTTTCTATTATCAGCTATTGATGCTACATTCATTTCAAAGGTCTCTGAAATCTACTTAACCAATATTTTCAATTCACAGTAGTACATATTGATGAGAAAGCAGCTTATAAACATGTATTGGTTACCCTTTACTGTAAGATAATACAATGTAAAGGCCCTGAAATAATTCAAGTGAAATCAAAGAATGAACTGTATGACGTCATTCCAAACGAAATCAGGCCAAAATGGAGTTCATTTTGGGAGTTTTACCAAAGCAAATGTTCCAGAAAAGTTTGCTTTTACTGGTAAACACCTGAACTTGAACTGTTTTTACCATGGAAATCTTCTGCAGTTCATACGTCCAGTCCAGTTCCTCTGTTCAGTCCGTCAAGGTCAGAGGCAAGAAAAAACCTAAATGCACTGGAGTAGAAAGTAATTTTAATTTAAATCAACATTTCATTTTTTCATGTTTAACGTGTCCTAACCATATGTGTTAATGAACAAAAAATAGACGGGATTCTATTTAAGAAATAGTTTCTATTTCTGCAACAGTGTGACTACAACAACAGTATACAAACTATGACAATGATTATCTCAGTTACTGATTAAAATGCTTTAATGTGAGTTTGAATATCACTTTGCATGACCTTTATAGCCATACTGAAAGCAACAACAGATAGTTTACTTAAATTTAAATTTATAAGAATGTTCAAACTGTCAACTCTGTCAACATACAAGTGTATTCTACAAAAAAGATTGTATCAGTCAACTCAGTATGTATTTGTAATAATGTTAAAGAGGTTTATTAGATTATGTACTTTTCCATTTCCATTCCAAGTGCAGTGTGCTTTCAGTGATTACCCGTTCACACTGGCTTATTATTGGCACTGAATTTTCATTGATTCTGATGTGGCATGTCTGATGTGGACAGACAGATTGCTTGTTGTCACTGGAATCTTATTGCATTGCGTTTGGTTAGGACACCTTGTCTGTCTGGTGTTTTTAATGTGCTTAAATGTAAACCATGTGCAAATTCATCAGTCAACACCATTGCTGAGCATTTCTTTTCCCAAACTGCAGTGTATTAAGCAATTCTCAAAATGTGGTTTGAAACAGGCCCTGTTTCATACCATCACAAACATGTAACCAATCCCATCATCAAGGTGTGGCTTTTCATACCATTAGCAAAACCTAAGGATGTTCAGATTGCTTTCTGAGATGGTGAATTGGAACGTGGTTTGTTAGTAACACATTATTAATACATTATTGTGTGATAATGTAGTCAAACCAAAGGTTGATGATATCAGTTACCGTTATGTGTATGAAATCGGGATGTTCGATAAAGGCTTAAATATACTGCACAATTTTTGGAGGAGTTGGCATTAGTTGCCGGTTGTCAGAGCCAGTATGCAGATTTGAGTTGACAGATTCAATATAAAATTGTGTAGTGTATGATGGGCACAGACTCAATCCAGTTAGAGGATATCTAACATGTTTTATTTTTTTTTTAGCTGATTTTAGAACACACATTTTTTCATTTGTCACGCATCTCCTAGCAATAAGGCACATGCTTCTGCATGAGTTTTTGATTGGAATTACTTCAAAGTGTGGTATGATCCTCAGTCGTTTAGTGTATATCCCATTTCACACATACAGATTTTACTGGAAATTACTAGTAAATTGCCATAAAGAGATCATGTGTGAGCAGGCCTTTTTTGAAAATACAGGTAAATTCAATCCAGCAATTTACTGGTATGAGAAGTTGTAACATTACAAGTGAATTGACGGAATTCTGCTGTGTGTGAACACAGAATGAAAATGACCGATATGAGTACGTACGAGTTCAGAACGTGGTTACATAAGACATGTACTCCGGGCCAATCCAGAGCCATTAAAATGTAAACTTTAGTGGCTCTGGGGCGGGGCAGTCATACCATTCTGACGCAATGATGATTTACTCTACAGTGTGTAGTTACTGTAGGTTTGAAGTCGTCTAATACGATATTTCTGGGCCAAAAGAAGCTGCATGATTGTGAACGTTTGACACAAAAATGAAGGTGCTGCTGTTTAGAGGTCATTTCCATTCAATGAAGGAATATCACAGAATTTACCGGTAATTTAAAACCGATAATTTTAAACAAATGGTGCTTTACTGGAAAAAAGATGGAATATTTTTTAGTTAACCAGTAAAATTGTTCCGCTAATTTTACGGCAATTTACTGGTATTACTGCTTATGATGGCCAATAGAGACATTTTCTCTGTGACTATTACAAAGTCGGTAAGTGTATGATGCCCAGTATTTTAAGATATATCCAGTTTTTAAATGTTGTGTAGTGTATTCCAGCTCCAGCATACATTATAACACTACTCTTGAAACAACTTGAAATCATGAAAACTTGAAACAATTATTTTTAACTCAAACTTTTTTTTACTTTGTACTAAAAACTAAATAAATTTAATTTGCTTATATTTTGAATTAGTCCATATTAAAACAGATTAGATGCTAGCAGAAAATGACACAATGAAGTTGTGTTCACAATGCAAATCGTTGGATTCTTAACATTGTTCTAAGACTTCATTACCAACAACACAACTGAAACAAAAATAGTTTTATAATGTGTTACTTAATTGTCTTTCATAATTTTTACGCCCGCTAGATGGCGCTTAATTTTAAAACGTAAATATGGGTCGTAATAAGGTGCTTGTACAAACGACCTATATGGTCGTTTTTTATTGGAGGACAGGCTCGTATTTTGACCTAATGTATCACAGAAATCTTTTGCCACTCTGGACTAGCCAGAGTAATACAACTTTGTTAGAGATGAGAGAACCATTTTGCTATAACATCAAATAGATTGTCAAGCCATGGCTGAATATGTCCCATTCATATTTCATGTTTCTCCCCAGACCTCAATGTGCCTCACAAAGTTATCCCGCACATGTCCCCTCAAACTGGTAACATCACATATCCAACACACATGGCTCACTCTAATGGGAGCAGAGGTTACACGGCAGGCAGCAATTATCACAAATGGATGAGTTCAAACCGACTGAAAGACATTTGATTAGAGCCCTCTGTTACTGCCATGGTGCTAATGATGCACTGTACTGTACATCAGGGCCTGTAGGAAAACTGGTTTCAAACGAAACAGGAACAGAAAGTATCATCTAGATCCCTACGGAACCTTTTGATGTGATAAGCTGAAGACTGGCAGATGTGGCCGTAGCTGCGTGCAGCGTGAATTCTGGTTGTAGTCTTTTCCTGCCAAAATCGCACACCACCTTCAGATGAGAACTTGCTCAGCACCAGCCGGGCTGGTGTGTATGCTAGCTAAATACCTTCAGTGTTTCCCAGTGCATTGAATTACCTCAGAGCATTTATTCTTAAAGGTGTATTCATGCATTGTAAGGTGGAACCCAAAAAAAAAACATCCCCATTTGCTGTTGTCTTTCTAATTATATGATTACTTGACAGTTCATATTACGTGGGTGGTGCTAATGTGAATATCAAACCTTGTTATAGCTATCTCCAGGACTTTTATCTGTTCTAAGCTTTGATGCATGTGCAATACTACACATGCATGATGTTTTATCGGATCTGTTGACCACAATCAAACATTCGCCACCCACCAGTTAACCACTAAGATATATGACGATAGTCAATATACATGTACAGTAATATGAAATATGAACAAAAACATATGAAACATTCAGTATTTACATTTATTTTACCTATTATATATCTTAAAAAAAGGTGCCTTCTGATGTTTAGATGACTGTTCATCAGCCAAGCAGAAACCGTTTTTGTCTAATCCTGATATTCTCAAAATGGCAAAATATGAGCCAATTAATAGATTTACAGTAGCATTAGCATGCACACTGCTGTTTTGTAAAATCTTGGCAATCACATATTTGATTGTCTATATGGTCTATAATATTATCATTTAAAATATATATTTTCCTTTATTCTTCTTTTAGGACACAGCACTGGATCCAGGAGAAGATGTGGCACTTCTCTCCGTTAGTTTTGAAGATGCTGAAGCCACACAAGTCTTTCCAAAACTTTACCTGTCTCCCAGCATTGAGCAGTGAGTGACTTAACCCTAATTCCATTCAAGTGAAAATACATTTTCCCAGGTCATACAGAATTGTCATGTTAAAGAACCTCAAGAGGTTAGGGCAGAACATATTAAAGGGCTAGTCCCTCTTTTTAATTGCCAGTAAAAACATAAAATGCTGCTAAATATTTCTAGTCAATTGCCACCTAAGGGGTGGTATTTTCATTCTAACAGTTTATTTCCCCGAAACGTTTAGCCAATTATCACAGCCAAGAAAGACTGAATCTTAAATACTTGTATCTGCTTATAATAATTTAATGAAAATAATTGAGTGAAAATTGCTTTGTACTGTTATTTAAGAGATTGAAGCACACGACTTATGACTCACCTTATCCAACTGCCAGCTTGAGTAAATGAACTAAAAAAAAGCACTTCCTCTTCTGCTGTTTACTTCCTGAAATCCTGGAGGAATTGAGAGTTAGTCAGTACAAAAAAAAAAAAAAGTTGTGTTCTATTTGCGCAAGTAAGAGGGCTGCTACTAAAGGGTTCGGTTATTGATGTGACTTGAAGAGCATGACATTACTGACTCTGTTTTCAGTTCATGTACAAAACAAAATTCTTCCCATCTGTCCAATGTTTGTGCATTACAACCTGGAATTAATTTGATCTTATGCACCATGGAATGTTCATAAATAGTGGTACTCATCCACTCCTGCTTTATTAATTTCATGTGATCTTGCTACAGCTGTTCATGGATTTACAGATGATCAACATATTGTTAATAAAAGACCGATAATTATTTCTTCCATTCTCTGTTGCTGCAAGCATAGAGCGCAGCAGTGAACAATCACTTTTTAAACACCCTAGGTTTAGATTTTTTTCCATTTTGCACTTGGAGCTCATAGTTCATCTGCAATGAGAAGTTTATGTATTCTAACCCACAATCAATATTTCTAATGGAAGGTTTTTTGTTTGTTTGTTTGTTTGTTTTACTTCTGGAACCCTGATATTGTGCTCTTTTTAAGCCAGACCTGTATGAACTGAGGCTTGTACCAATGAATCATAATTTATAATTTAGCTAAATTTTATTTTATGTTGTATAATATGGAAGTATAATGTTGTAATTTACTTTGTTAACCATGAAAAAAAATAAATGCTGTAGTTAGACCGACATTTCCCTATGCCCTCTGCAGTATCCAGAACACAAGGTCACTTCTCAGAAGAAATGTAGGAAACTTCAGTGTGACTTCACAACAGATAGATCTAATGCCAGCCTCTGGGTGCCTGATTAATTTTTTTTATTTTTTGTCTTCTGCTGTGCTGTCCTCCATCTACTCAAATCAGCGTTGCGGGAGGGGAGGAGGAGGAGGAGGAACAAGCCCGTTTGTTTGCTCTGCAGCCATGTCATTTTCTATCTGTCATGGCCACACTCTCTCCACCCCGTTACATTATGGGAGTTTGGATAAAACAGGACACAAAGGGTTGACCTTGTCTTCATGCAAGCACGGTAGCGGCTCAGACTAGGTTGACTTAGGAGAAGAGACAGGCGGGTGGGAGTATATGTCTGTCTGTGGGTGTGTTTTTTTTTTTCTTTTTTTTTTTTTTTTTTTTTTACAAAGGTAGAGCCAGCGGGGCAAAGCAATGCTGGAAATGTAGAAACGGGGCTCCTGAGGACATACCTGAAAAATAATGAATGCTAAAACAGTGGCACAGTGTTTTTGAAGCACACTTTTCTGTCTGCGATTGAAACTTTTTGCACAGATACTAATGCTCATACAATACACACATTGTTAACAGATTTTTTTGTGATTGGGTGGATGTTTATACCTGATTTGAGTTGAATTTTTATCAGACATTTCTTGTGCTGATGGTATTTGTGTGTGTGTGTGTTTTTGCACGTGCATTTCTTGTGATTTGTGCCATTTGGTGCTGGCGTTCATGTTCTGTGGTCGCAGCACAATCTATAGTGTTGCTATAGGTACTAACCAAAAATAAAAAAATGTAATTATTTACTCACCCTCATGTGGTTCCAATCTACTTTTCCCACTGTGAAACACAACAGAAAATATTTTGAAGAACTTTCCAAACCAAGCAACACTGGAGCCTTTTGACTTGTTCATGCTTCCTTTCGTACAATGATAGCAACCCATGCACCATATTTCAAGTCTTCTGAATACATATGATTGCTTGATTTAATGTTTTTGAAAAGCAAATGAAAATTTAAGCTTTATTCAATTAATCTGGACTGTGATGGACTGGGCCAGGACATTTCTCCTTTTGTGTTCCACAGAAGAAGTCATTTGCAGGTTTGTAACGACGTGCGAGTTAGTAAATAATAATGACAGGATTTTCATTTCTTTAAACAAACCCAGCACATGTGAGGAATCCCCTGCTTCAGCTCTCATCCAGGCTGGCACAGAATGCATCCCCTCCAGCCAGCCAGTCATGCGGCCGTCCCTGCGGCCCCGTCACAGAACCAGAGAGAGAGTGAGTGGGACTTGAAAGAGAAGTGCAAGAGAGAGGTCTGCCTGAGCTGAGTGAAATAAAACCCTCCCAGGAATCCTTCCCTCTATCTCTTTATCCACACATCCAGGTTTACCCGTCGTATACGTAGCTCTTGCAGTGATGGCCAGTCTCTACTCCCACACAGCAGGCTGTGTTGTGATGACTGTGAAGTGCTCACTGAGTTTGACAGTGGACTTCACATCTCCTTCAACATGTGATGGTGCGAGATCGACTCCTACACATTCTATAGTTTTACAGCGCTGTGAACACTCCCCCCCCCTTTTCTGTTTTTGATTGCATTTTTGTCTGTTTAGAAGACAGATATGTGTTGGTTGTGCTTTGTATTATTGTGCAGATTGTTTGCATGTTTTCTCGTTTGTCTCTGGTTGCTGTCTATTCTGTTATTTTCTTTGTTTTTCTTCGTAAAACAGTGTAGGTCTATTTACAAGCCACATATGACTTTGAAAAGCACAAAAGAAACAGACATTACTCCTTTAGAAATAATTACCAATTATTATAGTTATTTACTAATAATAAAAAGAATGAAAACTATTATTGATAATAATATTGATTTTTATTTTACTTTTTACTATCAATGCTGGAAACAATTTTGGCACTTAATATTTTTGTGGAAATATGGGTGGTTTTTTTTTCAGAATTATTTTATAAATAGAAAATTAAAAATAGCATTTGTTTGAAATAGAAATATTTTGTAACATTATAGATGCATTTACTGTTAATTTTGTTGAATTGTAATTGTGAGAAGAATATTGACTTATTTAAAATATATATTTTGAATGGTACTGTAAAGAAATACACACATATATATATATATATATATATAATATATATATATTTTTTTTTTTTTTTGCTTTCAACACTGATAAGAAGAAATGCTCCCTGAGCACCACGAGTTATCACCTGAATAAATTACATTTTAAAATATAAAACTGTTCTTTTAATATTTTTGTTGTAACATTTTTTATAGTAACAGTTAAAAAACAAGAAGTATTTTGATATTGTGAATTTTTTTCTTTTCTTTTCTTTTTCTTTTTTCTTTTTTCTTGATGCCTTAAAGCATGGTTGGGCAAATTCAGTCTAGCCCTGCCTTAAAGCAACTTTTACTTGATCCATGACTATATTCAAAATATATTAGATATAATACCACTCTCATAATATTTATTTTTGTCTGTTGGCTTCTGTGGAACCCTGTAATATGCTCAAACAAGTCAGAACAGAATATTCTTAGACAACTTCAGTTCAAGGTTGTAATTCCATAATCTTCCCTAAAAATAGTGCCTGCTGAGATTTTTCTTGGTTGCTTCAAATAGCTATTGAACAAATATCCCCATAAGCCTATCCTGTTCCAACAGACAAATTCTCATCTACTCTGGGGTGCTTATGGCTGCTGGCGTTATGCCTGCACAAGATGCTGGGACAAAGCATAACATTAGTGTTGTTTGCTAAGGTATAGCCATGCAGTACACAGGGTGAGCGATTTTCAAAATCTCACAACCTTAGTATTAAACATTGACTCATAACTCAGAATATCTAGGGAACAACTGGTAGCGGCATTTACTAACAACCTAGCAACCACACAAAACACCTTAGTACCACACCAACAATGTTTGCACAGGCAAGCATCACACACATCAGAATCAAGCTGTATCTCCATGGAGATGCTGCTCTATTGTCAGTGTAGCAGAGGACAACATTTTGTTATGGAGAATTGACAGCTGAATAGCGTTTGAGTGGCATTTCTCTTCATTTCCTATTTCCACAGTTAATAAATAATACGTCTTTGCATTAACATCTTTAAACAGTCCATGAATATACTTCAGGAGCATGATGGACGTGAATGACATTTCCATGCTTGTATATTGCCAAAAACGGTTTCAGCAAAAGGTAATCTTACTGTCAGTCAGGGGCATTGTTGATCTAAACCCAACTGACAGAGGATTCTAGATGCTATTCTTCATGTATTCAGAGACTAGTTGCAGAATATCTGAAATGTTTCTTTTTTTTCCCCTTTTTTAAAATTAAGTATTTTGTAATCTTCCGTCATATTCTATTAAGAGATACGTCTTATTTTTTCTGCTGTTTATAAAAAGACTGTTCAAGCAAAAATAAGCATCTAAAAACCAAACCTCCAACATAAGAGCCGTTAATGGAGGTTCTCATCATATTTGTCATGAACCTATCACATCGTCTAATCCTTCATTTATCTGGCAGCTTCCACTGTTCTCTGAGAATCCTGTCTATTTATGTTTTTTCTCTCTTTCTTCTTGCCTGTTGTATAGCAGCACACTCATCTGTTCATGTGTAAAGCAGGGGGAGTATGTATGGTGCAGATTTATAAGCACAGATGCAGTGTAGACCAGCAAAGTTCAATTCTGGGAAGAAGAAGAAAAAAACTTTCCTTGAATGCGTTGTAAGTCATTATGTATAAAAGCATAATCCAAGACTTAGTCCAAAACCATTCTGCTAATTTCAATCACAAGGTCTTGAACAAAAATTTGAATGTAAAACATGATTGAATTTCTAGGTTTCACTTTATTTTATGGTATCCCTTTTATAGTGTAATTATACATTTAAGTACTGAGTAATATTAATTAACTGCATGTTGCATAATTTATTGTTATTATAATAGTAAGTACTATAATAGTAGGTAACATGTAACAAGGGCACCTTAAAATAGTGTTACTAAATTCTGTTTCTTATGTCTTCCATGTTAAATGCTTGGCAGAGGGAAAAAAACAGCCAGCAAGTTGCCAGCATACAAAGCACCCCTTGAAATTGTTTGAGAGAATGCATAAAGTTTGCAGAGCTGTAATAGTCTTCAAAGGACAACTTTTAAGAAGCTAATATATAGAAGAGTTTACATTTATTAAAGATTTTCTGGTCAAAGTAATTTCCTTTTGTTTTCCCGCAGTTTTGATGGCTTTAATAGTATTATAAAATGTGAAAAATAGTACTTATAAAGAATGAGTAGATAATGTATTGTATAATTATGGAAATGGGTTGTAGATGCTGTTCCAGGTTCTGCACACTAAAGTACTTCAGAATTCCGAAACTGAACAAAGAGGAGTGCTTAGGCACTCTGTGCTTTCAGCAAATGTTGACTTCCAGAAATACTTTTAGGAACTGTCAATAATGTTATTCCTTTTAAGGCATGTAGGGTGAATTAAAATGGTATTTATTTTCATTTCCTCCTCTTTCTCTCTCAGTGCACTTGGAGGATCTTCGGCATTACATATCCCAGCATTCCCCAGTGGTGGCTGCCTCATTGACTATGTGCCTCAAGTGTGCCAATTACTCACAAACAAGGTAAAGAATAATCCTTACTTTCTTTTTGTGTGTTCCTTTTTTTAATTTCTATGATCTTATAATCAGTCAGGTTACACTATCAGTGAAGTGTGGGTTTGTTTATAGTATACAATGATGTGTACGGATGGTAAAGTTGACAACTTTGTATGAATCGCATACATTTGTTTTTATTTGTTTATGTACATTTCTGATCAGTTTAGACATGCGTAAATAAGATGAAGAAAATGTGACTGTCACTAGCCTGAGGAGTGACTGACATTCCTTCCCCATGACATCTCTACTTGAGTTCAGCCCCACTGTTCATATCCACACAGAAAGCATGAATAATCAACCCTTCCGATCTTCCACTTCATGCCCCACCAGTGGCCACCAGCTCCTCAGGGCACACTCACCTGAACTAGGGTCACACATTCGTCTAGTTGAAAATGACAAAATTGACAACATAGAACTTTTCTTGCCCCAGTTTTAAGTTAATATTAGATAAAGTAGATGCACATAGATGATGTGTTTCAGAGCGCTCCAGTGTTTGAAGAATCAGACAGAGACATCATCACACAAAACAGAAAAACCAATCTACTCACTGCTTTGCTTTCACAGCCTAGTTATGTTTAGAATCACACTCTTGCAAACTAGTCTTACTGAAAGTGTTGTCGGAAACTTAGTCATGGTGACGTTAAAGTCATGAGACATGAGAGTTATGTGGTACTTTTATAAGCTTACGTTTGGCTTTTTACTTTTGAAGATTGTATATAGGTTTCAAAATTAATTTGTTAATCATGATGAACAAAATGTGTAAGCTTCATTAATAATCCCATTGGGTTACCACGGTGATAGGTTGGCCTACAAAATGCCATCGCAGCAGCACTTTAGTTTGTGTGATGACAGACCAAAATTGAAACCATTATTCACCGATTATTTTCAGCTCTGCTGCCACTCTCAGATCAGATATGATGCCGGATTCATGACCCAGATCATGTTTGTGAAAGTGACACTGTTATTACAGATCACATCTCTTATGAATGGTATTTTCTATTCCAGAATGAGCATACAGACACCGAAATCTGGACTCTGAACTTTTGTGATAAAGCCTGTTCTGTGATCACTGATCTCACCTGTCAGCATCTCCCACGCTCCATGTGTGGGTGTAGAGTTCACTGATCCAAAGTTCCTGACACACCTCTAAACAAACAAGGCTTAAAGAAACAAAAAGAACAAGTGTGTGACTTGCATTGAGCAGCATAATGTTTCTTTTAGATGTGGGTCTTCTCTTAAAATGCGCTGAATCATGAAACAGAGATCAGCATTGATCCTTACATCACACATCATACACTGCAACATCAGAGCTGCCATTCTCTTGATCTCACCTGTGAAAACATATCAGTCACTTCGTATCGAGCAGCTATATCTAATCTGATCTAATAGACCAGTGCTGAAAAGAAAGGGAACTTTTTCTGTTATCCATTTCAAAATTTCCACAACTGCAAATTGCTTCACCTTTTGAGATATGGGGGTGTTGTGCACACAGAAGATGCAAGTTTGATTTGTTGTGTAATGTTTACAGGACGCGTCATGTTTATTCCTAGCATTTTTGTGTACTGTTTTGACAAACAATAATAGTTTGACGTTAAAATAATTTTGCTAATAACAATGTTCTTTGACAAAAGGTTTTTGTTTAAATTAATGAATTAAATGCTTTGTTCAATTTTGCATTTGATATATATAAATTGTTAAATTGAATATAAGTTCAAGTAAAAATTTAAATTCAATAAAATTAATAAAAATGACATTAAATAGTAACTATATTGAACTGATATTTTTTGTTGTAAAATGTATCTTTTAAAACAAAATTCAATTTCAGTTGTAAAGCCACTCTACAGAAGATAATAGTGTCTTTATTCAGCTCAAGTCAGTTCAATGTTAATAACCGTGTTGGTTTTGCAAGGTTAGTGTCTTTACCCATCTCAGTTCTGTTCATTGTCAACAATTGCTTCTGGTGAGCACTTTCAGCCACATTAATTTAGCTGATTTTTCCACCAAGAAACTTTTGTTTCATTATTATTATTTCTTTTTCTTGACACAGGTTCAGTATGTCATTCAAGGATATCACAAGAGGAGAGAATACATTGCTGCTTTTCTCAGTCACTTTGGAATGTGAGTCTGTTTTTCCCTTTAAATACTGCTTAATTTATCTCTGTAACATTTAGAGTAAACCATATTCATTTAACAGCTTAAGAATGAGAAAAACACAAGCAATTTATCATAAAAGCAGCCTAGTAAATTAACAATGTTATTACTAACTTTAGTGAACTAGAATTGTACAAATTCAGATTCTTTTTCAGGTTTTTCTATATAAACTTTTAACGCAATGGAAAGTTAAAAGTGATATGATACACTTGAGACATTTACACCTCCAAATCGAGACCATGAATAAATAAAACTGGTCTTGCAAGTTTGTACCTGAAGTGGTAACCAGTATAGCTGCTCACCACGCCCCTGTGATCATGAGAAATTATTTACCAACATTAATTCCTTTTTTTAATTACTTAGGAAAATCTGCTTCTAATCTCATAAACAAGTACAAACAGCAACTTTATAATGGGCTGTAATACACAAGGCACCAAGATGTCTCCAGTTTATTAACACACCTTAATACGTCATTAGAAAAGGCAGTCAGGCAAGAGGCACAACCTAGCACATTGATTTATTAAATGTGAAGTAGTATTAATGAAGGCTATTATGGGAAACTTGTTTTTTGGGGGTGGGGGAGATTTAGTAGGACCATGCGTTATTCATATCTCTTGCATCACCAAAAATGTGTGGTTCTTCAGTTTGGTTCTCTTTACAATTACCATTTTTAATATCTCTGATAATGACACAGCAGATACAATGGCCCTAGAAAAAGTATTTGGGCTCTAAAAAATGTATTAATGTCAATGGGGTTGCTTTTGTCCGTTGTTTTTAGGTCACATTTTAGGTCTTGATTGAAGTACAGTTTATGTTACAGATATTGGCAATCAGGACAATATTACAGGGAAGATGCCAAGATTTCTTTGTTATCTTATAATTTATACCACAATATTATCAGTGAATATTACTCTGTTTTGACTACACAGGGGTGTGGTAGAGTATGATGCTGTTGGGTTTACTAAGCTCACCCTTCTGCTCATGTGGAAAGACTTCTGCTTCCTGGTCCATGGTGAGATACATGTTCCCTTTATTGCAACTCTGGGTCATTGGAAATAAATGACTCTGGCAACATTTCTGCAACAGTGTTCCTCTGGGAACATTTTGCTGTGCTTTTCCAGTATCACATTCATAAAATGCACAATAGGCAACATATTTTTAATTTTGCAGATAAAAATGCTTTTGCAACCATGCCATTTTAGTCCTTGAGCACTGAATTGAATGTTTAGGTAAAATTTAGCAGTGTTGTAGAAATGTAACCAGAGACACATACTATATATCCAGTGAGCATGAGATGACTTTTATATATTGTGAAAATATTAACTCCTATCACGTTCATGGTGGTATCTTTCATGCATTTTTGTTCTGGATGATCTGTATTTGAGCTGTTCTCCATGCTGTCTTCTTGTAGTGGACTTGCCTTTATACTTCCCTCGAGATCAACCCACCCTCACGTTTCAGTCTGTCTATCACTTCACCAGCAGTGGGCAGCTCTACTCTCAGGTGCAGAAATCGTACCCCTACAGTCCACGCTGGGATGGCAACGAGATGGCCAAGCGAGCCAAGTAAGAACAAATGCATTACGAATCCTCCCAACAAAGAGCTACCAGTAGTTTGCTCCCTTTGAAATGGTATTCCTCTCATTTGGTTTCCCTTCTTGCAGTCAAAGCCTACTGGAATAAGTAGTGTTCACCTTTGGACTTTTTTCACCTAGCCACTCCTCATAACTGGAGAGCAGTCTTTGTCCTGAGTGTAATAGATGTTAGTGATAATACATTTCTTCTTCTGTTTGTGTTCTCTGCTTGGATAACTTTTCCTTTGGCTTTCTGACTTGGCTTTAATCAAACAGTGATTTAGAAATGTAGTTTCCCTGATTACCTTCACCAGATTATTTAGTCTTTTCTGTAATTTGGCCTTATTGATTGTAGTTTGTATTCTCCATCTTTTTGAACATATATAAGTGTTGTAAGTTGTCAATATTTGTGATCAAACAGCAAATATTGTCACTAAAAATGTAACCGTTAATTTAAATCTTAACACATTAAATGAAGTAGTCTTGTATTTTTTAAATAAGAAAATATTGTTTTTCTAATAATTAGTCAAGTTAACATTCAGGAGGTGATTGCGGGTGATTTCACATGGACACAAGTTTCTACATGACACTGCTTTTGTCGTTACTCTTTCTCTTTCTTTTCTGTTTCTCTCACTCTCATTTTCTCTCTCCCACAGGTCCTACTTCAAAAGCTTTATCCCTCAGTTCCAGGAGGGGGCTTTTGCTAACGGAAAACTGTAAATTTACTGTATTAATTAGGATCTCTCTGATTTGAATGGAGGGTCTATGAACATGATGTACAGGAGTCAGCATGTCTGCCAACTGGTCCTCTTCAGTGCTCCGGCCCTCACAAGCAATGTCATTTGGTACTTTTAAAAGTACTGTGAATTTGTTTGTTTTTTGTATAATTTATATGCTATTTGTGTTTTCTCATGTTCTTTATAAATAGATTGCTTCAATAAATCAAGTTACTTTGCAGCTTTACTCGGTTTCTGGTTTTTGTTACTCTGATATGTTTTAAAATTAGTTGTACTTTTACAAGTTGTATTTTTGTACCCGTTTATATTTTAGGCAAATCTTATAAATCGTTAGCTTAACTGTATTAGTGTGCTATTTTGGAAACACTTCTACAGTAAGTTTCCGTTTATTAACATTCGTTAACTAATTGTAATAAATACTGTAATAAATGCATTACTTGTTAGTGCATTGCATTGCATTGTAAGTTATTGTTAATTAATCCATTAACTAATGTTAATTAATAGGGATAGGAACTCATTTTACAGTAGTAGATAACTCCAATAAGGCCATGCTTGGATGAATGTGAATATCTTGGATTTGATCAGAGCTACTGTCACTCAACTCACCTAGTTATTAGTATTTTGTAAACATAAATTGTGTTACTATTTATTACTAAGATCAGACAAAGCCTAAATGCTATATCTGTTAAATCTCATCTTTTCACTATTGAATTCTCTTTTTGGCTGTGTCAGGAGAAACCTTGAAATCTAAAATATCTAATCATTAACGCCAAGCAGAGTGGATAATTTGAGCCTTCAAATTCAGTCTAATACTTTAGGTCAGGGTTAGTTCAAATCCTTAAACCTAAGAAGGAAAAATGGTAGTAAAGATCCTTGGCCTATAGCAAACACTAAGTGGGAGTTCATCAGTACTTAACTTTAAGAGAGAGAAAGAGTTCAGCACAAAACTTGATGTTGGTTCAATACTGAGTTGCTTCACATCATTCATATATCCATACTAGTTTGTAAATGTGTAGTTTACAACGTGAAGTCGTGAAGTCGTCAAAAAGGTCATATTTCTTTCAAATAGTTTCCACAAAACTGGAAAAAGCATCTAGATCATGAGCACTTCTATTTCCAAAATTGTTCATTTTAGTCTTGTTTGTTTAATCTTGTAATTTGCCAAGGAGAATGTAGTTTTGGTTCCATATTGCATGTATGTGTGAGTGAGTGTCTGCATGTGTTGTTTGTTCTGATAGAAAAGTGTCTTGGCATGTCATCACTGTCAGCCCTGATTGCTTTTAAGCTTTTAACAGGGTTTCAGACATGAACCAGAACAAACCATATGTGTGTTAGTGTGTTTGTCAAGGGAGTGTAGACAAGAACGGGATGTGTGGGAGAGAAACTACAGCTGAGGGAGGGACAGAGAGAATGTGAGCTCGCTTGTTTTCATCATTAAGCGCAGGGGTCATTGTCAGGGGTCTTTGTTGGCCTGGGGGTCTGCCCTCTGCTAAATTAATTTTTGGTCGTGTAGGAGCTGTCATGTCTAATTGGGAACCACAGGATGAATGCATTTGGGGCATTTAATAGAATCAAGTCTCTTAATAAAAGAATTAATAACAAAATTATTTTTGTCTGTTTTCCCATGCTTCCACACTTGGCACTGTAACCTTTTCCGACCTGCTGCTAAACTGGCCTCATCAGACTGTGTGGACCCCCATTTAAGGTGATGTTGAGAGAGGTGAAGGAAAGGTTGATGGGCCCTTTAAGCCGAAACAGCATTTAGATTTGTTTCTTTTTTCAGCACCCACTCGATCAGATCTAGCGCTGCATTAACAGTAAAAGTACATTGCACAGTGCAGTACATTATGGATTGGGGGAAACAAAGTGCTTCCTCCAGTGTATTTCATGCACATGCCAGCAACTTTTATATCAAAGTCTACTTAATATCAAAGAGTTATAATAGGAATGCAGAGGAATAAACAGCTTAAATGAGGTGTGGTGTGAATCTGTTTCCAGAGACCTTGTTTTCTTTTTGCTCTCCACTTTTAGTGTCGGGGTCTTAGCTGCCAACTTTGCTTCTAATTCCCCAAATCCAGTAATCCTGCCTTATTTAAACCATCTTGATGGCAGCAGGCCACAGAAAATAAAAAGCTTGGCAGTCTAAATGATGCTTAGATTCATCAATTGCAACGGTATTGTCATTCCAAGCGGGTAAGTTAACCTTTGAAAGAATTGCTGCTGACAGTTTCAGTTGTTTAACTACGGGCTATTTTAAAATGTCTTTGAACCATCTGGTAATCTGCATTTACACATAGTTCTAAACAAGTTTAGAGAAGTCCCTGCCTCAACCACATTTCATGTTTACATGGGAAAACAAGTTGCAGTTTTCTCAGTATCCTAATGGTGATTATTTGAGAGATAAGAAGCAAATATGGATTAATTGAATTTAGACTAGATTTAGATTAATTGACCAACATCTGTATTTAAAATGGCTTTCACTAGGTGTTTATTATGATACTTTAGAGCTTATTTAGCAAGACTGTGAATGTGACGGAACTTTACTGTGACTTTTTGCCTCTGTCCTTACCTTTTTCCAAAAGCACATCATCCAAGAATTAATCAAAAGAGAGGCAGGAAAAGTCCAGACATTCAGATCCTCCCAAAACAGTCCACTTTCAACTCCGACATTAGAGTTTTGATGTCCACAATAAGAAAAAAAAGAGAAAACAAATGATTGAAAATCCTATTTGCCATCTTAGATCACCTCACTCCCTGGAGATGCTAAGAAGACAGGGCAGCGGCAAACATGAGAGGTAATTAGAGCGAAATGGGGAACATTATGAAGGCCTGAATATGTCAGAGCAAGGCTGAGGAAACACAGCCGCCGCCTTTGCCTGTTTACCAATTCGGAGCTCCCCAAGCTGTCAGGCCTGGCGATTTCATATGCAGTCACGGTTATTTAATACATTCCTCTGGAAGACAAAAGACAAACACATCATTAAAAGCAAGTCACTGAAACAAACATTTGTAGGGGAAAATGAGAGACAAAGTTTCCTGTTCTGGTAACTCAGGGATACTTTGCATCCTGATGTCTGCAAATTCAGAGTGACATTAGTGAGAGTTTATTTCCCTCTTCATCATCTCGTTCCTGTAGGGGAGAGGAGGGGGTGGCAGGGATTGAGGATTGTGGATTTCAGCGATGGCGACACTCGTATACGCGAATGGGGTTGTTGACGCGAGCCATGTTTGGGATGATGGAGCTGAGAGGCTTAGCTAATTTGGAAGAGTAGGGGAGATTTGAGGCCTTTTGTTGGAGCCTGTTTGATCTGTTGCAGGGGGGGGGGGGGCTCCGAGATGTCATGGAAATTTGAGAATTAGTCTTTTTCTTTGCCTCGCTTTGTCAATGTGCAAGATATTTTTCACCCCTGCTTGATAATAACTTCCACTCGTTAAGCCCTGATTGTTAATTGCTAATTACTCTCTTCCTAGCCATGCATCAAAAGGCAGGAGAGAGCCATACTAAGCGGATCAAACACGGTCTCTTTCTGGCTCTGGCTGGTTTCTGCTGTTGTCTCTCCCTCACGTTGTTAGGACTCTGTTTATTTATTTATTCTATTCTCTTCAGGATATGATTGGAGGTGTGGGGATGGGTGACAAGATGAATGCAGATTTTCTGCCATCTTCCTCTCGGCTGCAAATTGTAAGTGTTCGATTTTGACCTGTCATGGATTTACTGAAGCAAACCCCTCAGGTGCTTCAGCTCTGGCACACGGCTCTTGGCTTCCCCCAGTTTAACATGAAATTAAAGGAACTGACACTCCATTTGGAATGGAGCATTTGTCAGTGACTAAAGATATGGTCACTTCTTCATGCGAGTTCATTTATTTTAGGCATCTTATTTCCGAACTGCTTTTCCATCCTCAAAAAATTGTGCCCTTCCATGTTTCCCACATTCCTCCTACTCTCCGTGTGCGGTAGTGCCTGGCTGGCGGCAGTACCTGGTCAACTGTCAGGCTGGATTGAGCGTTGACCACTGTCAGGCTGGGAGATGTGTTTTGATGGCCTGTCTGGCTGATTGACCTGTCAGAAGGAGTGATGTATACAAGGTAGAGTCACATGGACAGGTGCACGCTGCAGATCAAAAGGCAGGAATCTTTTTAGGAGTTTTGTTAAGCCTATATTCTCTTCAAGAATATTTGTTTATTGTTGTTGAATTATTAGACCAGGCATTATTAGGCTAAATTGATATATCAGTAATGTGTAAATCTGTATACTACCCTGAAAAGTTGGGTTTTCAGACATATCCATGGCCAATATTTTTATAAATAATAAAAATTTATTAAATTCTTCTCTGCTTTCCATAATGTTTCTTGTTATTTAATGAATAATAATGAATCTTGTTATTAATTTTATAAAGAGACTTGATTCTATTAAATGCCCCAAATGCATTCATCCCATGGTTCCCAATAAGTTTGCTCTGGTTCTATATTTATTTAATATTATATTTATATTATAGAATTAATATAATTAATATAATTCATTGTTTATTTTATATTTATTTTAAATTAGCCAAAAAGAATGCATGTCTCACATCTGTTTATGAATTTGCAATTGCTACCTATAGCTGCCTGCATATAATTCAAGGCATTAATGTTTGTAAACTGTGACCTCTGTGCCAGTTGACCTCAGAGGGCTTTAGAAGGGGAGGCAGACAAGCAGTGCACAGCGAACAAAGTGAGGAGAGTTTGCAGAAGAACTGAGAAGCTCATGCCGAGTGCCTCAAACCCCCCTTAGCTGCTTAATTAAATTTTCCACTTTTCCACACTCGCATTAAGTTTTCATTCAACCGGACAGAATGGATGCTCCAAAGGAGTAAACCCCAGAGAGGGACACTGCTCCCTGACTATTCTACTTCCTATCCAAAAGAAATACGTATATAGTTGTATATGAAAGGTAAATAAATCCCTATGCCAAAGGAAATTGGATAGGTTCACAGTAACACAAAATCTATTTATATTTCTGTGAATGGCACTTGCATTGTATGTCTCACCTCTCCTGTTTTTTAGGCTTATTATTGAGTGTTATACAAAGGCAGGTGGAGACAAGTGAAGTTAAACTCATGTACAGACAGGTCAATTGAGAAGAGACTCCTGCTCCTGCTGTCAACATGGTTTGTTCTCTTTAGGATTGTCAGAGGGCCCTTACATCATGAAGAGATGATGCAAGAAATAAAAGAAAATAAGATTATATTATTAGTTATTGCATCAACAATGTACAATCATGCATTTTTACTGAGCCAAGCTTGAGTTATTTCATACAGTGCCATGCAAAAGGCACAACTAACTTGGATCTGTTTTACTGAGTAGGAGAAACCCATACCCTAAAATCCAAAAATGTCCATAATAAAACTTATAGCTCCAGTTCTATATGCAGATTGGCAAATTTCTGCAGTGCTAAAACACACAATATAGTGATAGCTTATGCTTCCTGTTAACTTCTTTCTACAACATATCAAGATTTATTTGTTTCCAATGAAGCATAAACATTGGAACATTCTCACATTATTCCATATAAAACTTGCCAGGTTGATTGAATGCTGTCATTAAAGCAAAAAGGGGAATATACCAATAACTAATGTCGTCTTTATACTGAAAATGTGGCACAGAACCAGCAACCTAAGCAGCTTCTACACCACAAACAATAAATAAATAATTACCATGTATTAACATGGGAATTGCAATCACAAAGGTGTTTTTAAAAAGCCATGCTTTACATATTTTGTTACTAATATAGAAACATGATGAATGTTATAAAATATATACTCTGTCATGGCTATGCCGAAAGTTTAAGGCTACATCACAGTCACTTTTGATAATAAGTGAGATGATATGACTGCTATTATACGACTTTTGTGTGGCACTGAGTCTGAATTTGGAGCAGACACAAAGCCTTTCAATGCAGACTTAACTGTATAAAGGTGCCCTAAGAATATGTTAAATTATTTTCATTTTTTAAATTAAAATTTCCACTCTAATTTTTTACTTATAAAATGTATTAAGAGAAACCTTAGTTACATCAGGGACTAAATCATCTAAAAATATATAATTTAACTCAACTTTAAGTTGTAATGCTAATTTGTGACATAAAAATTTTAAGTATGTAGCAACAGTTCATAAAAAAGTTAAAAGAGTGGTTGTGCTAAATTGTGTGTGACTTATATGCTATAATACATTGACAATATAGCACCCAATTTCTTGAAGTACATCTATATTTAAAACAACAAGGACACATTTGTTCTTTAACCCCTCCTTAGCAAATTACAATTGCAGTTAATATGTAACAAATTTGCCTCAAACTGTTTGCCACAAGTCAAGTCAAGTCACCTTTATTTAACAAAATACATTGCGTCAAAGCAACTGAAAAACATTCATTAGGAAAACAGTGTGTCAATAATGCAAAAAAAGGCTCATTCGAATCTGTGGCAAGGTTTGCTTAGACTTAGACATATCGACGACATGCATACAAGTTTACAGGAACCTTATCAGATTAGACAGCCCAAAATTTGGTCCACACTTGTGCTCCAAACAAATTAATTAGGATTCTATGAGGCTTGCTTCTCATCTCTATACATATTCATACTTCACGTAGATCTTAAAGAGCAACCCCAGTTGCGTTCTGAAACGATTTTCTCCATTGTGTTCAGCAACCTTTATAAAAAGCACTCGGAAAGCAGCACCTGACAAAACAATTCGCAAAACAAGGGGATAGAAGATGTGAAAACTCTCAGATATACCTCTGCATCTTTCCTCTACTGCCCTCTTGGAATAAAAGCTCACTGTGATTGGTCATATTTGCCTTGGCCAAACACCGAAGGTTTACGGGAAGACCCTTTTGCAGTAAAGACCAATGCTAAATCTTTCTGTCCCTCTTTAAAGTCCCCCCACCTCTCCTATTTCTACTCCATTTGTTAAGTTCTTCCACTATACGCTCCTGCTTTCCATCCTCCTCTTTGTTTTTAAGTGGCCATTACTTCGTTCTGTCGTTCTTTGTTTTGAGTCAGCCACGCGTTTGTGACGCATTTCCTTCCATTGTAACAGGAACCGATTCTCGTAGTAATAACTCTTTCAGAACCAGGGTCAAAGCCGCAGTTTGTGTATGGGTACATTCAGCGTACTGCCAGCAAAAAATTTTTTAAGAATACTGGCAAGCATAAAAAATTATTGTCAACTTTATAAAGGAAGAACGTTGTTCAGTAACAGGGCATGATGTCAAAAAGAATTCCTGCACACATCACATTCTTCCCTGTCTAAATAGATCCTGACCACTGGGCTATAGACAGCAGGTGGTGGAAATATAAGTAAATAAAGAATGCTCCATTCCGTGACAACTCTTGAGTTTTGAAGACAAGTCTCTAGGATTTCTCTATTCACAAACACATAAACAAGAAAATAAATGTGAAGTTGCCTGGCTATAGAATTTTTTGTCTTTCACACAGCCTTCATTGTTCTCAGCTATAATAGTAAGTTATGAAGATGCTCCTCTGTGTGTTTACCATTGAAATGGTAATTCAGAATAATCATGAACTCTTTTATAATTTAATATTTTTGCTTCAGTATGTTGTCTTTGTTATGGAGTTGTTTATCTTTGTCTCAGTGAAAGCAAGAAACGACTACAATGAAGTGCCGTAATAGCAGATGTTTAAATTTCAGCTGGTGGTTTTGCTTGAAGAATTATTGTCTTCAAGCAAAACAAGTCTTTTATACACAGGGATATTATTTACAATAGACAAACCAAGGCCATGTTTCCTACTTTTCTGTAATGCGATTGGCTTAATCAGTGGAAATGTTCCAGCATGAATTCATTTTCTATCCTCTGAGTTTCATATTCCCTCCAGCCCTAGAATGTTCACATTGTGTCTCTGTTCTGTTTCAGACCAGTCTACATTAGTTGCCAGGGAAACCTGCAAATAAAATTTCAAAAGATCAATGAAGTATTAATCTAGATCAGGTGTTTTCACCAGTCAGTAATCCACAAAGCACTTGCTCACCGGCCTTCACCCAGGACTCCCAGGCAGATCGTGACATTAATTAGGTGTGCCAGTGCCACCAAATCTACCTCATATTGCATATTGTTGAAAGGCAACAATTTGGGGGATTCATGTATGTAAATCAGTTTGCGCTATGTCAATAAAATATGTGAAAATATTATTTTAATACTACATTGTTTTGTTACTGGTTTAAAGAGCTCATCGGATGCCCACTTTCCACAAGTTGATATAGATAGATAGATAGATAGATAGATAGATAGATAGATAGATAGATAGATAGATAGATAGATAGATAGATAGATAGATAGATAGATAGATAGATAGATAGATAGATAGATAGATAGTTACATACATGTAACAGCAACAACAAAAACACAAAAAGGTGAATGTTCAACTTTGTAGCCTATTAAGGATTGAAATTGCAGATGGTACAAAGCTCTTTTTGAAACGAGCCCTTCTCCATGTTAGGGTCCTGTATCTTCGCCCGGAGGGCAAGAGAGTGAAGTGGAAGTTGAGGGGGTGCTCTGGGTCTGTTATTATTGTCCGGGCAAGGCGGGCTATTGCTCTGTCATTGAGTTCTGAGATGTTGGGTGTAGGGGAGTGTATTATTTTTGAAGCTATGTATGTGATTTTATTCAGTTTGTTTCTGTTGGTGACTGACAGCATGGTGTAAAAACTGGTGGAGCAGTATAACAGAAGATGAGGGGCAATGTAAAGGGAACTTAGTTTTCGTAGAATATGCAGACGCTGTTGGGAGTGTTTATGGATGTCCTTTATGTGATAGTCAAAAGTGAGCTTGTTATCCAGGGTGAGTCCAAGATATTTGAATTTCTCAACCTGTTCTATCATGTTGCCATGAATGGAGATCCGACTGAGACTGGGTGCATTAAAGACCAGTTCTTTTGTTTTCTCAACATTGAGATGGAGAAAATTGTCTGATATGATATGATTCTTTAGGGTCTTTACGGAAATTCTGTAACATAGTTTGGTTAACATTTCTCAGCAGTAGTGTAAAACAACTCCCTTTTTACCCTGTCAAAAACGGCTCTTTTCAGAGCAAGCCATTTTGTAACATTTTCCTTTAAATGCAAATGAGCTCTGCTGACCCCACCCCTCTCTTCCGAGCAGCTCTCTGAGGGACTGTTTACTTTAGCTGCATTAATCATGAAACTTGCTAATTAATATATTATTAGGAAATGCGATTTGCAAAGATTTATTAAAAAACCTTATACTCATTTCTGTTGGTGAAGCTGGCTCGCGAATTATTCATGCGAACATAGATGCATTTAGGTAGATCGGGGGTGCATTCCCTTCAGAAATAAACATAATCCACTGCGACTTCAGCAGCTCAGATGTTGGGAGAAAATGATGACTGCTATGTTCATTATTACATCCAACAACAGAACACCTCAATAATTTAGGAGTCATTCTTGTCTACATCTGCTTTGGAGGTGAAACAATAGCGGACTGATGACAGCTAACTCAGGGCGGGTCTAAGGTAAGATGCCAGTCCAGTCTTTGCTGAAACCCCACTGTCAATCAAACTATCGTGGGAGGGGTCTGTCTGTATCTGAGATCAGCTCGATTGAGTCTGTCCTCACTGCAAAACACAAGATCCAGGGGGTGTGGTTGGATCCAGATCCAACTCATCCCACCTTATGTATACCTAAACCTACTCGTCTCCACCCTCTGATCCCTAAACCCACCCATCTCCACCCCTAAACCTATCAATCTCTACCCCCTAGATGTGGATCCAACCACACCCCCTGGATCTTGTGTTCTGCATTGACCAGGCGGGAAGGAAGTTGACCGGAAGTTGAAGTCGGCCGCGTGCCCCCATCTTGTAGCAGAACTTCACTTGCGTTAGCATCCCATTGACTCCCATTCATTTTGGCGTCACTTTGACAGCGAATAACTTTACATCTGAGGCGTTTAAAGACTCCATTTGTCCATTATTTATTTCTAAAGATACACGACAATGTATAAAGGGCTCCATTACCTTCTATGTTACATTATGGCCCCGTAGAAACAGTTTTTGTAAAAATAGGCTAACGATTGCGTCATAACCACTCGACTCTCTGTCCCACAGTAGAGAAATTACCATACAGACAGGAGGAGAAGCTCGCAGGCAATCGGGGAGACGTCAAGAGAGAAGCCCATAGATACAAGCCCTGGCGTTACATTTTAAAATACTATAATTAATCAGAATACTTACTCCTGCTCACTCACGCCAAAGAACTCCCCGCTCAAGCTCGCCGTCTCTGCAAAATTAACGATGGCAGTTTGCACGCACAGCTACTAGAAGATTTACATCTGTCAGACAGGTTGCTGACATCATCAAGCTTAGTTTGAGTCTGCGCGTCAGAAACGGAAGTGCTAAAAATCGCTAAAAATGGGCTTCACTTGTCTCAATTGAGTTCCAATGGGGTCGCTGTTTCCATTTCTTTTACTGTCTATGGCATTGACGGACTACTAAGGCTCAATTTAAAAAAGTGGAAATGATTTAACAAGATATATATATATAATTTAAAAAAAAACACTCATGGATTTTTAACATTATAGGGTAGTTGTGGTACACACACTGCCAACTCACATTTCAGTTCAAACAACTTGTCAATGTCAATGTCAATGTCACCTTTATTTATATAGCGCTTTAAACAAAATACATTGCGTCAAAGCAACTGAACAACATTCATTAGGAAAACAGTGTCAATAATGCAAAAATGATAGTTAAAGGCAGTTCATCATTGGATTCAGTTATGTCATCTCTGTTCAGTTAAATAGTGTCTGTGCATTTATTTGCAATCAAGTCAATGATATCGCTGTAGATGAAGTGTCCCCAACTAAGCAAGCCAGAGGCGACAGCGGCAAGGAACCGAAACTCCATCGGTGACAGAATGGAGAAAAAAACCTTGGGAGAAACCAGGCTCAGTTGGGGGGCCAGTTCTCCTCTGACCAGACGAAACCAGTAGTTCAATTCCAGGCTGCAGCAAAGTCAGATTGTGCAGAAGAATCATCTGTTTCCTGTGGTCTTGTCCTGGTGCTCCTCTGAGACAAGGTCTTTACAGGGGATCTGTATCTGGGGCTCTAGTTGTCCTGGTCTTCACTGTCTTTCAGGGATATAGAGGTCCTTTCTAGGTGCTGATCCAGCATCTGGTCTGGATACGTACTGGATCCGGGTGACTGCAGTGACCCTCTGATCTGGACACAGACTGGATCTGGTGGCCACGTTGACCTCGGAACAAGAGAGAAACAGACAAATATTAGCGTAGATGCCATTCTTCTAATGATGTAGCAAGTACATAGGGTGTTATGGGAAGTGTTTCCGGTTCCGGTTGACCTAATTAATGCAGCCTAAAAATCCTTTAACGGATTTGGATAATAAGAGCATATTAGTATGTTATGTGTATGCCAGGTTAAAGAGATGGGTCTTTAATCTAGATTTAAACTGCAAGAGTGTGTCTGCCTCCCGAACAATGTTAGGTAGGTTATTCCAGAGTTTGGGCGCCAAATAGGAAAAGGATCTGCCGCCTGCAGTTGATTTTGATATTCTAGGTATTATCAAATTGCCTGAGTTTTGAGAACGTAGCGGACGTAGAGGATTATAATGTAAAAGGAGCTCATTCAAATACTGAGGTGCTAAACCATTCAGGGCTTTATAAGTAATAAGCAATATTTTAAAATCTATGCGATGCTTGATAGGGAGCCAGTGCAGTGTTGACAGGACCGGGCTAATATGGTCATACTTCCTGGTTCTAGTAAGAACTCTTGCTGCTGCATTTTGGACTAGCTATAGTTTGTTTACTAAGCGTGCAGAACAACCACCCAATAAAGCATTACAATAATCTAACCTTGAGGTCATAAATGCATGGATTAACATTTCTGCATTTGACATTTTGAGAACGTAGCGGACGTAGAGGATTATAATGTAAAAGGAGCTCATTCAAATACTGAGGTGCTAAACCATTCAGGGCTTTATAAGTAATAAGCAATATTTTAAAATCTATGCGATGCTTGATAGGGAGCCAGTGCAGTGTTGACAGGACCGGGCTAATATGGTCATACTTCCTGGTTCTAGTAAGAACTCTTGCTGCTGCATTTTGGACTAGCTGTAGTTTGTTTACTAAGCGTGCAGAACAACCACCCAATAAAGCATTACAATAATCTAACCTTGAGGTCATAAATGCATGGATTAACATTTCTGCATTTGACATTGAGAGCATAGGCCGTAATTTAGATATATTTTTGAGATGGAAAAATGCAGTTTTACAAATGCTAGAAACGTGGCTTTCTAAGGAAAGATTGCGATCAAATAGCACACCTAGGTTCCTAACTGATGACGAAGAATTGACAGAGCAACCATCAAGTCTTAGACAGTGTTCTAGGTTATTACAAGCAGAGTTTTTAGGTCCTATAATTAACACCTCTGTTTTTTCAGAATTTAGCAGTAAGAAATTACTCGTCATCCAGTTTTTTATATCGACTATGCAATCCATTAGTTTTTCAAATTGGTGTGTTTCACCGGGCTGTGAAGAAATATAGAGCTGAGTATCATCAGCATAACAGTGAAAGCTAACACCATGTTTCCTGATGATATCTCCCAAGGGTAACATATAAAGCGTGAAGAGTAGCGGCCCTAGTACTGAGCCTTGAGGTACTCCATACTGCACTTGTGATCGATAGGATACATCTTCATTCACTGCTACGAACTGATGACGGTCATATAAGTACGATTTAAACCATGCTAATGCACTTCCACTGATGCCAACAAAGTGTTCAAGTCTATGCAAAAGAATGTTGTGGTCAATTGTGTCAAACGCAGCACTAAGATCCAATAATGTCAATGTCAATGTCACCTTTATTTATATAGCGCTTTAAACAAAATACATTGCGTCAAAGCAACTGAACAACATTCATTAGGAAAACAGTGTCAATAATGCAAAAATGATAGTTAAAGGCAGTTCATCATTGGATTCAGTTATGTCATCTCTGTTCAGTTAAATAGTGTCTGTGCATTTATTTGCAATCAAGTCAACGATATCGCTGTAGATGAAGTGTCCCCAACTAAGCAAGCCAGAGGCGACAGCAGCAAGGAACCGAAACTCCATCGGTGACAGAATGGAGAAAAAAACCTTGGGAGAAACCAGGCTCAGTTGGGGGGCCAGTTCTCCTCTGACCAGACGAAACCAGTATTTCAATTCCAGGCTGCAGCAAAGTCAGATTGTGCAGAAGAATAAAACTAATAGAGAGATACACCCACGATCAGATGATAAGAGCAGATCATTTGTAACTCTAGGGAGAGCAGTCTCAGTACTATGATACGGTCTAAATCCTGACTGGAAATCCTCACATATACCATTTTTCACTAAGAAGGAATATAATTGTGTGGATACCACCTTTTCTAGTATCTTGGACAGAAAAGGGAGATTCGAGATTGGTCTATAATTAACTAGTTCTTTGGGGTCAAGTTGTGTTTTTTTGATGAGAGGCTTAATAACAGCCAGTTTGAAGGTTTTGGGGACATATCCTAATGACAATGAGGAATTAATAATAGTCAGAAGAGGATCTATGACTTCTGGAAGCACCTCTTTTAGGAGCTTAGATGGTATAGGGTCTAACATACATGTTGTTGGTTTAGATGATTTAACAAGTTTATACAATTCTTCCTCTCCTATGGTAGAGAATGAGTGGAACTTTTCCTCAGGGGGTCTATAGTGCACTGTCTGATGTGATACTGTAGCTGACGGCTGAATGGTTGCAATTTTATCTCTAATAGTATCGATTTTAGAAGTAAAGTAGTTCATAAAGTCATTACTGCTGTGGTGTTGGGAAATGTCAACCCTTGTTGAGGCTTTATATTTCGTTAATTTAGCCAATGTATTGAATAAATACCTGGGGTTATGTTTGTTTTCTTCTAAAAGAGAAGAAAAGTAATCGGATCTAGCAGTTTTAATGCTTTTCTATAGGATATGTTACTTTCCCGCCAAGCAATACGAAATACCTCTAGTTTTGTTTTCCTCCAGCTGTGCTCCATTTTTCGGGCTGCTCTCTTTAGGGTGCGAGTATGCTCATTATACCATGGTGTCAAACTGTTTTCCTTAACCTTCCTTAAGCGTAAAGGAGCAACTTTATTTAAAGTGCTAGAAAAGAGAGAGTCCATAGTTTCTGTTACATCATCAAGTTGTTCTGAGGTTTTGGATATGCTAAGGAATTTTGATACATCAGGAAGATAACTTAAAAAGCAGTCTTTTGTGTTAGAAGTGATTGTTCTTCCATACTTGTAACAAGAAGTAGAATTTACAATTTTGGCTATATGAATTTTGCAAAGAACTAAATAATGATCTGAGATATCATCACTTGGCTGAATAATTTCAACACCATCAACATCAATTCCATGTGACAGTATTAAATCTAGAGTATGATTTCGACAATGAGTAGGTCCTGAAACGTGTTGTCTAACACCAATAGAGTTCAGAATGTCTATAAATGCTGATCCCAATGCATCGTTTTCATTATCAACATGGATATTAAAATCACCAACTATTAAAACTTTATCTGCAGCCAGAACTAACTCGGATGTAAAATCACCAAACTCTTTAATAAAGTCTGTATGGTGCCCTGGTGGCCTGTATACAGTAGCCAGTACAAACATAACAGGGGATTTATCATTAACATTTGTTTCTTTGGATAATGTTATATGAAGTACCATTACTTCAAACGAGTTATACTTGTAGCCTGCCCTCTGAGAAATCCTGAAAACGTTGTTATAAATTGAAGCAACACCTCCACCTTTGCCTTTTAGACGTGGCTCATGTTTATAACAGTAATCTTGGGGGGTGGACTCATTTAAAATAATGTAATCATCAGGTTTTAGCCAGGTTTCTGTCAAACAGAGTACATCTATATTATGATCAGTGATCATATTATTTACAAAAAGTGTTTTCGTAGAAAGGGATCTGATATTCAATAAGCCAAGCTTTATCATTTGTTTATCCATATTGCTTCTGTTTTTTATTTGTTGAACCTCAATTAAATTGTTAATCTTAACTTGGTTTGGACGTTTTTTGTATTTTCTAGTTCAGGGAACAGACACAGTCTCTATAGTGTGATATCTAGGTGAAAGAGACTCTATGTGCTGAGAATTAACTGACCTCTGTGACGGGAGGCAGCTAGCAGACGGTCGGTTTAGCCAGTCTGTCTGCTTCCTGACCTGGGCCGCAGTTAGTCAAGTATAAACACTAAGACTATTTGCCATATTTCTAGAGAGAAGAGTGGCGCCACCCCAGGAGGGATAAAGACCATCTCTTTTAAACAGGTCAGGTCTGCCCCAAAAGCTCGTCCAATTGTCTATGAAACCTATGTTATTCTGTGGGCACCACTTAGACATCCAGCCATTGAGTGATGACAATCTGCTATGCATCTCATCACCACGGTAAGCAGGGAGGGGACCAGAGCATATTACAGTGTCTGACATCGTGCTTGCAAGTTCACACACCTCTTTAATGTTATTTTTAGTGATCTCCGCCTGGCGAAGTCGAACATCATTAGCGCCGGCATGAATAACAATCTTACTGTATTTATGTTTAGCATTAGCCAGCACTTTTAAATTTGCCAAGATGTCAGGCGCTCTGGCTCCCGGTAAACATTTGACTATGGTGGCTGGTGTCTCTATATTCACGTTCCGTACAATAGAATCACCAATAACTAGAGCACTTTCATCAGGTTTCTCAGTGGGTGCATCACTGAGTGGGGAGAACCTGTTTAATGTTTTGATCGGAACAGAAGAGCGGTGTTTTGACCCACGACTACGCTGCCTCACCGTCACCCAGTTGCCCAGCTGCTGGGGCTCTGTTTCCGGAACCGAACAATGTACAGGAATCCCTGAGCTAGACGCATCCAAAGCCGTATCTAGAGCCCTAACATTCTTACTGTCCTCAATTAAAGTTTGGATGCGTGTCTCTAATTCTGAAATCTTCTCTGTCAGCCTAACTATTTCCCTGCATTTATCACATGTGAATCCCTTATCAGCGACAGAGATAGATAAACTGTACATGTGGCAAGAGGTGCAAGTAACAATGACGGGAGAAGCCATTACTCACCGTGCTTGATGAAATATTCTTACTGCGGTTGTTTGATGAACTTGTGAAAAACTGGAGCGAGGGAGAGGAGAAAAGAAAACAGCGATAGGTTCGAATGAAAACGCTAATGACAAGCTAACGAGTGCTAACGCTTTGCAGGTGTACTGCACTCACGGATATAAAATAAAAGTGAACGATCAAAGTTAATCTGATAAGATTGATCGATAATATCAGAAATATGGTGTGAATTAAGTTATATTTTGTAAACTTGTAAAAGTTCATGTAGCATCCAATGACCCCTTTAACTCACCCATCATTTTCCCCATTGGGCACTGAAGTAACAGTTTAATATGTGATAAACCATAAGTAAAAGTTATATTGCATACATACCTTTCCCCATGTGCCTTCGTTGTATTTACCTCACAGTACAGCACGTGCATTCAGGGGCTAGAGACGTTATCAGATTAGAATGAATGCGTCTCATATTAAATCTGGGTTAAGGAGCTAATCCATTTATCAGTATATTGCCCTCATGACCAAGTTAATGCTATGGTTTATGGACACATGCGATGGAGTATTGAATATGAAAATGGTATTCTGAAATAGTAACATTTTCGTAAGGGTATAGAAATTACACATAAATCCTAGTATGTAGTTGAGCTTCTGTGCATACTGTATGAGTTCCGCCAGTTTTCTGTGCACGCAACTGTTTATTGCAGTTGCCGATGGTATAAGACTAAAAATCGGCGCATTAATTTACCCTGCGAACAGCTATAATTTTCTTTCCATAAGAAGAGATCAGAACTGCGCCAGACGATGAGTGACGCTCACAATCACCGGGAACGTGTGTCACTTCTGTTCTCGTTCTTTTCCATCAGTGTTGCCAGATTGGAAATGTCCAAGTATCTTACCAGAAGTTCAAAATTATCGTATTTGGAAGAAAATGATCGTATATGAGTCAAAAGAGTTATTTATCTATTCTAAACCAACAACATTTTGAGTGAGACAAAATACTATCCCTTTATTTTCAGTTACTGTCTGCGACGCGGCGCATATTAAAACATATTAAAATGATTTTTAACACTTGCTTTGTCGTGTTCCGTGAAGAAGGAATTTAGCTGTTGCTGCGTGGTGCAGTTATAACTCCACATCTGAGCCGCTGTCATCTGAATCCTGCGTGTTGCCAGATGTTGAAGGAGTTCTTGCTGTCATGTACCGCAACTAGTGCTCGTTGGCTTTAAAGCAGGGCACTCTCCTGCATTCTTAACACACCCCCAGGTGCACACGAATGCATTTAGAGTGTCTATAATGAGCCAATTTCGTGTATGAGTAAAGAAGCCCTATGACTGCAACTACCATCATTTAAATTTTCATAAAATTCTGAAATTATCGTACATTACGGGATTTTTTTCATTATTGATCGTACATCGTACAGAGGTAAAAATAATCGTACAAATATGATAATTATCGTACGTCTGACAACACTGTTTTCCATAATGCTCAGATTAGATGGCACAAAAGTATAGAGAAACATAAACGACAGTCCTTCGCATATATAAAGGCATTGACACACACACACACACACGCACGAGTTATCAAGCATATTTACATTTATCATAATATATTGCTTATTATTATTAGTCTCATGTCAATTAATTTATTTTGTATATCCAACCCACTGAAGTAAGCTAGTTATCAGTCTTATTATGGGTATGTCTTGGGCACTGGTGTTTACTCATACGTTCTCTTCATAGGCTACTCTTTCATACTCGAAATAAATTAACGCAAAACAAACTCGTATGAAACGGATGGTTACTGCAGTATTCAAATATTTCCTCTTTTTTGTTTATGGCTGGCAGTGCATTAGGGCGACATGTCAATGTTTCCCCAACATTGGTTCAAAACCCGACTACAACTGTGGTAAAATTGTCATTTTTGGTTGCATTTATAAACACCATCTTCATAATATTATGAATCCACAACATGCATTTCTAAATATATATATAAAAAAACATCCAATAGGCTACCTACACAAAATAGCATGGACCCCACGTTGGAATGTAAAACTCAAATCTAAAGTGTTGATATTATACAATTGATAATCCCCCTCCCCCAATAAACTTTATTGTACCACTGGCGACATCTATCTGTTCTCCGGGCTATAAGGGTGAGTTTGATCCAGACTGGATACACAATTATGTCTGAAGAATTGTGATAAATGGGTTGAAAAACTGTTATGATGCATAAAAGAATTGGAAAATACAACAACAAAAATACTGAATTGAGAATCTTGTTTCGAACTCTCGAAAAAGTGAAAAACCAAAACTCCATGGTGACTAGGGAATTTTAAGAGCAACTGCACATGCATGTTCGCACCATAGACTGTATAAAAACATGTACGTAGTGTCCGTGACGTCAACCGTAGACTCCTGAAGAGAGTTTTTGAAGCCTAAAGTGTGCAGAGCCAGCCGTCGCCATCTTGGCAGCGCGTGACCGCGCGACTCTCCCGGACAATCGAAAATGGGCAAAAGGGCGGGAGCTGGTTGCTGAAGCCACGCCCACCTAGCGCGACGGCTGTGACAGCAGTGGCAATTCACCTGTCACTCAAGTGGCCACGCCCTTAATTATGCAGAACTTTAAGGCTTAATATAATTTAAATGGATGAGTTATAAAAAAAATTCACCCCCCTCACAGTTGTCATGAAGGGCAAAATTAGCTATATAGACCAAAATCATTTTTTGCACCAGGCTGAAAACATGTTTTTTTTCTGCTGTAAAGTTGGGCATTTTAACATGGGGAGTCTATTGGCTTTTGACTCTCTTTTGCAGCCAGCCTCAAGCGGCCAGTCGATGAATTGCAATTTTAGTCAATTCCTTATTGGCTTCACTAGAGAGAGCGGGAGGTTGCCGCTCGGTTCGCACATTAAAAATCGCACACATGGTTCCGAGAGCACCATGCGGACCGCAAAGCTGTGCTCTGCTGTCACTGTATATGAAACTCACGACCACCTCTACACACTCTCCCTGTGTTCCGTGCGCTCAGGCCCCAAGAGCATGTGTCCACAGACCACCCGGTGAAAGTTAAAGGTGGGGAAAGAGGGGAGGGAATCCTTGACGCGTCTTCATCGTGCCTTTACCAAGGAAACCTTATGCGCGTGTGCTCTGACGCAACTGCCCATTTTTGGAAACATGCGTCAATGGTCGAATCCAACTGTGAAATGGGGGTGGCTTAGAAAAGCAAACAAGTTTAAAGGAAATTAAAGCATTTTAAACATTTCTCAATTGCTCAGTGAAATATATAATTGGGAATTTACCCATATTCTTTCATAAACGTTTTACTGGACAGTAATGCCTGGCAGTGATTATGTACAATATGTATGCTGCCACCCCTATTTTGCTGTGCGCCTTATCAAGGCTGTGACGCGTAGACGCAGGTTGGCGTTGATAAGCGGAGCTACGAAGTAGAGTAGTGCCATTGAAGTGAGTCATCTAACGACGTGACCTGTAGAAGTAGCACTGAAGTTCACTTAGTCGCCAAAATCAGCTCAACAAAGTCCAGAGCGGTACACTCATCACAGCCGTGAGTCAGTGCTATAGGGACAGGACTAAACCTACGAGAGCACAGAGTTCACTGAAGAAAAGTAGGTGCTTCACAGATTTTTTTTTCTTCATTTCATCTGCTTCTACTAGAACATCTCAGTAGCGATGAATATTAGGCATTAGGTTTACACGGGAACATCTATTTATTGGACTGTTAAAGAGACTACAGAATTTGAGAGCGTTGACTTCTCTAATAATATAATATTACACAGATATTCCTGGATTTAACATAATGACCATTAAGAAGTATTTTGAATATAATTTTTAGATTAGGTATAAAGGAATCGCTTTGCTTGGAAGTGCTTTTTTGCCACTGGAGACACTGGTCGTGTGGGAATTCATTATCAAGCTTCTGAAATTTCCTCCTCTTTCTCTGGATCATGTACCAGGATTACATCGGGACATACGACACATCCTCCCGCGGCAGCAGCAGCTCACCGGCGCACCCGGACACCAGCCCCATTCCTGCCTCCAACTATCAGGTAGCCTAATGTGCTTGAGTGTCCTCATGGCACTTTACATGTTTACACTATTCGGGTTTACATGAATAGTCCTGGTACAATGTTATCAGAATTAATTCCAAACTGACAGGTAACGATATGCACTTATGCAGAGCATATTCTCTTCACACACTTTACATCACAGTGCGCATACTGCATATACTAAACAATGTGTTGTTAAACAACAATGGCAATATG
Source organism: Carassius carassius (assembly GCF_963082965.1). NCBI lineage: Eukaryota > Metazoa > Chordata > Actinopteri > Cypriniformes > Cyprinidae > Carassius > Carassius carassius. The sequence goes on from NC_081786.1 coordinate 24,577,354, forward strand.
CAATTAGAAGCAGATCCGCTAAATAATAACACTTTAGCACATATTAAACTGCGATGCAAAATGGGACCAAACTTTCTCTACACCGAGGACTTGGTCATTGGAAGTTGGCATTGGCTTTCATTTTCATTATGTGAACTAAATTAGGCTACATTCAGTGGCCCTGTATGAATGTTTTTGATTAAAAAAGCAACGCAAGTGTTATAAGTGGTTAAAAAACTTGACACTTGATTATTGAATAGACGGACGATGCGCCCTTACCTTAAGTAGGCTATGTATGTATGCCTACCGTAAGAATACAGTGTATGCTACATTTTTATCTATATAACTGTTTTCTGAATTGCTAGGTTTTAAAATAATCGTATCCGATCATTATTTTCAAAAGAAAGTGCACGAAGGACGCACATGCATATCCGCAAAATGCGTAAAATCCAATCAGAGGAATCCGTCTCGCTCTCTTAATAAATGATTCCCAGAGTTTTTCGTTGTTGTTGTTTTGCCCTTCTTGCAGTCTATCGTTTTGTTAAGACAGTGCACATGTTGGAACCCATAACATTATGTTTCCGTGGAATTAGGCATGTTGTCGGATAAGGGTAGCAGTGGCGTGGGTGGTGTGCGTAATGTGAAATAAACCCACGGAGAGTGCGTACGTAGTGGCCACAGGATGCCACACTTCCGGGACTTCCACATAAGCTATTGCGTTTTACTAACCTTCAGAACATTTCATTTGTTTATCTGAAAGAAAAAGAAATAATAATAATAATAATGTTAACCCTTTAACCGTAGTTGAACTGTAAAGCTTAGGGTGGAGACAATTAAGCCAGTTCGGATTTCGAGAGCATATGAAAATGTAAAAAGATAAGACCAGTGAGAGCTTGCCTACCTAAATGAATATATTGTACACAAACGCTGGGTTATACATTTTTAAGGACCGACTAGAACTGGCTGATATGGCGAATTTAAAGAAATGGCAATAGACTGTATAATTGAAAACAATGTTTTTTTTTCTAGTCACATAATCATACATAAGTAAATGCATGTTATATATATATATATATATATATATATATATATATATATATATATATATATATATATATATATATATATATATACACACACACACACATATATGTGTGTGTGTGTGATGGAAATAATAGGATATAGCCTATGCTTAAATAGTCTATACTTAAAAATGGGGTGGGGTGGGGGAGTTACATTAAATTACACTTTATTTAATTATTATAATTTATAATTTAGTATAAACCTTGTTGCAAATAATGTTAATCACATACATTGTAATATATCATTATCACATGTCTATGGCTATACCAGGAGTGTTGCATTGAATGCATTATATATATTACATGTTTCAAGTAAAGTTTTCTAACAGCTAAGAAGTTTAGGCAATTTTGTGAGAATTTTCCGATCTCGACCACAGCGCGAATGAATGGGAGCTTGTGCACCGGTCAGTTTGGCAACTTGTTCTCCAGATTGGTATTTTAATCACATCTGGTACGTTAAACAGCCCGTCAGAAATTCCCGAGCATCATCGTCTTGTAGGGTTGCTGTTTTAACTACTAAACCCATGGAATAAACTGCCCCCTTTCGATTCCAGCATGCGCTCTTTTGACTCCTTAGGGGGAAAATCAAGTGAAGGGCAAAATGCTGGTACATTTCAGGAGAAATTAGCGCAACGCGGTAATTTCGCAACACAACAGAGCTTCATGGAATGATTCAGTAAGATGTTTATATGTTGACCTTCCCTTCTCGGTCGCTTGTGATGGACTCGATGAGAAATAGACGCAACAGTTCCTGGAAGGTAGTGGAGTCTTTCGCAATACTGAGTTGTAGAAAATTCTTCTCTACCACCGTAAAGAAACACTATACTTTTAGTGAAAATAAAACACAAAAGTGAGACTTACAAACACTGACGTTTAGCTCTAGTCAATTTTTTAATGCACGAAATGATTGTTGTTATCCTTTTAAACAACACCACGCTTCCCGTAATTCATTCACCTCCAAATGTTTAAACATGGTTCGTCACATTAAGTTAGTTTCCCGTTAAAATCCCACTAGGAATGCGTGAAAGGACTGGAATTTGGTGGATGGAATGTGCTGGCACGGGATCCCAGTTCAGTTTCCCGGATGACTGTAATAAAGAGCAACATTGTAACGTGATTAAGCATTTGTCAGACTACATATGTAAAAAAAAAACCTTATAACCCTTTAACTTGGGTACTTTTTACAAGTAATATTTGGGTAATAGCCTTGTTTGTACTGCAGCTTTCACTATGCAATAATTTACAGATCAGAAGTTCACATATTTTCAAACGTGACTATATTTGAACAAATATTTGTGATATTAATCTTTTCTAAATTTACATTATTAACATTAAAGTTATTTAAAACTGATGTAAGTAATAGAAAACCTGTAAGTGTCACTAGCTGCTGTGTACTTAAATTGAAATGAATAATTGGATACAATGCACTTATTGTGGATATACATGATTATTCATTTGATTAAAATCAGCATTTATTTCAGTCATCTTATAAACGAAGAAGTGTATTTGTTATAAGCCATATTGACTTCTTATAAGACAGAGTCTGTTTAAAAAAAAAAATATATATATATATGTTGTATACCCACACAGCGGTGAATCCGTTGCCCATTGCATCACAGAGGCTAATTATCTAACCCTGGCCGGCTTCTTTCAGGGAGGGTTGTGGGCTTTCCCATGATTCACCGTGTGTGTGTCACCCTGTCACTCTGGGGGTCAAGCAGTCAAGAGGGCGCAGAGCGAGGTAGCACGTGGAATGATTCATTAATCTGTGATGATGGGAATTTGTAAAATGGCTAAAAAGTGGGTGGCTGGGGTACTGCAGTAGCAAAGAATAATGAATCATACAATTTTTAACAAACAATGAAAGTCAGAGTTCTAATCCAGATTTTTATCATAAATATTTACACGTTAATCTCTCTCTCTCTTTTCACAGAAGTACATAGTAGACATGCCTGGCTCTAGCAGTGCCTTCATTCCCACAATTAATGCCATAACGACCAGTCAGGACCTGCAGTGGATGGTTCAGCCCACAGTAATCACATCCATGTCTAATCCATATTCCCGGCCTCACCCGTACGGCCTGTCTGTGTCTAGTGGCCCGAGCCTCCTCGGTCACACAGCCCTCACACGGCCCGGGGTCATCCGGTCCATCGGCGACGCCCGGGGTCGACGTAAACGAGACGAGCAGGTCAGTGTTAAATTTTTCATCAGACAAAATCAAACCAACAAAACCAGTTTTAACATATAGAAAAAAAGTTTTTTTTTTTTTTCATGTGCTAACATCTGCTAAATTATTAAATAACGACATTTGTTTGTATTTAAAGCTTCATTACAGCAGAACTTTGCAACATTAATACTGTTATTTTCTTTTTTTATTTGCTGTGAATGTGCATTGAAACAATAGTTATTGTACAAGTGTAATTTAAATAAATTTGCCTTCAAATATGTTGCTTAATATGATGTAAGCCTTTTTTTTTCTTCTTCGTGAGAACGATTTCTCACAAACAACTGGAAAAGTTTACTTGTGTGAGTGCTCACTCCTCATTTTGTGTGTAGCTCACCCCAGAGGAAGAAGAAAAACGGAGAGTTAGACGAGAAAGAAACAAACTAGCTGCAGCAAAATGTCGGAACCGCAGAAGAGAACTGACCGACATGCTTCAAGGGGTGAGTTTTCTACCATTGTTACAAAAAACATTCTTGTAAATTACCAGCACAAGGCGAACACGTTTACCAAATAGTCCAAATGAAATTTGTAGTCTACAACTATCGCTAGGCTTATTTTCACACAATTCTTATTGGTTAAAAGCTGGAAAGACCATAAAAAGAAGGTTTTACAGCCACAGAAGGCCAGTGTTGTCTGACAGACATTGAATGCCCCCAGTCCCAGACAATTCTGGCTGTAATTTAACTACTAAGCTTCTTTATAATGGCATCTCTCAGGCTTTCAGACCTGAAACATGAGGGAGGAATGTGCTACAGGGGGTTGGAGGGAAGCAAACGTCTGATATTGTTCGACTAGGAAACTACAGCTAACCATCAAACCCCACACACTGCTATCTTCTCTCATCCCTTCCCCCACGCTTCATTCCTCACCAAATAAGGAACTGTATGACAATAACTATGCCCTTTCTTCCAATGTACTGTTTCTTTCTCTGTAAAATAAGCATTTGTTTTGCTTTTAGTTTCCTTCTTCATAGCCATATTAATGAGTCAAAGACAGCTACGGTTTATATATGGCTTTCTAGCCACATTGTTATGTCTGTTTCAACCTTCCGTAGGCTTTGACAGTTGTTCCAAAATATTTGGTGCTGTGTCAAGTGTCTTGTTTAACAAAGAAATGTGAACAGCTCAAATTTATTTGGGAAATAATTGCTTGTGTTTATGGTGCTTTTTATAGTGCCAGATTGCTCTGAAGAGTTCAGTCAGGAAAAGGTTCGGGTGTGGATGAAATTTGGCTTTATACTCTAAGATAATTAAAACTAAACTAAACTTAACTAAACTAAAATGTATTATTATTATAAAAATAGTAGTACTTTATTGTTATAATTGATTATTACATATATTACATATATATATATATATATATATATATATATATATATATATATATATATATATATATATATATATATATATATATATACACACAAACAGTCTTATTCAATTAAATAGCAGTCTTTAGTTACTAGACATGATAACTGCACTAAGCCATATTGCGCAGCTGTCATATAGGCTTACATTAAAGACCAGAATAACAAATATAAATTCTGGGGGTGAGGTCTTTTGACTAAGACCACCCAGAGCACCCTGTCAGCAACCTTGATAAACTTTTTAAAATACTTAAATTGAATCAGTAATTACAGCATAATTAATTTGCAAATCATTTCACAATCCAAAAGAGTATCATACAAAATGAAGCCTGATCATTTATTGTATTTATTTATTTTTTAATTCAAGGAGACAGAAAAGTTAGAGGAAGAGAAGGCTGACCTGCAGAAAGAAATCGAGACCCTGCAGAAGGAAAAGGACAAGTTGGAATTCATGTTGGTGGCCCACAACCCCGTGTGCAAACTGCCCCCTGAAGAACGCCATCAAAGCTCGCACTCCCAGCAGTGTGCGCCCCTTCCTCTGACCATGCGCTCCAACCTTGGTCCCCGGCGACCGATGAATACCCTGAACCCAGTGGTGGTTAAACAGGAGCCTTTGGAAGACGATGACGATGAGGAAGAAGGAAAAAGCCAACGTTCAGTCATCAAGCCCATCTGCCTAGGTGGCGGCATGTATTGTTCTGATGGAGACAGCCTCAACACGCCTGTGCTGGCTATTTCCACCCCGTTGTCCACTCCGAACATCCCAAGCCTCATCTTCACCTACCCCAGCATGCTTGAGCCCGAGAGTCCTTCACCCTCATCGGAGTCCTGCTCCAAAGCCCACCGTCGTAGCAGTAGCAGCGGCGACCAATCTTCAGATTCCCTTAATTCTCCCACCCTCTTGGCACTTTGAAGGAAGATTTGACGGTGCTCCTTTGCCATTCTTGCAGATCTCCAGAGCGCGCTCAGCTACGACTTCACTTCAGCAAAGCTGAGAACCCTCAAGGGCTAATTTGCTCGTTTTATTTAAGCGTTTCAGAAGAGAGTTTTTGTTGTAATTTTTGTTTAAATGTATGTGCAAACTCAACTCGCTGTTTCGGCTACAAATATTCATGAGTTTCTGGAATGCGGATGAAAAAAGGGGAGGAGAGATTTCATCTTTCATCTTTAGAAAGACTCCGAGCATCTTGCAGTCGGCTGCCTGTACAGAAGAGCAAGATATTTCCTGCTGGCTGTCTGACTAATAAAAGATTGGAATTGTTTGCAAGATCGAATTCTTGATAGGTACAGAATAAGACATTGGACACTACAGTAGATAGCTGCCCTCAAAACATCATCTTTGTATTTTTGACGTGTGATTATTGTCCCTTTGTGTTTTATGTCCTGCTGTTTATAATATTTAGGGTTCACTGGATGAGCCTCACTGCTGAGTGTCGAAAGAACCATCTTGTATATTAAAATGCTGACCTTTGTTGATATTTTGTATATGCGGCACAGGCACTAAGATAATTTGCCAAATTTACATAGCTTTTGTTATGTGAAGCAAACAAAGAAAAAAAAAACACTTTCTAGCATCAGCGAATCTACTGTCAGGGATTTTTGTCTGTGTCAGTGAGCCATACAAGCATTACTAGAAGCAATTGCACAGAGAACACAATATAACGGTGTACATGAGGGAAACTCTAGCCATATTAGGCTCTGCCTCTAACCCTGACATGGCAATATCGCTTTTATTTTGGCGCACACTGTTTTTTTTAAATAATAATGATGATTAAAAAAAATAGTACTTTTATAATATGTACTTTTATGTCTTGATTGGCCCTTTTTTCAGGGTACAGTTTAAACTGAATCATATATCAGCCATATGAGCACTTCTCCCTGAAGAACTGGTTGGCTTTTATTGCCGCACTTGGGAACAGATGCACTTTGTCAGCAACCTTACAATCAAATAAAATGCCATTCTTTACAGTGATGGAATAAACAGGGAACGCAAAATGATATTGAATGTTTGATGCAATAGGTGAGTGTGGTGTGCATCAGACGCTGAAGAAAAGATACACATTGCAATATTTCTTGAAAAACATTCCATGGAAAAGAAGACTTCAGTGAGATCTCAAGGTTACTGTTGCTACAGTCAGATAATAACTGAGGGTGAATGTGAGTATTTTGTTGTACAGGATGCAGCAAACTGAAACAAAAAAACAAAACAAAACAAAACAAATGTGGCTTCTATTTGAAGGACTTTGTTGCTTTATTTATGTCAGGAACTTTCAAGGATCTAGGAGATAATTTCAGTGTTCGTTTTATTGAGTATGAGAGATTCTAGTTTTGAAAACCAATTTAATACCAAAAAAAGGAAAATGTTTAAGGACTGTGTGCTGTAAACCGTTCTCTGTTGGTTTTTGAACCCTGTGTAATTTGAGCAAGCCGTCTGTACAGCTTTCTGCACATGTCCTGCTTATCAGTCTGTTCTCTCTCTCTCTCTCTCTCTCTCTCTCTCTCTCTCTCTCTCTCTCTTTATATTGCTTTTACTGTTGAAAGACAGGAAATAACCTACAAAAACAGCAATATGTAAGGCAGTGTTGTTCCTTTGGTAATTTAAATTTATTATAATGATAATAAAAACATTTCCAAAGTGGTATTTTTGGATAGTCGTACTTTGCTGTGCGCAGTGTTTTGCCTATGTTGGATATTTCATTGTTACAATGTGGTGCTTCGGTGTATCTTTGAGTCAGTTACAAGATGGTTGAATGCACCTGCTTTATGCGTCAGTTATTCATTTGTCTCTAATTTCTGCACTTAATCAGAGATGCAGATTTATTTGTCCTAATATTGGTCTGTGAACCTAAATCTGTCATTGAACTTTTTTAATAGACAGCTTTGCTTTATCCAACTGATGGTAATGTAAGACAATACTTGCTTTGTAAAATACATAAAACATTTCATAAATAGGGATCATAGTGTAGAAGAAAAAAGAAGCAAAATAAGCATGTGCATACTTGCATGTACTGTACATACAGTTTTAAATACAATACTTTGTGCTCATAGTTCATCAATGCTTTTGCTGTCCTGGTTATCAAAACTGCACTTTATGTAAAAACTAAATGTATAAACTTGTACTTGGTTGCTAATTTGGCCATACAAATTAGGGTTTAATTTCTCTTGAAGAGTCACTCTATATATATAATTATTTCAGATGTCAAAAATTATGTTTTTGTTAAATGTGCATTCATTATCTTGCATTACCATTGTCTCATTTTACCAGATCAAGTTTTATAATGATTATGTACTAGATTGAAAATTATTTGCCAAGTTTGAGATTTGAGTCATTTTTAAAAATATTACTGGCGGTTTTGCGGATGTGTATTGAGCTTAAGGCCAAATTCATGTGTCTGTGTGAAAATCTTTTATTTTGAAATAAATATTTTGATTTTTAAAATCTGAAAATGTGTACATATTATTTCAGATATATCACTGCACTGATGTAGTCTCAAATCATTGTAAAAATTATGCTCTTCCAGTTCCATGACTCATTACTAAAATTATTTCCACTGAAAATAATGGAACCTGCAACCATTCACATTTTACAAGATTGTATATATATATATATATATATATATATATATATATATATATATATATATATATATATATATATATATATATATATATGCACTCATTAATTTATTTCAATACCGAAATGAATTTTAATTTATTTTTTTCCACTGGGAGTGGACTGGTTTGATAGTTTACTGTGTAGATTTATGAGTACAACACATAGTCTCAAGCTGATTTGGGGAAAATTTAGATCTAAATTTAGAATTTAGATCTATATATATATATATATATACACACACACACACACACACACATTTTACAATAATACTAATAATTCCACCTTCAAGGACAACTAAAAGGAAGTATTTGAAATGTGTAATAGTCTACAAAGATTTATACTGCCACCTAGTGGTTAAGATACATATGAGTTTTATGATTTATTATTTTACAAATTTTCTGCTTAAAAGCAACACAATTAAGTTATTTTTAGTATATACACATGAAATTATATTATAATATTCATAATAAACATGAAAGATATTAGCAATCAAAAAGACAAAATAGAAATCTGAAATATCAGATCAAGAAACAGAACAATAATCCCTCAAGGATTGATGTAAAAATAATATTACATAATATGAGAGTTATAAAGTCAGATTGATATCTCCAATGAGCCCCTAACAGACGCTTGTGTAGATGATTAAAGGTGTGTGTAGATGTAGATGTTTAAAGGTGTAGGCTGGCAAATGAACGATTTCAGGATCTAACTTTTTTGCTTCACTGTGTTAGTGAAGACATTTGTTTTTTAGATACAGAGTGACAATTGTTATTTATGTGCATTTTATGTACATAGTGTTCTATATTGTTAAAAATGTATAATTGTTTTACAATTCAAATTATTCCAATTGTAGCATACTTTTTGGCATATCAGCAACTCATTAAATTATTTACGCCACCATTTTTATGCTCAGTTTGGGCTTTTGTCTTTCTTGTTTCGTCCTACCTTCATGTTCTCCAATATCATACTACTGTATGTGCCTTGCGAAAGTATTCAAACCCTTTCATTTTTTTTTTTCATGTTTTGTTATATTGCAGCCTTGATTACTTTTTTTCCACATCAGTCTACACTTGCATAATGGCTAAGCAAAAAAAGAACTGTCACCACTTTGTAAATTTATATATATAAAAAAAATAATAATAAAAACCTGCAGTAAGTACATACTTATTCCAGTATTCAAACCCTTATCTTAGCTGAAGCACCTTTACAGCCTCAAGTATTTTGAGTATGATGCAACAAGCTTTGCACATCAGCATTTGGCAATTGTCTGCCACAATTTCAGGTTTCTCTAGAAATATTTGATTGGTTTCTATGCTCTGCACTGGGTTTTCATTAAGGATATCTATATATTTTGGTGCACTGAGCTTTTCTTCTACTCTGATGTGTCCTGAAAAACAGCCCTTCGTCATGATGCTGCCACGAGCCCACTTTTTGGGATGCTACTCTGCAGGTGATGAGCAGTGTCTGGTTTCTTTCAAACATGATGCTTGTAATTGAGGTTCATCAGACCACAGAATCTGTTTTCTCACAGTCTGAGGGTTCTTTAGGTGCTTTGTTTGCAAATGTTTTCATGCATCTTCAAAGAGGAGAGGATTGAGTTCAGCCACACCATCATAAAGCAGAGATCGGTAGAGTGTTGCAATGATGTTTGTCCTTCTGTAGGTTTCTCCTGTCTCCAGATATGATCACGGAGCTCAACTAGAGTGACCATCAGCTTCTTCTCTTAACCAAAAGACTTTCTCTATCAATTGCTCAGTTTGGCCAGGAGGCCAGCTCTAGGAAAAGTCCTGGTTGTTCCAAACATCTTCCATTATGGATAATGGAAGCTACATGCTACAAGATTTTTTTTTTCTAAACTCTCTGAGCTCTACAAGCAGATTATTTATTAATTTGTTTATTTATTGCCTCAGGCCTTGGTCTTTGCAAAGATATCTAAAGATAAAAAACAAATATTTGCTTTGTCATTAAGATGTATGGAGTGTAGATTTATGTGAAAAAAGAATTTAAAGCAATTTCAAATTTAACATAAGGCTGCAACATAACAAAACATGAAAAAATTAAGTGAAATTAAGTTAAAATGAATACTTTTGCAAGGCACAGTAATATAATAGTTTTTACTAATTAAATTAAACCTCTGTACAGTGTGTACTCAATGTGGTTTATCCATTGCAGATAAGGCTTTATTATTATTTTTATGCAGCTACATCTGAACAACAAGTCCACTCAATTTCATCATGTAAGTTTGAACTTTAAATTTGCTTTCACAGGAAAAGATGACTAACTTCAGCAGACTGTGAAATCAGTGACAACAGATGCTCATCCAAATATCATCCGTGACACACAGTCACTGGGCAGGTTACTGTTGATGACAAACATTACTTGGTGTATATTCTAACTTTTCTTGTCACGTTCTGAATTGAGCCTATAAAGTCCCTTGGTGTATTTTCGTAGTTTGTAGTTCGCTTCGCAATCATAAAACTATATTGCCCAGAATTCTTGTAGACTATCCTTGACTCTCATTGGCTGTGCAATGACACCCCCTCGTAAATGTTCTGGGCGAACTGCATGTCAAGTTTAAACCAGCCTCTAAATGCGCAGATGTTGTCCCTAATTCTCACAGACTAGCCTTTTTGCTTTGACGATGGCATTAAACTGCAGCACATTTAGACGCCTTATCTTAGGAGCACAGACCGCGGCTGAGGCCTGCACAAAGCGGCCAGTTCAACAGATATGTGGGAGATACAGAGGGTGTCGATGGTACTCTGGTGTCACTCATGAAGAGAAAACACTAGAGCAGGTGTGTTTGTTACACTTTTTACACTTTGACTTTGCCCTGCCACTACTGACAGGTACGACATCGTGAAGCGCTTTAAAGTCGCGTGATGTCTAATTGTATGTTTTGGAGCAAGGTTTAAAATTCTTGCATAAACAACATTTTAAATGGCTAATGCGCTTTGAATGTTTTCATGTAACGTGATTTGTATTTATTGGTTGTGTTGATGTATGATTGTGGCCTGTTTAACTTTATGCTTATTTAGTATTGTGTATAAACTAGCCCTCAAAATTGAAAAATGTCATTGCATTAATGAAAAAAAACGATGATTAACATTTTATATATATATATATATATATATATATATATATATATATATATATATATATATAGTATACATATATATATATATATATATATAGTATACATATATATATATATATATAGTATACATATAGATGTGTGTGTGTGTGTGTGTGTGTGTATGTATGTATATATATATATATATATATATATATATATATGTATATATATACAGTACAGACCAAAAGTTTGGACACACCTTCTCATTCAAAGAGTTTTCTTTATTTTCATGACTATGAAAATTCTAGATTCACACTGAAGGCATCAAAACTATGAATTAACACATGTGGAATTATATATGGAATTACATGCATAACAAAAAAGTGTGAAACAACTGAAAATATGTCATATTCTAGGTTCTTCAAAGTAGCCACCTTTTGCTTTGATTACTGCTTTGCACACTCTTGGCATTCTCTTGATGAGCTTCAAGAGGTAGTCACCTGAAATGGTCTTCCAACAGTCTTGAAGGAGTTCCCCGAGAGATGCTTAGCACTTGTTGGCCCTTTTGCCTTCTGTCTGCGGTCCAGCTCACCCCTAAACCATCTCGATTGGGTTCAGGTCCGGTCACTGTGGAGGCCAGGTCATCTTGCGCAGCACCCCATCACTCTCCTTCTTGGTCAAATAGCCCTTGATGCCTTCAGTGTGACTCTACAATTTTCATAGTCATGAAAATAAATAAAACTCTTTGAATGAGAAGGTGTGTCCAAACCTTTGGTCTGTACTGTATATATATATATATATATATATATATATATATATATAGGTGTGTGTGTGTGTGTTTGTGCATATAAGTGTTTTAAAGTGTGACAAATTATAAATGTTTCTTTCTTTACAACAGTTGGGTCATAAGACTTTCACTGAAGTACCAAACCAGACAAATCAGTCATGGATGTCACGCTGTGTAACATGACAAGCCATTATGCATTACTGTGAAATCTCTCAACATCAAAGTGCTTCCCCCAAACTGGGCAGTAGCCTACAAAACTAAGTAAATCACATCAAAATATAGTATTTGTATCATATAACTTTAAATTAATCTCTGTACTTGAGATATATATGGTAATTTCTTGTCAAATTTTTCAAAAACTTCCCCAGCTCAGTTTTTTTTTATTTTGCTGATATTTTTTCTTAAGAAAAACATACAAGTATCGTGATGAAACATACACATTACATGTCATGGATGAATATTGAATGAGTACAGTAATCCACTATTTTGTAGAGGGGGGTCAAAATGGCAATTTTCACCTGAGAATCAGAGCCAAAATACAAGGGGGTACAGATTACTTGGAAGATGGCAGCATCATGTTATTTTTACACCGAGATTGGTAGGTCTGTTAGTAAAATCATTTCACTTTAGACTTATTTATCTTTATTGCATCATGTGCCAATGGGGACCATTCAAAAATAGGGAAACAACATCTATCATGTTTTTGCTCCAAAGTTTGCATGCCTGTAATTAAAGAAGTTTTAAAGATATCTTAAGGCTCTTTTAGATATTGGGTCTTACCAAACTTTCCTGTCTGAGAGCCATGAATATTATTTATAAAAACATAATTTTTTAAAATATAGTTTCGTTTTTTTTATTATTATTATTATTATTATTAAAAAATGTGGCAGATATCTTGGCCAAAGTACATGGGTGAAGATAAAAATCTTTTTCATTATTTTATCTTTGTTACTTAAAAATCAGAACAAAGATATTATACAAATAAAGCGTTTTATTTTCAGGTACAAGAGGTGTATTTAGCAGGAGCATTAAAAAAATACACTGATTCCTATTAAAGCAACTGTATTAAAGTTTTTTTTTTTTCAGTCAAGAGTATTGAGTGATTTTTCTCTGTGCGTTTGGTGTTTTAGTAACATAAAAGGAATAATTCACCCAAAAATTAAAATAGTGAAGAAAAAAAAACCTGAATGAGTTTCCTTCTTCTGCTAAACATAAGTTATTTAACCCAAACAGTTGCTGGTTCACAGTGACTTCAGTATGTTTTGCTACAATCAAAGTCAATGTGGACCAGCAACAGTTTGGTTACACAGATTCTTCAAAATCTTCTTTTGTGTTCGGCACAAGAAAGAAGTTAATATAAGTTTTGGACAAAATGTGAGTGTATAAACAATGACAGAAATGAAATTTTAGGGTGAACTATCCCTTTAATTCACACAGCAGCATGTAGCTTACTGTCCCTTTAAGACCTGCATGCATAAATACAGACATGCATCCTCTTTCAGTTGTTTACTTTCATTTTAGAAGTATTAGCACAAAACATTACTTAAGGCGGGCGTACACGGTGCGAATTCGGATGGTCGGAAGATCGTATGTCCACGCACACGGCACGAGTGAGTTTATCTGAAAATCGTACGGACGAGATGATATACGACACGATTTTACAACCTGCGAATTCCAGAAGCAATCGCACGAAGTTGATAGACGCGTTCGACTTGAAGCACCGCTGCACGCACAGAAGGTATGACATTAAAGTATCGCGAGAGCGCTAAGAGAGCACACATATCCAATGCATTCGAATCGCTCTCGCGGTACTTTGATGCCATACAGGTGATGTCATTCTGTGCAGCGCTGCTTCAAGTCGAACGCGCCTAATATAACTGCTCTCCCTCTCCCATAACTGCATATACAATATTGATACAAGCCGTGACTGTTTCCTACACGTACATGTTATTTTTCAGCAATAGGAAACCGGGACGTTTGGTCACCCTGTGTGTGTGTGTGTTCTTGTAGGTTTATAAATATCTGAAATAGGTATTACAATGTAAACATGGTTTGTGATGACAATTCCTGTGCCCTCGTAAACCAAATGGCTTTAAAAAAATACTATACGGTGTTTAATATAAATTTTAAACATGCATTTTCCGTAATGGATAGAGGTAGTGTATGGGGATATACAGTATAGAATACCGTTACGTCTATGGAGAGTCCCTGTAAACTACATAATGCGTGTGAAAGAGAGCGAGCGCGCGCGCGCGCGAGAGAGAGAACTAAAAAGCATGGTACACGGTGCTAGAAACATCATACAGCGCTGGCTGTTCCTGTCAGACTTCAGCGAGTTTATCCTCCTGATCAATAGTCCACATTCGCCATGGCGCTGCCCTGTTCGTGTTTTTTCTTCTGTGGTTTTCCTAGTTCATGATTGGTCAACTTCAGATAAATCAACAAATCGGCTCGTTCAACTGCACACATGTCACGAATTCAAACCGATAGCTCACGAACTTTTTAGACATGTTTAAAAATGATCGGGAGGTCGGGAAGTGCTCGTAAGCCACTCTGCTCGGCTCGTAATTCATCGCAAATGATACGAGCCGCGACCATACGAGCATACGCGATTTCCACACGATTGAAAAAAATCGCATGCGAACTCGTATGACAGCAAAAATCGCACCGTGTACGCCCGCCTTTAGAAAGCAGGCACAGTTTGAAGGGCTTTGTCGTTTTCGTGCAGCGCTTTGATTGGGCTCAGAAAAACTGTACGTAATAAAAGCACACGAATGAAACGTTGAAATTTCCAGTAAGGATTTAAAGCAGATGCAAAAAATAGTTTGTGAATAAGTGCAGTGTCCCTTGAGAGTAGCTCTACCGCTGAGTTAACAATGATGTTAATGTCACAGTATATTAATTCCGCTGAGCCAGAACAGCAGCTGATACAATGTGCGCTGCAGCACAATACAACAATATTTCTTCAAAAGCAGATCGTGGAGACATTTTTATCGTCCACAACCGAAAATATTAATATACTACCCTCGGCAGAAATCGAGGACAGGGGCAGACCGGGCAGCTAGGGCATTTTAGCGTTGGATAGTGATGTGTCGTTCGTGAATGAATCGTTCTTTTTGAACGAATCTTTTAGGTGAACGAATTGTTCTCGTTCACGCAATCCACTGACTCATATTTCTCGTTCACTGAAGTTCCTCCCTCCACAGCAGTGCGGCGCTAAAAGCAGCGCATGCGCAGTTCGGTGAACCGGGTAACTGAACTGTTTCATCCTGTCAAAGAGTTACTCAACCTCGAGCCAATAGCCTTCGAGTATGAGATGTGACAGAGCATGTGATTTGTTGAATGTAGTGAACGAATACACCCTTCAATGGACGAGTTTCATATGAGTTTGAACGAGATCTAGAGATCTTATCATTAGTGAATTAAATGACTGAACTGGCACACATGTCGTTAGTGAGCGAGTTAAATAAACGGATACATGTCGTTCGTGAATGAAATTAAAGGCACAATATGTAATTGTTCTGCTTTAAAAATAGCAGAAATCACTATATCTATGTTATATATTTTTTTAGTTGTGTACTTACATTATCCCAACAGTTTCCACAAACTTTCAAATTCGGAGAAAATTATAGTTTAATTAGAAGACACGGCATGTTTCTTTATTTCCGTTTTGTCGCCCCTCTATGGCGTCATATAACCTTTGACCCCTCTAGTTTATCTAACTTCCTGTGGAACCTGGCGGAACGCCAAATACAAAGGTGAACAGAAGCAAAGAAAAGACGAAAAAGAAATAGTAGCTAGCCTTGATCGAGACTATTATATTTTATATTTATATTGTTTATATTAGTATTTATACCTCAATCAATAACTTAGTTATGGATCATGATTATGCTTTGCCTGCACGTTCTGTGAAGCGCAAACGTATGGGTGAAATAAATGACCCGAGAAGGTTTTGGGACAAGAGAAGAAACAAGACACGGGTAAATATTAGAGCTTCATTTCCAAGATGGAGAGAGTTTCGTGACAAGCTGAAACTACAGAGAGATGCCAAACTTGCTTGCATTGTAATAAACAGGTATGCATCCATTCAGCTAACTGTATCTATTTGTATAATTTGTGAAACGATGATGTCTTGTGTAAAACGCAGACGGACTAGCTCTCATGTATAGTATAATGTAAATCCACTTTGTTCTATATCTAGCTGGATAAAGTAGCTTCAAATCCAGTTCACTATCTTGTTCGATATCATAGTATAAACGTAATTATAATTATTAACGAAAGGCGACCGTGTTTTTTAACATATATTACTACTAGCTAGATGGAATATTGATTTGATAGGGGTCTGATAATTCATATATCTCTCCGTTCGAAAAGATGTGATTGTCAAAATATTAATTTAGAATTAGTGCAGAATGTGGGGAGCGACAGAGCGCGTGTTCCAATGACAACTCCCATGAGCCCATGCTCTTTCCTGACGTCATCAAAGTACGTCTTATGTTATTATTTTGATTGAGTGACCCCTGGTGGCCAGAAATCCCATACTGTACGTTTAACTGGTACATGGCTTATCTCGTTCGTGAAGGAAATGAATGAGTAAACTGGGTTAGTCTGCTATTTAGCATGTCAATCTCGCAAAATGCAAAGCGCAGTTATAGACACTGTGCACATACGCTTGTTTTGATATTTAGCATACAGAACACCACGTTTAATCCCCGATTTATGAATGTGAATATATAATATACATACTGTCTGACCAAACAATTAAAATGCTAATTAGGCAAGAAAACCTCGTGCCTTGTTCATCTGAACAACTTAATTAGACTTTATATATCGAATGCGTTTATGCACACATTTTAATAAAGCAAGATCAGTTGTTGTAACAAGTGAATACGTTCGTTGACTTAAGACATAACACATAAAACACTCTTTTTTTGCCACCTGCTGGCATATTTTGTGTAATACGAAGAAATGATCACTGAACGAATCAGTGAACGATTCTGAACGAATCATTTTGGTGAACGAACTGAAAATGAACGAATCTCTTGGAAGAATCATAATTTCCACCGCTAGCGTTGGACCTCAAAGTCACAGGCGCAGCCGCAGAATTCTCTGACTTAAAAAAAAAAAAAAAAAAAAAAAAAAAAAATTGTTTCAGTCAAAATCACGCTGTTCCGCTCTCAATGCACTTTGATCCCATACGCTGTTCTGGGGTGGCAAAGCTCATTTGTGCCTCCTTTGTGGACACGCTACTGCTTTAAAGCTCTGCCAGGTAAACATTTCATTGGCGTTCTGTTCTCACATATTTAACTTTTTCTGAATCGTATCCTTGAAGCGCACGCGCACTGTCAAACAGCGCCAAACTGGATTTTTGTTGGGTCAGGCCCATCTGCTAGTGATGGAAAATATGCACAAAACAATCAACTTTAAAAATTTTATTTATCATCAGATGGACAGTCCATTTCTCAGGGGAGGCATGGCTTCTCCTAGGGGAGGCACTGCCTCCCCCAGCCTCCCCCTAGACACGCCCCTGTTATCAAAATCTGTAATATCTGTAAAAATTGTAGCAACCTCAGTTTTATACGGTTAAATTGATTCTGACCAAGGATTTTTATTTTTATTTTTTAAGCATTGGTCTCCCATTGTAGCATACATTTAAATCATGATAAACATAGTTAAAACAACACATATAGCACCTCAATACCATGGTTTAAAATATAACTATATGGTTTTTATGTAGCTTATTTGTATAAAACGGCAGTCTAAAAATATTCAGTATAAATGCACACATGCTGAAGCTTAATCACAAATACATACTATAATTATATATCATTACTCCTGTAATGAAATTCATCGTGAATATCACACATTTCTGCCACACTATCATGGTACAGTGAGTGTTACTACAGTAAATCCATTGTAAATGATAGCGACATGTAGATTGAAAAGCCTTCTGACTGTCTCGTTGCACACAGCTTTTTCTCCTGTTTGGCTTTAAAATAGTTTAAATAACAGAGTCATTTGTGTTCATCGCTCTATTCGCACTTCACACTGGATCTCACAGCCCTGTTTAGTGCTCATGTGACGGAGTAAAGCCATCTGCTCTAGTGAGCTCGCACTGCGTGGCAGTTTGAACTTTGATCTAAGCAGATAAATGGTCCGTGTGGCACAATTCAAATAAGTCGCGCTGTTTTGTTCCACTTTTGGAGCATTAACATTATACTGAAGATTTATCAAACTCTTCATATCGTTTTATCAAGGAAAATTATATTGCGATAATTATCGTTATCCAATTATCACCCAGCCCTACTCTGAAGCTACCAAGAGTTCAAAGACACTATTGTAACATGTTTGAAGCAATTTAAATTTATGACATTCAAACAGGTATATCCTATAAGATTGTTTTGATAGAGGGAAACAAGATGCTTTCCTAGTTTCAACATTACTTATTCTTCAGATATTTTTACACTTTTATAGTGTCAGCTGTATACAAAGTTACCAACATTTGGTTTTGAATACATATATATATTCTTCTATTTGTGTTCTAAAGTTATTTATAATAAATGAAGTTTACTGTTAAGTACAATGATGTCAGACTCGTTCTGGATAATAAAGTTTATTGTTAAATTGTTAAATGCCCTGCCTCCATTACATATTTTGTGGCATGATTATAAATGTTTGATTGTCACATTTGAGTTATCATTGCTAAAATTGCTAAAACAACAAAAATAGCTAAACTGAACATATTTTACCAACAGACCTACCAATATCTGTGTAAAAATGACATGATAAGCTACCATCTTCCTGAAGTAATTTTTAGCCCCTTGTAATTTGGCTCTGAATCACAGATGGAAATTGCCATTTTGACCCCCTCTACAAAATAGTGGATAACTCAGTAAATTTAATATTTTGGCTTTCATTACTATACATGTCTGTTAGCATGTAAAAAAAAATGTTAGCAAAATCAAATCAAAAATTGAGCCAGGGACCTGGATAACAAAAATTCACCCTTAATTTTGCAAAAGCTGAATGGATTATTTTTATTATTTTAATATTCGAAATCTGACTGTGAATGCAAACTATTTTGTTCTGCTGATTTATGATTTTATCATGTTTTATTTGTTTTTTCTATAGGTCGGAGAGCTTATGGTTCCAGGTAGTCAGAGGCGAGTCATGAAGGATGTCCTGCCTTTCTCAGCATTTCTTATGGACTCCTTTGGACGCAGGCATAATTACCTTCGCATATCTCTCACTGAAAAATGTAACCTCCGCTGTAAGTCTCTCATATAATATATGCTTTGTAAAAATACTTTTGCTTCTACTATAAATGCTTCTGGTCCAAATGAAGCCCTACTAAATAGTGATAAAAAATATTAGTGATTAGTATTACAGATATTCTACTGTAATATAAGTGATTAGTATTACAGATATTCTACTGTATTTTAACAGTTTATCCAGAATTAGTACATAATGGTTTTATTAATTGGGTCACACTTTATTTTCATAGACCACTCTAGACATTCTACTATGTTAGTAACTTTGCAGCTACAACAAATTCTCATTAATTTGCAAATACATGTCTACTAACTCTCAGAGTAGACCGTTAGGTTAGGTTTACATTTACATTTACATTTAATCATTTAACAGACGCTTTTATCCAAAGCAGCTTACAAATGAAAACAATAGAAGCAATCAGACCAACAAGAGAACAAAAACAGTATACAAGTGCCATGACAAGTCTCAGTTAGTCTAGTACAGAACACGTAGCCAGGTTGTTGTTTTTTTCTTTTTCTTTTTTCTTTCAAGAATATGATAGACAAGAAAAGAAAAGGTAAGTGCTAGTATTAGTTGGTTAAGTGCTGGTGAAAAAGATGTCTTTAGATGTTTTCTGAAAATAAGTAAAAACTCTTTTCGAGTAAAGCTGTTCGAATTGAGATCGGGAGGTCATTCCACCAGCTGGGCACAGTCCAGGAAAAGGTCCGTGAGAGTGATTTAGGTTTTCAAAATAAAGTGTCACCATTAATTGTAGCAATAAGCCACAAGAGGTTGTATATTACAGTGGTTTTAAATGAAATAATATTACTACAATAAAAAAAAAAAGGTTACACTTAAATATGCATGAATATTTGGTTCTGTGTTTCTCCATAATTTAGAATCAATAATGTTTCCTCAGGTCAATACTGTATGCCTCAGGAAGGGGTAATGCTTACCCCTCGCTCTCAGCTCCTAACAGCAGAAGAGTTGTTGATAATAGCCAGACTCTTTGTACAAGAGGGGGTAAACAAGATACGACTGACTGGAGGAGAACCTCTCATTCGCCCAGACATTCTGCCTATAATAGGTAATTGTTTCACCTTTTGTTAGTTTTGTAATTGCTTTTTACTTTGAAATATAACATGGTAGTGGTATAGGCATTTTGAAAACTACATCTTATGTTGAATGCCAGAGAGGATCCAGGGCACCTTGTCTCCAAAAATTTGATTGATGAGGGTCATAAAAGCCATCTGTTCTGGACACCTGTTTGTACACCCCCCTCCCCTCCCCTCCCTGTACACCCTCCAGTGACCTCAATATGAACTTATGAACCAAGGAGGAATTTCGGAGGGGGGGAGAAGTTGTGGGAAGCTATGTGCTTTTTTTTTAAACTTTGAAAAGGGGCGAAATCATGAAAATGGTGTAAGGGAAGATTTTATTAAGGTTTTAAATAAACAGTGTATTTCAAGAAACAGATTATAAACACATAGCAGCAATGGAAACAATGTAATGATCGTTTTCGTAGTTGGAAAAGTGTAACAACATTGTTAAAGTTGTTACAAATGAAATAAAACTAGGTTACTGGTTATTTATCTGATACAACCAAACGAGTCAAAACTATCAGATATGTTTTCGTTAAGCAATACGTGAAAAAGATGTGAGAGCTTGTAGCATTACAATTTAAAAATGGTGTTTTGTTACCAGTTAGAAAATAAAGAAAACTAGGTAATAGAGTTTTAGCATTTGTACCTTACCTCAAACTGAAAAAAAGAAACGAATGTAAAGCAGCGATACAAACCAAGAAAGTAGGCGTTTGTCACGTCGGGTGAAAAGTTAAAACAAAAGAAAAAAGATGGTAGACATTACGTGGATCTAAAATAAAATACACCAGACCCCGTCTTTAAAACACCAGCACCTAAAATAAAATACACCAGACCCCGTCTTTAAAACACCAGCACAAGATACTTGTCAAAACTATGTTGTACTTTACCACTAACTAAAATTTTACTGACAAGAGTTAAACAAAAGAAAAAAGAGATCTCACAGGAAAGTGTTATGACGTCCCCGGTAACGTTAGCTCGACTCAAAAAAAAGAAAAAAAAAGAAAAAAAAAGAAGCGACCGTAAAGCAATGTTATAAACCAAGAAAGTAGGCGTTTGTCACGTCGGGTGAAAAGTTAAAACAAAAGAAAAAAATAGGTAACTTAGGCATTTACGCGGATCTAAAAGAAAATAGCCTACATCAGACAAGATACTTGTCAAATCTATGCAGTACTTTACCACTAACTACAATTTTAAAAAGCGAGACTGTTAGATGAAAGAAAAAAAAAAGATCCTCCGGCAGAGTTGTGAAGCATCCGTAAAACAACCTCCCGGCACCGATGAACAGTTAGAATGAGGCTCGGGAATGCTCCGGGAAAAAAACCACGCCTCCAGCGCTAGAGAGGGCCGGGCAGGAGGCGTGATAGCAGCATTAAATAGATTTAAACGTTACAATAATTAAACTAAGTAGTTTTTAATAAATAGACATCAGTCCTTAATTAGTGCAAACTTTATATCCGTTTAAACATATGGTCAATTTTTACTTGTTAAATGATGTAGAACTATACGATTTTTATTTACTTTTAGGCTAGTCTTAAAAAAAAAACAAAGTTGAAAAAGCGTTATTTGTTTTTAATGTGTTAAGTTAATTACTTTAATCTATGACTAGTCTAAATTTAGACTATCTCCGTCGATATATTTTTTTTATTTTTGTCATGCTTAATTTCTCAAGCTATGTCAATTAACACACACACACACACACACACACACACACACACACACTCAACTGTTTCACAATATCGCATTTAACACAAAGTCCAGACACATGTATTTCATCTTATAAATAATGACTGATTAAGTGCAATGTGTCCAATTCTATGGTGAGATCTTCTCTTCTATTCCCAAAAATTCTCCATTCATTTCCAACTGGTCTTTGAATATTATATAAATGCTGGCATTTATTCTAACCAACCCATTTAATTTGACACATATCTTTTTATTTTTATTTATTTTTAATTAGACCTTTTATTTCTAATTTACTCATTGGAGTATTAAATAAGATGTCTGACATTTTAATGGTCCACTTTTATCTGGTCCACTACTTTCTTTAACTATATGTGTGGGTATCCATACAAAATAAATCTTTGTTATTGCTTGTATTCTGAACAAACTCTGTAAAATGCCTGACAAAATGCTTTGTCTAGTAGAAGCTTCACCACTCTTTAAACTTGATAGTACTGAAAATCAGTCTGAACATATGACTACTTTAATGTGTTCAACCCCACTGAAGAGCCAAAAATATGACAATCATTTCTGTAGTATAAACGGACGGATGATTAGATGTTCTTTCTGGTATTCTATGCTCTTTATTTTTAATCTAAACAAAAGACCTTGATGTTTTATTTTATTTTAATAAGCCACTCACACTTACTAACTTCTTATTAACTTATTAACTTCTGGCACGAAATTCTAGATTCATAAATGTATGTTTTTCAAAATTCCCCCACGTTTAGTGGCGTTTGAAGTGGAATTTGTGATGTATTTGGGGGCGTTAAAAGGCGTGAAAAGTCCCAAACCAAGACTTTTGTATTCTTCATTAGAGGACTTTGGTTTCTTAATGTGAAAATCTGTTACTCCCCACTACATTTTCTTTATCATTATATTTTTATTTTTTCTTAAGTGTTGTTTTATTTATTTTACATTTATTTTGTTTTATGATGTAATGGACGTCTTTATGTTTTTAATGTTTAAAGCATCGAATAAAAAATAAAAAACACACACTAACACTTCCCCAACCACCCTAATAACGTTGGTCGCAAAGGTTTAAATGTATGTTAAAAGAATTAAAGAAATGTTTTTAATAACAACACATCAGTTCTCATTCGATGAAAACATTCTACCTTGTTTTAATATTAGACCGATGTTTTAACTATAAAATTAGGTTTACATATACGATTTAATTATTTAATCTCAACAAAATTCCTTGTTGGAAAAAGTGTTGTTTTATTTAATTTTAATAAGTCACTCACACATACTTTAGTAGTCTAAACCCTTGAATACGTCTTTTATGTTGTCAATATTAACTTCTATCATTGCTATATCATTGCTATATCAATTAAAACATGCGTTTAGGCAAACACAAATACTAAACAGGAATGAATGTGATATGTCAAGATGGGCTTTTCTTGCCAAAGAAACTTTTACAACATTACAGGAAAGGCTAAATATTTCATCTCTAGTAGTGCGTAGAAACGCGTCTGGTGTCTTTATGTTAACTTTTACGACCATGTCAGACTTTAAAACATCTAAAGGTTTTTTGGAGGGGGGTTTGCAACTCAACTGTAATCTAATTAGTTTTCTGGGGGTTCTGGTGTTTTCCGTGATCAAAGGGTGACAATTTCAACTTTATGGGTTAGACCTGGATAGTAAGTTTAGCTGAAAGTTCATCTACTGGTCAAAAGGATGTGAAATCTTTTAACAAGTCAGACCATAGAAAAATGTAGTTTAATTCAAATTAATTTAGTTTATTTTAGTTACATTTATAATTTTATTAACCCCTAGATCTTTCAACCTCAACATAGATGTACTGAGAATGCAAACAAGTACACAAACACAACCATACAATCATAAACACACACACACACACACACACACACACACACACACACACACACACACGCACACACACACACACACAGATACAAATTTAAACATACAGAAAACATGAACATGTAACCAAACAAATACAAATATACACTCAAACAGGTACATAAATACACAAACAAACAAGCGTAGTCTACCTTGCTTTTTTCAAGTCTCAATACACCCAACACCCACACCCACACACACACACACACACACACACACATACTGTCCTTCTCCCGCGCTTATGTCGTGTTATCTAGTAAATAAACCAGACATATGTAGTTAAAAGTATCCCCATTTAACAATATAACAGGAAAGACATATATCGTCTCAAGTCGTGCATCGAAACGTGACTGTGTCCGGCGTCTGGTGTTGTCATTTAACCGCCAAAACCATCCAGTCATACATCCCAATGTTAGGATTAACAAGACAGAGGTTGTATATATATATATATATATATATATATATATATATATATATATATATATATATATATATCGTTAGTTTTTATTTTAATTACATTTATTATTTTTATTAACCCATAGATCTTTCAACCTCAACATAGATGTACTGAGAATGCAAACAAGTACACAAACACAACCATACAATCATAAACAAACAAACACACACACACACACACACACACACACACACACACAGATACAAATGTAGACATACAGAAAAACATTAGATGTCCTTTATCACTTTCCAAATGGGGTTGTTAACCATGATGTTTAAAATAGTTTAAAAAGTATTATTTTTTTAGCTTTCATGTAGGATTCATGTCAGCACTCAAATGTTTTTAGCAAGAGTCCAGAGACAGATGAAAATAGATGCGTGAAGAAAAAAATTTAAGAGTTTTTTAATGATAGACTAGTTGGTTTAGATTGTTTAAAACAACTGAGTTTATGCATTTCTCTTGAATGTGTGTACGGTAACTGTTGTATACATGAAGCAGAAGAAATACATAAACGCATTGTGGTTGATGTTAAACAATAAAAAATATATTATTTATATATCATAACTTACTTTCTTTTCAAAACACAATAAACATTCTTATGACTTTTTAAATGCGAACAACCGGTTTGGTTGGAAAATAAAAAATAAATAAAAACATATTAGGTTTCTTAGTTAGATTGCTTATAGTTTGTAGTAAAATCACATATATAAGCTAAAACATTTTTCTTTCAAACCACGCGGTTTTCACACACATTCCTCACAAAACTGCCGACAAAGACCTTAAGTTTTTGTTTTAACGTTTAGCTGTAACTGAGACCTTGGTGGAATTATTTTACGCAGTTTTGGGGAGGTTACTATGAACTTTGCAATAGGTTATAGATCACAAATGACCCTATTTAAAATCTAAAAGGTTGTGCAACTATATCAATTTCTTTAAAAAAGTAATGTAACTGATTACATTTTATTACATGTTTTAAGACTTGTAATGTTTTCAACCGTTAATCTTTTGAAACGTGTAAACAGGACGGGGTTAACAGTGCTCAACAACTAATGACCGTCAGACTTTTCAAAATCCTTCATCACTTAAATTAGGATTGTGATCGTGATTTCATTTTAAAGCACAACCACCACGAAATCAGATTTGCTTGGAGATTAAATACATAGAGAAGTTAGAGTAGTTAAGGTGGTTTATGAAATATATCAATTAAATCTGTACGTGTGTGAAAAAATATTCAGATGTAACATTTTCATAATTAACCGCAATTTAATTATTTTTTCTGTGACTAACTGATTACATTTTATTTTTGTAATCAAATGATATAATTTAGCTATATGTAACTAGTTGACCCTAACACTGCTTATGCATTCTGACAATAATAGATTGTGAAAGTGTTCATTATCCTCTTTAACTTAAAAAATGCGGACAGTGTCGCTTAACACTAGTTTGGCAAACAAGGGTTTGCTCTTAAAACAGCCACCAGACCCCCGACTTGAAAACACCGTGACAAGTATAGCCATTGCAGAAATTTATTATAGAGATGCAGTAAGATAAACTCTGGATGCACAGTTGACCGACTTATGACATGTTTACCATATTATTACAAGGCCCTGCTTACCTAGTTTTATGATGAAATATGTCTGTAAAAATAAACAAACATACACACAATCTCCAGAACGGGGTCTGATGATGGGGGTTCATCATTTCCTGATGAAGACAGACTGGATATTCAGACCACAGCAGCAGGACACGAATGTCTTTTTCTAAAGATAAAGACAATTATTTGGTTTCAGGACACACGAATCCTAATGGTTCACAAGATAACATGACAACGGTTGCTCCATTACAGCATAGCCAACCCTATTTTAACACATGTACAGTATATCGTATTATTCTTGAATATAGTCGTTTAGTCTAAATATGTGTTAACAGTTATTTATTGTTATTATATGTATTATATGTTTTTGTTTTACAAAGGGGTTCAATTTAATACATTTAACTAATACCTCATTCAAGCTACGTAGATCTTCAGGTCAGGGAACTACAATACCCATCATACACCTTTGCAAAGATTTCTACACTGTTTGTGAAGTATACGCTCCTTCCATGTTGTGATGTTACAAATCTCTTTTTTGTGATCTGTTTTAGTGATGCAAAGTCCGATTCACTTCTGAAAAATGATTCACTTGAACAGTTTAGTTCAATGAACCGATTCATAGGGCCCTTAAGTCATTTTCGCAGTTATTTCAGTACACATTTTTCTCTTCTAACAACTCAAGAGTTATTTTATTTCCGTGAATCATCTAAATAAATTTATTGTGTGAACACATATTGGTGGTTATTATCATCCGTTCATTTAAGTTAATGTTGAATCATCTAAATAAAGTTAACTGTGTGAACACATATTGGTGGTTATTGTCTTTTGTTCATTTAAGTTAGTGATGTTTGTGTTCGCAGTTTTAGGCACAGTGCCACTGTCGTTTGTTTAGCTTAAACATCAGTTTTTAGTCAGTTACAAAGGTGTCAGGCATTAAGTTTTTGTAGTTTTAACTAACCTTATTATGACAGAGTTACAGGTTTCGGGTGTTTTTGATGAGTGTAAGCGGTGAAAACTTAAATGTGACCGTCGAGTAACGTTAGCTACTCAAACGAAGACAAATTGTGTATGTGTTCATTAAGATGCCGAAATGAAAATAAGCGTACAAATATCCATAATGACAATAAGTACAATATACCCTAAAGACACAATAGCCCCCGCTAAGTACACCTAAAATTTGCTAGAGTGGTGAGATATTTACATTTACATTTATTCATTTAGCAGACGCTTTTATCCAAAGCAACTTACAGATGAGGACGGTGGAAGCAATCAAAAACAACAAAAAGAGCAATGATATATAAGTGATATAACAAGTCTCAGTTAGGTTAACACAGTACACGTAGCATGGGATTTTAAATAATATAATAAATAAAAAGAAAACAGATTGAATAAAAAAAGAATAGAGCAAGTTAGAGAACTTTACACACACACATATAAATAGATATAAAACGCAATGTTTTTCATAGCGTTACACTTTGAAACCAGAACGATTATGTTTCCATGATTTTGTTAGCTCTTTCTGTTTGAATCTGTTTACCGTAGTTTTCACCATCTTAATTGCAATGGTTTGGTCTTACGCTTAGGGCCTTATACGACTCGTTTTCCCAGTTTTTGGACTCGTGTAAGTGGGTCTCTTTGTTCATACAAAGCAATATTTCTGTGAATTTGGGTATTAAAATATTGCTTTAAACATCGTCTTCATTCGAGACGTTTACTTACCATCGTTATATTATACTAGTTTATATCAGATATAAGATATGTTGCTTATTATTATTGAATTGTTAACAAACAAACCAAAAAGTTTCTGAACTCAGAGAACAGAATAGCGAGTGAAGTGGATCAATCTTTTATTTCAACACTATATTGTTGAATATACATCAATGTAGTGAAGAAAATGATCAAATTGTCATTAAAAACAAATATGACATTACAGGCAATCTAACCAGAATAGAAAATCTCTGCAGATTAACATGTTTTGCTCCAATATAAAATCAACCAACGATGCAACAATTTCACAGGTCATAGAATCATAATTTTTGGAAGCCAACAGCACACATTGAGCTGTTACAGAGGTACACAGATAGAGAACGTCATTAACGTCCATCTCATCTTCACATTCAGACATCACTTCCAGAATTTTACGTGCAGAAACATACACCGGGTCCATTCCAGTTAAAAATATGCTCGTCAAATCAGGCCATGTATATTTCAGACTTCTTACAAGTTTCATTTGGCTACTGAGATTTTTTTCCCGCTTGCTATCGCCCGTACAATCGTGATTTGGGTCGCATTCCGCCGTGATGATCTTTTGCATCAGACCGATCATCTGTCCTCTGTAGTGTAGTTTAAAAACAGGGTTGATAATGTCTTTTATCTTTTATAATGTCTCAACAGCGCAGCTCCATTTACCCTCCATGGGTCTTTGTGCAGCATCAGACGACTTTTTCAGAATTCGATTCTTTCCAAGGCATAAACTTTGGCCCTAATCGATATAGAACTTTGTCGCCGAATGCGGATGTACTGTTTTAATTCACGATGAATTTCCGGTTTATAGATTTATTGTATAGTTTATTGTCCACAGCAGGCCACTGTAGCGTAGTAGTCTTTGTTGGTTTTAGTGATTGGACCCACCCTCAACCCCTTGTATGATGTACACGATAGGGGGGTTGTCGTCAGAAAAGTCATAAAGATTGGTCACGCCCAAGATGGCTCCGCTCAAGATGATCAAGATGATCACTCGAGTCGGCCGTGATATTTTTGTTTGTTTGTTAACAATTCAATAATAATAAGCAACATATCTTATATCTGATATAAACTAGTATAATATAACGATGGTAAGTAAACGTCTTGAATGAAGACGATGTTTAAAGCAATATTTTAATACCCAAATTCACAGAAATATTGCTTTGTATGAACAAAGAGACCCACTTACACGAGTCCAAAAACTGGGAAAACGAGTCGTATAAGGCCCTAAGCGTAAGACCAAACCATTGCAATTAAGATGGTGAAAACTACGGTAAACAGATTCAAACAGAAAGAGCTAACAAAATCATGGAAACATAATCGTTCTGGTTTCAAAGTGTAACGCTATGAAAAACATTGCGTTTTATATCTATTTATATGTGTGTGTGTAAAGTTCTCTAACTTGCTCTATTCTTTTTTATTCAATCTGTTTTCTTTTTATTTATTATATTATTTAAAATCCCATGCTACGTGTACTGTGTTAACCTAACTGAGACTTGTTATATCACTTATACATCATTGCTCTTTTTGTTGTTTTTGATTGCTTCCACCGTCCTCATCTGTAAGTTGCTTTGGATAAAAGCGTCTGCTAAATGAATAAATGTAAATGTAAATATCTCACCACTCTAGCAAATTTTAGGTGTACTTAGCGGGGGCTATTGTGTCTTTAGGGTATATTGTACTTATTGTCATTATGGATATTTGTACGCTTATTTTCATTTCGGCATCTTAATGAACACTTACACAATTTGTCTTCGTTTGAGTAGCTAACGTTACTCGACGGTGACATTTAAGTTTTCACCGCTTACACTCATCAAAAACACCCGAAACCTGTAACTCTGTCATAATAAGGTTAGTTAAAACTACAAAAACTTAATGCCTGACACCTTTGTAACTGACTAAAAACTGATGTTTAAGCTAAACAAACGACAGTGGCACTGTGCCTAAAACTGCGAACACAAACATCACTAACTTAAATGAACAAAAGACAATAACCACCAATATGTGTTCACACAGTTAACTTTATTTAGATGATTCAACATTAACTTAAATGAACGGATGATAATAACCACCAATATGTTCACACAATAAATTTATTTAGATGATTCACGGAAATAAAATAACTCTTGAGTTGTTAAAAGAGAAAAATGTGTACTGAAATAACTGCGAAAATGACTTAATGAACCAAACTGTTTAAGTGAATCATTTTTCAGAAGTGAATCGGACTTTGCATCACTAAAACAGATCACAAAAAAGAGATTTGTAACATCACAACATGGAAGGAGCGTATACTTCACAAACAGTGTAGAAATCTTTGCAAAGGTGTATGATGGGTATTGTAGTTCCCTGACCTGAAGATCTACGTAGCTTGAATGAGGTATTAGTTAAATGTATTAAATTGAACCCCTTTGTAAAACAAAAACATATAATACATATAATAACAATAAATAACTGTTAACACATATTTAGACTAAACGACTATATTCAAGAATAATACGATATACTGTACATGTGCTAAAATAGGGTTGGCTATGCTGTAATGGAGCAACCGTTGTCATGTTATCTTGTGAACCATTGGGATTCGTGTGTCCTGAAACCAAATAATTGTCTTTATCTTTAGAAAAAGACAATCGTGTCCTGCTGCTGTGGTCTGAATATCCAGTCTGTCTTCATCAGGAAATGATGAACCCCCATCATCAGACCCCGTTCTGGAGATTGTGTGTATGTTTGTTTATTTTTACAGACATATTTCATCATAAAACTAGGTAAGCAGGGCCTTGTAATAATATGGTAAACATGTCATAAGTCGGTCAACTGTGCATCCAGAGTTTATCTTACTGCATCTCTATAATAAATTTCTGCAATGGCTATACTTGTCACGGTGTTTTCAAGTCGGGGGTCTGGTGGCTGTTTTAAGAGCAAACCCTTGTTTGCCAAACTAGTGTTAAGCGACACTGTCCGCATTTTTTAAGTTAAAGAGGATAATGAACACTTTCACAATCTATTATTGTCAGAATGCATAAGCAGTGTTAGGGTCAACTAGTTACATATAGCTAAATTATATCATTTGATTACAAAAATAAAATGTAATCAGTTACAGTCACAGAAAAAATAATTAAATTGCGGTTAATTATGAAAATGTTACATCTGAATATTTTTTCACACACGTACAGATTTAATTGATATATTTCATAAACCACCTTAACTACTCTAACTTCTCTATGTATTTAATCTCCAAGCAAATCTGATTTCGTGGTGGTTGTGCTTTAAAATGAAATCACGATCACAATCCTAATTTAAGTGATGAAGGATTTTGAAAAGTCTGACGGTCATTAGTTGTTGAGCACTGTTAACCCCGTCCTGTTTACACGTTTCAAAAGATTAACGGTTGAAAACATTACAAGTCTTAAAACATGTAATAAAATGTAATCAGTTACATTACTTTTTTAAAGAAATTGATATAGTTGCACAACCTTTTAGATTTTAAATAGGGTCATTTGTGATCTATAACCTATTGCAAAGTTCATAGTAACCTCCCCAAAACTGGGTAAAATAATTCCACCAAGGTCTCAGTTACAGCTAAACGTTAAAACAAAAACTTAAGGTCTTTGTCGGCAGTTTTGTGAGGAATGTGTGTGAAAACCGCGTGGTTTGAAAGAAAAATGTTTTAGCTTATATATGTGATTTTAATACAAACTATAAGCAATCTAACTAAGAAACCTAATATGTTTTTATTTATTTTTTATTTTCCAACCAAACCGGTTGTTCGCATTTAAAAAGTCATAAGAATGTTTATTGTGTTTTGAAAAGAAAGTAAGTTATGATATATAAATAATATATTTTTTATTGTTTAACATCAACCACAATGCGTTTATGTATTTCTTCTGCTTCATGTATACAACAGTTACCGTACACACATTCAAGAGAAATGCATAAACTCAGTTGTTTTAAACAATCTAAACCAACTAGTCTATCATTAAAAAACTCTTAAATTTTTTTCTTCACGCATCTATTTTCATCTGTCTCTGGACTCTTGCTAAAAACATTTGAGTGCTGACATGAATCCTACATGAAAGCTAAAAAAATAATACTTTTTAAACTATTTTAAACATCATGGTTAACAACCCCATTTGGAAAGTGATAAAGGACATCTAATGTTTTTCTGTATGTCTACATTTGTATCTGTGTGTGTGTGTGTGTGTGTGTGTGTTTGTTTGTTTATGATTGTATGGTTGTGTTTGTGTACTTGTTTGCATTCTCAGTACATCTATGTTGAGGTTGAAAGATATATGGGTTAATAAAAATAATAAATGTAATTAAAATAAAAACTAACGATATATATATATATATATATATATATATATATATATATATATATATAAAACACCCTCTGTCTTGTTAATCCTAACATTGGGATGTATGACTGGATGGTTTTGGCGGTTAAATGACAACACCAGACGCCGGACACAGTCACGTTTCGATGCACGACTTGAGACGATATATGTCTTTCCTGTTAAATTGTTAAATGGGGATACTTTTAACTACATATGTCTGGTTTATTTACTAGATAACACGACATAAGCGCGGGAGAAGGACAGTATGTGTGTGTGTGTGTGTGTGTGTGTGTGTGTGTGGGTGTGGGTGTTGGGTGTATTGAGACTTGAAAAAAGCAAGGTAGACTACGCTTGTTTGTTTGTGTATTTATGTACCTGTTTGAGTGTATATTTGTATTTGTTTGGTTACATGTTCATGTTTTCTGTATGTTTAAATTTGTATCTGTGTGTGTGTGTGTGCGTGTGTGTGTGTGTGTGTGTGTGTTTATGATTGTATGGTTGTGTTTGTGTACTTGTTTGCATTCTCAGTACATCTATGTTGAGGTTGAAAGATCTAGGGGTTAATAAAATTATAAATGTAACTAAAATAAACTAAATTAATTCGAATTAAACTACATTTTTCTATGGTCTGACTTGTTAAAAGATTTCACATCCTTTTGACCAGTAGATGAACTTTCAGCTAAACTTACTATCCAGGTCTAACCCATAAAGTTGAAATTGTCACCCTTTGATCACGGAAAACACCAGAACCCCCAGAAAACTAATTAGATTACAGTTGAGTTGCAAACCCCCCTCCAAAAAACCTTTAGATGTTTTAAAGTCTGACATGGTCGTAAAAGTTAACATAAAGACACCAGACGCGTTTCTACGCACTACTAGAGATGAAATATTTAGCCTTTCCTGTAATGTTGTAAAAGTTTCTTTGGCAAGAAAAGCCCATCTTGACATATCACATTCATTCCTGTTTAATATTTGTGTTTGCCTAAACGCATGTTTTAATTGATATAGCAATGATATAGCAATGATAGAAGTTAATATTGACAACATAAAAGACGTATTCAAGGGTTTAGACTACTAAAGTATGTGTGAGTGACTTATTAAAATTAAATAAAACAACACTTTTTCCAACAAGGAATTTTGTTGAGATTAAATAATTAAATCGTATATGTAAACCTAATTTTATAGTTAAAACATCGGTCTAATATTAAAACCAGGTAGAATGTTTTCATCGAATGAGAACTGATGTGTTGTTATTAAAAACATTTCTTTAATTCTTTTAACATACATTCAAACCTTTGCGACCAACGTTATTAGGGTGGTTGGGGAAGTGTTAGTGTGTGTTTTTTATTTTTTATTCGATGCTTTAAACATTAAAAACATAAAGACGTCCATTACATCATAAAACAAAATAAATGTAAAATAAATAAAACAACACTTAAGAAAAAATAAAAATATAATGATAAAGAAAATGTAGTGGGGAGTAACAGATTTTCACATTAAGAAACCAAAGTCCTCTAATGAAGAATACAAAAGTCTTGGTTTGGGACTTTTCACGCCTTTTAACGCCCCCAAATACATCACAAATTCCACTTTAAACGCCACTAAACGTGGGGGAATTTTGAAAAACATACATTTATGAATCTAGAATTTCGTACCAGAAGTTAATAAGTTAATAAGAAGTTAGTAAGTGTGAGTGGCTTATTAAAATAAAATAAAACATGTGTCTGGACTTTGTGTTAAATGCGATATTGTGAAACAGTTGAGTGTGTGTGTGTGTGTGTGTGTGTTAATTGACATAGCTTGAGAAATTAAGCATGACAAAAATAAAAAATACATATCGACGGAGATAGTCTAAATTTAGACTAGTCATAGATTAAAGTAATTAACTTAACACATTAAAAACAAATAACGCTTTTTCAACTTTGTTTTTTTTTTAAGACTAGCCTAAAAGTAAATAAAAATCGTATAGTTCTACATCATTTAACAAGTAAAAATTGACCATATGTTTAAACGGATATAAAGTTTGCACTAATTAAGGACTGATGTCTATTTATTAAAAACTACTTAGTTTAATTATTGTAACGTTTAAATCTATTTAATGCTGCTATCACGCCTCCTGCCCGGCCCTCTCTAGCGCTGGAGGCGTGGTTTTTTTCCCGGAGCATTCCCGAGCCTCATTCTAACTGTTCATCGGTGCCGGGAGGTTGTTTTACGGATGCTTCACAACTCTGCCGGAGGATCTTTTTTTTTTCTTTCATCTAACAGTCTCGCTTTTTAAAATTGTAGTTAGTGGTAAAGTACTGCATAGATTTGACAAGTATCTTGTCTGATGTAGGCTATTTTCTTTTAAATCCGCGTAAATGCCTAAGTTACCTATTTTTTTCTTTTGTTTTAACTTTTCACCCGACGTGACAAACGCCTACTTTCTTGGTTTATAACATTGCTTTACGGTCGCTTCTTTTTTTTTTTTTTTATTTATTTATTTTTTTTTTTATTTATTTTTTTTTTTTTTTGAGTCGAGCTAACGTTACCGGGGACGTCATAACACTTTCCTGTGAGATCTCTTTTTTCTTTTGTTTAACTCTTGTCAGTAAAATTTTAGTTAGTGGTAAAGTACAACATAGTTTTGACAAGTATCTTGTGCTGGTGTTTTAAAGACGGGGTCTGGTGTATTTTATTTTAGGTGCTGGTGTTTTAAAGACGGGGTCTGGTGTATTTTATTTTAGATCCACGTAATGTCTACCATCTTTTTTCTTTTGTTTTAACTTTTCACCCGACGTGACAAACGCCTACTTTCTTGGTTTGTATCGCTGCTTTACATTCGTTTCTTTTTTTCAGTTTGAGGTAAGGTACAAATGCTAAAACTCTATTACCTAGTTTTCTTTATTTTCTAACTGGTAACAAAACACCATTTTTAAATTGTAATGCTACAAGCTCTCACATCTTTTTCACGTATTGCTTAACGAAAACATATCTGATAGTTTTGACTCGTTTGGTTGTATCAGATAAATAACCAGTAACCTAGTTTTATTTCATTTGTAACAACTTTAACAATGTTAATAAGTTAATAAGAAGTTAGTAAGTGTGAGTGGCTTATTAAAATAAAATAAAAGGTCATAATCAAGGTCTTTTGTTTAGATTAAAAATAAAGAGCATAGAATACCAGAAAGAACATCTAATCATCCGTCCGTTTATACTACAGAAATGATTGTCATATTTTTGGCTCTTCAGTGGGGTTGAACACATTAAAGTAGTCATATGTTCAGACTCATTTTCAGTTTTATCAAGTTTAAAGAGTGGTAAGGTGGTAAGGTAAGATAATCAATGTTGTTACACTTTTCCAACTACGAAAACGATCATTACATTGTTTCCATTGCTGCTATGTGTTTATAATCTGTTTCTTGAAATACACTGTTTATTTAAAACCTTAATAAAATCTTCCCTTACACCATTTTCATGATTTCGCCCCTTTTCAAAGTTTAAAAAAAAAGCACATAGCTTCCCACAACTTCTCCCCCCCTCCGAAATTCCTCCTTGGTTCATAAGTTCATATTGAGTTCACTGGAGGGTGTACAGGGAGGGGAGGGGGGTGTACAAACAGGTGTCCAGAACAGATGGCTTTTATGACCCTCATCAATCAAATTTTTGGAGACAAGGTGCCCTGGATCCTCTCTAATGCCATAATGTCTGCAATTGTGAAATGACAATCAGTTCATACTATTAAAGGGATAGTTCACCCAAAAATCTAAATTATGTCATTAATAACTCACCCTCATGTTGTTCCAAACCCGTGAGACCTCCGTTTATCTTCGGAACACAGTTTAAGATATCTTAGATTTAGTCCGAGAGCTCTCAGTCCCTCCATTGAAACGGTGTGCACGGTATACTGTCCATGGTTAGAAAGATAAGAAAAACATCTTCAAAGTAGTCCATGTGAAATCAGAGGGTCAGTTAGAATTTTTTGAAGCATCGAAAATACATTTTGGTCCAAAAATAGCAAAAACGATGACTTTATTCAGCATTGTCTCCCTGTCTGATGTGAGAGAGTTCAAAACAAAGCAGTTTGTGATATCCGGTTCGCGAACGAATCATTCGATGTAACCGGATCTAGTTGAGTAATTCATTTACTCAAACAGTACACTGACTGAACTGCTGTGAAGAGAGAACTGAAGATGAACACCAGGCCGAGCCAGATAACGAAACGAAAGACTGACTCGACTTGATTCTGAAGTGATTCTGTGCTAATGTTATGAGCCCAGGTAAACCGATGTTTGTATCAAGGGAAATCATCGCCAATGACGCCATTACGTTGAGCGCAAAAGAACAGGTGAACTGTGTTCTTCAACCGGTTTATTGAATCTAACTGT
Organism: Carassius carassius; assembly: GCF_963082965.1. Classification (NCBI taxonomy): domain Eukaryota; kingdom Metazoa; phylum Chordata; class Actinopteri; order Cypriniformes; family Cyprinidae; genus Carassius; species Carassius carassius. Next base: position 24,613,918 of record NC_081786.1, read on the forward strand.
CCGAAAGAACTATTGGTGATCCGAAAACCGATGCAACCGGTTCTTGACTCGTGAACGAGTCATTGTTTCGCTTATTATCTGGCTCGGCTCGGTGTTCATCTTCAGTTCTCTCTTCACAGCAGTTCAGTCAGTTTACTGTTTGAGTAACTGAATTACTCCGGGATATCGATTTGTTTGGACTCAGAGGGAGTGTCAGCCACATTAAAAAAGTTAACAGCTTAAGTCATTTGTGGATTAATGCATATTGAAGACGAAAACCGTTTAAAACGATTAAGTTCGATTTGGTGAACTGGTTCAAAAAGATGCAGTTACGTCGAATGATTCGTTCGCGAACCAGATATCACAAACTGCTTTGTTTTGAACTCTCTCACAACAGACACGGAAGAGAAGACAATGCTGAATAAAGTCATAGTTTTTGCTATTTTTGGACCAAAATTTTTTTCGATGCTTCAAAAAATTCGAACTGACCCTCTGATGTCACATGGACTACTTTGATGATGTTTTTCTTACCTTTCTGGACATGGACAGTATACCATACACACAGTTTCAATGGAGGGACTGAGAGCTTTTTTTTTTCTACATCCGATCTGGGCCACTTCCAAATGTTGATTTTAATTGGATACATATCTGAAATCTGGAAATCAGACCCATAAAGATAGCATTTTAATGTCTGCATGCTGTATATGCCCATGCATTTTATAATAATGTAAACAAAGTGAAATGTAAAATGGTGGGCCAAAAAAATCGTATATGGTCAAACAATTAAGACTTTTGAGTGTAAATGCAGCCTAGGAATGATAATAATTTTGTTTGTCTGAATTTTTTGCACTTTATTCTGCATAACTTGCATGACAAAACAATGTTACACTCAAAAACACTAATTAAACGTGTGTGTATATATATATATATATATATATATATATTTATTTTTTTATTTTTTTAATAGTTATCTTTTTTTTCTTTCTTTATGAAAGCGGAACTTAGGAAGTTGGAGGGTCTGAAGACCATTGCAGTCACCACAAATGGGATGAATTTGACCCGACTGTTGCCCAGTCTAAAGAAAGCTGGAGTGGATCTACTCAACATCAGTCTAGACACTCTGGTCCCTGCAAAATTTGAGTTCATCGCTAGACGAAAAGGTACTAGGTCCTAGCTCCAAAATGGTTTATAAACTACAAAAGTTTATATTCCTGCAGGACGGCTAGATAGGTGCAGAAAGAACGCATAAGGTGTGTCAAATTCTCAATACAAATCATCGTATTGATGACAAAATTAATCTGACTTCTATACCCTGTAACATACAACTCAGTCAACCTCCAGTTGTCAATAACATTATACAATACCAATAAAATACTGTACTTCCCTTACAAAAGTATGGTGATGGTGTCCCGTCAAGAAGCTACTATCACTACCTCAAACCACACATGTACTGATCTTTGTCATATGACTGTTAGCTCTGCTGTTTCTGAAGCCATTACATAAAACAATTTCCATCACAAGTGTCATGGATGAAGAAATGTAGATTGTGATCGTCTTGAAGCATAAAGGTAGCAGCAGAACATTGAGAAAGTGTATGAAGCAGTTGATCTCAAAAGGCTGAAAATAACTGACGAAAGGATTATGAAAATGTTTTATTTGAGATTGCTCCATGTTCAAGTTTCATAATTTTCATTTATTACCAATTTGAGTCTGTTACATTATTGGGTCAAAACATGTAACTACATTAATATGTTCTAATCAAATATTGACCAGTAAAACGTTTATTATGGATTTGAAAGAGATGATCTTTTAACCATTTATTACATTTTAATGCCTAGCTGTATAAGCGGCTTACCTTTTTTTAGTTTATTAATGTTATATACACAAAATAGACACTTGTACAGTCACACTTACACAAAATGTTTGGTTGCCAAAAAAGTTGGTGAGTCTGCCACCTTAAATATGTGCAATCTGTCTAATTGATGCCTAATATTGGTACCTCTTGCAGGGTTTCATAAAGTGATGGTGGGCATTGAAAAGGCTATTGAAATGGGCTACAATCCAGTCAAGGTATTTTACCTGCCTCGAAACATCTGAATTGTTAATCCCTTATAATATATGAAATGGTTCATGTCTCAGAAAGTGTCAAATGCTAGAGCCCTAAAACCACTTTAGGGCATTTCTTGTCACCTGTCTAGCAACACCTGAAACAATGTATTAAAGGGATAGTTCACCCAAAAATTACAATTATGTCATTAATGACTCACCCTTGTGTCATTTCAAATCTGTAAGACCTCCGTTCATCTTCAGAACACAGTTTAAGATATTTTAGATTTAGTCCGAGAGCTTTCTGTCCCACAATTGAAAGCGTGTGTATGGTATACTGTCCATGGTTAGAAAGGTAATAAAAACATCTTCAAAGTAGTCCATGTGACATCAGAGGGTCAGTTAGAATTTTTTGAAGCATTGAAAATACATTTTGGTCCAAAAATAGCAAAAACTACGACTTTATTCAGCATTGTCTTCTCTTCCGTGTCTGTTGTGAGAGAGTTCAAAACAAGGCAGTTTGTGATATCCGGTTCGCGAACGAATCACTCGATATAACCAGATCTTCTTGAACCAGTTCACTAAATCGATCTGAATCGTTTTGAAATGGTTTGCATCTCCAATAAGCATTAATCCACAAATGCCTTAAGCTGTTAACTTTTTTTAATGTGGCTGACACTCCCTCTGAGTTAAAACAAACCAATATCCCGGAGTAATTCATTTACTCAAACAGTACACTGACGGAACTGCTGTGAAGAGAGAACTGAAGATGAACACCAAGCTGAGCCAGATAACAAACGAAAGATTGACTCGTTCTCGAGTCAAGAACCGGTAGTTATGGGAAGTTCAGTTCTTTTCCACGAACCGTTTTTTCCGGACAGTTCGATTCAGTAAACCAGTTGAAGAAAATGGTTCACCGGTTCTTTTGCGCTCAAATTAATGACGTCATTGGCGACGATTGCACTTGATTCAAGCCTTCGGTTTACCCGTGCTCATAACATTAGCACAGAATCAGTTCAGAATCAATCACCAAAAGAATCCATTCAGTTCAGACGCGCTGTGTGTCAGTCTGCTTCACACTGAATCACACATGCGCAGTATCATCAGCTCCTCGGTTCTCGAATCAGACACGTCCGACAGAAACGGTTCTTGACTCGACAACGAGTCAATCGTTCGTTCGTTATCTGGCTCGGCTTGGTGTTCATCTTCAGTTCTCTCTTCACAGCAGTTCAGTCAGTGTACTGTTTGAGTACATGAATTACTCCAGGATATTGGTTTTTAACTCCGAGGGAGTGTCAGCCACATTAAAAAAGTTAACAGCTTAAGTCATTTGTGGATTAATGCTTATTGTAGACGCGAACAGTTTCAAACAATTTAGTTCGATTTGGTGAACTGGTTCAAAAAGATCCGGTTACGTCGAGTGATTCGTTCGCGAACCGGATATCACTAAACTGCAGTGTTTTGAACTCACTTACAACAGACCCGGAAGAGAAGACAATGCTGAGTAAAGTCATAGTTTTTGCTATTTTTGGACCAAAATGTTTTTTCGATGCTTCAAAAAAATGTAACTGACCCTCTGATGTCACATGGACTACTTTGAAGATGTTTTTATTACCTTTCTGGACATGAACACACACTTTCAATGGAGGGACAGAAAGATCTCGGATTAAATCTAAAATATCTTAAACTGTGTTCCGAAGATGAACGGAGGTCTTACGGGTTTGGAACGACAAGAGGTTGAGTCATTAATGACATAATTTTCATTTTTCGAAAATGAACTATGAATTAACCCTTTAATATTCATAATTTGTCTTTGTGCGGTTATTCGTTCATTGTGGTAAATTGACGTCTCTCTTCTCAGGTGAACTGTGTGGTCATGAGAGGTTTGAATGAAGATGAGTTGATTGACTTTGTGTCACTGACAGAGAGGAAACCATTGGATGTGAGATTCATAGAGTACATGCCTTTTGACGGTAAGATTTTTATCTGAAGTCAAATAGAGAAATCTACATCGTACTCTTGCTAGCCCATCTTACAGGTTGAAGTATAATCGGCACAGTTGTAAAGGTCACAGTTTCTGCCCCAGTTCTTTAATCACATCAGTAGTGCAGATTATTCTCTTTCCAGGTCAGTGAGACCTGAGGTACCTCAGGATTTATATTCATAACACGTTATCGCAGTCCACATTCTGTTGATATTTTAGTGGAAGTCATATACCTTCACTACTAAACAGGTTTAACAGCTATGTGCAGAAGCAAGTTTCAACTCCTTAAACTGGATAACAGTGACAGTGAAGAGTTTAGAGACATTGAATAGATTACTGTTTGTGATCCTGGAAGAGAGTGATTTTATGAAGGCAGTTGCAGAAGCTAATATGGTGTCACCTTTTATAGATTTTTGTCCTGAGGGCCAATACTACAGCAATCACTCCAGTAACAACTGATTAGATGCTGTGAATAATGGAGCAGTTTGTGTAGTATGCAAACCTCACTTGACTCAAAGTAAAACTGAATGACTACAGGAAAAAAAATATAAATAATTAAACATTCTGTAGAATCCATCTTAAAACTATGTTATTAAACTATTGTATTCTTGGATGAACTATTGTTAACTATTGTGTTTTCAATGCACTTTTCTTGCTAACTTTAAGAAAGATTGAGATTAGCATTGGAAAAAAAGCTTGAAGTTTGTAGTGAAACACTTCAAGATTGATTTAAGCATTAATATCTCTTCACATGGGATGCCTTTTTAATATTTCTTTTTAAATCTTCTTGATTAAAACTGCCATTTAATTTGTTTCAAGAAAAAAAAAGGAACAACAAAACAATTTCTTAATTCAAGAATGTAAAGCAGCTGAATGTTGTTCAAGTACCTCTGCATATTGTCTGTCTCTGTAGGTAACAGATGGAATTTCAAGATGATGGTGAGCTATCAGGAGATGCTGGATTCTATAAAGCAAAAATGGCCCAATCTGGAGCCTGTGCCTGGAGAGGAAATGGATACAGCCAAGGTCAGCCCAGCTCCTGACTGCTAAATAAATCATTGGCCATGAATCATTCTCAATGTTAAATTCTCATTGGCGCTTATTTAAATGTTCTGTTTTGAGGGTCAAGTTTGTGCAGTCTTTATGTATCAGTCTGTAAATGTTGGATATTTCTGTAACTTGTAATGATCCTTCAAGAAAAACATTCCTTTTGTTATCTTGCGTCAAGGCTGTAAAATCATATCAGTGGATAAGCCCTCATGTGTGTGTTTCTGTGTTGTGTGCTTACAGGCGTTTAGAGTACCAGGATTTCGGGGCCAGCTGGGCTTCATTACCTCCATGTCAGACAACTTCTGTGTCTCCTGTAACCGCCTGCGCATCACGGCTGATGGCAACCTTAAGGTAAATGGTGTTTGTGTGTATGATGTTCCTTATACTGATATGTCTTGTGCTTAAGCTTTTCAGTTCAGCTATCTGATCTGTGATGGTTTGTTTTTCTATATGTGCCTGTGTTGGCATGCCATTAGGTTTGTTTGTTTGGAAATTCAGAGGTGTCTTTGAGGGATTTTCTGCGCTCTGGAGCAACTGAAGAGGAACTACTGCACATCATAGGGGCAGCAGTCGGGAGGAAGAAGAAACAGCATGCGGGTAAAGACAAACACTCTGATATATCAAACCAACTGTTGGGCAAATGATTCCCAAATACAAAAAAATAAATAAAAATAAGAATTTTAGTATCAACATTCAGGTCATGTGTAATTCAGAATTGATTTACTTATTTGTCTTTCTGTGCAGGGATGTTCAATATATCTCAGATGAAGAACAGGCCAATGATCCTCATTGGTGGGTGATTTGGCTGTACATAATACACTTCCCATCTCCCTATATCATCAACTGGGGTGTGCCATAGTGTTGAATATCTCATTACGTTCTGCGATTTTGTCTAAGGATAATTAGACAATATTTTGCATTATTTTGTTTTTGTGCTGGTACCTTGACTGGTTTGTGCATGATATGGACAACTGACTGCCAAAGCTTTTCATATTCTTCATATTCTTTGTAGTGGTTAGTTCACAGAACGGACAGAAATTACAAAAATTTTGCCACCCTAACTGGATTTTTCCAGGGGCATTTTTACCATTGTTACCAATCAGATGAAATCAGTATCAGCAAAATTATTATTTTTTACATATAAAGATGTTGCAGCATTAAGATGTATTTACACAGTAGTTACAGTTACATAAATAATATTGAGATTAATGTTTAAAAATAGGCTACATTATGAAAGGTGCACTCTTAAAGGGATAGTTCACCCCAAAAAGAAAATTTGATGTTTATCTGCTTACCCCCAGCACATCCAAGATGAAGGTGACTTTGTTTCTACACAAACAGATTTTTCAAACAAACCGTTGCAGTCTGTCAGTCTTGCAATGGATGTGCATGGGAACCATGGCTAAAACATGTAAAAAAAAAAAAAAAACAAGTGTCTTGTGACAGTACATTGATGTGTAAAGACATAAAACGATCGGTCTGTGCAAAAAATGTTACCGTATTTATATGATTTTTTACCTCTGATGCAATGAGGGATGAACTACTGTATGGGCGCCTCTTCAAAACACAGCTTTTGCGTGAGGGGTCGTCGTCTTGCTTTACAGCGGATCACAGTCTTATAAGTGCATTACCACCACCTATCTCTCAAGTGGACCATTGACACTTCTAATAACTCCTAATTTTCCTAATCCAAAAATACTACTGACCTTAATGTGTATCAGTCACTCCTCTCTTCCTTTTCTGCTAATGTCTCCAAGTCAAGTCACCTTTATTTATATAGAGCTTTAAACAAAATACATTGCATCAAAGCAACTGAACAACATTCATTAGGAGAACGGTGTGTCAATAATGCAAAATGACAGTTAAAGGCAGTTCATCATTAAATCCAGTGATGCCATCTCTGTTCAGTTTAAATAGTGTCTGTGCATTTATTTGCAATCATATCAATGATATCACTGTAGGTGAAGTGACCCCAACTAAGCAAGCCAGAGGCGCTTCACTGCTAAAAGGCCATACTACCATAATAAAATTAACAGTTCGTCTAACTCTTGCATGCTTTTTAAAACGTTTTCCTCACTCCTTTATCCTCCTCTTGCATCAACTCTAATAGCTGACAACTTAATTAATAAAATGAAAAACATCAGTGCACAATTTTTCACAATCCATCAAGCACATGTCACCAGCAAACATGTTCATTTACATCCTTCTCTTCACTCTCTGAGGCAGAAGTCTCAAAACTCATCTTTCTAATTATCCTACTACTTGTCCGGTTGATCCTATTCCATCTCATCTCCTTCAAGTCATTTCTCCTGCAGTTGTACCTGCACTCACTCACATCATTAACATATCCCTCCACACTGGTATTTTTCCCTCAACATTTAGACTGGCTCATATAACTCCACTACTTAAAGGGTTAGTTCACCCAAAAATCTAAATTATGTCATTAATAACTCACCTTCATGTCGTTCCAAACCCGTGAGACCTCCGTTCATCTTTGGAACACCGTTTAAGATATTTTAGATTTAGTCCGAGAGCTCTCAGTCCCACCATTGAAACTGTGTGTATGGTATACTGTGATTTGTGTTTCAATGGAGGGACTGAGAGCTCTCGGACTAAATCTAAAATATCTTAAACTGTGTTCTGAAGATGAATTGTGGTCTCACGGGTTTGGAACAACATGAGGGTGAGTTAGTAATGACATAATTTTGATTTTTGGGTGAACTAAACCTATAAGAAACCTATCCTCAACCCATGTCAATGTCAATGTCACCTTTATTTATATAGCGCTTTAAACAAAATACATTGCGTCAAAGCAACTGAACAACATTCATTAGGAAAACAGTGTCAATAATGCAAAAATGATAGTTAAAGGCAGTTCATCATTGGATTCAGTTATGTCATCTCTGTTCAGTTAAATAGTGTCTGTGCATTTATTTGCAATCAAGTCAACGATATCGCTGTAGATGAAGTGTCCCCAACTAAGCAAGCCAGAGGCGACAGCGGCAAGGAACCGAAACTCCATCGGTGACAGAATGGAGAAAAAAACCTTGGGAGAAACCAGGCTCAGTAGGGGGGGCCAGTTCTCCTCTGACCAGACGAAACCAGTAGTTCAATTCCAGGCTGCAGCAAAGTCAGATTGTGCAGAAGAATCATCTGTTTCCTGTGGTCTTGTCCTGGTGCTCCTCTGAGACAAGGTCTTTACAGGGGATCTGTATCTGGGGCTCTAGTTGTCCTGGTCTCCGCTGTCTTTCAGGGATGTAGAGGTCCTTTCTAGGTGCTGATCCACCATCTGGTCTGGATACGTACTGGATCCGGGTGACTGCAGTGACCCTCTGATCTGGACACAGACTGGATCTGGTGGCCACGGTGACCTCGGAACAAGAGAGAAACAGACAAATATTAGCGTAGATGCCATTCTTCTAATGATGTAGCAAGTACATAGGTTGTTATGGGAAGTGTTTCCGGTTCCGGTTTACCTAATTAATGCAGCCTAAAAATCCTTTAACGGATTTGGATAATAAAAGCATATTAGTATGTTATGTGTATGCCAGGTTAAAGAGATGGGTCTTTAATCTAGATTTAAACTGCAAGAGTGTGTCTGCCTCCCGAACAATGTTAGGTAGGTTATTCCAGAGTTTGGGCGCCAAATAGGAAAAGGATCTGCCGCCTGCAGTTGATTTTGATATTCTAGGTATTATCAAATTGCCTGAGTTTTGAGAACGTAGCGGACGTAGAGGATTATAATGTAAAAGGAGCTCATTCAAATACTGAGGTGCTAAACCATTCAGGGCTTTATAAGTAATAAGCAACCCATCTCTTTTAGAGAACTACAGACCAGTTTCCCTTCTTCCTTTCATTGCAAAAAGACTTGAACGAGCTGTGTTCATCCAAGTCTCTGCCTTTCTCACACAGAACAACCTCCTTGACATCAACCAATCTGGCTTCAGAAGTGGACATTCAACTGAGACGACCTTGCTCTCAGTTGTTGAAGCACTAAGACTGGCAAGAACGGAATCCAAATCTTCAATACTTATTTTGCTTTACCAGATCCTCCTGTCAACCCTACTGGAAAAGGGCATCTCGGGATCCGCACTCCAGTGGTTTGAGTCTTACCTATTAGATAGGTCCTTCAAAGTATCTTGGAGAGGAGAGTTGTCCAAGTCGCAACATCTAACTACTGGGGTGCCTGAGGGCTCAGTTCTTGGACCACTTCTCCTCTCCGTCTACATGGCATCTTTAGGTTGTGTCATTCAGAAACATGGCTGTTTGGTGGTGACACTCAACTCTACCTCTTATTCCATCCTGATGATCCGATGGTAGCTGTTCGCATCTCAGTGTGTCTAACAGACATTTCTTGCTGGATGAAGGACCATCACCTTCAACTCAACCTTGCCAAGACAGAACTGCTTGTGGTTCCATCAAACCCATCATTTCATCACAATTTCACCATAAAGTTAGGCACATCAACCATAACTCCTTCAAAAATAGCCAGAAACCTTGGAGTTACGATTGATGATCAGCTAACTTTCTCAGACCACATTGCTAAAACTGTCCGGTCCTGCAGATTTGCTTTATTCAACATCAAGAAGATCAGGCACTTTCTTTTAGAACATGCTGCACAACTCCTTGTTCAAGCTCTTGTTCTGTCGAGGCTGGACTATTGCAATGTTCTCTTGGCAGGTCTTCCAGCCAGTTCTATCAAACCTTTACAATCAATCCAGAATGCGGCAGCAAGATACATTTTTAATGAGCCGAAAAGAATACATGTCACACCTCAGTTTTATCAATTTACACTGGCTACCAATAGATGCTCTATTCTTTTTCTATTCTGTCTGTTTTCTTTTTATTTATTATATTATTTAAAAGCCCTTGCTATGTGTACTGCATTTAATCTAACTGGGACTGTTGCTTCCATTGTCCTCATATGTAAGTCGCTTTGGATAAAAGCGTCTCCTAAATGACTAAATGTAATTGAGATTGTAGATAGTGTCAATGGTCAATTTGAGAGGTCAAGACAGGATGCGGTAATGCACTTATAAGTCTATGTAAGTCTGTTTTGAGGAGGCGCTCGTACAGTTCAGACAGTTCAGGCATTGCAGTGCATCAGAGGTAAAAAAAACGTTTCTTTTCAGTTTCTTGCACAGACCGATTGTTTTGTGTCTTTAGACATCAGTTTATCATCACGAACCATAGGGTTTATTTTGGTTTTGTTTGTGTATGTTTTAGCCATGGTTCCCATTCACATACATTATAAGACTTACAGACTGCAACGGTTTGTTTTAAAAATCTCTGTTTGTGTTCTACGGAAGAAACAACGTCACCTACATCTTATATGCACTGGGGGTAAGCAGATAAACATCAAATTTTCATTTCTGGGCGAACTATCCCTTTAAGGTGTGCTCAATACAGTGTTGTGCCAGTTCATACTTAAAAAGAACTAGCTCAAAGTTCAGTTCACACAGATGATAATGAACTAGTTCATGTTCATAGTTCATTTTTTTTTAAAAATGAACTAAGTTCACATATCTAAAAATGAACTAGTTCACGTTCGCTTTTTTTAATGGCTACAACAGTATATTATGCCTACATAGCCTACTCTCTGTTTGTACAAATTTCTGCACATTAATTTAATTCTGAATTTTGCACACACAAGTTGAAAGGCATTTGTTCAAATCAAGTTCACGGATAATTGTGCGTGCATTTATTAGCCTAATCATTATGATACTAAAATCCTAACAAATAGGCTATGCTATGTACAAAAAATCAGATGAGCCCATAATATGAACGGTTAAGCATACATGTATTTCTTGGCGACGTCATCACTGCTTACGCACGCAACCAGGAGGCAAAAGACCTGCGCTCTTCGTACCGGAGTAAAGGGTTTAGGCTAGTAGCATAGTGGTGGTGTTGTCGCTAGTCAAAATGCCAAGGAGTTGTTGCGTGGTCAATTGTACTAACCGAGCCAGTGCTGGGTGTCAGATGTTCACAGTATGTCCGGAATTTGATTTGTAAACAGTTGGACGTTTTACATAATGTTATATTAATATGAAACACAAACAAACAGATCCAACTCTGAAATTGCAATTTATTATTGAGTCAACAAGAAATTACAAACAATGCGAAATCTACGTTAATTACAATGTTGTCTTACTGAACTCGGCATAACAGATAGCGGTTTTCTGCCTCCTGGATGCGCGTGCATCAGGTGTTGTTTGTATACAAGAAACCTGTGTATTTTCCTCCCATAGAAAACCATTATAAGAACGCTTAATGTGGCTTAATGCAGATTAGAATGTCCCCTTATGTCGAAATAACGAGATATCGATACTAGGCTACTGTGTCCACCGTGGTTTCCTTTTTGATTAGCGGATACGATTTTTGCTTGTTTGGGATCTGACTGTCCAGCGTATTTGAAAAAGTTAAGCAAACTTTCCTGTCTTTTTGACATTTTTCCCCTGTGTGAAACGATCGAGGCTAACAGCAATCTCAACTAGTACAACAAGCGCGCAAGTCATGTGTCACAAATATTCACTGTTGGGGAGTAACTAGTTACATGTAACGGCGTTACGTAATTTAATTACAAAATTATTGTAACTGTAATTAGTTACAGTTACTAAGAAAAAATTTGTAATTAAATTACAGTTACTTATGAAATTTTTAACGATTACAAAGGGGATTACATTTGAATATTTACACACATCCACATACAGATTTAACTGATTTTTTTCCAAAATTGCACTGACTATTCTGAGACATACCGCCCTAATAATTTCCGGGATGCGGAAACACAGTCTGGTTCGTAGAATCCAGTCATAAAAAACGAAATGCCTAACACGGACGGAATATCCCACATTTTGGATGACTAAATCAAAAGTAGGTCAGTACACTTGAATCAAAACATGACATCGACTAGTGTCTGTGAATATAAAGCCCCAAAAATGCAATATATGACTTGCACATTCTGCGTGTCTGTGGAAATCAGGCGCGGACTGGACACCGGGAGAACCGGGACAATTCCCGGTGGCCTGGCAGACGATTTTGCCCCACTATTTAATATCATTATTGTATAATTGCCTGCCGAATGTACTAAAGCGATCATTTGCGAATCTGCCGTTTGATAATTAAATCTCTAATAAGTCATGAATTTTTAGTTATGACTCGCGCGCTCTCCGCGCCTCCGCCAAACTGTTTGGATCAGACTCAGAGTAATCAATGCGAGAGAGAGAGAGAGAGAGAGAGAGAGAGAGAGAGAGAGAGAGAGAGAGAGAGAGAATGAATACAGTGGATTGCTGGAGCAGAGAAGCAGAACTACTGTTCAGGGTTTCAGGTCAGTTTTATCTGTAAAGATGCTTTTATGTCTTTGTTTTTTTTTTTTATTTAATCAAGCAGCAGTACGTTGCTCATCAGTCATCACTCAAAATACTATATAAAGGACATCATTATTATCTGTTGTAATATTACAGTAGTAATTTAGCTGAAAAAAAAATCAGATTTTTTTTATAGGTTTAGGGGGAGCTACGACAGACAACAACACAACCCTTACGAAAATTAACATTTTAATATTTAACTATAAATCCAGGTTACTGGTTACTATTGTTTAAATGTGATAACCAAAAATGTAAAATTATTTTACGAATGTATTTATTTAAAAATATATATAAATCCATTTGCAAAAAAAACAAGGTTATTTTACTTTTATATAGGCTAATAAAAGCATGGTAATTTTTTGTAAGGGAAAAACATGACTCGTGTACAGTATTAGGATTTTTCTATAAAGATATTGTAGTATTCTAGAGTATTGTATTGTAAAGTATAGTTTTGTTCAATCTTGAGTATTAAAGTCATGAGAGAGATGGATAACAGGGCAAAATAAAGAGACTGAAGAGAAAAATGGAAGTGAAGGTGCAGTTCAGGAGAGAACTTTTAATTATTTTGCATGTCCCCAAATTAAAGATTTAAACCTTTTTTATGTCAGGTCCTTACAAAAAATAGTGTTGTCCATGAATTTGTTTGTATGAGTTTGAATTTTCCAGTCTGAATTTTTTTCCCAGTCCGCCCCTCCTTTAAATTAATGGCAAAGACATGGTTTCATTTACTACACATGCCTACTGAAGCTCGCAGTGTTTTCAACCTCTGCCGCCTCAATATAGGAGTACACGAGCACATAAACATAATTTCTAGAAATGCTCTGTGTCACTTCATGTGTATTTTACTTATTTTGAGAAAACTATCATCATATACAGAGAAAGCAGTTTCAAAAAAACACCAATGTTTCAGGAGTTTATTACACAGAATACGTCACATGCTTATTAAATAACTGTATTTAAGTTGATGTATATGCTTTTATTTATTATTCTTTAATTTCACAAATTTAGAAAAGTAATGAAAAAGTACTCAAAAGTAATTATTTACATTACTTTAATAAAGTAATTGAAAAAGTTACACTACTATTACATTTTAAACAGGGTAACTTGTAATCTGTAACCTATTACATTTCCAAAGTAACCTTCCCAACACTGCAAATATTGAACACTACACAAACAGTAATTTTTTTTTTCATTTAGGCAATTAATTTTAGTGACACAGGAGGTGCCGGATCCAATGTCGGAGGTGACGGAACATGTTCCGGCTCAAATTAAGCCCTGGTAAAACCTGGCTTTTCAAATGAGCGTGAACGTGAACTGCGCGTGCTGTTCATTCCTGCCAGAGTGAGCGCCGCTCTCGTTCACGTTCATTGTATGAAAAGTGATTCGTTCAGTTCAGCGTTCGGCGAAAATATGAACGCGTTCAGTGAACAACACTGGCTCAATAATGTCACCTTTACCATTGTCACATTTTTTCTCAGTCGCTTTGGTGCACTTCTCGAATCATCCTTTATATTTTTAAAGTATGTGCATTTCGCAATACAACAATTCGTACAAACAGCGTCATACAATGGTTTACCTGCAACTTACTCAGAAATTTTAGTTCATCTCTCAAAAGTATTTCAGCGAACTTATAAAAGTCCTTGTGTCATTGTTCACAAACAAGAGATTCACAATGCTTAGTCTTGTTGTCAATATACCTCAATATACTAATGTTAGTATTACCTGAAGTAAACTATGACAACCGTTTGGATGGAAGTTACTGTATTGAAATGCAGAAGGCTGCATTTCTTATGTATGCTATATATCCATTCCAAAAGTACAAATTAACACATTACTGTATGTGGGATATTGATTGAAGCAGACTGGATATGAGTCATAATTACTAGTGGTCTGATAACAAAAACAAACAAACAAAAAAAAAAAAACCTTTGCATTGTCATTGTGATAAAGATAAGACAAATATGGGCTCAAAGATGAAAATACAAATTTAGAAAGACAAACACAGGAAACACCAGAAGCTTTTGCATGCAGCACTGTATGAGGAATTTCAGAAAACTGGTTTATCATTGGTTGAGCAACATTCTCATCATTAGTGAATGTCAAGATTCACCTGCACAAATCAGCAAATGAAAAAAAAAAAGACTAATAGAAATGTGTAGAAGATATGTTTGGCAGTTTATGACAAATAGATTAACCATATGACAATAGAAAATGATAATGTAGGAAACCACAACTGTTCATAATCAATTGCATGAATGTACCAAAGCAATTTCAACTTGTTCAAAAAAATTAGAAAATTATTTTATGATGTAGCTAATTGAGCTCAAAAGGGAAATGTATATAATATAAATAATTAAAATTAATTATGATTAATTACAATTATTTATATGAGCTGCTAGTAGTAACTGTAGCAGAATTAAATTGCCATCAGCTAATCTGTTCGTCCAGTGAACCCTTAGCACAATTTCATATTAACTCTAAGAAAGGATATTTCCGTGGCCACAGAAAATACTTTCATACAGTATTAGAGCACGTAGCAAAATCGGAATCGTAAAGGGACATTGATTTGTAAGGCAGAATCAGTAACCCATGTAATTTGTACACAAGATTTTTATTAACTAAACACTAATGCAAACTAGTCTAACAAACAAACATACATACAATCACTCATACAGGGGAAAGGGCAAATGAGATTTGGATGATACCATCAGGAAAACCAGAGAATGAAGCAATGAAAAGTGTCAGTTAACCACCTGAGTAAAAACATCAGCGCCGTTTATAACGGGGTCTTTAGCTTATTCTAAACTTCTATTTTGTTTCATTAAATGTATTATACTTGCATTTCCTTAGCCTAGAATGAGCGCCTGAATGCAAAGTCTTGATGGTCTGGAGGTTCAGTGTTGTAGGAGTTGCGATCACGTTCTTCGGGTTTTGAAGAGTGATGAATTCCAAAGGTGTCCTGACTCAATGGTGATCTTTGGTGAATGGAAAATTCAAGGCACAAAGCCTGGCGCAGACTTAGGGGTCCGAGAGAGTTCTAGCTCATATACTCTTAGCAGAAGAAAGGGGAGTGAAGAGAGGGCAAAACTGGAAACTGGAACTGAGCCTTTTTAAAGTCTAAGACAGTTCACGCCTCTTAGGAAAGGCTTGTCCAATGAGAAAGGCTGAAAATTCAAGCAGGAGTTTGGAAATACTGGGGAGTTTTACAACCCCTTTGTGTGAAAGCCTGGTTATTTGCATCTGTAACTGGATATACAAACTAGTAAGGATTCTTAGAACACTAATATGTTGCATAGGTATCAACAATATACAGTCGTGGTCAAAGGTTTTGAGAATTACATAAATATTAGTTTTCAAAAAGTTTGCTGCTAAACTGCTTTTAGATCTTTGTTTCAGTTGTGTCTGTGATCTACTGAAATATAATTACAAGCACTTCATACGTTTCAAAGGCTTTTATCGACAATTACATGACATTTATGCAAAGAGTCAGTATTTCCATGTTGGTCCTTCTTTTTCAGGACCTCTGCAATTCAACTGGGCATGCTCTCAATCAACTTCTGAGCCAAATCCTGACTGATAGCAACCCATTCTTTCATAATCACTTCTTGGAGTTTGTCAGAATTAGTGGGTTTTTGTTTGTCCACCCGCCTCTTGAGGATTGACCACAAGTTCTCAATGGGATTAAGATCTGGGGAGTTTCCAGGCCATGGACCCAAAATTTCAACATTCTGGTCCCCGAGCCACTTAGTTATCACTTTTGCCTTATGGCACGGTGTTCCATCGTGCTGGAAAATATATTGTTCTTCACCAAACTGTTGTTGGATTGTTGGAAGAAGTTGCTGTAGGAGGGTGTTTTGGTACCATTCTTTATTCATGGCTGTGTTTTTGGGCAGAATTGTGAGTGAGCCCAATCCCTTGGATGAGAAGCAACCACACACATGAATGGTGTCAGGATGCTTTACTGTTGACATGACACAGGACTGATGGTAGCGCTCACCTTTTCTTCTCCGGACAAGCCTTTTTCCAGATGCCCCAAACAATCGGAAAGGGGCTTCATCGGAGAATATGACTTTGCCCCAGCCCCAGCATGCATAAGAAGATCAATCTGTCCCTGATGTTTTTTTTGGAGAGAAGTGGCATCTTTGCTGCCCTTGACACCAGGCCATCTTCCAAAAGTCTTGGCCTCACTGTGCATGCAGATGCGCTAACACCTGCCTGCTGCCATTCCTGAGCAAGCTCTGCACTGGTGGCACTCCGATCCCGCAGCTGAATCCTCTTTAGGAGACGATCCTGGTGCTTGCTGGACTTTCTTGGACGCCCTGAAGCCTTCTTTACAAGAATTGAACCTCTTTCCTTGAAGTTCTTGATGATCCTATAAATTGTTGATTTAGGTGCAATCTTAGTAGCCACAATATCCTTGCCTGTGAAGCCATTTTTATGCAATGCAATGATGGCTGCACGCGTTTCTTTGCAGGTTAACAATGGAAGAACAATGATTTCAAGCATCACCCTGCTTTTAACATGTCAAGTCTGCCATTCTAACTCAATCCGCCTGACATAATGATCTCCAGCCTTGTGCTCGTCAACATTCTCACCTGAGTTAAGTTTTTTTTTTGGATTAAGTTAATTTTCATGGCAAAGAAGGACTATGCAATTCATCTGATCACTCTTCATAACATTCTGGAGTATACGCAAATTGCTATTATAAAAACTTAAGCAGCAACTTTTCCAATTTCCAATATTTATGTAATTCTCAAAACCTTTGGCCACGACTGTACACTCTCGTTTAGATCATCAGAAGACAAAGTCATAGATACTAAACATGGTAAGATTACATAATGAGTAGTTCTATCACAAGCATGCATAAAACAGGATACAAGACAAACAGACTATACAAGAACAGTAACAACATGCACAATGACAATGACAAGTATATGTGTTCATTCAAAGAAATGTTCTTCTATGAATTAAGTAGAGAAGAGTCAATTTTATAGCAGTATATTTCAGATAGAACTTAGGAGGAAGATCCTCTCCACATTTTTAGATCATAAAAGTTATCTTATCTTGCTGAGGTGTCGTGGTTGCCAAGGTAACCAGGGGTCTGGAGTCATTTGCAGACATCCTTGCATCTAGTATGTTTATTGGCTAAGGGGTCTGTGATTTGTTAAATGAAAAATGGTCCAGATGCTTCAATGATGTGCACAAGTAACTAGATTGAACAGATTTTGAGAATTTCATTTCTGATCTGAGAAATGCACCAAACAGAAAAACTGTATAACAAAAAGTACATTATTCTACATGATACCTATTGCACACTTCTATCAACAAGCAACATGTTTCATATATGTATTGTTTATAACCCTCCCGCTTATGTAAATGTGTATGCATTCCCTGAATTTTCACGTTTAAAAACTATTACCGTATTTTCCGGACTATAAGTCGCATTTTTTTCACAGTTTGGCTAGTGCTGCAACTTATAGTCAGGTGCGACTTATTTATTAAAATTAATTTGACATGAACCAAGAGAAATGAACTAACAGAAAACATTACCGTCTACAGCCGCCAGAGGGCGCTCTATGCTGCCAGAGATGCTGCACAGTGCTCCTGTAATATACACTAAGCGCACATATAGCGCACTCTCGCGGCTGTAGACGGTAATGTTTTCTCTTGGTTCTTGGGTCTAAATAAATGCGACTTATAGTCCGGTGCGACTTATATATATATTTTTTTCTCGTCATGACATATTTTTGGACTGATGCGACTTATAGTCCGGAAAATACGGTATATTGTTGAATATGTGTGCCCTTGTCTACAGGTAGCGAGCTCAACTGGCTGCTGTCAGTACCTCTGTTTAGAGGCAGTCAGAGGCAGCCTCTTCCTCTGATCCACTACATGGTTCCAGCAGCCTCTGCTACAACTCACTCATTAACAAATTGCATTCAACCCTTTTGTGGCAATGACCATCAGGACTACACAAGCACTTTTGTCTATGATGCACTAGGTTTGACTCCTCTTTGTAAAAAGCATAATCGACCAAGGTTTCATTCTATGAAAAGATTGAACAATCAAAGGCATATTCGTGCAGCCTCAGACTCACTTTGCAGTGAAGTGATGACTGAATCTTATCAAGTGAATGCTGGTGCCTTAAAAAACTCCACAGCTTCAACTCTTCATACCCACATTTTACGCAGGGGGTATCAGCCACCACAGTTACAGTCCAAAACATTTCCTCCCATCCTCTTTCAGATTGCACTACTGTCAACGTCCAAATTTAGAGATTCAGCTCTGCAGTTTTCACGTCACTACCATAAAAAAAACCCTGAATGTGGGTTTGATTTGAAAACACGACATACAGATGCACAGTCCTCCAGCCTTGATGGAACCTCTGATAAGTTGACCCACACTGATGCACAGGGTAAAGCCTCCATGGTCAATGTGGGCGGTAAGGCGGTAACTTGTCGTACAGCCATGGCTTGTGGCAAGGTCGTCCTGGGCCCAAAAGCTTTTAATTTGTTGCGAGTCAACCAGCTTGCCAAGGGCGATGCACTAGCGGTAGCACAGCTAGCGGGTATCATGGGTGCCAAGCAGACTTCATCTCTTATTCCCCTCTGCCACCCGCTTCCTCTTGACCACGCCTCCATTACCATAGAGTTGCTGAAGGAAGAACATACTGTCATTATCAAGGCAACCTGCCAAACCACGGGCTGCACAGGAGTGGAGATGGAGGCCCTGACCGCTGTTGCGGTGGCTACGCTAACCCTCTATGACATGTGCAAATCAGTCAGCCATAAAATTGTTATTACTGACATCAAGTTGCTCAGCAAGACGGGTGGACAGAGAGGGGAATTTCATTGGCCACCTGATTCCTAAAGAATGCATAAACCGCTGGCTTAATTTCACCTGTTTGAATGTAGCTACGGTATTTATTTTTCTGTTTAGAATGACAACAGTTTTCTGTAACAAATTTTTTCTGTGATCAGAAGAGGGCAGTGTTGCACCGTGAGAAACATCTTATGCAGCCCTGAGAACTGCCGTTATTAAATGGATGAATGTCTGCCTAATGTATTCATAGTAAAATGACATATGTGATTTACGAGCCAGCTGTACAGAAGTGCTGCTCTAAGTAAAGTTTACCCAGATGTAAGTGAAACAAGTTTATTTTACCCTACAATATGTCACATGGAAAGGGGTCAGGTGGAGGGTCGGACCATAGAGAACAAATATATATAAATGAAAGGCTTGTCATTCTCATACAAACTAGCTGACAAATATCAATCACAATATAGTTATACCATTTCTTTCATAATGCTGTGTATACATACAAGATATAGTAAAATAACTAAGCCAAATAAAGTTTCAGTTTACAGAGTGAAAGAAAAATCCTCATTCCATTTTCATCAAACTTCAGTATCACCTTCCTTTTTTTTTTTTTTTTGTCTTCAACTGACAATGATGGTGTACAAAATATTTTGATAACTACATCTATTTTGTGAGCCCTTGTCAAATCAACCTTTAAAATTGTGCATGGCACAAATACAACCCATCAAAATCATAGTGGAGCATTCCATGAACACACTCAAAGTGTAATTTTCTTGTCATTGCTTGTTCTTGTCACAGATAATAATACACTAATATATTATCAGAGAACCACTCCTATGTCCCACTTGAGCCAATAGGGAAAACATCAAGTGCCAAGCAGAAGTGGGAGGCAAAACATATTTCAAATATATCTAAAATATAAAAGTAAGTTATACATTTAGGCAGTTGGCATGGTGCTTTCATATTCAGTCTAGTACCAATATTTTTTATCTTATACCAAAAATAATCAGTCTTCTTTATTATTCATATTACATTTCAGCTGAAAAAGACAGTGGAACACAGATTATTGGGTAAATTTACATTTAATCTATGTAGGCCTGATTCCTTAACTCTCTCTCTCTTTCTCTCTCTCTCTCTCTCTCTATACATACATAGATTTTCTTTTTCTTTTTTTCAGCCTTTGGCTCCTCAGGTTTGTGATGCAGGAAAAAGTCTGTCCTACTAAAAAGTGCATTAAGCAACTAGCTAAATTTTTTTCCTTTGTTTTGGAAAGTCAATCACCAGATATACATCAAAAATACAAATAATATCACTGAAGATTTTAATACTCTTTGAAGCTTAAAAGGGAGAATACCAAAGTTGTTTTATGGAACAATGTAACTTCTAGAGTCTGCAGTACCACTCTTCTCATGACAAGATTGATAGAGATGTAATGGAAATTAAAATAAATAGCCCCAGTTTTCATTTGGCAAGGGGCAAATGTCTCTGTTTTTTTTTAGTACTAAATGTATTAATATAAAATTGTTGAATTTAGTGCGTCTTCACTTCTTTTGGGTCATATTTATTCTGGTGCACAAAGAACAGTTAATTGTGCAAACCCACATTCCTAATTCTGCATGATCTCCAATTAAGCAGCTCAAGACTAGGGCTTCGCCATTAGATCTAATAAGAGCCTCTATGGGGAATCCTTAGGAAGTGCAATCAAACTAATTACAAATGCTCTGATTTAAGTGGGCAATAATTGTATTTTTCTAAATGTCCCTGACAGGACTCTGCTCTTTTCAGGTCAAACCTGGAATGAACTGTCTGTTGTACAAAAATACTAACTTGTTGTAATAAGCAATCTCAAACCATTAGTAGTGAAAAAGTGACAACACAGATAAGACTACAATTACTATTTTTGGTATTAAACAAATAAACACAAATATACAACTTTCAATTGTTAAATCTAATTAAGTACACGAGCTGATACAGGTGAAAAAGGGTGAGAATTTCTGCACTGGCCCATTGTTATAGAACTTTTAAGATTAGTGTTAAAACTTGTGTATTTTTGGACTATTAATAAATAATTTTACTGGCTCAAAGAAATATAGATATACCACAAGCCCTGCAGTCACAGACACCATTCTTGTTCCTTAAGCAGGGTCAGAAGGGGCAGAGCTGTACCCACAAAAATGGACAATTAGCACCATGCATGTCTATTGTCAGGGTTTGGCAAGGGAGGACCCAGATGCAGAATTACCAGGGGAAACGGTTTATTAACAAGCGTGGAACACAAGTGATGCACTAAGACAGTCCACAATAGGGCAGGGCACACGACAGGAGAACTGGCTGATCAGAAGGAGATGGCTCCAGACTCTGTGGCAAAAGGAGACCTTGAAGCAACTCAAGTAGGAAGGGCCTGACCCGGTTGAAGGAACCCCTTGTAGCGCCCCAATGTCTGTCAGGTCAGAAGAACCAGCGACCAGGGAGGATACAGGAAGCAGGGCAGGAACCAACACAGACACAAAGACAAAACAGGGGAGACAAGAATTTGACAGATAAAAGTAAACTTGCAAACCAATGCCTAGGGAGAAAAGAAAACTAAAAAGGAAAAACAAAAAGTAATACTAGAAATAACTGGAATTAACTGAAAACAAAAGGATAACAATTGGAAAAAGCTAGGAATAACTAACTAGAACTACAAACCAAAATAAAGAAAACAGCAACCTTGCTGAAAACTAGAAAGAAAATAAAAAGGTGGGAAAAACCCCAAAAGGTTAAAGAACAAAAACACTAAACTACAAAGACTAGAACTAGACTACACATGGGAACAAATGGAAACTAAAAAATAAGAGGGAACCAAATAAGATGCCAAATACTGATTAAAGAGTTCTAACAAGACTAAATATCCAAGCTAGAGACTGTACACAAGGCACACACAAAAACGAACCAGCAAAGACCAGAGGGAAATGAGCACAATATAAAGGGAGCAGAGCACACAAGGATCAGGTGAACAATTAGACAAACAAAGGACTAAACAAGGGGGCGTGGTGATTAGAAACAAGGAGGCAGGACAAGGGGAGCACACGGCCAACATAAACAAAGACACAACCATGTGCTCAGGCACAAAATGAACAGAGACACATTAAACAAAGATAGGACAGACAAGACTGTCAGGGCAGGATCCTGACAGTCTATATTTAACTTTTATCTCTTAGATAAACACAATCATCTTATACAGAACTCCCACTGTGACCCCATATGGACAGAGGGCACAGGAGGCCTCAGACTGCTGCAATGTAACCTGCATGGGGTGATTTTTTTTTCCTTAATCCATAATCACAGTCTCACTGGAATCTACATTTCCTCTTCAAATGTTTGCATTCATTGCATTCATATATGTGTATATTTACATATCAGAGGCCTCTCGTTTACCCTGTCTCTAACACCATTTTCACTGCCACAACATGTCAACTACAAGGTCATTATATGTACAGTCGTGGCCAAAAGTTTTGAGAATTACATAAATATTGGAAATTGGAATAGTTGCTGCTTAAATTTTTATAATAGCAATTTGCATATACTCCAGAATGTTATGATGAGTGATCAGATGAATTGCATAGTCCTTCTTTGCCATGAAAATTAACTTAATCCCAAAAAAACCTTTCCACTGCATTTCATTGCTGTCATTAAAGGACCTGCTGAGATCATTTCAGTAATCGTCTTGTTAACTTGAGCACAAGGCTGTATATCATTATGTCAGGCTGATTGGGTTAGAATGGCAGACTTGACATGTTAAAAGGAGGGTGATGCTTGAAATCATTGTTCTTCCATTGTTAACCATGGTGACCTGCAAAGAAATGTGTGCAGCCATCATTGCATTGCATAAAAATGGCTTCACAGGCAAGGATATTGTGGCTACTAAGATTGGACCTACAGTAAATCAACAATTTATAGGATCATCAAGAACTTCAAGGAAAGAGGTTCAATTCTTGTAAAGAAGGCTTCAGGGCATCCAAGAAAGTCCAGCAAGCGCCAGGATCGTCTCCTAAAGAGGATTCAGCTGCGGGATCGGAGTGCCACCAGTGCAGAGCTTGCTCAGGAATGGCAGCAGGCAGGTGTGAGCGCATCTGCACGCACAGTGAGGCGAAGACTTTTGGAAGATGGCCTGGTGTCAAGAAGGGCAAAGCCACTTCTCTCCAAAAAAAACATCAGGGACAGATTGATCTTCTGCAGAAAGTATAGTGAATGGACTGCTGAGGACTGGGGCAAAGTCATATTCTCAGATGAAGCCCCTTTCCGATTGTTTGGGGCATCTGGAAAAAGGCTTATCCGGAGAAGAAAAGGTGAGTGCTACCATCAGTCCTGTGTCATGCCAACAGTAAAGCATCCTGACACCATTCATGTGTGGGGTTGCTTCTCATCCAAGGGAGTGTGCTCACTCACAATTCTGCCCCAAAACACAGCCATGAATAAAGAATGGTACCAAAACACCCTCCAACAGCAACTTCTTCCAACAATCCAACAACAGTTTGGTGAAGAACAATGCATTTTCCAGCACGATGGAGCACCGTGCCATAAGGCAAAAGTGATAACTAAGTGGCTTGGGGACCAGAATGTTGAAATTTTGGGTCCATGGCCTGGAAACTCCCCAGATCTTAATCCCATTGAGAACTTGTGGTCAATCCTCAAGAGGTGGGTGGACAAACAAAAACCCACTAATTCTGACAAACTCCAAGAAGTGATTATGAAAGAATGGGTTGCTATCAATCAGTCAGGATTTGGCCCAGAAGTTGATTGAGAGCATGCCCAGTCGAATTGCAGAGAAAAGAAGGGCCAACACTGCAAATACTGACTCTTTGCATAAATGTCATGTAATTGTCGATAAAAGCCTTTGAAACGTATGTGCTTGTAATTATATTTCAGTACATCACAGAAACAACTGAAACAAAGATCTAAAAGCAGTTTCGCAGCAAACTTTTTGAAAACTAATATTTTTGTAATTCTCAAAACTTTTGGCCACGTCTGCAACCTTTGTCCTGACTACAGCTTCTTAATATACAGTTACATTTTATTAAAAAATATATAATACAAAAAACAAACAAAATATAAGAAAACCAAATTGGGTTAAATAATGTTGACCTTGAGAACAAAGTCTAAAATTCTGTGGATCTCTCTTCTGTGGATCTCTCTGTGGAAACTTCTTGGAGGAGTTGGATGTGCTGCTATCAAACTTTCCTGAAGATGGTACTCCTCTGTTACTGCTTGGTGACTTCAACATCCACCTAGATAAACCCCAGGCTGCTGACTTCAAAACTCTGCTTGCCTCATTTGATCTCAAGCAAGTGTCTACTACAGTCTACGACTCACAAATCAGGCAACCAACTGGACCTCATCTACACACGCTGTTGCTCTGTGGACAACTCTTCAGTTGCTCCACTGCACATCTCAGACCACTTCCTCATTACTGCTAACCTAGCACTTACTCCTGAAGCGGCTCACACTCCAACGCAGGTCACCTTTCGACGGAACCTGTGCTCACTCTCTCCATCGCGCCTATCTTCTGTGGTTTCATCCTCGCTTCCTGCACTCTCTCAGTTTTCAACTCTGGACACGAACAGCGCTACGGACACTCTTTGCTCCAATTTAACATCTTGCTTGGACAACTTTTGCCCACTGTTGTCTAAACCAGCACGCACTGCCCCATCTGCCCCCTGGCTGTCCAAGGTTCTCCGTGAACATCGCTCTAAACTCAGGGCTGCAGAAAGGAAATGGCAGAAATCAAGAAACTCTACCGACCTCAGTGTGTATCAGTCTCTCCTCTCTTCCTTCTCTACAAATGTCTTCAAGGCTAAAACATCCTACTACCACAACAAAATTAACAGCTGTTGTGATGCTCGGACACTCTTCAAGACTTTCTCTTGTCTTCTTAATCCGCCGCCACCATCTCCTCCATCGACTCTTACAGCGGACGACTTTGCAGTTTTCTTCACAAATAAGACAAGAACCATCAGTGACCAATTCTCCACACCGCAGACTGAGGACAACTTCACAATTACCGACGCACACTCTTTCTCCTCCTTCTCCCCACTCTCAGAGATGGACTTTTCCAAACTTCTCCTGTCCAATCATCCTACTACTTGTCTATTTGATCCGATCCCCACTCACCTCCTTCAAGCAATCTCTTCTTCAGTCATACCTTCGCTTACTCACATTATCAACTCCTCTCTTCACTCTGGAACATTTCCCTCAGCATTCAAGCATCAAGAAACCATCACTAAATCCAGCGCTTCTTGAAAACTACAGACCAGTATCCCTTCTTCCATTCATTGCAAAGACACTTGAGCGAGCCGTGTTCAACCAGCTTTCTATGTTCCTTGTACAGAACAACCTCCTGGACAGCAACCAATCTGGCTTCAAAAGTGACCACTCAACTGAGACTGCTCTGCTCTCGGTTACTGAAGCCCTGCAACTAGCAAGAGCAGCTTCAATTTCCTCAGTACTTATCTTACTGGACCTGTCTGCTGCTTTTGACACCGTTAATCACCAGATTCTCCAGTCCACCCTCAGAAAGATGGGCATCTCTGGAACCGCACTCCTGTGGGTTAAGTCCTACCTCTCTGACAGATCCTTCAGTGTGTCTTGGAGGGGTGATGTTTCTAAGTCACAACACCTTACTACTGGGGTTCCTCAAGGCTCAGTACTTGGACCACTTCTCTTCTCCATCTACATGACGTCATTAGGATCTGTCATTCAGAAGCATGGCTTTTCTTACCACTGCTACGCTGATGACACCCAACTCTACTTCTCATTCCAACCAGATGACCCGACGGTAGCTGCTCGCATTTCAGCCTGTCTGAGTGACATTTCTAGCTGGATGAATGACCATCACCTTCAGCTTAACCTTACGAAGACAGAACTCCTGGTGATTCCAGCTAACCTGTTGCTTCATCACAACTTCTCTATACAGCTGGGTTTGTCAACCATTACTCCTTCGAGGACAGCCAGAAACCTAGGAGTTGTGATGGATCATCAGTTAAGCTTCACAGACCACATTGCTACAACGACCCGGTCCTGCAGGTTTGCCTTATACAACATTAGGAAGATTAGACCCTTCCTGTCAGAGCAAGCCACCCAACTTCTTGTCCAAGCTCTTGTTCTCTCCAGACTGGACTATTGTAATGCTCTCCTGGCGGGCCTTCCGGCATGTACTGTCAAGCCTCTGCAATTAATCCAGAATGCAGCAGCAAGGGTTGTCTTCAATGAGCCAAAAAAAGCTCATGTTACTCCTCTCCTCATCAGGTTACACTCCTCATCAGGTTACACCAGTAGCCGCTTGCATCAAATTCAAGTACTGATGCTTGCCTACAAGATGACCACTGGCACGGCACCAACATACCTAAACTCACTGGTTAAATCTTATGTGCCCTCCAGAAGTTTGCGCTCTGCAAGTGAACGACGCCTTGTGGTGCCATCGCAAAGAAGTTCAAAATCACTCTCACAGACCTTTTCCTGGACTGTGCCGAGCTTGTGGAATGACCTCCCAATCTCAATTCATACAGCTGAATCTTTACTCATTTTCAAGAAACATCTAAAGACTCATCTTTTTCGACAGCACTTAACCAACTAATACTAGCACTTTTACTTTTCTTGTCTTTTCATTTATTAAAAAAAAAAACCTGACTATGCGTTCTATATTAGATTAACTGAGACTTGTCATGGCACTTGTATACTGTTGTTGTTCTCTTGTTGACCTGACTGCTTCTATTGTTTTCATTTGTAAGTCGCTTTGGATAAAAGCGTCTGCTAAATGATTAAATGTAAATGTAAATGTAAATCAAGATTCTGGAGACAACTATTTTCCAGACCTGGGTACCCAGCTTTTCTTTATACACATTTAGATAGTAAAATATGCAAGACATCATTTTGTTAAATAATATTAAGGCCCAAAGGGTCAATATGTTAACCTGAAGAAGTGATGAAGACACATGGTAGGACCTGCTCATAGATAACTGCTTTTTAAAACCAAATTTCATGGTCCCTTCCTTCCTAAAACGCTACTTCAGGTCATTTGGAAAAAAGGTGCAGTTGTATATGACAGATGAAAATATTATAAAGTACCTCTCCAAAGGTTCATTTAATTTCTGCCATTAAATACAATAAGCGTATTTATTCTTAGACTTAATATTTTCATATTCTTTGTATATATTTGAGAAAGTGCTCTTTTCTCTCATCAGTATCAGGAGGTAGTCCTTGGAATGCCGTTAATGTGTAGAGGCACTTGGGGGAAGGAGTATCCCAACCTGTAAAGCTGCATCCAGAGTGTTATATTGCCTGTGTGGTAATTCCAACATCCAGTACTGAACAAAATTTTCTTTCTTTCCTTCATTTTCAGGTATAGGAAGCACCAGCTGCATCTTTTAAATTCAAAAGCACAGTTGGATCTGAAGATTAGATGTACCAAATATTTCAGTCTTCTAAAATTATAGCATGGAAATGGGCGGCCAAGAAAAGAAAATAACCTTGGCAGGTTAGAAGAATAACCATACGGATTCTACAAGCAACTCAGATTATATCTACCTCTTATAACTTATTGTGAGACCTCGCAGCAACAGACTGAACTGCTCTTCCAAACTGGAACTCAGGTTGTGCATTTCGCCACAAAAAACAAACAAGAGGAAGAGATCAGTGTGAGTGATTGTACATATCAAGAAGGAGGAACAAGCTGAAACAAGAAGAGAGAGATTGCAGAGCATTTTTCAGTGAGCCTGTCCATCTTTGAGCTTGTCCGTTATTACTGGTCTGAGCATAATAAAAATAGAGGGCAGTGTATGGTATTTCAAGAGAGTTCTCTGTCGGTCTGTAAATATAAAAATCCGTATTCACTGAGGTCAATAGTTCACCTTGCTGACTTGTCTTTCACGACACCCACAATCTGCCAGCTGGTTGACACAGCACTTGCGGTTGCGTTTAAGTTTAGAGTCCTTGTCGAAGACTTCACCTGAGCGAAGCGCCGATACGAGATCATCAAACTCCCCCACCTCCTCTGACACACTGCATCCGGTGCTTTTCTTTGCTTGCCTTTCTCGCTCCCGCTGGTCCTTCAGCTGGGATAGATACATGAACAGAGATTAACATTTAAAATAGCCATGTATGTTTAGTATATATTAACACTTTTATTATTATTTCCTCTGTCCAATGTAAAAAAATAAATATTTGAAGTAGCTTTAAATACAACTAAACATTTAACAGAGGTCAATCTTGAAAATGTCCTACAATAACAGCATTACAATGCAGTAAGGCCCTAGTAGAACTGTTTTGAGGTGATTCATGGTCTCATGAGTGATTGCAGTGACCTCAGTGCATTTGGGATCCTGCTACAAATTATTCCAAGGCCTGTCGACTTATGGTATGTTTTCCCTTAAGGTCCCTCAAAACTCAACATAAGATATACAGCTCAAGTGAGAATTTGTTTGTTGAAATGCATCAATTTAATGTACATGGCAAAGTGACAAAGCTGTGCATTTTCTTCTGATATTTATGATTTATCAGATAATGGGTGTACATCAAGTGTACATTCACATTGGTAACCACTTGTTACATCAGCAGTTTTGACTGTCCACACTATATGTGGGAACCAGATTATTATCAGTGACTCTGTATATGCTGGATTCAGTAGACAGATATATTTCTGACTTACTCCATGTGCTTTTTGTTTTGAACATTGGATTTGACACATCCAGTTTAGACAGCCTGTTGGAGTGTTTGCACAGCCTTTAAAAGAACCCCAGCATCAAGAATGATTGGCATCATTAGGTTCTGTCATTCAGAAACATGGCTTTTCATACCACTGCTATGCTGATGGCACTCAACTCTACCCCTCATTCCATCCTGATGATCCGACGGTAGCTATTCGCATCTCAGCTTGTCTAACAGACATTTCTTGCTGGATGAAGGACCATCACTTTCAATTCAACCTTGCCAAGACAGAACTGCTTGTGATTCCAGCAAACCCATCGTTTCATCACAATTTCACCATCAAGTTAGGCACATCAACCAGCTAGAAGCCTTGGAGTTACGATTGATGTTCAGCTGACTTTCTCAGACCACATTGCTTATACTGTCCGATCCTGCAGATTTGCTTTATTCAACATCAAGAAGATCAGGCCCTTTCTTTCGGAAAATGCTGCACAACTCCTTGTTCAAGCTCTTGTTCTGTCCAGGCTGGACTATTCAATGCCCTCTTGGCAGTTCTTCCAGCCAGTTCTATCAAACCTTTACAATTAATCCAGAACGCGGCAGCAAGATTCATTTTTAATGAGCCAAAAAGAATACACGTCACACATTTGTTACTTCAGACTTATGTGCCCTCTAGAAGCTTGCATTCTGCAAGTGAACGTTGCTTGATTGTGCCATCCCAAAGAAGCACAAAGTCACTTTTAAGGACTTTTAAATTAAATGATCCCTCCTGATGGAATGAGTCCTTAGCCATCTTCAAGAATCGGCTTAAAACCCATCTCTTACATCTTTATTTGACCCTCTAACTTTAACACTCACTATTCTAATTTTATTCTTTTAAAAAAATCGAACTACCTTTCTAATCTTTTTGTATTCTATTTTATTTTCATTTATTATGCAATTGTGTGTGTGTGTGTGTGTGTGTGTAAAGACCTCTAACACTAGCTTACTCTATTTTTTTTATTCTATGTTTTCTTTTTATTTATTATATTATGTAAAAGCCCATGCTATGTGTACTGTGTTAACCTAACTGAGACTTGTTATAGCACTTATATATCATTGCTCTTTTTGTTGTTTTTGATTGCTTCCACTTTCCTCATTTGTAAGTCACTTTGGATAAAAGTGTCTGCTAAATGAATAAATGTAAATGTAAGAATGAGTAGATTTGTAACAAGGTTATGAGTTGAGGTAAAGGAATGGAAACTACTGGAGGTTGCAGCATGTCCTTCACAAGGTGTGTAAAAAAAGAAAAAGAAAAAAGGTTTATGTAAATTCTGGTTTACAGATAACTGATACATTTTTCTATGCACTGACATTAGCCATGCAGTACAGTGGTCATTTATTGACAAGCTTTAAATGAAACACGGTTCTCTTTTCATGTATTAAAAAAAAAAAACTGTAAGTAAAGTTTTTATTATCCATTAACCAGATGTTAATGAATAGAGACCACAAAGACAGAACAACCTCCAAGCAAGGGTGAAATTATAAAGAAGTGTAACATTATTTTGGGATCCTGTAAGCATTTGTGTGTGTTCTGTGTTTATTCTGCTTAGGAAAAGATATACCATGGCCTCCATGCACACTCTCCTCTCTTCCTCCTCTTTGCGTCGCTGCATGTTCTCCTGGTCGTGTCGGGCCTCGCTGAACGACTGCAGAAAGATGTCAAATATTCCAAAAAACTCATCTGGTTGCATGCAACCTTCCTCCTCTCCAAAATGATTCAGAGACTTAAAAAACTGGATTGAAGAGGAAAGAGAGGAGAGCGACAATGAGGATGAGTATGGACTTGGCCAAGATACAAAAAAGAAACATGAGTGGAAAAGCAAGACTAACAAAACAAAAGCAGGGGTGGTAAACTTGAACCAGGTGTGTTGGAGTTGGTTGGAGGAAAACTTTGCAGGACAGTGTCCTTTACAGGTGCTTGACACGTCTGGCCTTAGGTATATATTTATTTTTAAAAGGGTACAGCCACTGTGACAGCTTTTGTTCTATTTTTTTTCGGAGACTCTTATAGACATATCATGGGCTTGATATGCATGCTCCACCATCCTACATCTTCGGTGCATTGTAAATTCCTATCACTTCTGCCACCAAAACACACACACAGTTTTTTCTTTCTTAAGTGTACATGATGTAATCATGTCTAGTTTGATGACCATATGCCCTGTTATCAGGGCCAAGTGTCTGTTTCAGACGCTTAGACTAGAAGATGAATCCTGTTCACTCTGAAAACCCAGAAATTAAAAACCCATCACTTGGGAATTAAGCTTGCAATAAATAATCTTTCAGAACTGATATGGTAGTCATTAGTGCTTTTTGTTTTGGAACAGATATTCCAAAGATCTTTTGATCTCTACTTAAAAATGGACTGCTTGAACTACATAATCAAATTGTAGACAGATGCTGTGGCTGAACGTTTGTGGCAAACTAAATGTACATACGCAAAAAGTGCATCCACTTTTACTGTGGTTTGGCATACCAAGGTGCCAAAAGTCTTTGCTCCAAAAGCCATTTGAAGGTCTGTCTGCCAAGAGAGTACAGTATATACTGGGTCTTCATCAACAGTAGATTTACCATGGGGAACTTGTTTGTCTCAGTTCTAACTGGCATCTCGATCATTGTTATTCTGGCCAAGTTTTTTTGTCTAAGTTCAATGGAGCAGCTAATTATCTCATAAGAGACACTATTCCATGTAAAGTCAAAACTGTCCTTTTTTTGTGTAACTGAAACAATAATTCTGCTTTCCAGCACTGAGCTTAAGCTTGTGATAGATCTACCATTTTTAGGGCATATGCAGTCCTGAGACTATGGAAAGAATCCTAAAATCTCTAGTTAAAATCTCAACGTTTAGGTGTTGTTAGTGCCCCAACAACTATTGCACAAGCATTATCTCAGTGTTGACAATACTCTACCAATGTTCTCAGCCATAATGTTTGTGTCAATTTTGGCCCACCTCAGATGACAGAATCACTTACAGGAGATGGAATTCTGACCCAGCAGGAAGAGGCTTTTCTGTCTGGAAAGCACAGGGATGCCTTTGTGTCCAAATAACATCAAGGTCAGCCACTACTTGTGAAGTCTCTCAGAACTCTTATGGCTTTACGAAGTCAATAATTTGGATAATGGTGGACAGGGTTAAGTTGATGGTTCTGTTCTGGGGACTGGAGCTTGGACATAGACACATGGACAAATCAAAAAATGTATTCCCTATGGCTTTCAGAATGGTTCTCTTTCATGTATTTGAGTAGGGGACCTACCATAGCGGGGGTGTAGTTGAGACCAAGCCACATTTCAAAATAAATAAATCTCCTCAAACCCTTTAGTAAAAACCCTGAGAAATTTAGGATTGGCTACCGGGATTCCCCGGGATGTTTAAGTCATCATGCCGAGCCAGGAAGGGTACACAAAGCCCTCTTTTCTCTCTGTCTTTTTCGTTCTCTCTCACTCACTCCCTATTCCTTAATCCTTATCCCCAGCCCATGCACAGGGTTGGCAGAACTCAAAACTATAAAGAAGGGGGGACGGGAAGGCCTGCTTGGCTCCTCCAGAAAGGGCCTATCCTGCCATGATTTTCTAAAAAAGCCCATCTCTCTGCCAAAGAACCTTTGTGCGATTTTATCTAGTTAAAATAAAACCTTTCTTTTGGAATGTGGGATGAAATAATAACTTTATTAGGCTGGGTATTTACCTTATCTTTGGCTTCAGTGAGTAGTTCCTCGAGTTCAGAGAAGCTGAAGCTAGCAACTGTGAAGTCACTGACCACTGGGACAAACTTGTCTCCCCAGTCACATGTTTGGCTCTGCTGGTATCTTAACTCCTGATGTAAACAATCAAATTTTGTTGAATTCAACTGTATTTTATACATTTTTGTTGCTTTTAATTTAATCTGACTATAGGTGTGTTTTTACTGATACACGTTCTAGGTTGTAGTTTGCTGCTGTAAGGTTTTAAAATCACAATTAAGTTAAATAAACATCTTATGCATTTTTTTTATTCTTTATACTGAATTCCTATACTCTTTTATATTCCTATTTTTAACTTATGTTTTGTTTTGTTTTTTGGACTAGAGTGACAAAGACCAAATTGACATATATTAGTTGTGTGTAACTAACTTCAATGCAGTTAATTCATTAAAGAGCAAACTGGTAAGATTTTTTTTTTCTTTTACAAACTCCATCAACATTACACAAAACATACGTTTATATATTGAGTTATGATACAAAAAAAGAAAAAGAAAAGTGTACTGTCATCATGCCAAACATTGATTATAATGCAATGATTTTGAAGGTTTCACTGAATGCAACTATGTATTTATGGCAAGTGTCCAAACATAAGCACAAGTGAATTTGTGGGTGAACTATATTCACCCAATATCCACAAAAGTTGTTTGTATAAAGCTTCTTTAGCAGAATAAAAAACAGTAGCTGACAAACCACTGTCAAAGAGTGTTGGAACAGTGAAAACAAACAAACAAACAAACAAAAAAACCTATATATATATATATATATATATATTAGTAATAGTAGTATATGAGGTGCCAAACAGGAAATGATTATATAAAAATTTGAATATATAATTATAAATCTGTATATATAGTTATAATTCTAAATATACAAATGTAAATCTGAATATATACTTATAACTCTGAATATATAGAAGTCAATCTGAATATATAGTTATAAGTCTGAATATATAAATATAACTGAATATATGCTAATAAATCTGAATATATAGAAGTAATTCTGAATATTGTCACACACCTGGACTCATTTTGTGTGTTTTTGCCCCTGTGACCCAGTTTCTGTCTTCCGTGTGTGGTTTGATTAGTTCCCAGGTGTGTCTAGTCAGTTCCGCATGTGTTCCATGTCCCTGTTAATTTAGTCATTCCATCCACCTGTGTTTTCCCTATTATCCCTTGTATAAAAGCCTTGTCCTTTCAGTTCTGTTTTGTCGGGTCTACTCGTTACTAGTTACTCGTCTACTTGTCCATTTGTTACTTGTCAACTTGTCCACTTGTTACCTGTTACTTGCCACTTGCCACCTGTTATTTGCTACTTACCTTGCCTATGTTTGATTTAATAAATCCTTGTTTCGTTTATCCCTCGGCTCCGTGTTCCTTCCAGCAGCGTAAGCCGTGACAGAAGACCCGACCTAAAAAATTAAAAACTGCGTGTTTTCTCTCCGTTTTGTTTTCCGTTTTTTCACAGTCTTTTTCTTTCCGTAGTGTGTCATGGATCCCCCTCTATCGCCCCGAATACCTCCTCCTCCTACTGGAGCAGGAGGGACTGTCTCTCGAGGACCATACCAGACGGTTTCTTTTGATAGCTAATGCCACCAGCTACCCGGACCACGCGCTCTGCACCTTTTATCACGCCAGCCTGAACTCCAGGTGCAGAGCGTTGTCGCCCGAAGATGGTCCTCGGGAGGATTTTGCCGCATTCATAGAGTGGAATCTGGTGAGAAATGGGTCACCTCTCACGGTCGGCCCAATGGAGGATCTCACCAGGTCCACTCTGGACCCAGAGCCCAGCCTACAATCTCCCCACGGTACGAGGCATAAGCCCGAGCCCACCGATGACGGAGAGCCAGAGAGCAACCCGTCAGACCAGGTGCGAGAGCCGGCGACACTGCCCACCACGAGGGAGAAAAATGTGGAGCGCCAAATGGGTCAAAATGAGGGGGTTTCCAATTCACCTATGCCAGATCCTCTGTTAAGCCCAGGAAGGGCTCCTGATCTTCCGTTAAGCCCAGGACGGGCTCCTGATCCTCCTGTAAGCCCAGGACGGGCTCCTGATCCTCTGTTAAGCCCAGGAAGGGCTCCTGATCTTCCGTTAAGCCCAGGACTGGCTCCTGATCCTCCTGTAAGCCCAGGACGGGCTCCTGATCCTCTGTTAAGCCCAGGAAGGGCTCCTGATTCCCCGTTAAGCCCAGGACGGGCTCCTGTTCCCCCGTTAAGCCCAGGTCGGGCTCCTGATCCTCTGTTAAGCTCAGGAAGGGCTTCTGATTCCCCGTTAAGCCCAGGACGGGCTCCTGATCCTCCTTTAAGCCCAGGACGGGCTCCTGATCCTCCGTTAAGCCCAGGACGGGCTCCTGATCCTCCGTTAAGCCCAGGACGGGCTCCTGATCCTCCGTTAAGCCCAGGACGGGCTCCTGATCTTCCGTTAAGCCCAGGACGGGCTCCTGATCTTCCGTTAAGCCCAGGACGGGCTCCTGATCCTCCGTTAAGCCCAGGACGGGCTCCTGAACCCCCGTTAAGCCCAGGAAGGGCTCCTGATCTTCCGTTAAGCCCAGGACGGGCTCCTGATCCTCCTTTATGCCCAGGATGGGCTCCTGATCCCCCGTTAAGCCGAGGACGGGCTCCTGAACCCCTGTTAAGCCCAGGACGGGCTCTTGAACCCCCGTTAAGCCCAGGACGGGCTCCTGATCCTCCGTTAAGCCCAGGACGGGCTCCTGATCCTCCGTTAAGCCCAGGAAGGGCTCCAGCCCCAGAGCTTACTCCAATGCCTGCTCCTCCAAAATTCCCACCCTCCCACCCACTCCTGCCTCCTCCTCCGCTGTCGTCTGGCTGCCCCTCTGCTCGCCCTCAGCCTACCATCATTGTGGTGCGAGCTCAGCGGGACCGCCATCCTCCAGCGACGCCTTGGTCGGCGTCTCCCTCACCTCCGCCTCCAGCCTCTGAGGCCTGGACTCCGCCTCAGCCCGTTGACCCGTCGGCTCCACCATGGCTCCTAGCTCCTTCCTCTCCGCCGTCACCCTGGCTCTTCGGCTTTCCGTCTCCACCTCGGGCTCCTCCTCCACTTGCTCCGTTGCCGTGGGTCGAGTCCCTGGAGTCGGTGACCATTCCTCCTCCATGGCTCCTTCCACCGTCGGCCCCACCTTGGGCCGTTATGGCTGTGGCCTGGGTCCTGCTGGGTACCTCCTGCTTCAGATCCTCCCTGGCTCCTCCCTCCGTCATCTCCTCCCTGGCTCCTTCCTCTGTGGTCCCTGTCTGCTGGCCCCCTCCTGGGAGGCTGTCCTCCACCGGAACCTCCTCCCAAGTTCCCACCCACGCCTCCCTTTGTTGTTTCTACGGTGCGAGGACGCACCTACCGGGAGGGGGGAGTACTGTCACACACCTGGACTCATTTTGTGTGTTTTTGCCCCTGTGACCCAGTTTCTGTCTTCCGTGTGTGGTTTGATTAGTTCCCAGGTGTGTCTAGTCATTTCCGCATGTGTTCCATGTCCCTGTTAATTAAGTCATTCCATCCACCTGTGTTTTCCCTATTATCCCTTGTATAAAAACCTTGTCCTTTCAGTTCTGTTTTGTCGGGTCTACTCGTTACTAGTTACTCGTCTACTTGTCCATTTGTTACTTGTCTACTTGTCCACTTGTTACCTGTTACTTGCCACTTGCCACCTGTTATTTGCTACTTACCTTGCCTATGTTAGATTTAATAAATCCTTGTTTCGTTTATCCCTCGGCTCCGTGTTCCTTCCAGCAGCGTAAGCCGTGACAAATATATGGTTATAAGTCTGAATATATAAATACACCTCAATATATATAAGTAAATCTAAATATAACTGAATATATGCTAATAAGTCTGAATATATATAAGTAAATCTGAATATATGCTTTTAAGACTGAATATATATATATATATATATAAATTGTGAATATATATAAGTAAATCTAAATATATAGTTATAATTATATATATACACACACAAACACACACACACACACACACACACATATATATATATATATGATATAAAACTTAGCATGAATAGAGTTAAATATAATTTTGGTAACATTCTATGAAGCCCGTATTTATAATACATTATAAGGGCTTAAGGCATTATAATGAATAAACCATAATAAAACCCTATAATATGTTGTATCAACTCATGAATAATCATAACGACAATTATAATACATCATAATACTAACTTATTTGTGGTTATAAGTTTAAGAGTATGATTATTTCTAACACACAATGAACTCCATATTAAATCTACTTCATTTACAGTATAATGGACTGTATCATATCTTGACATTGTTGACATTGTTTATTCTGATATGATATCTGATCTTATTGCTGTCTGAGAGAAGTTTATTATTATTATTATTATAATTATTACTACTTATTGTCACTCCTCCAAGACATCAAGACAGTATCCGCACCCATTACTCACTCTTCACCTCTTCACCTACAGTTTGACTCACCATTGTTCACCGTTACCTCTGCTTGTGTCAAATAAACATCATTCCCTGTCATTCTCTGTCTCCGGTCCCTATGTACTGTAACACTTATAAGTGTTCTTTGACCACTTTAAGTAAAGTAGCATCAGAAATACGGCAAGATATGAGTTTAATAATGGATTATAACTATGAGAAATATAATCCATTTTAAAAAGTGGATGCAACATGTTTATACATTGTGTAAATATTATAATATAGTAAAACTGTTCTTATGAATATTCATGAAATGATACAACATATAAAAAGTTTTTTTATAAAGCATTATGCATTCATTATAATGCCTTAAGAATACCGTTATAATGTATTATGGTGTACAGTCGTGGCCAAAAGTTTTGAGAATTACATAAATATTGGAAATTGGAAAAGTTGCTGCTTAAGTTTTTATAATAGCAATTTGCATATACTCCAGAATGTTAAGAAGAGTGATCAGATGAATTGCATAGTCCTTCTTTGCCATGAAAATGAACTTAATCCCAAAAAAACACCTTTCCACTGCATTTCATTGCTGTCATTAAAAGACCTGCTGAGATCATTTCAGTAATCATCTTGTTAACTCAGGTGAGAATGTTGACGAGCACAAGGCTGGAGATCATTATGTCAGGCTGATTGGTTTAGAATGGCAGACTTGACATGTTAAAAGGAGGGTGATGCTTGAAATCATTGTTCTTCCATTGTTAACCATGGTGACCTGCAAAGAAACGAGTGCAGCCATCATTGTGTTGCATAAAAATGGCTTCACAGGCAAGGATATTGTGGCTACTAAGATTGCACCTAAATCAACAATTTATAGGATCATCAAGAACTTCAAGGAAAGAGGTTCAATTCTTGTAAAGAAGGCTTCAGGGCGTCCAAGAAAGTCCAGCAAGCGCCAGGATCGTCTCCTAAAGAGGATTCAGCTGCGGGATCGGAGTGCCACCAGTGCAGAGCTTGCTCAGTAATGGCAGCAGGCAGGTGTGAGCGCATCTGCACGCACAGTGAGGCGAAGACTTTTGGAAGATGGCCTGGTGTCAAGAAGGGCAGCAAAGAAGCCACTTCTCTCCAAAAAAAACATCAGGGACAGATTGATCTTCTGCAGAAAGTATAGTGAATGGACTGCTGAGGACTGGGGCAAAGTCATATTCTCCGATGAAGCTGGATTTCTGATTGTTTGGGGCATCTGGAAAAAGGCTTGTCCAGAGAAGAAAAGGTGAGCGCTACCATCAGTCCTGTGTCATGCCAACAGTAAAGCATCCTGACACCATTCATGTGTGGGGTTGCTTCTCATCCAAGGGAGTGGGCTCACTCACAACTCTGCCCAAAAACACAGCCATGAATAAAGAATGGTACCAAAACACCCTCCAACAGCAACTTCTTCCAACAATCCAACAACAGTTTGGTGAAGAACAATGCATTTTCCAGCACGATGGAGCACCGTGCCATAAGGCAAAAGTGATAACTAAGTGGCTCGGGGACCAGAATGTTGAAATTTTGGGTCCATGGCCTGGAAACTCCCCAGATCTTAATCCCATTGAGAATTTGTGGTCAATCCTCAAGAGGCGGGTGGACAAACAAAAACCCACTAATTCTGACAAACTCCAAGAAGTGATTATGAAAGAATGGGTTGCTATAAGTCAGGATTTGGCCCAGAAGTTGATTGAGAGCATGCTCAGTCGAATTGCAGAGGTCCTGAAAAAGAAGGGCCAACACTGCAAATACTGACTCTTTGCATAAATGTCAAGTAATTGTCGATAAAAGCCTTTGAAACGTATGAAGTGCTTGTAATTATATTTCAGTACATCACAGAAACAACTGAAACAAAGATCTAAAAGCAGTTTAGCAGCAAACTTTTTGAAAACTAATATTTATGTAATTCTCAAAACTTTTGGCCACGACTTCCCCATATACAGTCGTGGCCAAAAGTTTTGAGAATTACATAAATATTAGTTTTCAAAAAGTTTGCTGCTAAACTGCTTTTAGATCTTTGTTTCAGTTTCTGTGATGTACTGAAATATAATTACAAGCACTAGTGGTTAGAGAGTTTGACTCCTAACCCTAGAGTTGTGGGTTCGAGTCTCGGGCTGGCAATACCATGACTTAGGTGCCCTTGAGCAAGGTACTGCTCCCCGGGCGCCGCAGCATAAATGGCTGCCCACTGCTCTGTGTGTGTGTTCACTTCTGTGTGTGTGCACTTTGGATGGGTTAAATGCAGAGCATGAATTCTGAGTATGGATCACCATACTTGGTTGAATGTATGGAATGCACTTCACTATATAGTCTACATTGCAACATAAATATATCTTTATTAATAGGCAGATGTTCTTTTTTTAATGAAAACGCTATGCCTGTGTATCCTGTACTTGTATCAATGCAGATAATGTAACATATTAGTTATTTTAATTATTACTATCACATGATGCTACAATTGTCTCTATTCACTTTAATCACTTCATACCTCTCAGGGTATTAGCATTTTTACTGACTTTGAGGGCCTTTTGACACCACAGTCAGCCTTTTTTAAAGTATATATAAAATACTTCTTTTGGTTTAGATTAATGAGCTGCACTTACAATAATTAATATAATAAAATATTTACATTAATAGCTATATACAGTATGCACAGGTATAATAAAAAGTCTATTGATATGCCTTATAATATAGTTCTATTGAGATGTAGACAATATATTTCCATGTTTGCATTTATACAGTATATTCGGGATTTATACATATTTTCAGATTTCATGATATGCATAACTACAGTATATATTCAGAATTTATATTTGTATATTCAAAATGTAGATTTATATATTCAGAAGTATAATTATAAATTCAGGTTTATAACTAATATTCAGAATAACTTATATATATATATAACTTATATATATATATATATATATATATATATATATATATATATATATATATATATATATATATATATATATATATTAAGACTTATAACTATATATTCAGATTCACTTCTATATATATTCAGAGTTATGAATGTATATTACTACAGGTTTGCCTTATACAGGTTGGACAGTGTTTTCTCTACTTCCTGTTGACCTTCTGTAGCAAATCGTAGCTCCGTGTAGCTGTTTTTATTTTATTTTTTCTCTAGAATCTTTATCTTACTATCACTCTCTGTTTTTTAAAGTGGTAAAATATAACTTAATTCACACCATATTTCTGATATTATCGATCAATCTTATCAGATTAACTTTGATCGTTCACTTTTATTTTATTTCCGTGAGTGCAGTACACCTGCAAAGCGTTAGCACTCGTTAGCTTGTCATTAGCGTCTTCATTCGAACCTATCGCTGTATTCTTTTCTCCTCTCGTTCCAGTTTTTCACAAGTTCATCAAACAACCGCAGTAAGAAGTTTCATCAAGCACGGTGAGTAATGGCTTCTCCCGTCATTGTTTCTTGCACCTCTTGCCACATGTACAGTTTATCTATCTCTGTCGCTGATGAGGGATTCACATGTGATAAATGCAGGGAAATAGTTAGGCTGACAGAGAAGATTTCAGAATTAGAGACACGCATCCAAACTTTAATTGAGGACAGTAAGAATGTTAGGGCTCTAGATATGGCTTTGGATGCGTCTAGCTCAGGGATTCCTGTACATTGTTCGGTTCCGGAAACAGAGCCCTTGCAGCAGGGCAACTGGGTGACGGTGAGGCAGCGTAGTCGTGGGTCAAAACACCGCTCTTCTGTTCCGATCAAAACATTAAACAGGTTCTCCCCACTCAGTGATGCACCCACTGAGAAACCTGATGAAAGTGCTCTAGTTATTGGTGATTCTATTGTACGGAACGTGAATATAGAGACACCAGCCACCATAGTCAAATGTTTACCGGGAGCCAGAGCGCCTGACATCTTGGCAAATTTAAAAGTGCTGGCTAATGCTAAACGTAAATACAGTAAGATTGTTATTCATGCTGGCGCTAATGATGTTCGACTTCGCCAGTCGGAGATCACTAAAAATAACATTAAAGAGGTGTGTGAACTTGCAAGCACAATGTCAGACACTGTAATATGCTCTGGTCCCCTCCCTGCTTACCGTGGTGATGAGATGCATAGCAGATTGTCATCACTCAATGGCTGGATGTCTAATTGGTGCCCACAGAATAACATAGGTTTCATAGACAATTGGACAAGCTTTTGGGGCAGACTTGAGCTGCTTAAAAGAGATGGTCTTCATCCCTCCTGGGGTGGCGCCACTCTTCTCTCTAGAAATTTGGCAAATAGTCTTTGTGTTTATACTTGACTAACTGGGGCCCAGGTCAGGAAGCAGACAGACTGGCTAAACCGACCGTCTGCTAGCCGCCTCCCGTCACAGAGGTCAGTTAATTCTCAGCACATAGAGACTTTTTCACCTAGATATCACACTATAGAGACTGTGTCTGTTCCCCGAACTAGAAAAAACAAAAAACGTCCAAACCAAGTTAAGATTAACAATTTAATTGAGGTTCAACAAATAAAAAACAGAAGCAATATGGATAAACAAATGATGAAGCTTGGCTTATTGAATATCAGATCCCTTTCTACGAAAACACTTTTTGTAAATAATATGATCACTGATCATAATATAGATGTACTCTGTTTGACAGAAACCTGGCTAAAACCTAATGATTACATTATTTTAAATGAGTCCACCCCCCAAGATTACTGTTATAAACATGAGCCGCGTCTAAAAGGCAAAGGTGGAGGTGTTGCTTCAATTTATAACAACGTTTTCAGGATCTCTCAGAGAGCAGGCTTCAAGTATAACTCGTTTGAAGTAATGGTGCTTCATATAACATTATCCAGAGAAACAAATGTTAATGATAAATCCTCTGTTATGTTTGTACTGGCTACTGTATACAGGGCACCATACAGACTTTATTAAAGAGTTTGGTGATTTTACATCCGAGTTAGTTCTGGCTGCAGATAAAGTCTTAATAGTTGGTGATTTTAATATCCATGTTGATAATGAAAACGATGCATTGGGATCAGCATTTATAGACATTCTGAACTCTATTGGTGTTAGACAACACGTTTCAGGACCTACTCATTGTCGAAATCATACTCTAGATTTAATACTGTCACATGGAATTGATGTTGATGGTGTTGAAATTATTCAGCCAAGTGATGATATCTCAGATCATTATTAAGTTCTGTGCAAACTTCATATAGCCAAAATTGTAAATCCTACTTCTTGTTACAAGTATGGAAGAACCATCACTTCTAACACAAAAGACTGCTTTTTAAGTTATCTTCCTGATGTATCCAAATTCCTTAGCATATCCAAAACCTCAGAACTTGATGATGTAACAGAAACTATGGACTCTCTCTTTTCTAGCACTTTAAATACAGTTGCTCCTTTACACTTAAGGAAGGTTAAGGAAAACAGTTTGACACCATGGTATAATGAGCATACTCGCACCCTAAAGAGAGCAGCCCGAAAAATGGAGCGCAGCTGGAGGAAAACAAAACTAGAGGTATTTCGTATTGCTTGGCGGGAAAGTAACATATCCTACAGAAAAGCATTAAAAACAGCTAGATCCGATTACTTTTCTTCTCTTTTAGAAGAAAACAAACATAACCCCAGGTATTTATTCAATACAGTGGCTAAATTAACGAAAAATAAAGCCCCAACAAGTGTTGACATTTCCCAACATCACAGCAGTAATGACTTTATGAACTACTTTACTTCTAAAATCGATACTATTAGAGATAAAATTGCAACCATTCAGCTGTCAGATACAGTATCATATCACACAGTGCACTATAGACCCCCTGAGGAACAGTTCCACTCATTCTCTACTATAGGAGAGGAAGAATTGTATAAACTTGTTAAATCATCTAAACCAACAACATGTATGTTAGACCCTATACCATCTAAGCTCCTAATAGAGGTGCTTTCAGAAGTCATAGATCCTCTTCTGACTATTATTAATTCCTCATTGTCATTAGGATATGTCCCCAAAACCTTCAAACTGGCTGTTATTAAGCCTCTCATCAAAAAACCACAGCTTGACCCCAAAGAACTAGTTAATTATAGACCAATCTCGAATCTCCCTTTTCTGTCCAAGATACTAGAAAAGGTGGTATCCTCACAATTATATTCCTTCTTAGAGAAAAATGGTATATGTGAGGATTTCCAGTCAGGATTTAGACCGTATCATAGTACTGAGACTGCTCTCCTTAGAGTTACAAATGATCTGCTCTTATCATCTGATCGTGGGTGTATCTCTCTATTAGTTTTATTGGATCTTAGTGCTGCGTTTGACACAATTGACCACAAAATTCTTTTGCATAGACTTGAACACTTTGTTGGCATCAGTGGAAGTGCATTAGCATGGTTTAAATCGTACTTATATGACCGCCATCAGTTCGTAGCAGTGAATGAAGATATATCCTATCGATCACAAGTGCAGTATGGAGTACCTCAAGGCTCAGTACTAGGGCCGCTACTCTTCACGCTCTATATGTTACCCTTGGGAGATATCATCAGGAAACATGGTGTTAGCTTTCACTGTTATGCTGATGATACTCAACTCTATATTTCTTCGCAGCCCGGTGAAACACACCAATTTGAAAAACTAATGGATTGCTTAGTCGATATAAAAAACTGGATGACAAGTAATTTCTTACTGCTAAATTCTGAAAAAACAGAGGTTATAATTATAGGACCTAAAAACTCAGCTTGTAATAACCTAGAACACTGTCTAAGACTTGATGGTTGCTCTGTCAATTCTTCGTCATCAGTTAGGAACCTAGGTGTGCTATTTGATCGCAATCTTTCCTTAGAAAGCCACGTTTCTAGCATTTGTAAAACTGCATTTTTCCATCTCAAAAATATATCTAAATTACGGCCTATGCTCTCAATGTCAAATGCAGAAATGTTAATCCATGCTTTTATGACCTCAAGGATAGATTATTGTAATGCTTTATTGGGTGGTTGTTCTGCACGCTTAGTAAACAAACTACAGCTAGTCCAAAATGCAGCAGCAAGAGTTCTTACTAGAACCAGGAAGTATGACCATATTAGCCCGGTCCTGTCAACACTGCACTGGCTCCCTATCAAGCATCGTATAGATTTTAAAATATTGCTTATTACTTATAAAGCCCTGAATGGTTTAGCACCTCAGTATTTGAATGAGCTCCTTTTACATTATAATCCTCTACGTCCGCTACGTTCTCAAAACTCAGGCAATTTGATAATACCTAGAATATCAAAATCAACTGTGGGCGGCAGATCCTTTTCCTATTTGGCGCCTAAACTCTGGAATAACCTACCTTACATTGTTCGGGAGGCAGACACACTCTTGCAGTTTAAATCTAGATTAAAGACCCATCTCTTTAACCTGGCATTCACATAACATACTAATATGCTTTTATTATCCAAATCCGTTAAAGGATTTTTAGGCTGCATTAATTAGGTAAACCGGAACCGGAAACACTTCCCATAACACCCTATGTACTTGCTACATCATTAGAAGAATGGCATCTACGCTAATATTTGTCTGT
The DNA here is from genome assembly GCF_963082965.1 of Carassius carassius. Classification (NCBI taxonomy): domain Eukaryota; kingdom Metazoa; phylum Chordata; class Actinopteri; order Cypriniformes; family Cyprinidae; genus Carassius; species Carassius carassius. The sequence continues at coordinate 24,658,617 of NC_081786.1, forward strand.
TTCTCTTTTGTTCCGAGGTCACCGTGGCCACCAGATCCAGTCTGTGTCCAGATCAGAGGGTCACTGCAGTCACCCGGATCCAGTATGTATCCAGACCAGATGCTGGATCAGCACCTAGAAAGGACCTCTACATCCCTGAAAGACAGTGGAGACCAGGACAACTAGAGCCCCAGATACAGATCCCCTGTAAAGACCTTGTCTCAAAGGAGCACCAGGACAAGACCACAGGAAACAGATGATTCTTCTGCACAATCTGACTTTGCTGCAGCCTGGAATTGAACTACTGGTTTCGTCTGGTCAGAGGAGAACTGGCCCCCCAACTGAGCCTGGTTTCTCCCAAGGTTTTTTTCTCCATTCTGTCACCGATGGAGTTTCGGTTCCTTGCCGCTGTCGCCTCTGGGTTGCTTAGTTGGGGACACTTCATCTACAGCGATATCGTTGACTTGATTGCAAATAAATGCACAGACACTATTTAATTGAACAGAGACGACATAACTGAATTCAATAATGAACTGCCTTTAACTATCATTTTTTCATTATTGACACTGTTTTCCTAATGAATGTTGTTCAGTTGCTTTGACGCAATGTATTTTGTTTAAAGCGCTATATAAATAAAGGTGACTTTGACTTTGACTTTTTATACAACATTAGGAAGATTAGACCCTTCCTGTCAGAGCAAGTCACCCAACTTCTTGTCCAAGCTCTTGTTCTCTCCAGACTGGACTATTGTAATGCTCTCCTGGCGGGCTTTCCTGCATGTACTGTCAAGCCTCTGCAATTGATCCAGAATGCAGCAGCGAGGGTTGTCTTCAATGAGCCAAAAAAAGCTCACGTTACTCCTCTCCTCATCAGGTTACACTGGCTACCAGTAACCGCTCGCATCAAATTCAAGGTACTGATGCTTGCCTACAAGACGACCACTGGCACGGCAACAACTTACCTAAACTCACTGGTTAAATCTTATGTGCCCTCCAGAAGTTTGCGCTCTGCAAGTGAACAACGCCTTGTGGTGCCATCCCAAAGAAGTTCAAAATCACTCTCACAGACCTTTTCCTGGACTGTGGCCAGCTGGTGGAATGACCTCCCAATCTCAATTCATTTTCAAAAAACATCTAAAGACTCATATTTTTCGCCTGCACTTAACCAACTAATACTAACACTTTTCTTTTTCTTGTCTTTTCATTAAAAAAAAAAAAAAAAAAAAAAAAAAAACCTTGGCTATGCGTTCTGTACTAGACTAACTGAGACTTGTCATGTCGCTTGTATACTGTTGTTGCTCTCTTGTTGACCTGAACGCTTCTATTGTTCTCATTTGTAAGTCGCTTTGGATAAAAGCGTCTGCTAAATGATTAAATGTAAATGTAAATGTAAATATATTCAGATTAATTCTATATACTCACAACTTACATTTATATATTCAGGCTTTTAACTATATATTCAGATTTACATTTATATATTAAGAATTAGAACTATATATTCAGATTTACTTATATATATTCACAATTTACATTTATATATTCAGGCTTATAACTATATATTCAGATTCACTCTTATATATTCAGGTTTATAACTATATATTCAGATTTCCATGTATATATTCAGAATTAATACATATATATTCAGGTTTATGTCACGTCACCTTTATTTATATAGCGCTTTAAGCAAAATACATTGCGCCAAAGCAACTGAACAACATTCATTAGGAAAACAGTGTCAATAATGCAAAATGATATTTAAAGGCAATTCATCATTGAATTCAGTTGTCATCTCTGTTCAGTTAAATAGTGTCTGTGCATTTATTTGCAATCAAGTCAACGATATCGCTGTAGATGAAGTGACCCCAACTAAGCAAGCCAGAGGCGACAGCGGCAAGGAACCGAAACTCCATCGGTGACAGAATGGAGAAAAAAACCTTGGGAGAAACCAGGCTCAGTTGGGGGCCAGTTCTCCTCTGACCGGACGAAACCAGTAGTTCAATTCCAGGCTGCAGCAAAGTCAGATTGTGCAGAAGAATCATCTGTTTCCTGTGGTCTTGTCCTGGTGCTCCTCTGAGACAAGGTATTTACAGGGAATCTGTATCTGCGGCTCTAGTTGTCCTGATCTCCGCTGTCTTTCAGGGATGTAGAGGTCCTTTCTAGGTGCTGATCCACCATCTGGTCTGGATACGTACTGGATCCGGGTGACTGCAGTGACCCTCTGATCTGTACACAGACTGGATCTGGTGGCCACGGTGACCTAGGAAGAAGAGAGAAACAGACAAATATTAGCGTAGGTGCCATTCTTCTAATAATGTAGCAAGTACATAGGGTGTTATGGGAAGTGGTTCCGGTTTACCTAATTAATGCAGCCTAAAAATCCTTTAACGGATTTGGATATTAAAAGCATATTAGTATGTTATGTGTATGCCAGGTTAAAGAGATGGGTCTTTAACCTAGATTTAAACTGCAAGAGTGTGTCTGCCTCCCGAACAATGTTAGGTAGGTTATTCCAGAGTTTAGGCGCCAAATAGGAAAAGGATCTGCCGCCCGCAGTTGATTTTGATATTCTAGGTATTATCAAATTGCCTGAGTTTTGAGAACGTAGCGGACGTAGAGGATTATAATGTAAAAGGAGCTCATTCAAATACTGAGGTGCTAAACCATTCAGGGCTTTATAAGTAATAAGCAATATTTTAAAATCTATACGATGTTTGATAGGAGCCAGTGCAGTGTTGACAGGACCGGGCTAATATGGTCATACTTCCTGGTTTTAGTAAGAACTCTTGCTGCTGCATTTTGGACTAGCTGTAGTTTGTTTACTAAGCGTGCAGAACAACCACCCAATAAAGCATTACAATAATCTAACCTTGAGGTCATAAATGCATGGATTAACATTTCTGCATTTGACATTGAGCTTGACCAGGCTGGTTAAGCTGTTTTTAGCTGGTATCCCAGCCTGGTCAGGCTGGTTTTAGCTGGTCTCCCAGCTTGGCCAGGCTGGTTAAATTGGTTTTAGCTGGTTGGTCAGCTGGTCTCCCAGCTTGGCTAGGCTGGCTTTAGCTGGTCTCCCAGCTTGGCCAGGCTGGCTTTAGCTGGTCTCCCAGCTTGACCAGGCTGGTTAAGCTGGTTTCAGCTGGTCTCCCAGCCTGGCCAGGCTGGTTAAGCTGGTTTTAGCTGGTCTCCCAGCTTGGCCAGGCTGGTTAAGCTGGTTTTAGCTGGTCTCCCAGCTTGGCCAGGCTGATCAGGCTGGTTTTAGCTGGTCTCTAATTTTTACCATATTTTCTATCGCCCCACAACTAAACCTACCCCTTACAGGAAATATTCTGGTATTTCAGATTTTCAATACACTCCATTCTGTGGGATTTATAAGCTTGTTTCCTCATGGAGACCTAAAAAATTTCACTACAAGGTCAAAATGTACTGGTATTAGGCTTACTATACTATACTTACTATATGTACATTTGGTTCTCATAATGTGATAAATTAGTAAAAAGAATAGATGATTTAATAATTATTTAATTAAATTATTTATTTAAGTTATGTTCTAATTTTAAATGTTTATTCATGTAAATTCTGCGTGACTGTGACATGTTTAAATGGGCGTGCGTGCTGAACATTCGAGTTTCATTCAAGAAATGGTCAGGATCCAAGCCAAATTTTATTCACTTTCTTCAGGAGACAAAGGACTACTGCACCAGCTTGGAGAACATTATAAATAAAAACCAAGGAAGACTTGTCATGTTTTTAAAGAATATTCAGTTTTTTGATGAATCAATCAATGGTTTGTACACTCTGGCATGTTTTATTTCTGTGCATTATTTATGTTTATTATTGTATATTTCTGTTTTTTGGTTAATAATAAAAAAAAAAATTGAGTTTCATTCAAACACTGGAGCGGAGGGAGTTGCCATAGAAACGGAGTGCCAACACAACAACTGACATGCAGGGAATCACTGACTTTTGCTGCTGTTTTCAAAGATTTCGGTAAGTTTAGTCTCTAAAATCACACAGATATGACATACAACTGTTCCTGACAATTCTCTTGCTTTTTTTTTTTGACTCGCTTCTGTTGAATTTACTTCATAGAAATTGTTAATGTCTTCGAATCAGTCCGTTAGCATCTTACCCTTTTCAGAGGAGATAACATTAGGCTAACTCCATAGACGGAGCTCTTTATTAAAGTTTGGGATTTTTATTACATCTTTATGTGTAGATGAGAGCATTTGACAGGTCTGTGAAAGGTTTGTTGTGTTTTATTTATTTATTTTAAATGGGTGATTGGAAATAGGCTCATTTATTTAACCTAAAGTTAAACATATAAACTGTAAGTTAACCGTTAATCGGTGACATCACTTTCATCAGCACTACAATAAACTGAATCATGTGTTTTGATCTCTCAAGGTGAACAAATATTGACAAAAAATATTGATTTCAGCCTTTCAGGAGAGAAAAAAAAACCTCAGCAACAGGGGAAGCTCCAAGATTTTGCAATTTCTGAAGGCAGAAGAACTGGGAAAGCTTCTTAAATTTTTAAGAAGGCTTTGACGTCCATAAGTAAGCAATATTAAATAAGAAAACCTAGAAACAAATTATGTTAAGTTAAGAAATAGTTTTCTTTATTTTCTTCTTTTTCTTTTCCTCTCTCCTTTAGCTTGGTTCCTTGTAATAAAACTGGCATTGAACACTAAATATGGTTATCTCTGTGACAAATTGCTTATGTTCCTACATTCTTCAATGCTAATGGCCTGCTACACCCCAGAGTCCTGTCAGACAACATCTACAAAGAACACTGAACCATACAGTTATTAACCACAAATATACACTATTGTTTAAAATTCAGTAAGATATTTTATGTTTTTGAAAAGACATCTCATGCTCACCAAAGCTTTTTTGTTTTTCAGGAAAAAAATTCGAAAGAACAGCATTTATCTGAAAAAAAAGTGACACTCACTTTTCATCGATTAAATGCATCATTGCTGAATAAAAATCTTTTTAACTAAACTATTCAACTAGCATGCACAAGCTCTCAGTCCAGTCTGTTTTTCCACCTTGACGTTCTCCGGTGGCTTTTTATCTGATCTCTCCACGCCAGTTACTGCAATCAGACACGGGTGTTTATCATTTTTTCACTTTACTCAGTGCTCATCTCCCAAATATCTGTCCAGCTGGCCGCTGCAGACCTCGCTGAACCACACCCCACTTTGCCACATAAACTTTTAGTGTACACTACCATTCAAAGGTTTTGGGTCTATTTAAACTAGAAATAAGTTACATTTTAATTTATTCACACAAAACCGCTATTCAGAAAATTTAGCTTCATCATAGTGATCAATTACATTTTAACATAATTCACACATAACACATCTCATAACCGTTCACTACAGTTATATGTGAAGAAATAAATAATCTTTTTTTGTGAAATAATATGAACAGCAGCTATGCTAATCTTTCTCCTTTTGGTTTCCTGTTTCTATCTTGGGATGCCCATCTTTTACGATCGGAACCCAGAGAAACACAGGAGACGAGAGATCCAAACGCAGTGTGGTATTTATTGGGTAATCCAAATCAGAATCCAACAAGCAGGGGTCAAAACCAGAAATCAATCCAAACAAACAAACAATAGGGATAGGAACAGGAATAGGAACTGGAACAGGAAACTCGGAAGACGAGGAAACTCGGAAGGCGAGGAAACTGGGTGACGGAATTAAAGGACTCCATGAAGACAAACAGAAAAAGACCAGTTAAAATAGGCAGGGTAATGACTATCAAATGAAGACACCTGAGTGCAATTAACAGGAGCAATTACTGTGATGAAGGGACAAGGCTTTGTGGGAATTGTAGTGCCTACGGTGAGGTGTCTATGGGTAAGTGAGACCACTAGTGGAGACTCAGGGAAACAGAGACCAGACAGCGTGACATTACCCCCTCCTCCATGGACCAGATGCTCCACCTGAACACAAGAAGAGACCAAGGAACACAGAGACCAGGAGGGAGGTGGAGCTGCGGAGGACCAGGGGGAGGGATGGAGGGCCAGGTAAAATGGGGAAACAGAGACAAGAAGTGCAAAAAACAAAAACAAGAAGCCCAGGAGGGAGGTGGACCGGCGGATGATCAGGGGGAGGGACGGAGGGCCAGGTCCATAGAGGGAAACAGAGAGAAGAAGAGCAAAAAAACAAAACAAAACAACAACAAAACACAAGTCCAGGAAGGAACATAACGTTCAGTGGCCCAGGGCCGAACCGACAGGGCAGGAATCCAGAGAGGAGCAAGGTGGAATTGGAGCCATGCGGTCGAGACAGAAGCTCACCAGGGCGGCGCAGAAGACCACCGCATCCGTACGGTCGAGACATATGCCCACCCGGGTGGCGCAGAAGACCACCACATCCGTGCGGTCGAGACAGAAGCCCACCAGGGCGGCGCAGAAGACCACCACATCCATGCGGTCGAGACAGAAGTCCACCAGGGCGGCGCAGAAGACCACCACATCCATGCGGTCGAGACAGAAGCACATCCGGACGGCGCAGAAGACCACCACATCTGTACGGTCGAGACAGAAGCCCACCAGGGTGGCGCAGAAGACCACCACATCCTTGCAGTCGCGACAGAAGCCCACCAGGACAGCGCAGAAGACCACCACATCCGTGCGGTCGAGACAGAAGACCACCCGGGCGGCGCAGAAGACCCCCACATCCGTGCGGTCGAGACAGAAGCCCACCACCCGGGCGGCGCAGAAGACCACCACAGGGGGATCGATGACACAGGAGAGCAAGTCTCGACTCTGGAGGGTCAACGGGAACCTGACTCGACTCTGGAGGGTCAATGGGAACCTGACTCGACTCTGGAGGGTCAACAGGAACCTGACTCGACTCTGGAGGGTCAACTGTGGCTGTCATCTTGTGCAGAGGCGCTGGGCCAGCGGCCATCTTGGGCAGTGGCGCTGGGCCAGCGGCCATCCTGGGCAGTAGCGCTGGGCCGGCGGCCATCCTGGGCAGTGGCGCTGGGCCGGCGGCCGTCTTGGGCAGTGGCGCTGGGCTGGTGGCCACCTTGTGCTGTGGCGCTAGGCTTGTGGCCATCTTGTGCTGTGGTGCTGGGCTGGTGGCCATCTTGCACCGTGACGCTGGACTGGCGACCACTTTGCGCCGTGACGCTGGACTGGCGATCACCTTGTGCTGTGGCGCTGGGCTGACGGCCATCTTGCACAGTGGCGCTGGGCTGGCAACCAACTCGTGCTGTGGCGCTGGGCTGGCGGCCATCTTGTGCAGTGGCGCTGAGCTGGCGGTCCTCCTGTTTGTAGACTCCGGTCTAGAATCGGCCAGCCCACCGGGAGAGACAGGTGTGACTGGGGTATTCCACGGAGACCGATGTTGTAGGTAGAACACAAACTCCCAGAAATTAAAAGCGTCCAACTGGTCCATTTCCCTTCGAGGCACCGATTCATCCAGACCGGTGTTGAAAATGTCCTTTAGGGCCGCATCATTGTATCCCATACAATCCGCCAGGGTTCAGAACACATGTGCCATAGCACCCACCTCATTCCCCTCTTGGCGGAGGGTGGTTAATTTTATATATTTCGCCCTCCGTTCCACCATACTGGCTGGGGAACGGGAATGAAGTCCCACACCGCTGGATCTCGACATTGATGGAGTCCTTCTGTTACGATCGGAACCCAGAGAAACACAGGAGACGAGATATCCAAACGCAGTGTGGTATTTATTGGTTAATCCAAATCAGAATCCAGCAAGCAGGGGTCAAAACCAGAAATCAATCCAAACAAACAAACAATAGGGATAGGAACAGGAATAGGAAATGGAACAGGAACAGGAAACTCGGAAGACGAGAAAACTCGGAAAGCGAGGAAACTGGGTGACGGAATTAAAGGACTCCATGAAGACAAACAGAAAAAGACCGGTTAATATAGGCAGGGTAATGACTATCAAGTGAAGACACCTGAGTGCAATTAACAGGAGTGCAATTACTGTGATGAAGGGACAAGGCTTTGTGGAAATTGTAGTGCCTATGCTGAGGTGCCTATGGGGAAGTGAGAACACTAGTGGTGACTCAGGGAAACAGAGACCAGACAGCGTGACACCATGTCAAAGTTACTAGACATTACGCCAGTTCCAGTTTGGATCCAGCCTTCAGAAGATGCTAAGACTTACGATGACTTCAGAAGATGCTAACACTCACGATGACTTCAGATGATGACAACTAAAGATGAACATACAAGTCTGCCAAATATTATCCTTATATTGTGATCATTGCCCTAAAAAGTAAGTTCACAGATTGTTAACCAGCTTTCTATTGTTAAAGTGTTGGTAATATATGTAAATGAACAATGATTACCTGTTCTCTGAATTACATGTACCAAAATATCACCATTTATTTGGAGGCAGAACTCTGGCAGATGATGCAAAAGGTTGACTTAATGTCTCACTTGTGTGTCCTGTTTAGCTGTGTTTTCTGTCTTTGTATTCTCACTGTTTGTTTGCACTCAAACTACTATACTACTAGTCTACTACTTTTAAATTATTAATCAGTTTGAGCATCTTTTTAACATGTTTACACAGAAAAAAACAAAAAATTATAATAGTGACTTTATTAAATGACCCACTATGAAAATACAGTTTTACTGTGTTGTTGATGTCTTTTTCTCTACTTTAGGGAGGAACTTCTCAACAAATTCACTTCACAGCGCATCAATGGAAGGCTTTCCTATGTAACAAACACGGTTTTCCATTCTTGTATTTATCCATGTCAGGTTTGTAAATGTATGGGGGGTTTATACTGTATTTTGCATCATTAATATTGTATGAAAATTATATGAAAAAGAAAACATGACAAGGTCACTGGACTTCTCACAGAATCCCAGTATTATACCACAAATATTTTCTACTTAGCTAATCTTAAAATTAAACTTGGATTGATACTTAATAATACCAGATGTGATAATTCATAATACAGGGGTCCGGTTCCTGGAGTTCTACATTTCTGCAAATTTCAGCTCCTCAGGAGCAGTTGGCAATTACAGCCAGGTCAGGGTTAGATCTGAATTCTGCAGGATCTCCGGGAACAGGAATGGGCAGCCATGTTATATTGGTTATGTATGATTGATTTTGAACTGTACTATTATTGCAGGTTTTCTGGGATCCCACTTGAAGACATCAGAACATCAGATGTTGGTACCTCTCTGCTTTTGCACAGATAGCTGACTACTACCATGGTCTGTGTAGGTATTATCATAGCGAAACTGACCACCTGTGACAGTGGAATCTGCAGGTGTAAAAATAGTAGCACATGCATATCATAAAACTGAAGAGTTGCAAATTATTTATTTACTCGTTCTTTCTCATAAACACAACACAACAGTAACACCATTTCAAATTCTGAGGTGCAAAATCCTATTCTACAAATCACAAAATAAAGAAACCCATATGCTCACAGTTTGGACAGAGCTGCTGTAGTGAATGTGGGGCAAAACACACTTATACACCCAAATCAAAAATGTGAAATCATTAACAAATTTTGCACATTTAGTATATACAGTTGTGGTCAGAATTACTGGCACCCTTGATAAATATGAAAAAAGAGTCAAGGTGATGCTGGTTACTGCATGATGATTGAAATCACACAAATGGCCTTTAACCAGGGGTGTCCAAACTCAGTCCTGGTGGGCCGGTGTCCTGCAGAGTTTAGCTCCAATTTGCCTCAACACACCTGCCTGTAAGTTATAGTGGAAGTTGCCTAGTAAGACCTTGATTAGCTAGTTCAGTTGTGTTTAATTCGATTTGGAGCTAAACTCTGCTGGACAGTAGCCCTCCAGGACTGAGTTTAGACACCCCTGCCTTAAGCAACTAAATAAACTGTAAAAATATTGTTTTCTAAAATATCATGGACAGAATATTCCTGAGAGCACTGTACAAACTCATAGCGCCACCTGCAGTACTGTTAAAAGCATTCTAATGCTTCAAAGCGCCAAATGTGAAGCGCCCGGTAACTTTTATGAATGGTGGGGAAAATTTGAGATTGCTTAATACTATCATAAAATTTGCAACCGTTGTGATGTAATTATATAAATACATGCTATAATCTGACGCGCTACATGTCTGTTTTCAGTTTCGATTTACTGTAAATGCTGTGCTATTGTCAATTTAATTTGCATTTGGGAATTCAACATTCATCATTAGAATCGTTTATAAATCTGTTGTTGTTTACAGAGAGAAGTTTCAGTGTCACACGCTCATTCAGAAATCATTCTAATATGCTGATTTGCTACTCAATAAGAATTAACTATTAATTATTAGCAATATTAAAAACAGTTTTTGCTGGTTAACTTTTTTGTGGAAACAATGATACCACTCAAAAATTTGTAGACAGATTTAAAAAAAAAGAAATTAATAATTTCATTCATCATACATTAAAGTGCTGAAAAGTGAGTGAAGACATTTAAAATGTTTCAAAGGATTTATATTTAATAAATACTTTAACAAATTTAATAAATATATTTGATACATGCAAATAAATGCTGTTCAATGAACTTTCTATTTATCAAAGAATCCTGAAAAATACAATGTATCAGCATTTCCACACAAAATATGAAGCAGCAAAACATAACGTAACCTCGGTTCCCTGAAATACGGAAGGAGCAATGCGTTCCTTACTGTGCTAAAAGGCTTCACAACTCAGTCGAAGTAACCTTAATTCCTGTGGCGAAGCGGGCAATATATATAGCATCTTAGACGCAGTACGAGTGAAATATTGAAAGGGAACTGTTTTTAACATTGATAATTAACAGAAATATTTCTTGAGCATGAAATTAAATTGTAATGGCTTCTAAAGGACCATGTGACACTGAAAACTGGCGTAATGATGCAGAAAACTTTTTGAGTCACAGGCATAACATTACATTTTATAATATAATAAAAAAGAAAATCTTAACACATTTCCACTTTTTATTTTTATTTGTAGTAATATTTTGCAATTTTTTGATCAAATAAATGCAGCCTTGATGAGCAGAAGAGATTTATTTCAAAATCATTAATAATTTATGTTAATGTTTCCAAACTTTTGGCAGGTACTATAATAATAATTCATTTATATTTTATTATTGCTATTTTATATTATTTTCATGATTATGAAATGCTGTTTTTTTTTTTTTTTTTACACGATAATAGTATGTATTATTACAGTATAAGATATATATTTTAATGTGTTAATGTGTGATCAGCTAGAGAAAAAAAGCAGGAAAATATGACCACTCCCTGCCACTTATTATATATATATATATATATATATAATAAGTGGCAGGGAGTGGTCATATTTTCCTGCATTTTTTCTCTGGCTGATCACATACCTGTTTCATTATTTTTTTATTTATTGAAGTTTGATTTTTGTGATTATTATTATTTATTTATTATTATTATTTTTAAATAAAATATAGAAATATAAGCAATGCAAATTTATGTTTACAGGCTTCTTTGATCATATTTGCTAAGGGTGCCAATGATTCTGACCATGACTGTAAGAATGAGAACTGATATGTGAGACCACACATGCATTCTTGCACTCTCTGCAGTGATAAACACAGCATTTGGCCTTTGACCCATTTTATTTGACACAGAATAATGACATGATTATGTCATTATTAATCAGTCGACACAACATTATTCTGAAATTACTTTGCACTGTAGAAATATGGTTTTGGCAAGATATGTACAGTGGCAAAATATTTTTTAATGAGTGCTACTATTTCATATTCAATATTCTAGGCAAAAATAAAGGGATTATAGGTCACTTTTATGAATATTTATTTTCTTTTTTTTTTTTTTTAGAAGGATATGGCCATAGTGATGATGGGTTTTGCCTGTCCATGATCGAATCCACAAATACCACAGTTACATTTTAAGAAAGTCTGTAAAAATGTAGAAAAAATTAAAATTACAATAAATAAAAATGAAATATAATATTGCAGATTATTCTGGATAAAAATGAAATATATCCCTGCATAAATCTGGTATAACAGCCTGTGAAGTTTTTCATTTGTAATTTGTAGAAAAGGATTTATACTCCTGCAATAAATATTTTGAGTAGGTGTAACTGTTTTGTTGTTTTTGTGTGAGAGAGAGAGAGAGAGAGAGAGAGAGAGAGAGAGAAAGAGAGAGAGAGAGAGAGAGAGAGAGAGAGAGAGAAGGAAACAAAATACAAGATTGCAACTCGTAAAATATTCTCTACAAATACTGTCAGGTGCTCACTTTTGCTACAGTAATTTTAGATACAATAAATGTACTGTATGCAAATACAACAAAGGGACATAAACAACCAAATATTCAGGGATGCAAACTTATCATCTTTAAGTGAAAATTGTCATTTTGAATCTAAAATAGATCATTTGTGTGATTTATGTAAATCCAAAGAGTTTATGAAAATGTGTGTAGTAAGTAGTGATTCAAAGTAGTATCGATTTAATTTAGGTACCTGCTGAAAATGACTACTTTCAAATGCTCCTGGGCGTATATTTGTGTTTTGAAATTCGTAAAATGTGCTTGAAAAAGAAAAAAAAGATCTGAATATTCACTGACTATCGTCTATTATGCACTCACTGTATAATCCATTCACAATTAGGAGAACAGTGACAATCAAATTTACCCAATTACAGGAGTGAATCTGATCAAATGTTCTGAGTAACTTCCTAAATTACTATGATTGACCCCACCCTCCTTAGTTACTGTTGCTGTGTCCGATAAGCCATGCCGCTCTCTCACTCAGTATACCGTCGCAAGAGCTGTGCCAAGTGTGCGACCACTGTGCGATCTGTGCCTCTAAAGGGCCTCGCTCCTAGCCTGCATTTTATGTCTAATTTTTATTACTGTTTTTTCACCCATTTTGTCCTTTGAAAGACTAAAATAGTCACAGCTGTTAGACAGTATAAGACTCTGTGTACAAGAATGAGTAAAGCTGTTTGTTGTTAGGATGACAACATTTTTAAAAGTTAAACTTATAGGCTGGTGTAGAGCCCTGCATTTCACCCCAACTTTTTTACATCCCTCGGACCGGCCTTCGAGCCAGAATGATTATGATTATAATGAAAGAGGTTTTGTATTTGATCCGTTTTATTTTGTTTCACAGTAATTTAAAGCTTTCTAATATAAGTTTCAGTTAATTTTTGCTTTATATTTAACAAACGTTTTTCTTAACTTAATAATAATAATAAAAATAATAATAAAAACTATAACATAAACAATCACTTTGCCATTACATACAAAACGGAACTATTTTAATAGCTGGAACAGTAGTTTAAACTTTTTGGGAGGGGGGGGGGGGATACAGACTCAGGCCAGTAATTCTGATAAGCTGTCGGACACTGTCGGACATTTGGTACAAAATAACATAAGTTAAAAGTAAGTTATAAATAAGACTATTTATATTAGCCTATAATTTACGTTTTACCTCTTTGTGTGTATTTGAGTGTAAATGCATTTTCGATATTAGTCTTATATAAGCTTTGTATACAGAATGTTTTTATGCTCTAAACATATTTGTAACTGTTTATTTTGTATAAATAAAGACATTTTGACTAAATGGGATGTGTGTTTAATTAATTATTACCAATGTATCTATTATTAAGTATGTGAGATTTTTTTTTAAACAAGCAGAAAATCAACATTCTGTCAGTGCCAAGAGAAACATTGATTCTATGTTGTTTCTATGTCAGTTTGCTATCTGGGTGGTCTCCCAGCCTGACCAGCTAAAACCATCTTAAACCAGCTAAGACCAGCCAGTCTAACCAGCTAATACCAGCTTGACCAGCTAAGACCAGCCAGTCTGACAATCTAAAACCAGCTAAGACCAGCTTAGACCAGCTAAAACCAGCCAAAACCAGCTAAAAAAGTGGACAAAACCCCTCTAAAACCAGCCTGATAAACCAGCTATGACCAGGCTGGGAGACCAGCCTGACCAGCTCTGCATTTGCAATAGTCAGTCCCTGTAACATTCAATGTTATTGAAACACTTTCTGTGCAGTATGAGTAAAGGGGGGGAAATTCAAGTGCTTGCAGGATTCTTTAGTTAAATTTAACTACATGTATAAAATGCATTTTATAAAAATACCATATATATTTTTAGATCCTGCTTTAAAGATTCACAGTTTAAGTTTACAATTGTGATATACAATGTCAGAACAAAAAATATATCTGCTTAGTATCAATGAAAAATAAAGTGCTTGCAGGATTCCTAAACAAAACAACTGTAAAACAATAAAATAAATACAGATGTTGAACATTCACGTGCAGTCCACATAACAACCTACAGGTGCATCTCAATAAATTATAATGTCATGGAAAAGTTAATTTCAGTAATTCAACTCAAATTGTGTATTAAATAAATTCAGTGCACACAGACTGAAGTAGTTTAAGTCTGGTTGTTTTAATTGTGATGATTTCAACAATTGATCTCAACAAATTAGAATATGGTGATGTGCCAACCAGCTAATCAACTCAAAACACCTGCAAAGTTCTCCTGAGCCTTCAGAATGGGCTCTCAGTTTGCTTACAAAATCATGGGAAAGACTGCTGTCTGAAAGTTGTCCACAAGACAATAATTGACACCCTTCACAAGGAGGGTAAGCTACAAACAATCATTGTCAAAGCTGGCTGTTCACAGAGTGCTGTATCCAAGCATGTTAACAGAAAGTTGAGTGTAAGGGAAAAGTGTGGAAGAAAAAGAATTTGAAGAATTTGAGAGAACTTCACAAGGAATTAACTTAGGGGGTCAAGACATCAAGAGCCACCACACACAGACATGTCAAGTAATTTGCTGAACCACAGGCAACATCTGTGAAGATTTCAAAATTTCAGCTGAAATACTGGAATGAACTTTTCCACAACATTCTAATTTATTGAGATGCACCTGTATAACTCACTTAGGGCTGAACGATTTTGGAAAATAATCTAATTGTGTTTTTTTATTTATTTATTTTACAAGTATATATACATATATATTTTATTAACCAATTAGCGATTGCGAATTAATATGGGATTATTTTTTAAAGCCCTTTATGTTCTGTATTATTCAACAAAGACAAGCTAAAAATCATTGTATATAGTTTACATAGTATGACCAACACAATATTAGATAATCAAACAGAAATGTTCTTTTCAGAAGGCCAGGCCTATGCAACAATAAAATTATGTGATGCATGAATTGATATGAATGACACAGTAGTATATGTAAGCATATAATAATTATGAAAACAGAGCACACTGACAAATAAGCCTGGTGTAAGAATTAATATGAAAGTCAGTAACAAATCACACAAACTAAAATAGATTGAAATATAAAAACAATGTCACTGTAATAAACAATTGTAAACATGTGGACTGCACTTTTTAACCACTGTACAATATGTTAACTTTAAAGTGGTTCTCAAACATTTTTGGTCTCGCCAAGTAAGTTCACTAAACATTATAAAAAAATTAATAAAAAAACACCTGCATCACTTGAAACATTGAAAAATTGCATAGCGAGAATAACTTATTATTATTCTCTCTGTTATTTATTTATTTATTTATAATGGGTTTCATGCTGTCTGCTAAGGCATAGGACACACAGGCTTTCCTCCTCACCAACAATATTAAAGGAGCCATACAATGCAAAAATCACTTTTATAAGGTGTTTGAACACAGCTGTGTGGCAACACATAATAATGTGTGCGAAAACAACCTGTCTATAATGGTAAAAAAAACACTCACTCGTTGTTTTATAATTCCAAAAAATCATAAACAGTCTCTCCAGATGAGCAGTTCCAGACTACGACGACATAGTTGGTGAAAGTCCCTGCCCATTTGTGACGCTCTCTGCCCTATTATCATATCTGTATATACCCTATATAATGTGCCCATATCTGATCAGAAAATAAAACATGCACATCCTCATTAAGATCCTTAGCCCAAATAGTTGTAATAGATAAAGGTTTGTAAGAATGCTCAAGAAGAAAAAGATTCCTCAGAGGGAAGGATTAGTTTGCGCAAAGGGTGAATAGGCAGTTGAGAGTTCCAGGGCACCCCATATGCCCGTAGGGCTGATCTTATACGCATATACATAAAAAAGGAAGTGCCTGGCAGATTATATTGAGTTTTGAGATTCTGGAAGGATTGTAAACCACTATCATCATAAATATCTCCCAGAGTATTTACTTTGTTAAAAGAATGCTGGATCAGCACCTAGAAAGGACCTCTACATCCCTTAAAGACAGCGGAGACCAGGACAACTAGAGCCCCAGATACAGATCCCCTGTAAAGACCTTGTCTCAAAGGAGCACCAGGACAAGACCACAGGAAACAGATGATTCTTCTGCACAATCTGACTTTGCTGCAGCCTGGAATTGAACTACTGGTTTCGTCTGGTCAGAGGAGAACTGGCCCCCCAACTGAGCCTGGTTTCTCCCAAGGTTTTTTTCTCCATTTTGTCACCGATGGAGTTTCGGTTCCTTGCCGCTGTCGCATCTGGCTTGCTTAGTTGGGGACACTTCATCTACAGCGATATCGTTGACTTGATTGCAAATAAATGCACAGACACTATTTAATTGAACGGAGATGACATAACTGAATTCAATGATGAACTGCCTTTAACTATCATTTTTTCATTATTGACACTGTTTTCCTAATGAATGTTGTTCAGTTGCTTTGACGCAATGTATTTTGTTTAAAGCGCTATATAAATAAAGGTGACTTTGACTTTTGACTTTGACTTTGTGATGAGTCCATTGCGGACAATGGAATGGAGTATTGCCTGACAAAAGATTATTATTGTGAAAAATTGGCTTATGCTTATGCCAAATTTCAACTAATTGTAAACGTCTTTCAACATCCCTCCATGTAGAAAGGAGATGGGTTACAATGTGACCAAACCTAGATTTACACTGCCTAAGCGGAACCCCTGAAAAAACAAGATGCTTCAATTTATATGGATACACAATAGATTCCTCAATTGCTCTCCAAGATACAGAAGCATCAGGGTCAAACCAAACTGATAAAGGGAGGAGGGAAAAGGCTTGGGCATACAATCTAAAATTAGGGAAAGACATCCATGTAATCTACTTCGTTGTAAAGTAGTCAGTTTAATACAAGGCTTTTTCCCATCCCATATATACCGTGAAACACATGCATCAAGTTTGTTCCAGTAAACAACTGGTGGAGCTAGAGGAATCATAGAAGAGAATAAATTAATACGTGGGAGAACATTTTAATCACCGATATACAAGCCTGAAGAGAAGTAGGAAGAAGAGACCAATTTTCTAAATCTGAGGATATTTTACCTAAGATACTACTATAATTTTTTTAAATCATTTCTTGCAGGGAAGGAAAAACATCTATCCCCAGGTACTTAAAGTTTTGAACCACTGGAATAGATACAGAAAGGGAAATGGGATCAGATTTAGGATTGAGGGGAAGTAGACATTACTTACTCCAATTAATTTTAAACCCAGACAGAAATCCAAAATGGTTAAATAAATTCAAAACATGGGGAATAGAATGTGACGGCTTCTCCAGAAACAATAAGATATCATCAGCGAATAAAGAAATATGATGATGAGTATTCCTTATACTTATGGGAGAAATAGTTTCAGATAGTCGGACCGCTTGAGCTAAGGGTTCCAAAAATAAGGCGAATAACAGAGGAGAAAGCGGGCAACCCTGACGAGTACCTTGATGTATAAAGAATGGGTTAGAGCAGACAGAACCTGTGAGAAAAGAGGCTGCTGGATTGGCGTACAGAACTTTTATCATGTTTATGAAACTTGATCCTAGACCCAGATGCTGTAGAACCGCCCATAAATAGTTCCATTCTAGCTGGTCGAAAGCTTCCTTTGCATCTAGAGATAACACTGCACAAGGGGAGGATGAACTATTAGTTGAATTAATAATATGATATAACCTGCGTAAGTTATCTGAAACGGAGTGAGATTTAATGAACCCTGTTTGGTCATGGTGAACTAGCCAGGGCCCGGTTCCCCGATAACGTTCACTCTTAGCGCGCTAAGAAGACATCGAAAGATATATCTTACCAAAGTTGTTGATGTTTCTAAGTGTGTTACCCGAAGTGTCCCTTAGGAAGCTTCTTAGCACGCTGCCTCTTACGTCCGACGTTACAAGAGCGCTGTCCAAAGTCAGGGTGCGGAATTAGTTGGCATCGATTGCTCATGAATCGATTTTCCACTTCACGCGAAGGTGCAATACAGCGTTAAGAAAGACAACACGTTATATGCAAATGAAACATTCCTCAAATTATTACAGTAACATTTATTTTAACGTAGTTGAAGTTATCAGTAAAATATAGACTATAAATTAAATTATCAAATGGTCAGTAATATGTTCACACGATATGTTGTGACGGTTAGACGGTTAGATTACCGGGTATCCCTCGCTAATCATCCACCCTCTTTATCCCGTTGTGCCACTTGTGCCGCTTCTTGACATGGGTTTAACGACTTATAAAAATTATATAATACACTTTTATATTAATGCTAAGGTACTTTTCAATCAGAATTGATTGGCAAGCAGCTGCAGTTACTTCTGTTTAATGCGGTATTGATTGCCATTGGTTTATGTTTTTAATAAAAAGCAACCTATCTACAATGAACAGAGAGAGAGAAAGAGAGAGAGAGAGTTACATACAGAATATGCTGGGGAAGCAACGTAAAAAAAGGGCACAAAGCCTCTCATCAGAGGAACTTGAAGTTTTGCTGACCACCAGGTCAGATATCACACCCTTATGGTCCACTATAACCTGCACGTTTATGGCCGCGTCTCCCTTTCGCGATGAGTAGCCTACGCCTGATCAATCACTGATGGATTGGCGATAGGGATGAGACAGTGTGGACACACCGAGGTCTTGATTAGGCCGTAGCCCTCTCCCACGACCTCGATGAATCTCTCTGTAGCAAAAAAGAAAAAAAAAAAAAAAAGTAGCGCTGGGCTTCAGGGCTTAAAGCAAAATTCCGCTGCTTTAGCCTGGCAAGCGCAGGTCTGAGAAGGTCCAGCAGCTCCATAATGAGCTGTCTTGGGAGGCGAATTTTTTTTTAATATAGCCACGTCAGGCAAAATGTCAAAAGGGCTTAAGTTTTGCCGAATAAAAAAAATTGACATAGGCTAAACGGCTCCGCGTCCGGCTCCGTCTTTGACACGTTGGATCGCTGCTATAGTTGGTCGCTTACTGGACACCACCATGATTACCCATTTATAGAACTTAGCCATTTAGAGCAATATTGTTTGCCAGATTTTAATTATCAAAAAATTGATTGTCAATTCGCTTTAATTACATTACGAAAAAGCCTAGGCTAATTACCACCTTATTAGTTCTGTAACCACATAAAGTCAACTTCATAAATAGGCCTGTATCCATTGCGAACATAATTTATTATGAGTCTTAAAAAATAACAGAAAATCATTGTTGAGCCACAAAATTGTCAACGTACCATAGTTTGACTTGTACTTCGCTGCGCTGGTTTCTAAAGACTGCTGTACAGTAGCGTCATGAGCTCAAATAACGCTAAGATAGAGCTTCGAATGGTCCGGACCAACCTTACGAAAGTGTGACTTACAGAAGATATACTTAGCATACGAACGTGTCGGGAACCGTGCCATAAGGTTAAGAGAGAGGTTAAGGAATAGGTTAAGAACTACTTAGTGATAAGAACGTTTTGGGGAACCGGGCCCAGTTCATATATTTCTCTAGATGACGAGATAGTACCTTAGCATATAATTTAACATCAGTCCCTATCAAAGACAGTGGCCGGTAACTAGAACACGAAGTCGGATCTTTATCTTTTTTTAACAAGAGAGAAATCAAAGCTATATTAATAGATGGGTGAAATGAACCTTGAGTAAAAAGTAATATACAATTCGACAGGAATACCATCTAAACCTGGGGATTTCCCCTTGTTCATAGATCGAATTGCTGACTCCAGCTCCTGAAGGGTAATCGGTTCAGCCAGGTAATCAGAGTCCGAATCTGACAGCCTAGTTAAATCAAGGTTGGACAGAAAAGATGCAAAAGAGTCAGGGTCACCAACAGCAGAAGAAGTATACAGGTTAGAGTAAAAAGAATGAAAATAAATATTAATCTCTTTTGGATCTGTCACAATGAGCCCGGATTGGGATTTCAGTGCTGAAATATTAGCAAACTTTTCACTGTTGCGTATTCTTAAAGCTAAAAGGTGGCTTGGTCTACTTCCTTGAAAATAATAATTCTGCCTGCATCTTTGAATCAGGAATTCTGCCTTGGATCTCAGTAGTGAATTAAGCTCGGACCTACCGCCATGATTTTGCTGAGTGTATTGTCTGAGAAACAACTCTGATTGTCTCTAGTCAGATTCTGGAGCTGTGATTCCAATTCAACTATCTTTTTATGTTGGTCTTTCTGAAGGAAAGAGGCATATGAAATTGAGTTATTCCTTATAAATCCTTTAACCACACTCCAAAGTGTTCGCGGTTCATCCACGGAGTCTTGGTTAATTTCAATAAACTCAGCAAAATTATTTCTTACAAAAGTTTTCATCTTGTAACAATTTAGGGTTAAATCACCATCTAGTTGCACGAGACGGTCGAGGGATCAAAGATAATCTGCACAAATTTCCATCATGATCTGACAAAGATAAGGAACAGATATCGGCATCACAAACAGCTGGAGATAAAGAAGTAGAAATTAAAATATAGTCAATTCACAAATAGGATTTATGAGTAGCAGTATAGAAAGTGAAAGACTTAGCAGAAGGATTTAGTAAACGCCAACTATCCACGACCTATTGCTCGAGCACTGCTACTCGCCTATCGTGATCTGCGACAACTTTCTTTTGTTTCTTATCTCCCCTGTAAGAAGATCCATTTTGGAGAATAACGATTGAACAACTGACATGTGAGAACCAAACTCGTTCCACATCGCCGTCAACCCAGATCTTAGAATGTCCTCAAAGTGCGCAACAGCATTCGCCATCTTATCCACCATATCATCCGTGGTCGGTGGTTTGGATTTCTTCTTAATTGGAGAAGTCGACGGAAACATCTCCTGCTGTTTCCGATTGTCAGACATTAGGAGTAGTTTTGTTAATGAAATAAGCTTAAAATAAAACGAAAAAATCAGCAAAAAGGGGCCAAACGTATGGAACTCTATTCAAGTGCGACTAGGTTCATGAGCACGTCACATGACTCTCCCAGGGCTCAAACTAGGATTGAGTGCAGGTTTCCTCTCATTTAAGAAAGTCATTCAACTCAACTCAAGTCAAGTCACATTTACTTATATAGCGCTTTAAGCAAAATACATTGCGTTAAAGCAACTGAACAACATTCATTAGGAAAACAGTGTGTCAATAATCCAAAATGACAGTTAAAGGCAGTTCATCATTGAATTCAGTGATGTCATCTCTGTTCAGTTTAAATAGTGTCTGTGCATTTATTTAAAGTCAGTGATATCGCTGTAGATGAAGTGACCCCAACTAAGCAAGCCAGAGGCAATGGCGGCAAGGAACCGAAACTCCATCGGTGACAGAATAGAAAAAAAAAACCTTGGGAGAAAGCAGGCTAAGTTGGGGGGCCAGTTCTCCTCTGACCAGACGAAACCAACAGTTCAATTCCAGGCTGCAGCAAAGTCAGGTTGTGCAGAAGAATCATCTGTTCCTTGTGGTCTTGTCCTGGTGGTCGTCTGAGACAAGGTCTTTACAGGGGATCTGTATCTGGGGCTCTAGTTGTCCTGGTCTCCGCTGTCTTTAAGGGATGTAGAGGTCCTTTCTAGGTGCTGAGCCACCATCTGGTCTGGATACGTACTGGATCCGGGTGACTGCAGTGACCCTCTGATCTGGATACAGGCTGGATCTTGTGGCTACGGTGACCTCGGAATAAGAGAGACACAGACAAATATTAGCATAGATGCCGTTCTTCTAATGATGTAGCAAGTACATTGGGTGGTATGGGAAGTGTTCCCGGTTCTGGTTTACCTAATTAATGCAGCCTAAAAATCCTTAAAAAGATTTGGATATTAAAAGCATATTAGTATGTTATGTGTAACCCAGGTTAAAGTGATGGGTCTTTAATCTGGATTAAACTGCAAGAGTGTGTCTGCCTCCCGAACAATGTTAGGTAATTTATTCCAGAGTTTAGGCGCCAAATAGGAAAAGGATCTGTAGCCCGCAGTTGATTTTGATATTCTAGGTATTATCAAATTGCCTGAATTTTAAGAATTTAGCGGACATAGAGGATTATAATGTAACAGGAGCTCATTCAAATACTGAGTTGCTAAACTTTATAAGTAATAAGCAATATTTTAAAATCTATACGATGTTTGATAGGGAGCCAGTGCAGTGTTGACAGGACCGGGCTAATATGGTCATACTTCCTGGTTCTAGTAAGAACTCTTGCTGCTGCATTTTGGACTAGCTGTAGTTTGTTTACTAAGCAAGCAGAACCACCACCCAATAAAGCATTACAATAATCTAACCTTGAGGTCATAAATGCATGGATTAACATTCCTGCATTTGTCATTAAGAGCATAGGCCGTAATTTAGATATATTTTTTAGATGGAAAAATGCTGTCACAGTGTCTGGGTTGTGTTCCCTGGGTTTCCACTAGATGTCCTCTTTCCCACGGTGTCTGTCACTTCATTAATCACATTCCTCACGTCCCTGCCTAATCAGTGCACCCAGCTGTCACTAGTTATCAATTATCTCACTCTGCCAATTTCCCATTAGCGTTTGTCTCTCCTTGTGTATTTAACCCGGTCTGTCTTAGTATGTGTCACAGAGTCCTTGTGTATTCATGTCCGTCAATCAGTCTTGCCCTTGCCCTGTGTTCATGTTTGCTTATGTGTTGGATGGATATTTTGGTTTTGACCCCTGCCTGGACTGTTTATGCTTTTTGGGTTACCCCTTAAATAAAGACTTCCTCGCAAATTGGTTCTCTCTCCGTGCTTCCTTGGATCCCGGACGTGACAAAAGGACTCCTTCACTGCAAGAACCAGCGGGATGTCTTTTTCCCGTTCCCCAGCCAGGATGGCGGAGCGGAGAGCAAGGTATCTCCGGTTGACCGCCTTCCACCAAGAAGGCAATGAGGTGGGTGCCCTGGCACAGGTGTTATGGTCCCTGGCCGAGGGTATGGGGTACAATGATGTGGCTTTGAAGGACTATTTCAACAGCGGGCTGGATGATTATTTGTTTACTATTTGTAGCATAGGCTTCCGTGGGATGCCCCAGCCACTCCTGTCTCTTCCGCCAAGATGGCCGCTAACCCAGCGCCGATGCTCAAGTTGGCCACCGGTCCAGAGCCACGGTTCAAGATGGCCGCCAATCCAGCGCCACAGCACAAGATGGCTGCCAGCCCAGCACCACAACACAAGATGGCCAATGGTCCAGAGCCACGGCCCAAGATGGCCGCTCGTCCAGAGTCCTGGCCCAAGATGGCTGCCAATCCAGCGCCACCACACAAGATGGCCGCCAGCCCAGCACAAAATGGCCGCTTACCCAGCGCCAATGCCCAAGATGGCCACTGGTCCAGAGCCACTGTCCAAGATGGCCGCCTGTCCAGAGTCAGGACCCAAGATGGCTGCTTGCCTAGCACCACTGCACGGGATTACAGTCACAGCTGATCCTCCGGAGTTGAGTCAGGTTCCTGTTGACCCTCCAGAGTCGAGTCAGGTTCCAGTGAACTCTCCAGAGTCGAGTCAGGTTCCAGTGAACTCTCCGGAGTCGAGTCAGGTTCCAGTGAACTCTCCGGAGTCGAGTCAGGTTCCAGTGAACTCTCCGGAGTCGAGTCAGGTTCCAGTGAACTCTCCGGAGTCGAGTCAGGTTCCAGTGAACGCTCCGGAGTCGAGTCAGGTTCCAGTGAACGCTCCGGAGTCGAGTCAGGTTCCAGTGAACGCTCCGGAGTCGAGTCAGGTTCCAGTGAACGCTCCGGAGTCGAGTCAGGTTCCAGTGAACGCTCCGGAGTCGAGTCAGGTTCCAGTGAACGCTCCGGAGTCGAGTCAGGTTCCAGTGAACGCTCCGGAGTCGAGTCAGGTTCCAGTGAACGCTCCGGAGTCGAGTCAGCTTCCAGTGAACTCTCCGGAGTCGAGTCAGCTTCCAGTGAACTCTCCGGAGTCGAGTCAGCTTCCAGTGAACTCTCCGGAGTCGAGTCAGCTTCCAGTGAACTCTCCGGAGTCGAGTCAGCTTCCAGTGAACTCTCCGGAGTCGAGTCAGCTTCCAGTGAACTCTCCGGAGTCGAGTCAGCTTCCAGTGAACTCTCCGGAGTCGAGTCAGGTTCCAGTGGACCCTCCGGAGTCGAGTCAGGTTCCAGTGGACCCTCCAGAGTCGAGTCAGGTTCCAGTGGACCCTCCAGAGTAGAGTCAGGGTTTCGTGTACCCTCCAGAGTCAGGGCTAGTCACCGATGACCCTCCAGAGTCAGGGCCAGTCACCGATGACCCTCCAGAGTCAGGGCCAGTCACCGATGACCCTCCAGAGTCAGGGCCAGTCACCGATGACCCTCCAGAGTCAGGGCCAGTCACCGATGACCCTCCAGAGTCAGGGCCAGTCACCGATGACCCTCCAGAGTCAGGGCCAGTCACCGATGACCCTCCAGAGTCAGGGCCAGTCACCGCTGACCCTCCAGAGTCAGGGCTAGTCACCGCTGACCCTCCAGAGTCATGGCCAGTCACCGCTGACCTTCCAGAGCCAGGGCTAGTCACTGATGACCTTCCAGAGCCAGGGCTAGGTACCATGGACTTCCCAGAGACAAGGCTAGTCATCGTGGAACTTTCAGAGTCAGGTCAGGTCACTGGTGATTTTCAAGGACTGATGCAAGTCACCAATAATCTTCATGAGCAGAGCCAGGTCTGCACCGATCTTCTGGAGTCCAGTAGAGACACCATGGAATTACCAGAGTTTCGTCCTCCCGTTGATCCGGCCGCACGGAAGTGGTGGCCTTCTGATCCGCCCTGGGGGCTTTGTGCATCGACCACAAGGATGTGGTGGTCTTCTGCTCCGCCCTGGAGGCCTTCCGTCTTGACCACAGGGGTGTGGTGGTCTTCTGCTTCGCCCTGGGGGCCTTCCACCCTGACCACATGGTGGTGGTGGTCTTCTGCTCTGCCCTGGGGAACTCCAGCCTCGACCACAAGGACGTGGTGGTATTCTGCTCCGCCCTGGGGGGCTTCCGCCCTGGGGGGCTTCCGCCCTGACCACACGGTTGTGGTGGTCTTCTGCTCCGCCCTTGGGGGCTGCCGCCCGGATCACACGGTTGTGGTGGTCTTCTGTTCCGCCCTGGTGGAAGCCACGTGATGTCCTTCATGGACTTATGTTTTTTGTTTTCTGTTATGTTTTCTGTCTGTTCCCCTCTGTAAGCCTGGCCCTCCGTCCCTCCCCCTGAACCTCCTCCGGTCCTCCTCGCTCCTGGTCTCCCTGTTTGGTGTTTACACTTCTGGTATCTGTTCCCCATGATTTTTTTTTCTCCTGTCCCTCCGTCCCTCCCCCTGAGCCTCCACCTGTCCGTCTCCCTCCTGGTCTCTGTTTCTTGTCTGTCGTGGAGCGTCTGGAAGCCGCTCCGTAGAGGGGGGGTATTGTCACAGTGTCTGGGTTGTGTTCCCTGGGTTATTCATGTCCATCAATCAGTCTTGCCCTTGCCCTGTGTTCATGTTTGTTTATGTGTTGGATGGATGTTTTGGTTTTGACCCCTGCCTGGACTGTTTATGCTTTTTGGATTACCCCTTAAATAAAGACTTCCTCGCAATTGGTTCTCTCTCTGTGCTTCCTTGGATCCCGGATGTGACAAATGCAGTTTTACAAATGCTAGAAACGTGGCTTTCTAAGGAAAGATTGTGATCAAATAACACACCTAGGTTCCTAACAGATGACGAAGAATTGACAGAGAAGCCATCAAGTCTTAGACAGTGTTCTAGGTTATTACATGCAGAGTTTTTAGGTCCTATAATTAACACCTCTGTTTTTTTCAGAATTTAACAGTAAGAAATTACTCGTCATCCAGTTTTTTTTATATCCACGATGCATTCCATTAGTTTTTCAAATTGGGGTGTTTCACTGGGCCGCGAAGAAATATAGAGCTGAGTATCATCAGCATAACAGTGAAAGCTAACACCATGTTTCCTGATGATATCTCCCAAGGGTAACATATAAAGCGTGAAGAGTAGCGGCCCTAGTACGGAGCCTTGAGGTACTCCATACTGCACTTGTGATCGATATGATACATCTTCATTCACTGCTACGAATTGATTGCGGTCATATAAGTACGATTTAAACCATGCTAATGCACTTCCATTAATGCCAACAAAGTGTTCAAGTCTATGCAAAAGAATGTTGTGGTCAATTGTGTCAAACGCAGCACTAAGATCCAATAAAACTAATAGAGAGATACAACCACGATCAGATGATAAGAGCAGGTCATTTGTAACTCTAAGGAGAGCAGTCTCAGTACTATGGTACGATCTAAATCCTGACTGGAAATCCTCACATATACCATTATTCTCTAAGAAGGAATATAATTGTGAGGATACCACCTTTTCTAATATCTTGGAAAGAAAAGGGAGATTCGAGATTGGTCTATAATTAACTAATTCTTTGGGGTCAAGTTGTGGTTTTTTGATGAGAGGCTTAATAACAGCCAGTTTGAAGGTTTTGGGGACATATCCTAATGACAATGAGGAATTAATAATAGTCAGAAGAGGATCTATGACTTCTGGAAGCACCTCTTTTAGGAGCTTAGATGGTATAGGGTCTAACATACATGTTGTTGGTTTAGATGATTTAACAAGTTTATACAATTCTTCCTCTCCTATAGTAGAGAATGAGTGGAACTGTTCCTCAAGGGGTCTATAGTGCACTGTCTGATGCGATACTGTAGCTGACGGCTGAATGGTTACAATTTTATCTCTAATAGTATTGATTTTAGAAGTAAAGTAGTTCATAAAGTCATTACTGCTGTTATGTTGGGAAATGTCAACACTTGTTGAGGCTTTATATTTCATTAATTTAGCCACTGTATTGAATAAATACCTGGGATTATGTTTGTTTTCTTCTAAAAGAGAAGAAAAGTAATCAGATCTAGCAGTTTTTAATGCTTTTCTGTAGTGTAGGTTATTTTCCCGCCAAGCAATACGAAATACTTCTAGTTTTGTTTTCCTCCAGCTGCGCTCCATTTTTCGGGCTGCTCTCTTTAGGATGCGAGTATGCTCATTATACCATGGTGTCATACTGGTTTCCTTAACCTTCCTTAAGCGTAAAGGAGCAACTGTATTTAAAATGCTAGAAAAGAGAGAGTCCATAGTTTCTGTTACATCGCCGACCGTAGAAGGGAAAAAGTAATGTTGTCTAGACAGGAGGCTCTCATCGACGTCTGATGGGAGTTAAATACTCACAACATCAAATGGGATAGCCTGTCTGAACGTAGGACGGAAGGGTAAAGTTGAATGGCCAGTATTTGGCCAGACAGTGAATTTTTTTTTTTTTTTTTTTTTTGAGCAATTACTTTAGTGGTGATCGATGTGGGTTTGGTGAGCTTCTTTAATGTGAAACAGATTGGTTCTGATGTAGCTTTGATAGCTTCTGAAGACCATCTTCATAGAGTTTGGATCTGCTGCTTGGAGAGGCCTTTTTGGAATGCTGATGTTGCTGCCCCAATGCGAAAAGAGTGGCTAGAGAATTTTTTTTGCTGGGATACCTGACAATTGCATGACGGATTTGAGATGATTTTGGAACCAGAAGAGAGTGACAGGATTTTTTTTTTTTTGTCATCTAAAATAGAGGTTCGTGGGAGAATTGCGTCTGAGAATTTCTAAGGAGTAGGTATTTGAAGATGGACTAGCATGGTTGGATTGGAGAAGAAAAAGTCAGTTGTCTAGCCAGGAGGCTTTCACCGACATCCGACGGGAGCTCAATACTCACTGCATCGAACGGGTAGCCTCACTGATGTAAGAAAGAAACGTAATGTTTTGTAGCCGGGATCACATGGGAGCTCAATATTCATGGCATGAATGGGTAAGATTCACTGGTAGTTGGATGGAAAGGCCAAGATTGCGTAACCGGGAGGGCTCTTGCAGCATTCAACAGGAGTTCAATACTCAGTGCATGGATGGGTAAGCAACACCGTTAGTTGGAGTTCAAGGAGTTCAATACTAAGAACAATTTGGTTTTCTAAAAGGGTAGTTGCTATGAGGATTACTTGCATAATTGTTTAACAAATCCAATGAGCTGCTTCCGATAAAGAGTCAGAAAATCTTGGTGCAGTCATTGTATTAAAAAATTAAGTGTGAGATCAACGATACAGAATGACGACAGAGCCTATGGAATCACCAATAATCAAAAAAAATATATACTTTCAGATGTACTGATAAACTGACGTTAAATATAAAAATACTATATTTAAAACAGCTAGTTCATATAGGTGGGCACGACTGTCATCTCGCTTGTCCTGTGAAAAATTTGCTGCATCTGCGCACGGAAGTTATCAGTCTAACGGTGAAAAACAATAGTAGATTTCATTTAAAGTAAAACAATTTAATCCTAATATGGATGTAAACGAACGCATTAAATATAAAGTACAGGTAAAGTACGATACAGGTATGAAACAGGTAAGTTCATATATTTGGAGCAAAGTTCAGTTAAACTGATGCATTGGTCATACAGCACTCTGGACCACGCGCCTCATGATGAGAACGACGCACCGCCACAGAAACAAGAATGAGATGCATTCTAACGTAACTGTGCCATTAGACTCATTGAGACCTCGTTTAGAATATTGCACATATATAGGCCGTTCAGATTATCTGTTAAAGTGCAATGAAATACCTTATATGTGCAGACGATGTACGTCTGTTTGTCGATAGAGACTTCTTCACTGACTACAGGCTCAAATCATCCTTTGCGAGCACGGGCGAGCCCGAAATGCGGTGCTGAAATGAAATAACAGAGCAGTTTGATAGCCAAATTATAGTAGGCCACCTAATAATGATAATAAAATACATTAATAGGAGAATGAGCCTAATTTCATCTTGACTATCGTCGATACACAATACACAACACAACAACCTAGGATGCATAGGCATAACTTTGAAGAGGAGGTGATGTCGACTTTTGCCAGAAAAGTGCCAAGACCCATGGAAAGATGAAAAAATGATTTTTTTTCTTCCTTATCTCCTTTCTTCTCTCTCTCTTCGAGGTGATTATGTTTGAAAACGGCGATTTATGCAGAGCTGAAAGATCGATTAGGAGTTTCTTACCCCAGAATTATCCAAGTAACGTATTTTTCGGACTATAAGTCGCACCTGAGTATAAGTCGCATCAGTCCAAAAATACGTCATGACGAAGAAAAAAAACATATATAAGTCACACTGGACTATAAGTCGCATTTATTTAGAACCAAGAACCAAGAGAAAACATTACCGTCTACAGCCGCGAGAGGGCGCTCTATGTCTTCAATGTAGACTACTGGAGCAATGAGCAGCATAGAGCGCCCTCTCGCAGCTGGAGACGGTAATGTTTTCTATTGGTTCATTTCTCTTGGTTCATTTCTCTCGGTTCATGTCAAATTAATTTTGATAAATAAGTCGCACCTGACTATAAGTCGCAGGACCAGCCAAACTATGAAAAAAGTGCGACTTATAGTCCGGAAAATAGGGTAGCTGCTCCAATAGCTAATGCAAAACTGAGAATGTGGGGCATCGAAAGTGGATCATGAACCCTTGTTCAAATTCACGTCGCCTATTGGGGAAAACTGAACAGCTTATTTCAGTGAAATGGCTTAACGTAATGAAAATCAGAAAAATGGCAACTTTTGATGTCTACATTCATGGATTTATTTTTGATATAATGAGCATGTACATTATATTGTTAGCGATGCATTACATTAAGTTTGTTTCATGGAACAGTATAATTAATTGCTTTTCGAGAATAGTGTCGAGCGGGTTATTTATTTATAATTTTTTTCTTTTTCTTTTTTTTTATAGGCTCCCGAGGGAGCAAAAACTGCTGCGGTAGTAGGGAAAGGCAGAAAAGGCTCCTGTGGGAGCGGACACTGCTGTAGCAGTGGAGAAATATAGATAGAGGTTCCTGCGGGAACTGCTGCGGCAGTGGGGAGATACAGAAAAGCTCCTGTGGAAGCAGACACTGCTGCGGCAGTGGGGAGATACGGAAAACAGAGAGGTAAAGGGGAGCATGAGAGAAGGAGGAGAGATAGCTGCTTGAGCCGCCTGCGGAGCTTGCTTTGGCTACTGTAGTTGTTGGCTGCAGGAAGAGTAGAAGGGTTAGTAACATTTGATGGGGAAAGCTAAAAATGCCTGGGTAGCCTACTGTGTTGCCAGCTTAGCAATTGGTTGCCTGATTTGACAATTTCTCAAGCCTTGTCCGCATTTTCCTGTTGGAAAAGCATCTTTTCCTCTCGTTTCGGCTTTCCAGCATTTTTAACCCTTAAACAGGCAAGAGTGGAAAATAATAAGCAAAAAATATTTTAATTTCATTTTGTACATCATCTGAG
Source organism: Carassius carassius (assembly GCF_963082965.1). Taxonomy (NCBI): domain Eukaryota; kingdom Metazoa; phylum Chordata; class Actinopteri; order Cypriniformes; family Cyprinidae; genus Carassius; species Carassius carassius. Next base: position 24,689,087 of record NC_081786.1, read on the forward strand.
CTTAAGTAAAACATATCCAAAAGAATTTTTGAAATATTTGATATATTTTGGATTTTATGAGTTGTGACTCCCAGGTCACGTTGCCTGATTAGGGTATAAAAAAGGACCAAGTCATTAATATGTTAACTGTTACTGGCCTACTTGCCACTGCATGCCTAAAACAATGATATCCTATACTTTACCTGATGTAATGTTGACAAATTATATATCATTCAAAAGGATACGAACTCAAGATTCAGCCTGTGAAAACCATTTTGAAATCGGACCTTGCTTTACCATGAAAATGGTACTCTGTTACCCCCCATTTATTAAATAGGCATTAAAGTGCACTATCCAAACTTAAATTGCTGTAATTTATGAACACTTTGGAATATAAACCTAAGGTTGGTCTCTTTTTAAAGAAGAAAATTAGCAGATTCTGGCAAATGTGAATTCTTTCAAGAAATTGAAGTATCAAAAAGTTATAGAAGTTTAAATGTACTGTAAATAATATGCGCTATATTAATTTTATTATATTTTATTATAAATATTTTACATAACAGGTTTTACTCTAAAATTGGTATACAATTAAAGAATTGTGTCTAAATAAGTTATGTTACAAATTTGAAGTTGATATGAAAAAAATTGAGGTCCATGTGAGATTTTATTTAGGGCGTCATACCACACACAGCCACTGGGTGTCATCAAAACTATTTTGAATTTTGCTTAATGATTTTTTCTCTAGATTTCTCTGTGAATTTCACTTCTATCTCAAAATAATTTTATAATCTTGGTTTGTTGCCAAGATTATAAAAAGTCTTGATTCTAGAAGACCGTAATGCATAATGTTTTATGACACTTGACCCTGCCCACTAAGGGGGAGGTGACCGCCATTAGATTTTAAAGTACTATTTCCATGGTAAAGCAATGTCCGATTCCAAAATGGTTTTCACAGGATGAATCTTGGGCTTCTAATCTTTCAAATGATATATGATTTATGATGATTACTAAAAGATTTAGTAAAAGACAACAGAGAAAAAGACATCAACAAAAAAGAGTGCCAAGCGTCCCACAGGTGGGACAGTGACAGTTATGGGGTTAATTTCTTTTACCAAGCTCTTCACATAGTGGGTGGTGTCAGGTTTTGTATTACACAATTTATTTGAACTACTTTATAAAAAAAATCTTGACAAAACACATATCATCAGAAAGTTCTGAGTCTTACGGTCCCATCTGCCAACTGTTTTTTGATATTGAGAAGGAAATTTATAAATTTGATACAGGAGAATGCATAAAAAAACACCCAGTGGCTATTTTTGGTACAACGCCTAAAAATGTCATGGGAAGTTACATTTTGTGATATCAAATTGAAATTTAGAACACAAATTGGTTAGACATATGACTTTGATTTGATAGTAATTTTAGAGTAAAAATTATTTTGTAAAATATATATTTTATATAAGATATTTAGAGTACATTTGATTTACAGTAAATGTAATCCTTTTTTGAAGTTACTTTTTTTATTTAAAAAAAAAAAAACAAGACCAAACTTATGTCTATATTCCAAAACATTCTTAAATTACAACCATTTAAATTTAGTGTAATGTTAAGTATATTCTCAATATACTCAATACTCTCTTTTTTATACCCTAAACAGGCAACGTGACTCAGGAGTCACATACATTTCAAAATGTGCTAAATAACAAAATAAACAAAATATGACTAAATTTTTTTCTTCAGCACCCTAAGACAATGTTCAGAATGAATGTTAGCAGTAATATAATTTTTTTTCCAATAGAAAAGTAAGTTTAATATATAATTAACTACCTCAAAATCTGAATGTTCTCCACCACTGGCAGCTAGGGTGACCACCCGTCCCGCGTAGCGCGTGCGCGCACAGCGTTTGAAGCCCAATTCATGCGTCCCGCAAATTGAGATTGTGTCACGCAAAATCAATGCTTGCTCAAAAAAAGTTGATGGCTCTATATCCTCGAGCCCCAGGCAGCCAAACGAACATTACTTGACAGTTCAGCACGCTACTGCGAGAGCGGGAGCGAGCGAGTTTGAATGAGAGATGAAGTTTACATCTTTATTATTTCTGTTTTAACGTTTTTCCTACATTATTTATATAAAAATATGTTATGTAGGCAATAACTCAGTTTACTATTTGACTAATTTACTGAGGTGGCATCGTTGTTAACTTACAAAAATGATAATTTGGTGGATAATTGACATTTTTCCGTTAATAACAGGTAGTGTATTCCGATGTAAAATTAACAGTCGCCTGTGGACGCTCAACAACCATCTTATCTGAGCTCAAAACGCTGCTTGAGCGAGTGTCAAGATACTAAAAGTAATAAATACATAATTATGAACGTTTATGTGTGTTTATTTTTGTTCTCAGTACGTTATTTTAATAGCAATTACTGATTATGAACATAAAAGCATTACAATATATATATATATATATATTATTATTATTATTATTACTATATACTATCGATGAAACCACAAAGCTGACGCGGGAGGTATGTATAACTTATAACTGCAATATAAAGTAATTTTGAGTATTATTGCTATTAGTATTATTTTCTAAAATTAGGTAGATGTAATATAAAAGTACACATGGCAATGTTTTTGCAACAGCTCCAAGTCTCACGCGCAGTGTAGGTTATACGTCACTGTCCGAATCCGTTCACTTATTTATTTGTTCACTCCTTCCTGATATAGTGAACTCAACTGCCATACACTATATAGGGATTAGTGAATGAGTGAATTCCCTTCCCTTGAGTTGTGATGTCAGACTTTTTTTTTTTTTTACTTTTCCTGTGGTGTTGAGCAACTACAATTCATTTTAATCCTATAATTTTATATTATAATTTATTTAAAGTGAATAAATTGTAATGAAAAATTAATAAAATAGCATATAGCATAAAATAGTAAATCGTAAGTGGAAGTGCATCTGTCAATTCTGTCATGAGCATACATCAGCAATTACACATGTTAAGGGGAATAGGGCATTATTAATATACCATGTAAGGTGGTATGTGCTAGAAATGGTTAAACCACTATCAGTGAGTCTGCCCATGGGGTGTCCCACATTGTCCCTCAGAAACGTACCCCTTGTCCCCCCTTGGGCTTATTAGCAGGTGGTCACCCTACTGGCAGCCATGTTGTATTTAGATCAGGCTGACTAATATACCACTGAAAACTTGAAGCAAATCATGTGACCAGCATACGTGAGACAAACCAGGCATTGATAAATGATAAAAGGATTTAATTAAAACAATTTTCTTATGCCCCAAAAAAGACAATAAAACTATGTGACTCATGGGTCACGTTGCCTGATTTAGGGTTAAACAGCCTCGAGAGCAGATAAATTTGGAACGCTGTTTTCATGTTGTAGTATGGACTGTGGAAACAGAGGCTTTTGAAAACGATGAAGCATGTTTAGTCTTGTAAAACATTGTACCAATAGACATGATTATAGCAGTAACGTTAATTGCAGTTATGTGCTTTTCACTTCCAAGTGGTTTCTAAAGATATTTACTTTGTATGCTTTTAGTATTAAAGTCCTAAAAAGACAACATAAATTTTACTCACACTTGCTGTGGCAAAACACGAGGGTAGTTGTGTTTTAGATAAATTCTGAGTGATAATATGTCCCTAAATAAATTGATCCTGCCAGAATAATTGCATTAAACTTATGTCTGTTTCATATAAGTGAGGTTTAAACATGCACAGTAAGGCAAATGTAATGTCTTCGTACATTTCATTGTGGATGACGACTCTGAAAAAAATGCCTTGGCTTCATGGTTAAAAATGGCATCGTCATCTGACAGAATTACGTCATAACGTTGTTTAATAAACTTTAGCCGCGAAACCTGCATTTAGCGTCTTCACCTGAAAATTTATTGATTTACAACACACGGTCAGTGGAGTCAGGAGGCAGCCTCAAACTGCGCCTCGGCCGGAAAAAACTGTGGTGAAAGGCTGAGCCGCGGCGGGAAGCGAGAGAGGCTTGCTGCGGTGAGAACTGGGGAGCGGCCCAGGCTGGTTGAATGACTGCTGCTGCTGCAATCCAGCGCTCGAGGAGAGCCGGGTCTTGGGCGTGACGATTGTGGTGTCGAGCGAGGGGCTTTGCACGGTCTATTGGCCATAACGTGTCTTTCAAGGCTGTAGAGGTCCTTTCTAGGTGCTGATCCACCATCTGGTCTGGATACGTACTGGATCCGGGTGACTGCAATGACCCTTTGATCTGTATACAGACTGGATCTGGTGGCTATGGTGACCTCGGAATAAGAGAGAAACAGACTAATATTAGCGTAGATGCCATTCTTCTAATGATGTAGCAAGTACATCCGGTGTTACCGGAACTGTTCCCGGTTCCGGTTTACCTAATTAATGCAGCCTAAAAATCTTTTAACGGATTTGGATATTAAAAGCATATTAGTGTGTTATGTGTAAGCCAGGTTAAAGATATGGGTCTTTAATCTAGATTTAAACTGCAAGAGTGTGTCTGCCTCCCGAACAATGTTAGGTAGGTTATTCCAGAGTTTAGGCACCAAATAGGAAATGGATCTGCCACCTGCAGTTGATTTTGATATTCTAGGTATTATCAAATTGCCTGAGTTTTGAGAATGTTGCGGACGTAGAGGATTATAATGTAAAAGGAGCTCATTCAAATATTGAGGTGCTAAACCATTCAGGGCTTTATAAGTAATAAGCAATATAGAAATATAGAGCTGAGTATCATCTCTATAACAGTGAAAGCTAACACCATGTTTCCTGATGATATCTCCCAAGGGTAACATATAAAGCGTGAAGAGTAGCGGCCCTAGTACTGAGCCTTGAGGTACTCCATACTGCACTTGTGATCGATATGATACATCTTCATTCACTGCTGCAATCTGATGGCAGTCATATAAGTAAGATTTAAACCATGCTAATGCACTTCCATTAATGGCAACAAAGTGTTCAAGTCTATACAAAAGAATGTTGTGGTCAATAGTGTCAAATGCAGCACTAAGATCCAATAAAACTAGTAGAGATACAACCACGATGAGATGATAAGAGCAGGTCATTTGTATCTCTGGGACGGCAGTGGCTCAGTGGTTCATGTAGGTTGTCTACAAACCGGAAGCTTGGTGGTTCAATCCCCAGCTCCACCTGACCAAGTGTCGAGTTGTCCTTGAGCAGGACACCTAACCCCAGCTGCTCCCGACGAGCTGGAAGTTCACAAGAATCTTCAATACCTGAAGGAAGCCAAGAGACTCAATCCCTGCCAGGTCAGGTGGGCCTTATTCTTTACCAGGTTCCATTTCCAAATAGCTTACCGTCCAGGATCCAAGAACACTAGAGCTGATACTCTGTCCTGCCTCCACACCCTTGAGGAGACCCCAGAAGAACCAGAACCCATCTTGCCCACCAAGTTATTTGTCAATCCCATCCAGTGGGACCTAGATGAAATACTCCGCGAACAATCACAACACCAGCCCATCCCACCTGCATGCACATCTGGTAAGGTATATGTATATGAAGATCACCGTAGACCCCTCATCTTCCATGCACACTCTTCCGTAGGAACAGGTCACCCCGGGGTCAGTAAAACCCTCGCTTCATTACAATTAAAATACTGGTGGCCAGGAATGCAGGAAGACGTCCAGGAATTCATCCGAGGGAGTGCCCTTTGTACCATGACAAAAGTTCCCCGACAACTACCTACTGGGAAACTGATCCCCTTGCCGGTTCCACATTGCCCTTGGTCCCACATCGGAGTGGATTTTGTCACTGACCTCCCAGATTCAGATGGTAAAACCTGCATACTAGTAGCCATAGACAGATTTTCTAAAGCATGCAAACTAATTCCCCTGAGAGCCTTAGCCACAGCCTTTGAGACAGCAGAGCTCTGGTTTGAACATGTGTTTAGTAACTTTGGAATCCCTGAGGACATCATATCGGATCGAGGACCCCAGATTATCTCCAGGGTATGGCGGTCGTTCTTCACGCTACTCAATGTTACTGTAATTCTCACTTCCGGCTATCACCCCCAAAACAAATGGACAGACAGAACACAAAATCCAAGATATCAGTCACTTCCTTCGAACCTTTTGCCATCAAAATCAAAACCTCTGGAACGGTTACTTAGTCTGGGCAGAATATGCACAAAACTCACTCCGACAGTCATCCACCAACCTGACCCCTTTCCAATGTGTTCTAGGCTACCAACCTCCTCTGTTCCCCTGGTCTGTTGAGCCATCCGAGGTCCTCACTGTGAAAACCTGGTTCATTAAGTGACTGATGGTTGTTCATGTCAATGCATTTTCACTTATTGCTGTAAACTTGGGATGTCCCATTTTCATTCTCTTAAACTCATTCTTCTCTAACATTCTATCTTCCTGCAACTTGTGTGAATGTGTGAGTGCGTGTGCTTATGTGTTAGATTATTTTATGTCTTAGATTTATCTAACAAAGCCTTATTCATATTGAAAAGGGAAGTATCTTGTATTTTCTGCTGACAAGTTCATGTCTTAAACTGCCCATCTTGTTACTGTGCTAATTAATAGTGTTTTCACTATAGTTTGGATATTAATATCCAGTGCAGATTTGATGTTAAACGGCTCGTTCAGTGAATCGCTGGCCATTTCAGTGATCAGCCATGAAAGTGATTCTGTTCAAATTCCCTTTAAAATCTTAAATGATTCCCTTTGAGCTAAATTGACCTGTTTCCCTTACACTATTTAAACTGATCTGAGAGGATGACATCATAGAATTCAATGATGAACTGCCTTTAACTGTCATTTTGCATTATCGACACACTGTTTTCCTAATGAATGTTGTTCAGTTGCTTTGACCCAATGTATTTTGTTTAGAGCGCTATATAAATAAAGGTGACTTGACTTGACTTGAGGAGGGGTAGTGCACAGTAGGCCCCTGTGGCACAGCCTAAGCTTTTGTCCTTAATTTGTCCTTAATTTGTCCTTTTCCTTACATTACTTTTACTTTTCTATATTACGTAGATTTGAAATCAGTACTTTTAGACTTTTACTTGAGTAAAAAGCTTCAGTTGATATGTCAACTTCTACAAAAGTCTTTTTAAACCCTAGTATCTATACTTCTACCTAAGTAATGAATGTGAATACCTTTGACACCAGTGCTTAACAGGCTGTGAGTCAGAATCTTCAGACTGTCCTTGCAAAGTTGGAACTTCCTCACTATATAGAAACAGCTTTTGTGCCACAAATGCATTGTAGGCTACTGGTTCAGGAAACAGTCCTCATCCTCCATAAAATGTGCAGCACACATCTGAATATTTGGGTTGAATGGTCTGGAAAAGTGTTGTAAATATAACTTAACCACTGATTTCTGAATCGATTTATCACCTGGGCCGAGTATGCACAGCCCTGTATGGATTTTACCCCCTTCCAATGCATACTCGGCTATCAGCCACCTCTGTTCCCCTGGTAAGGGGAACCTTAGGATGTACCATCAGTCACTCATTGGTTCCAGGAGAGTGAAAGGGTCTGGGATTCAGCACATCAACATCTCCAACGTGCACTACAACGTCACAAACATCATGCGGATGTCTGGAGAGCCTCTACTCACACATTGCACCCAGGACAGAAGGTATGGCTCTCCACCCGGGACATCCGACTAAGACTTCCCAGCAAAAAGCTGAGTCCCAGATTCATTTGTCCTTTCCCATCATCTGTCAAGTTAATCTGGTCTCGTATGAACTCAAGCTCCCTCCACAATACAGAATCGACCTCATATTTCATGACTCCCTGCTCAAGCATTACCACTCCAAACAAACCCCCTCTTCCGATGGTGTTGGAGGATGGAATGGTCTACTCGGTAAAGGAGATCCCGAGTTCCTGACGTTGTGGGGGAAAATACCAAAGGGTCCAAAAGGGTGAGTAAATCGCTGCTGGAAAAGGCCATGCTGCTGTTCCATCCACAAAAGTTATTGGAAGGGAGTTCAATCTTCAGTGAAAGATTGATTCAAATCTTTCCTATTTGTTCTTTCAGCATGGCAGAATGATGGGGAAGCGAGCCTAGGAAAAAGGTTGCTACAGAGACCACATCCTGACATGTGGAGATACTGATATAGAATGATCCAGGGGGCAGTACAACATATGGAATGGTCTCTGAGGCAGGTCCTACCTTAGAGTAGAGATGGAACAGCTGCAAGAAGAGACTTACAGAGTGGGTCTGACAAGGGAAGACACAGGTTTATCAAGAGGGCAACCTTACCGTGGAAGAATACACATATGGGATTACCCGTAGGAAAACGAGCCATATGGACACATAACCAAGTACAGGGCCTGACTGGAATTCCAGGCATGCTACAGTAACACCAGTACTGGGCCTGGCGACAGACTGCTCTGCCAAGTCTGACCTCCGAGGGTGCTGGAAGATGCTTGACCAGAGTATGCCAACCAGGGAACTCTACTAGGAGAAAAAAGACGCTCACATCCCCGTGTGAGGTGGAATGGCAGAGCCAATATAACACAGAGCCAGTTCTTCTCACCAATTACCTGTTACCCAACACACGGGAAGAAACTGGCTCTACACGAAGGTTGTATAACCTCGCAAAGGTGTTAGATTTCACCCAGTCCACAGCTCGACTGCCAGAGAGGCGCCATGCGCCAATGCATAGGAGGGGGCAACACTCCATGTTGAGTGAGCCCTCACCCCCATGGTACGCCAAGGCGATTGCACCCACTATCCAGTGCGCCAACCTCTGCTTAGAGACAGCCTACCCTTTCTGTATCCAGGCCGGGGTCTCAGGACAATGTACAAAACAGCCGCAGTGTTGTCCGTGTGGACCAACACGTGCTTGTCTAGCAACAGCTGCCGAAACCAGCGTTTCAATCAGGACCACTTCCATCAAGCATATTTATGACAATTATATTGCATACAGTTAGTGTTGGTGGCATGGTTATGTTCTGGGCAACACTCCACACGCCTGTCCATGCAGCCATGCTTGGACAGAGTGGGGAGAGCAGCAAGACAAACCACCAAAACAACCATATGCCAAACTCCCCAACACATCTGATGCAATTTGAATGGTCAGCAATGGGAAATGTTGCTTAATTCTGTTTTTATGGTGGAAGCATCACCCCAACTCAGAAAGGGTGCATACAACAAGCATGTTGCTTAAGCTGCTTATGCAAATATTTGAATATACAGGGGGAAGCATACACCCCTAGCAACAGCAGCAGCCGCAGCAGTCTACTATGATGACAGTTTGTAAATTATCCAATTTTAAGTGACTAACATACTGTAAAATCACATTAAGGGGGAAGCAGACACCCCTCGCAACAGCAGCAGTCTAATATGACGGAAATTTGTATATCATCCAATTTTAAGTGTCTAACATGCTGTAAAATCACATTAAGGTGGAAGTGTCACCCCAAGTTAAGCAATCGAGGATGTGCAACAAGCATTTTTCTTAAAGCAAATAACCCCTTGCTGTGGCACGAGGAGCATGTAAAATGCATTACTGCTGTAAATTGCGTAATTGTGGGAGGTAGTCCAGCAGGCGAAGCATATACCCTTCGGAAACTTAGAATGACAGTGCAATCTGAATATAAACACTTCAGTCAGAATAAAATTGCCCAGACCGAAATGTTACTCAGTTTGAGAGGGGTGGGATAACGTTCTATAAACCAAACAAAATTAAAATCCCTCCATGTAAATGCATTAAACCTATTATTTTGTATCTATGTAATCACATCAACAAGTCGTGGTCCTCAGAATGGGAACATGATGTCTGCAACGCTGTACATTCTGTGATTTGTACATAGACACCGACACTACAGTAGAGAATGGGTAATAGTGGATGTAGAAGTAAAAATTTCAGTTATACAGTTAACACACATTAGAATGGAGAACACTTGTTGTGAACTGTCATATCTGCTCTCATGACCAGAGCAAAAAGCTGATGTATAAAATGAAGCACAACTGCTTTTCAGCTTGGAAACAACATGATGATAGTGAATAGCTCAATGAAAATAACAACTTGACCAAAATTTACCTTTGTCATTTGTATTAATTATTACAGATTCATAATAAAATCCATTTGTAAATGTTGTGTGATAGCTCGTTGTGAGCACTATCTGTGTTCATAAAGCAGCGCTCCTTTAATTCATTGTTCAGCAACACTTTGTGAGAAATTGTGTATTTTTCCATTTATGTACAGTAAAACTTTTTTTTTTTTGTATAAGAAAACAATTCACTTCAGATCTGCATTACAGAGGGTCTTAGGCTATAGATATTTCCCTTAATGCTTTAACATTAAGAAATTAGGGAGATATGATGATAGAACTATCAACTGTTTAGAGCTATATTGGTTCTATGTATGGTAAGATAGAAGATGGCCGTAGTTATTATGTGATCGTGTTCTGGCCACATGACTGAGCGCACAAATGAACACTAAATGTTCAAATATTAGTCTGTTTATTCCAAGCAAGTGCAAGCAGTTAAAAATATTAATGAAAATGTGGGCTTTTTCCTCTGGTGATTTATATGATGTCATCGTAGGCCACTTAGCATGTCCCAAAATCATGCGGCACATGTAAACAGGCACATGTAAACACCATATTGGATTAGATAACGTCTCATGTAAACAGTCCACCGAATCTTTAAATCTGAATGCCAAAAATTGTACATGTAAACGTGGCTATTGATATCACCTTTTTATAGGCCGATGTATAGAAGACATAGAGCGATAAACGTGTGCTTCTGATGCTGCGTGCATCTGAATCAATCGCTCACTTACCCAGCTAATGTAATATCCACCTTAGAAATAAACACCCGTGACATTGAGATTACGCTGTAAATACAGCGAACCCCAGTTGAAACACCTACACGAGAATGCTTGTCTCATTTATCCCTGTTCTCATGGCCTTATCAGTGTGTATTCAGAGCGATTACATGCTCTAGCCATTTAACTGTCACCCCGTCCTGTATACGGGACGCCTACAATTACTTCACTATATTACAATTAAATCTAATCTAATCTTGACAAACTATATATTGTTGGAAAGGTCTAAGACTCCCAAATTTATATTTACCAATGTTTTTTGTAAAAAATTATTTAGGAAAAGTAATAGATTAATTTCTGACAAGAGTGCACCCTCAAAAATATAAATTATAACAGGTGTTTTGACCTAATAAAAAAAAAAAAAAAAGACTTCTTTGTCACATTTTAGAAATCATCAGAAATTATATATCAACTGAAAACTTAAAATCTCAAAATTTATCCTTTAAAACCCATTTTAAAAGTGCATTACCATGTAAATGGTACATCAATATCATGTTACAAAATGTTTTCTTTCATGAATTATAAAAATTTAAGTTTGAATCGTGCATTATATAGTCTATGTTCAAAAATGTGAGTGACAGTAAAAGGGCTAGGCTGTGTATTGCTCCAGGTAAATATGTAAATATGCTTAACCAGGCAATATACACAGCGATATGGATTAAAAGAGCAATTACTTATTTTAGATGTGGATTTCAGATGTTCTGAAACACGCTGCAACAGTTTGATTTACAAGCAGCGATGCGATCAGTTAATTGCAAGCAGTGATGCGATGAAAGAGATGCTGAAGAATGGGAATTTTAATAGACCGCCTGTTATAGGTGTCAACACTGGATTGGTACACGTCAGGAACAGCTGACTGTCAGCTGATGCAAGCTTGACTAACGTGGCCTGCCTGAACTAACATGATGCTGATTAAAGCTAGATGCACTCCCAAGCAACTCCAGACAGTTGATGCGCCAAAGCAGTCGAGGTCCTGTCCAGGACCCTGAAGCTGCCTGCCCATTGCATGTCGCACCCCAACCTGTGCTGGAGGCATCTGTTGTGACAACAACATGCCGGGAGACTTGTTCTAAGGGCAACCTGCCCGGTAGAAAGGCAAGGTTCGACCAGGGGCTGAATAGGCAGCGACATATCAGTGTGATGGTGACACGATGTTTACCATGGCACCATGCCCATCTCGGGACATGGGAGTGTAACCAGTGCTGAAGTGGTCTCATATGAAGCATTCCGATGCACCCCTTAGCTGCCCCATCATCAGAGATAGTAAGGATGGAAGGAAGGAGACGAGTGGCTTCTGGCTGTAAAAGGGGCCATCCATAACTACGTCACTTCCAAATGCACATCCAGGAAGAAAGGCAGTTGTGAGCCATGCTCTACATCGAGAACCAATCGACCAGCCATGAGCACTCAGGGCTGGGCTGTGTATTCACCTCCAACCTGATGCTCACAGCTGCCTGGGCAAGCATGGCTGTCAACTCTGGGTCTGATTCGGCAGTGGCAACAACTCCCGAGGGGGGGCAGCGCCACCGAATCTTCATCCACAGAGGTCAACAGCCCATTCCAAATGCTGCAATCGACATCTGATCCTCTGGCGGCACACCAAATGACATGCTGGGACTGCCATAAGACAGCCCAGCAGAATCACCCAGGAGCCACACAGTAAAAGCACTGCAAAAGGGATGAGAGGTCCATGGGGCATGGCCCAGCGAAGAAGCCCTCACTATCACCCTCAAATCTCCCAGAGCACTAGCCGATGGTCCTCTGCTCGTGGCAGTGAAATCGGAATGGGTAGTGACAGAGGGATCTGCTCCTTTCCCTTTAAGAAAGGAGAGACGCGATTGCAGCGTTTCCATGGTCAAGCATGCAGTGCGAGCATGAACCATCCACGAACGCGTTTTCAGCGTGCTGAGTGCCCAGACATGGAAGACAACGCTTGTGGCATTTGTCAGAGGACAGGAAACGACCGCATCCAGAAGGACATTGGCGAAACGGCGTCTTTAAAAACATGTAAACTTTCAGTGGTTTACTCTTTTAGGAAATCTGCTCTTCTAATTGAAGTGCCCAGGAGAATCGCTGAAAGGGACACCGCTGTCCACGCCGCAACACCAAGCAGAACAGATTCCTGACACACAGCAGATGAATGACTTTGTGGGGTATAACAGCTTTTCATACAACCACTCGGCTCTGAAGCAAAAATCTGAATGCGTGGATTCACACTGTCGCCTTATATACCCGTAGGCACGGGGGGTGGCTCAGCATGCAAAATCCATTAGCCAATTTTCATTGCTGTTTTCTCTTAAACTCAGAGATGATTGTCCTCCCAAGGAAGACACCATATGTCATTCAACATAACTCATACTGACTGACAAATAGGGAACTCTAGTTGCTGCATTTTGGACCAGCTGGAGTTTGCTTATGAAGTGTCCAGAACAACCACCCAATAAAGCATTAAAATAATTTAACTTTGAGTCATAAACGCATGATTTAACATTTCTGCATTTGACAATGAGATCAAAGATCATAATTAAGATATATTTTTGAGATGGATAAATGCAGTTTTAAAAAAATGCAAGAAATGTGGCTTTCAAAGGAAAGATTGCCATCAAGTATCCCACCTAGGGTCCTAAATGATGACGAAGAATTGACAAAACAGCCATCAAGTCTTAGACAGCATTCTAGGTTATTACATGCAGAGTTTTTAGGTCCAATAATTAACACCTTTGTTTTTTTCAGAATTTAGCAGTAAGAAATTACTCCTCATCCAGGTTTATATATCGGCTGTGCATTCCATTAATTTTTCAAATTGGTATGTTTCTCCGGGCCTCAAAGAAATGTAGAGCTGAGTATCATCAACATAACAGTGAAATTTGATACCATGCTGATGATGATATCTCCCAGGGGTAACATGTACCTTGTGGTACTCCATACTGCACTTATGATTGATATGATACCTCTTCATTTACTGCAACAAATTGATGGCAGTCAGGTAAGTATGATTTGAACCATGACAATGCACTTCAATTATTGCCAGCAAAGTTTTCTAGTCTATTCAAGAGAGTGTTGTGCTTAATAGACTCAAACACAGCACTAAGATACCATAGCTCTAATAGACAGATACAATCACAATCAGATGATCAGCACAAGTCATTTGTAACTCTAACTCTAAAGTCATTACTGCTGTGCTGTTGGGAAATGTCAGCACCTGATGCTTTATCTTTCGTTAATTTAGCCACTGTATTGAATAAATGCCTGGGGTTATGTTTGTTTTCTTCTAAAAGAGAAGAGAAGTAATCAGATCTAGCAGTTTTTAATGCTTTTCTGTAGAATAGGGTACTTTCTCACCAAGCAATATAAAATACCTCTAGTTTTGTTTTCCTCCAGCTGCGCTGCATTTTCAGGGCTGCTATCTTTAGGGTGTGTGAGGAGTCAGCTGCCTCCTCCCTGATTATCATCGGCACCCCGTCCTAAATCACCGCCCTTCACCAGGCTCCCGACTGGAGTGGGTGTGTGAGAGGAGGGGCGCTGGACGAGTCAGGGCTGGCAGCTTGTGATGGGGCACACCTGATGGAAATGGAGCCTCATCACTGCAAATGTGTTTAAAAGCCCAACGTGCCTCTCCTTGAGAGACCGGTCTCTTCCCCGTGCATGCACACTGGTGTCCTCGTGGGTACAGGAAGGGTGCGTTCGTTGAGGGACTCCCGTGCCACCAGAGACGTGAGCTGCCGGACCCGCGATCCGGATGAGAACCGCACCCGTTTACACAGCCGATGGGCCAGGATGCCGGGCCGTCCATCCTATGCCAGCGCCGCGGCCAACGAGAGTGATTCGGCCGGTAGAGGAAGCCGCCGCCCCTTGCGTCCCGGACCAAAGAGGGGAACGCGTGCGGCCGCCGGACTCCGCCTCTTACCTGGACCCTTCCTCCATGAACACTGCCCGACCCATACGAACCCCGCAGCAGGACGAGGACACCGGATTCCGTGTTTATTTTGGACACTTTCCCCTTTGGCCACCTTTATCCCCTGTTTTATTTGATTTTCTGTTAATAAAAGCCTCTCCGAGAACTGACACCACGCCCACTGTGTCTGTCGTGTGCTCCTCCCGTCACAGGTGCAACTGTGCTCATTATACCACCATGTCAGACTGTTTTCCTGAATCTTACTTAAGCATAATGGAGCAAATGTATCTACAATGCTAGAAAAGAGAGAGTCCATATTTTCTGTTACATCATCAAGGTTTTCTTTTTTTCTTTTTTTCTTTTTTTTTTCTTTTTTGATGTGCTAAGGAATTGAGATAAATCAGGAAGATTACATACAAAGCAATCTTTTCTGGTAGAAGTGATGGTTCTAACATACATGTAATAAGGAGTTTTTATAATATATATAAAATTGTAGCAACACCTCCCCATTTACCTTTTGGAAGTGGTTCATGTTTATAAAAGTAATCTTAGAGGGTAGACTCATAAAAAAAAAAACATAATCATCTTGTTTTAGCTAGGTTTCTGTCAAGCAGAGCACATCTAGGTTATGGTCAGTGATCATATAAGTTACAAAACGTGCTTTAGTAGAAAGGGACCTGATATTCAATAAGTCAAGCTTTATCATATGTTTATCCTTATTACATCTGTTTTTTTATTTGTTGAACATCGATTAAATTGTTACTCTTAAATTCATTAGGATATTTTTTGTATTTTCTAGTTCGGGGAACAGACACAGTCTATATAGTGTGATATCTAGGTGAAAGAGTCTCTATGTGCTGAGAATTAACTGATTTCTGTGGCGTGAGGCGGCTAGCAGATGGTCATTTTAGCCAGTCTGTCTGCTTCCTGACCTGGGCCCCAGTTAGACAAGTGCAGACTCTTAAGACTACGTGCCAAGAGTTTGGTGATTTTACATCCGAGTTAGTTCTGGCTGCAGATAAAGTCTTAATAGTTGGTGATTTTAATATCCATGTCGATAATGAAAAAGATGCATTGGGATTAGCATTTATAGACATTCTGAACTCTATTGGTGTTAGACAACACGTTTCAGGACCTACTCATTGTCGAAATCATACTCTAGATTTAATACTGTCACATGGAATTGATGTTGATGGTGTCGAAATTATTCAGCCAAGTGATGATATCTCAGATCATAATTTAGTTTTGTGCAAACTTCATATAGCCAAAATTGTAAATCCTACTTCTTGTTACAAGTATGGAAGAACCATCACTTCTAACACAAAAGACTGCTTTTTAAGTTATCTTCCTGATGTATCCAAGTTCCTTAGCATATCCAAAACTTCAGAACTTGATGATGTAACAGAAACTATGGACTCTCTCTTTTCTAGCACTTTAAATACAGTTGCTCCTTTACGCTTAAAGAAGGTTAAGGAAAACAGTTTGACACCATGGTATAATGAGCATACTCGCACCCTAAAGAGAGCAGCCCGAAAAATGGAGCGCAGCTGGAGGAAAACAAAACTAAAGGTATTTCGTATTGCTTATCGGGAAAGTAACATATCCTACAGAAAAGCATTAAAAACTGCTAGATCCGATTACTTTTCTTCTCTTTTAGAAGAAAACAAACATAACCCCAGGTATTTATTCAATACAGTGGCTAAATTAACGAAAAATAAAGCCTCAACAAGTGTTGACATTTCCCAACATCACAGCAGTAATGACTTTATGAACTACTTTACTTCTAAAATCGATACTATTAGAGATAAAATTGCAACCATTCAGCCGTCCGCTACAGTATCACATCAGACAGTGCACTATAGACCCCCTGAGGAACAGTTCCAATCATTCTCTACTATAGGCGAGGAAGAATTGTATAAACTTGTTAAATCATCTAAACCAACAACATGTATGTTAGACCCTATACCATCTAAGCTCCTAAAAGAGGTGCTTCCAGAAGTCATAGATCCTCTTCTGACTATTATTAATTCCTCATTGTCATTAGGATATGTCCCCAAAACCTTCAAACTGGCTGTTATTAAGCCTCTCATCAAAAAACCACAGCTTGACCCCAAAGAACTAGTTAATTATAGACCAATCTCGAATCTCCCTTTTCTGTCCAAGATACTAGAAAAGGTGGTATCCTCACAATTATATTCCTTCTTAGAGAAAAATGGTATATGTGAGGATTTCCAGTCAGGATTTAGACTGTATCATAGTTCTGAGACTGCTCTCCTTAGAGTTACAAATGATCTGCTCTTATCATCTGATCGTGGGTGTATCTCTCTATTAGTTTTATTGGATCTTAGTGCTGCGTTTGACACAATTGACCACAACATTCTTTTGCATAGACTTGAACACTTTGTTGGCATTAATGGAAGTGCATTAGCATGGTTTAAATCGTACTTATATGACCGCCATCAGTTCGTAGCAGTGAATGAAGATGTATCCTATCGATCACAAGTGCAGTATGGAGTACCTCAAGGCTCAGTACTAGGGCTGCTACTCTTCACGCTTTATATGTTACCCTTGGGAGATATCATCAGGAAACATGGTGTTAGCTTTCACTGTTATGCTGATGATACTCACCTCTATATTTCTTTGCAGCCCGGTGAAACACATCAATTTGAAAAACTAATGGATTGCATAGTCGATATAAAAAACTGGATGAAGAGTAATTTCTAACTGATAAATTCTGAAAAAACAGAGGTGTTAATTATAGGAACTAAAAACTCCGCTTGTAATAACCTAGAACACTGTCTAAGACTTGATGGTTGCTCTGTCAATTCTTCGTCATCAGTTAGGAACCTAGGTGTGCTATTTGATCGCAATCTTTCCTTAGAAAGCCACGTTTCTAGCATTTGTAAAACTGCATTTTTCCATCTCAAAAATATATCTAAATTACGGCCTATGCTCTCAATGTCAAATGCAGAAATGTTAATCCATGCTTTTATGACCTCAAGGTTAGATTATTGTAATGCTTTATTGGGTGGTTGTTCTGCACGCTTAGTAAACAAACTACAGCTAGTCCAAAATGCAGCAGCAAGAGTTCTTACTAGAACCAGGACCAGGACTGTCAGACCATATTAGCCCGGTCCTGTCAACACTGCACTGGCTCCCTATCAAGCATCGTATAGATTTTAAAATATTGCTTATTACCTATAAAGCCCTGAATGGTTTAGCACCTCAGTATTTGAATGAGCTCCTTTTACATTATAATCCTCTACGTCCGCTACGTTCTCAAAACTCAGGCAATTTGATAATACCTAGAATATCAAAATCAACTGCGGGCGGCAGATCCTTTTCCTATTTGGCGCCTAAACTCTGGAATAACCTACCTAACATTGTTCGGGAGGCAGACACACTCTTGCAGTTTAAATCTAGATTAAAGACCCATCTCTTTAACCTGGCATACACATAACATACTAATATGCTTTTATTATCCAAATCCGTTAAAGGATTTTTAGGCTGCATTAATTAGGTAAACCGGAACCGGAAACACTTCCCATAACACCCTATGTACTTGCTACATCATTAGAAGAATGGCATCTACGCTAATATTTGTCTGTTTCTCTCTTGTTCCGAGGTCACCGTGGCCACCAGATCCAGTCTGTGTCCAGATCAGAGGGTCACTGCAGTCACCCGGATCCAGTACGTATCCAGACCAGATGCTGGATCAGCACCTAGAAAGGACCTCTACATCCCTTAAAGACAGCGGAGACCAGGACAATAACATATTGACATAACTGAATTCAATGATGAACTGCCTTTAACTATCATTTTTTCATTATTGACACTGTTTTCCTAATGAATGTTGTTCAGTTGCTTTGACGCAATGTATTTTGTTTAAAGCGCTATATAAATAAAGGGGACTTTGACTTTGACTTTGACTTTGCCATATTTCTAGAGAGATGAGCGGCACCACCCCAGTAGGGATGAAGCCCCTTTTTTTGCAACAGATCAGGTCTGCCCCCCTAAAATTTGTTCTTATCTTATTCTGCAGGCACCACTTAGACCTCCAGCCATTGAGTGATGACAGTCTGCTATGTATCTCATCAACACGGTAAGCAGGACGGAGACCAGAGCATATTACAGTGTCTGACATTGTACTTGCAAGTTCAAACACCTCTTTAATGTTATTTATACTGATCTCTGACTGGCGAAGTCGAACATCATTACCGGTGTGAATAACAATCTTACTGAATTTACGTTTAGCATTGGCTACAACTTTTAAAATTTGCCATGATGTCTGGCACTCTGGCTATCAGTAAATAGTGGACTATGGTGGCTGGTGGCTCTATTTTCACGTTCCTTACAATAGAATCGCCAATAACTAGAGCACTTTCATCAGGTTTTTAAGTGAGTGTGGAGAACCTGTTTAATGTTTTGATTGGAACGGAACAGCAGTGTTTTGACCCACGACTATGCTGCCTCACAGTCACCCAGCTGCCCTGCTATAGAGGTGCTGTAACCAGAAGCAAACAATGTACAGGACTCCCTGAGCAAGTCACATCCAAAGCCACATCTACAGCCCTTATATTCCTTCTGTCCTCAATTAAAGTTTGGATGCGTGTCACTAATTCTGAAACCTTCTCTGTCAGCCTATTTCCCTGCTTTTATCCCATGTGAAAACTTTGTTGCCGACAGAGAGTGCTAAATGTGTAAAATGGTGCAAACAGCAAAAGCAGTGATTGAAGAATGATTCTGACTTACCACTGTTGTTTGATGAACTTGTGAAAGAGGATGCGAGAGAGAAAAGAAACAAGGCAATAGAAAAAAAGAAAGAAAACAGTAATAGACATGAATAGAAATACAGATGGAAACATGAATATAAAGCTAACTGGCTAAAGAATGCTAACGCACTGTAGGCGCACTGCACTTGTGATTTAAAATTTTAATTGTTTGCTCAGATTAGTCAAATTAGTTTGAAGATAATATTGGATATATTGTGGGAATTAAATTAATATTTTATCACTTTAGACAACAGAGAGTGATACTAAGATAAAGATTCAACAGAAAAGTGGAGCTACAATCACAAACAACTCTGCAACACACAGTTAACACATAAAGATAATTAATGTTATTCACTTAAATTCTGATTCTGGCAAAATATCAGTGCTAGTACTACTAGATCTCAGTGCTGCGTTTGGCAGTGTCGATCATAATGTACTTCAAGAAAGACTGTAAAACTTGGTCGGTCTTTCTGGAATGGTACTCAAATGGTTCAGGTCATACTTTGAAGGGAGAGGTTATTATGTGAGTATAGGAGAGCATAGGCAGTGTTGGGAAGGTTACTTTGGAAATGTAATAGGTTACAGATTACAAGTTACCCTGTTTAAAATGTAATAGTAGTGTAACTTTTTCAATTACTTTATTAAAGTAATGTAACTAATTACTTTTGAGTACTTTTTGATTACTTTCTAAATTTGTAAAAATGAAAGAATAATAAATAAAAGCATATACATCAACTTAAATACAGTTATCTAATAAGCATGTGACGTATTCTGTGTAATAAACTCCTGAAACATTGGTGTTTTTTTAAACTGCTGTCTCTGTATATGATGATAGTTTTCTCAAAATAAGTAAAATGCACATGAAGTGACACAGAGCAGTTCTAGAAATTATGTTTATGTGCTCGTGTACTCCTATACTGAGGCAGGACTATGTGTAGTAAATGAAACCATGTCGTTGCCATTAATTAAAAAAAACTATTTTTGTATGGACCTGACATAAAAAAGGTTTAAATCTTTAATTTGGGGACATGCAAAATAATTAAAAGTTCTCTCCCGAACTGCACCTTCACTTCCATTTTTCTCTTCAGTCTCTTTATTTTGCCCTGTTATCCATCTCTCTCATGACTTTAATACTCAAGATTGAACAAAACTATACTTTATAATACAATACTACAATATCTTCATAGAAAAATCCTAATACTGTACACGAGTCATGTTTTTCCCTTACAAAAAATTACCATGCTTTTATTAGCCTATATAAAAGTAAAATAACCTTGTTTTTTTGCAAATGGATTTGTATTTATTTTTAAATAAATACATTTGTAAAATAATTTTACATTTTTGGTTTTCACAGTTAAACAATAGTAACCATTTTCTCTGGATTTATAGTTAAATATTAAAATGTAAATTTTCATAAGGGTTGTGTTGTTGTCTGTCGTAGCTCCCCCTAAACCTATAAAAAATAATCGGAATTTTTTTTCAGCTAAATTACTACTGTAACATTACAACAGATAATAATGATGTCCTTTATATAGTATTTTGAGTGATGACTGATGAGCAACGTGCTGCCTGATTAAATAAATAAAAAAACAAAGACAAAAAAGCATCTTTACAGATGAAACCCAGAACAGGAGTTCTGCTTCTCTGCTCCAGCAGTCCACTCTAGTCAGTCTCTCTATCTCTCTCGCATTGATTACTCTGAGTCTGATCCAAACCGTTTGGCGGAGGCGCGGAGAGCGCGCGAGTCATGACTAACAATTCATGACTTATTAGAGATTCAATTATCAAATGGCGGATTCGCAATTTAGTACATTCGGCAGGCAATTATACAATAATGATATTAAATAGTGGGGCAAAATCGGCTGCCAGGCCACCGGGAATTGTCCCGGTTCTCCCAGTGTCCAGTCCGCGCCTGATTTCCACAGACACGCAGAATGTGCAAGTCATATATTGCATTTTTGGGGCTTTATATTCACAGACACTAGTCGATGTCATGTTTTGATTCAAGTGTACTGACCTACTTTTGATTTAGTCATCCAAAATGTGGCATATTCCTTCCGCGTTAGGCATTCCGTTTTTATGACTGGATTCTACGAACCAGACTGTGTTTCCGCATCCCGGAAATTATTAGGGCGGTATGTTTCAGAATAGTCAGTGCAATTTGGGAAAGAAATCAGTTAAATCTGTATGTGGATGTGTGTAAATATTCAAATGTAATCCCCTTTGTAATCGTAAAAAATTTCATAAGTAACTGTAATTTAATTACTCATTTTTTCTTAGTAACTGTAACTAATTACAGTTACAATAATTTTGTAATTAAATTACGTAACGCCGTTACATGTAACTAGTTACTCCCCAACACTGAGCATAGGTCTAAGTGGACATCCAAGACAAGGCTCAATTCTTGCACCCAGGGCTGGCCCATGGCATAGGCAACATAAGCAGTTGCCTAAAGCCAGGCATAGACTGTGCGATTTCGGCAAGGTACCAACTCACACTGTATGAGTAGATCGCATGCGATGTAAAGCCAAAGCTCATGATTTATATGCGCTCACTGTACGGTCCGATCGTCGAGTTGCGATTTGAATGCTCACACTATACGAGGGGAATCAACACGTATGATCCCTCAGAACCTCAGAACAGTTTGTGGCTGTTTCAGAATAAACATGTTTTCCCGGGAAAAACGCACTGCTTTGGTGATATGTGCAATTCTGTGTGCTGAAACGTCCCAAAAAAAAGTTCAGTTCAGCAGCTATATCCTCCCAACTTTTCTCTCTGGCATTCCGGTCATGGTAAGTTGATGATGACACGTCAAAAAGGCTGACATGTTGCTGCCATTACTCCACAAGTTTTCCCTCCATCACTTCAGTCCACACTACATGCCGTGTCGCCATGGTTTCGTTTATTGTTTCACACATGCGCAGTGAGGGAAACGCGGAAAATCGGTTTGTAGCCCTGCTTCAATAGTGCGATACCAAAATTTCTGACATGTCAGAGATCCATCCGACCAACCGATTGCCGGTCGGGAGAGGTTAATCGCCTCTCGTTTCCCCTTGTAGACTGCACGAACACTGCAGGACAAACGACGCACGACAATGTTGAAAATCGGACCGACCCGAAAAAGAGTCGCACAAGTCAGAATTCGGCTCAAAATCGGTTGAAAATCTCACAGTGTATGCCCAGCTTAAGGCGCAAAATGACATATATTAAGCAAAATAATTTCTGAAAGTTAACAATTTTAGTACTCCTCGATCATCGAACTGATTAAAATAATGTTAGAATAAAATAAAATTGACATCAACGAAAAATCATACGATTTGACAACAAGTCATGTTGGACTAATTAAAACACTTTCTACATTATGACATAATTATAATACATCATCACAACGCAATAATTATGAATGGCATGAATGAATGACAAGAACCAGCAAATCTGAGCATATCACACCAGTAATCATATCCTAACACTGACTACCTTAAAAAAAATCCTAAATGTAACTGGTACTTTTACTCGTTTATAAATCACTCAATGATTAGGACCTAGATACATTGCAGATATGCTCACTGAATATAAATCTAACAGACCACTCAGATAATTAGGAAACAGAAATTAGAAATACCAAGGGTTCACACAAAACGGGGGAAGTCCACATTTAGCTATTATCCCACCTGTAATTGGAAGCAGCTTCCAGAATAGATCAGATGTGCTAAAACATAAGCTACTTTTTAAATCTAGACTCAAAACTAATCTGTTTAAGTGTTAATTTACCGAATGAGCACTGTGCTACATCCAAACTGATTGCACTGTATTTTATGAATAATTATTTTCTAAACTCTTAACTCTTTTAATTTATTTTAAAATAATTTTTAAATAATTTAACAAAAGTTTTTAAATTCCTTTTTCTTATTCTTGTGCTTATTATTATTATTATTATTTAATTTTATTATTATTATATTATTTTCTTTTCTTTTATGTAAATAATTACCATTGTGTTTGTGTTTGAAATGTGCTATATAAATAAACTTGCCTTGCCTAAATTGGTCTTTTCTGCCAAGAGCCTCTTTTGGGAGAATGCAAATGGAATTAGTGTGCATTATTTTTCTAATAATTCAACGGCCCGTCGTGAATTATTATTACCTCGCTAGTGAGAAATATCATGTGTATTTACTTTCGGAAAATCATCTGTCATGTTGTTGTTTTTGGTAGTCCTGCAATTTCAGTTATTACAGCTTTACTATGCGAAGTGATATAGAATTGTAATGTGGCCAGGAGAGCTGCCTGGAATTACATTCGCCGTGCGTTTCTCAGAAAATAATTGCACTTATTTAACGAAATAAATGTTAATACTTATTCTAAAAATTGACATTTCTTTGCTCAAAAGTCTTAAGACTAAGATCTGCTCATTTTTGTTTTATGATGCACTGTTTTGCATGACTATGAATAGATTTGCTTGAGCAATGAGATTCTGAGCAGTAATTTGCATAAGGGAGCAACACTTTCTTTTATCAGATTGAACAGGCATAAACTGGCCTTTCTTTGCTTTCTTAATCCATGCAATCAGTACGGTACAGATCACGTGTATAATTATTATAAGACCATAAGTATTGTATAAAATAACATGGTAATTTATAATGTTGTTTTAATCTAACATTTTAGATTTACGATTTAAGACTTTATAATGTAAAATCATGACCAGTCATTTCCAAGTTTTAGACAAATGAATAAACATAATTTTATTAACAAGCTTGGTACTTAATATATTAGTAAATGTTAATTGATAATAAATAATAATATATTTCAGTATATACAGGCAATAAGTCACTCATCTCAAATATCTTTCAAACTGCATTAAAATTAGTAGCAAAATTATTGGAGATGAATAGTGAGCAGCCAACCGTCTCTTGACTCTCCATTTGGATAGTCAAGAAAACTAAAACTAAAAACTATACAACTGCTACATTATTTTATTATTTATTGATTGAGATTATATATGAATAGGGTTTTTAAGAGTTTTTTTTCTTTTTTTATTGTAAATGGTATATTTTATTGATTGTATATCTAATATTAAAACACATATCACAAATGTTTATCCTAACTTACATCTATTTTATGCACACATCTTGTTACATTTATTTTAACTTGCACCCATACATGTATAGTTAGAATAAACGTAACTATAATAAACGTTATAGTTAATAAACGTTTAACCAGATTTACTTTTTAAAGTAATTGATTTATGTAAATAATAATAATAACAATTATAGTATTTAAGTGGAAAAGATACATTTTTATACAAGAACATGAAACCATTGGCAAAGAGCACTGACTTGAGCTTCTAACCACTTCATTCCCCCTCTTTAACTCCTAACTCACTGTGTCTTCTGCTCTTCTTAAATCAACATTTGCATGCCAGGTCATAAGGTCTGATTCTGGCATTCATTACACAGGGGAGTGATTTGACTGTCACATAAACAAAGTAAATCCACACCCAGTAGCACGATCCTGCAGCTGCATTGGCAGACAGGTGAGCCAGGCGACCAAAGAAACCATGCTTCCCATTTTTTCGGGAAAGTTATGCCAATTTCTCTGCGTATCTCGGTTCCCTTCTATCCTATTCCTTGGAATAATTTATGTAGCCTATGTCCTTGTTGGAGGGCTGATCTTCTGGAAACTAGAAGGATGGTATGTGTTGCAACAGACTGATCTCCTTAAAGAGAAAAGAATGGAACTACTTGAGAATTACCCATGTGTGGGTCAGAATGGGCTGCGAGAACTAGCACAGGTAAGACTGGAGAGTAGATTTAGCACACATCTATCTATCTATCTATCTATCTATCTATCTATCTATCTATCTATCTATCTATGTATCTATCTATCTATCTATCTATCTATCTATCTATCTATCTATCTATCTATCTATCTGTGAAGCCATTTTCATTCATTTAAATAAACTGCTTTTGGTAAAAAAACTAATAAAATTAAAAAAAGTATTTAAAATGAAAATGTATGTAAGAAACCTAGACCATTTTTTGGTTGTTAAACAAGTTTGACATTTTATAATTAAATTTAATTTTACATAGAATTATCTTTGTTGGTCTATTGTTGAAATTATTGACATCATTATTTTAGCTCTTTTTTAAATGAAATGGCCTTTTTCTGCTCAAGTAGATAATAATAATAATAATTACAATAAAACTTGACAACAGAATTTTAAAAGAACACAACTGTTATATGTCATTTACATGTGCACACTGTTTTTATTTTCATTTCGTGTATTACAAATAGGACTTTATTGATTGTTATTACTGTTTTAAAGATGATAAAAGCTGCTTCCCTGAGTGGCTTGAGTCCAGACAGCAATGACACTGCAGATGGCTTCTGGAAATTTACCAGCTCATCTGTTTTTGCGGCAACTGTGGTCACAACTATTGGTGAGGGATGGAACTCTTAACTCATTGAATTTGACAGTCCAATGTTATTGTGTGGCATCTATACAGATGGGTAGATATTATATAGAGTTTTCATCTTTTTACAGGCTATGGGAATATAATTCCAATGACGACAGCTGGTCAAATCTTCTGTGTGTTGTTTGCACTTTTTGGCATTCCCCTGAATGTAGTGGTCTTAAATAGAGTCGGCAAATACATGCTGGCCATTGAAAGGAATTTTTGTGATTTTCTGGAGAAAAAAATTGATAGAGGGGTAAGAATTAAACCTATTTTACAGTAATCAGTAAATATGATGTGTGGGTTTGAATGAATGAATGAATGCATGCATGAATGTGATCAACAATAAAACTATGAATTAATATGCTTTACCTTTATGTGCATACACACTGTACCCATGATTCTATTCCTTCCCACAGAAATGTGTACGAATATCCATTCACAGCATATCATTTGTGAGCTCAGCATTTCTGTACTTTGTGGTTCCTATGCTGCTTTTTAAAGAGTATGAGGGATGGAGTTACGCTGAAGCAATTTATTACTGCTTCATAACACTCAGCACTGTTGGATTTGGAGATTATGTTGCAGGTAGGAAACTACACATACAAAAATGAGCAAATTATTTATACTTCAACTTTTATACTTCACTATTTTTTATTGTCATCATGTACCTTTATAATGACGCTTATGTGTTCACACCCTGGATATTAGAAATGGACTATTTAGCTGTGTATGTGTGTATTAATTACATAAAGTCTTCTTTGTTTTACCTTTAATCCTCTGAGGTTCTTCACATTTTGTAATTATTATTTTATGTAATTATTCTAGTAAGGAAGTGACATCACAGCTTGGGTTGTGTGTCATTTAAAATTTATTTGGAATTTTCCTGAATTTGAATACTGAATTGAGATAGCAAGTAAGATGCAGAATTGTAATTAAAATTTAAAATGTATTTAAGCCAGTAGAAATACATTTGTATTGATGTTGTATGCATAGCATTTAATAATATATTTAACACACTAAATGTAATAATATATATTGTTTTTTACAAGATATGGTGAAACACCCAGAAAATCTTCAAAACAGAGCTAAATAAATAAAAATAATACTTATTTACTTACATATACATTAAGGGTATAATGAGAGTGCAAATAGGCATATTGTAATAGGCATACAGTAAATAGGCATACTGAGTCAAAAGTGTTGTAGTCATTATTTGTTTTCATGCAAAACTTATGTTGGATCAATCAAATTCCCTTGTTGTGTCAAACTACACTTCTGGAAGGAACACGGTGCAGAGGATAATCCAAATAGTCTTTATTAATCCAACACAGGAGTAAATCCAACAGGTAGAACAGGGGGAAGACACACGTATGGAACTGGTAACTGGTATACCCGACAAAAGTGAAAAGAAAGGACATGGGCTTATAAAAAGGCAGGTTAATGGGGAACACAGGTGTATGGAATCAAACAAACAATCAGACTAAACAAGGACAGGAAACAGACCAAATAAGGCAAAACAGGAACTGAAACACATGACAAAACAGGTCCGATCCTGACATGTTGTGTGTTGCAATACATTAATTAACATTAACTAATAAAACCTTAGTGTAAAGTGTTACCAGTAAATGTATCATCTTGAAATTACATTACATCCATTTCCAAATCCAATTTAATTCAAATTATATCAACCCAACCCTGATAATAATTTCTTTACATCACTGTTTTCTCTGCCAGACCGAAACCCAGCAATACACTACCCAGAGTGGTACAGTTGTCTGATAGCAGCCTGGATATTCTTTGGCCTGGCTTGGCTCGCTCTTCTGATCAATCACTCCATTGATTTACTGGAGAGTGTGAATGTTTACATGAGAGGAAGACAGAATGCACAAACACAAGTGGAGGAGTCCAAAGAACAGCCAGAAAAAGGACTGAAAGGGGAAGAAACATGAAACATGAAAAAAATAATTTAACAGTTGTACGACAAAACAGGAGGGTGTCTGGTGTATGAATAATGCTGTATCTATTTATAATTAAACAATATATGGTTAGTCATTAAGCTAAATACTCAATGTTTAAAGCATCCTTCAAATTAATCAATAAAATTCTAACAAGTTGCTTCTAAAAACTGAGTTAAATGTTTTGATTATGTTTTGTTTTGACAATAATGACATTTGAGCATCACTTGTCTGACTGGCAATGTTTGGCTTGAAAATCTTTCTTGGTTCACTTAAAAATAATTTCTGTCACACTACTAATCACCGGGCGTGTTACACTCACAACAGTGAAAGAATTTAAGTTTATTTATTATGATTATTATTATTATTTCTTATTATTAACACCATTATTTCATACATTGGTAATATTACATATATTCAGATCTTTCTTAATCAATATATTTCAGTGATATCAAACTAGAACACCAGTTAATCATTTTGATGGTATCTTTGTTTGAGTGTGAGTTATACAGTGACTGTTTTTAAGGGATTTTCTATAGTTAAATTTTGTTTTGTGGTATGTTAAGATTTGTACAAATACCACAATTGTTTTTGCTGCCCCAACAAAGGCATGCATTAACTTTCAAATACTTTTCAAACAAAACATTTAAGTTTTGATACTTAATATAATTGTGATATATAAATCTAAAATAAACTGATAAATATTGACAACGTTACGTCATTATACCTTATGATATAAATCATGATTCCAGAAAGAAGACAATCGATTGCTTACCTATTGATATGCACTCTAAAAACTGCTGGGTTGAAAACAACCCAATTTGGGTTATTTTGGCAACCCAGTGTTGGGTCAAAAAGGGACGAACCCAACGCTGGGTTATTTTAACCCAGCCAGTTGGGTTAGGGTTGCTTTTTTTGTGGTTTAAAATTACTACATTGCAGAGTTTCAAACACCAGGGTTTTTTATCACTTTATTTCAGAAGGAAAATCGACTGTATTTAGAAAATGTTCAAATTTCATTTTGCATGTAATGCTTGATAAGGCAGCGTTTGTGAGCTCAGCGCCGTTTTGCAGCCGTTACCAGAGAAATCTCTACCTCTCCCGCTCTTAGCGCGTCCTGCTGGCAGAAAATAAACTTGCGTAATGCTGCCACTAATTAAGTGTAAGGCTGTGGGAAACACTTTATTGCTAGGCTAAAATGAACCCAAACTGAGCTAGGCATTAAACCTACAAATCTTGTTCATTTTAAAAATCACTTTTACACACAAATAATAACTAGCAAAAGGTAAATATTTAATAAAAACAAAATAAAAGTCAAAAAGTTACATGCATGTAAGAAGAAATGCAGAAAAAGTATGGCATTAACAGCTATAGAGTTCATAAATAAAGCACTGAACATTTGTTGAATATAACTTTTAAGATCAAATTGGACTTTGTTAAATTGTATATATTGTATAAAAATATACGAAAACACTTTTATACAAATGTACAATGTAAATGTACAATTAGTTAAGTTCTTTACCAACTATTCTAGCATGACAGTACACAAATAAACCACAACATTAACACTGATATTATAACATTTAACAGATGTGTGAAAGAATATAAATGACATTACAAACTCCATTTCTACTAAACACAGAACATGCATTTAACATTGTTTTTACAAATTATACAGATCATGCATCACTGTCAACTTTCATGATCTCTTTAGCATAATTGATGTAGTCATGAAGAAGCCCCATCCAGCACATGTGACATCTTTTCCATCATCCAGGGCAGTGTCCTCCTTTAAAACCACTGGTTCATCAGTTTAGGGGAAAGGACATTTTCCTCTTTGAACAGCATTCATTCCAGTCACCGCCTGCTCTTCGTCAGTGGCCTAAAAAGAGAAACACATTTGAAAAAAGAAAACATTTAATCAAACTATCCATTTTCAGATAGAGGTGTTTCACATCTGTAAGGATAGGTAAATAATCTGTTTTAAAGTTTCAACACTTTGTGTGGTTGTTTAATGTCTCGGTCTACCACAGCGCTCTAGAAGGCTATAATGGCAGCACTAGTGTGAGGGCATGTAATATTGTTTGAATAAATATATTGCTTTCAGAAAGCTACTTTACTGAAACATTAAAACAGACATGACATTCACATACCTCACAAATGTTCATGTACGTGGAGGGCTGCTCTTCAAAGGGTTAGTTCACCAAAAAATGTAAATGGTCATAATTTACTCTCTTCGTGGTGTTCCAGACCCATACAACCTCTGCTCATTTTTGGAACACAAATAAATATATTTAATATTCCCTTATTTTTTTCCTTCATTGCTAGTCTGGGAGAGCAATATTTTATTTTGAACATACATGTTTGCTATCATATAATTTAAGATTTATTCACATATAAATATCGGAATGGATTACTCCAAATCAGACAACTCCAAAGTTGGTTTGAGTTCTGCAATGAAAAACACAGACATCAATGAATGGTTTTAATGAAATGGGCACGTAATCACACTGTTGTTGCATCAAAATGTGAAGTAAACAGGCAGGAGACACCAGAAACATTCATTTTCTAAAAATAACTTGCATAAATCTCAAAATAATAATGCTCTCCTATGTCTCTGGCTTTCAACATCTACAGAAACAAACAAAAAAAATCATTATTTTACTCTTAGTATAAAAAATAAAAAAAAACACACAACAACAACAACAACTGATAACTGATAACATGAAATTATGAAGTTTACTTGCCTTAAAGCTGAGAAAACCGCCTCCTCCTCACACAAGCAGGCTTCTGTGTACTTAACTCCAAAGTTAGTTTCAGTTCTGCAAAGAAAAAAGGGACATCAATGGTTTCAATAAAATATGAACATATAATCATACTGTTGTTGCATGTGAAGAAAACAGGCAGGACACAACAGAAACATTAAAAAAATAACTCGCATCATTCTCAAAAGAATAAAGTTATCTTCTCTCTGGATTTCAACATCTACAAAAACAAACATTATGTTAGTCTTAGTAAAACAAAAGATAACTTGATAGAATTCTGAAGTTTACTCGCCTTAAACCCATCTTTCCCCCTCTTCTGAAGAAGCTGAGAACACCTCCTCCTCCTCACACAAGCAGGCTTATGTGTACTTAACTCCAAAGTTATCTTGAGTTCTGCAAAAAAAAAAAAAAAAAAAACTTTTATCCTGGTTTGGGGTTGTATTTAATCCTGTCTGGATGTTTTATGTCTTATTGAGGTCTATAATGATAAATATAAATTTCAAAGATTTCTATGTTCTCTAATTATATAAAACTATACTGTTAGTGCACCATAGTTATGCAAATGAAGTAGATCACCTCGTTTATTTCAATTTATAAGGATGAAAACTTCGCGAAAAAAACTATTATGCTTATAATTCTGTTGCTCCATCTAGTGGACAACATTAATGTCACAGCCTCCATCTTTTAGTTAAAATGGCTGATTAGCATCCCAAATATTATAAATTCATAAACATAAGCATGTTTGCTCAGAATGACTTTGTTCTCACTGCCATTTAATGTTGAAGATCGAATGTCAAATGAATATCTAATATAAATACAACTTTATTTCTGTTAAAATTACACTCTTTTAAGTTGGGATCACAAGGAAACAAAAAAGAAATGTCATTCATTCAAAGATCATGCATAGCCTCTTAGTGTTTCCGTACTTTTGTAGCATCCAAGCAAAATGAACAATAATGTGCTGTACTTCACTTCAACACCAACTTAACAGCTAAACAGAAGTTATCAAACATAAAATAGACTATATTATGCAGTAATTATTATGCACTACTGCCACTTTTTGGGAAATAACTAAATAAAAGTTATAACCTATTACAAATACATCTACTGTAATGGAAACATTACATTTCGTTGAAGGCAACGTACATGGAGACGACATTTATATCAGCCGTCATTAAGGTGATGTACATTGAGACGACCGCTGTGTTCGAAATGGCCTACTTGCTTACTGCATACTGCCCAGTACACAGTGTATACTGCCTTCTATTTTTTTAAAGAATAGTTTGTGAAACTGTATACAATAAGCAACATATGTTTCAGATTAGTATGCTAAAGTGTTGTCACATGACAAAACATTAATTCAGCAAAGTTGCTGAGGTTGTTACCTCACAAAAAAATATACTAACCACGCTTTTTACAAAGGATTCATTAAGGATTCATTCTAGTAAACAATGCTATATTGCCTATATTGGGGAAGGACGGAGGGCCAGGTCCATGTGGAAGATGAGGGGCTGGGACCGGGGCCTAACTCGGGAAAACAGGAGCCCTTCCTGGGTCTAACTCAGGAAAACAGGAGCCCCTCCTGGGCCTAACTCAGGAAAACAGGAGCCCCTCCTGGGCCTAACTCGGGAAAACAGGAGCCCCTCCTGGGCCTGACATAGGAAACAGGGGTCCGCCATGGGCTTAACTCGGGAACAGGGTTTAACTCAGGAACAGGGACCCACGTGGGCTTAACTCGGGAACAGGGCGTAACTCGGGAACAGAGGCCCACCATGGGCTTAACTCGGGAACAGGGGCCCGCCGTGGACGTAACTCGGAAACAGGGGCCCGCCATGGGCCTAACTCGGGAACAGGGGTCCACCAAGGCAGAGCAGGTGGTGTGGGAGGCCACCAGAGTGGAGCAGGTGGAGCTGGAGCCCACCAGGGCGGAGCAGAGGACCACCACAGCCGAGAAGACGGGACAGAAGCCCACCAGGGCGGAGCAGAGGACCACCACAGTTGAGAAGACAGGACAGAAGCCCACCAGGGAAGAGCAGAGGACCACCATAGCTGAGCAGACGGGACAGAAGCCCACCAAGGCAGTGCAGAGGACCACCACAGCCGAGTAGATGGGCCAAGTCAAGTCACCATTGATCTTCATGAGCCAAGTCAAGTCACCGTTGATCTTCATGAGCCAAGTCAAGTCACCGTTGATCTTCATGAGCCAAGTCAAGTCACCGTTGATCTTCATGAGCCAAGTCAAGTCACCACGGGTTTACCAGAGCCTCGCCATGTCTCAGCCGAACTTCCAGAACTCTCATCCTATCCTGAGAAGCCCACCAGGGTGGAGCAGAGGACCACCACAGCTGCACAGGAGAGCAAGTCTGCTCAGGTGGGACTGAAACAGAGTTAATGTTAACATAAACTGGTTAATAGCGGCTTCCGTGGCCATGATGAGATGGTAGCTGGCCTCCGTGGCCGTGACAGGGCGGGTGGAGAGTTCATGGATGGCCTCCGTGGCAGGATAGGATGAGAGTTCTGGAAGTTCGGCTGAGACGTGGCGAGGCTCTGGTAAACCCGTGGTGACTTGACTTGGCTCATGAAGATCAACGGTGACTTGACTTGGCTCAT
The DNA here is from genome assembly GCF_963082965.1 of Carassius carassius. Lineage (NCBI taxonomy): Eukaryota > Metazoa > Chordata > Actinopteri > Cypriniformes > Cyprinidae > Carassius > Carassius carassius. The sequence goes on from NC_081786.1 coordinate 24,722,343, forward strand.
GAAGATCAACGGTGACTTGACTTGGCTCATGAAGATCAACGGTCACTTGACTTGGCTCATGAAGATCAATGGTGACTTGACTTGGCTCATGAAGATCAACGGTAACTTGACCTGTTGATATGCTGACCTTGAAGTGGGAACAGACATCTCAGTAACGAGAGTATATTGGGCTGCTGGATCCTGGTATGGCGAAGTCTTCTGTAACACGGAGTCAGAGGCGTTCGGATCCATGTGCAGCATTTATTAAACAGAATGGTCAGACAGGCAGAGATCAGGAATGGCGTCAGGTGTGTCAGGGATAACCAGAATCATAACCAGAAACAAGCAGAGATCGGGACAGGCAGCAGAGAATCAGAATCGGAATACACAGTCCAAAGGTCAAACACAGGAATAACAAACACAGAGAAAAATGCTCGGAAATGTCAGACTGGTTAATCAAGACTTTGCAAGGTGACTGTGTGTGAGTGCTGCTTATATGAGTGTGTAAAGGAGGTGCAGGTGTGGCAAGGAGATTAGTTAATGAATGAGGTGCAGGTGTGGCAAGGTGATAGTGATGCAGTGACTAATGGGAGATGTAGTTTGGGTGTGGTGTAGTGTTGGGCGATATGGTCATTTTTCAAATCGTCATATCGTCAGCCCGTGAGATCGACGATACACGATCTTATCGTGCATGTGTGGAGCAAGAGAGAGACTCTCTGTTCTTGTGTTTTAAACCGTGCAGGTGCGTGAGAGAGCCTATGGAATCACCAATTATTGAAAAAATATACTTTAAAACATACTGAAAAACTAATGTTAAATATAAAAATACGGTATTTAAAACAGCTACGTTCATATATATAGTCGGACACAACTGTCATATCGCGCGTCCTGTGATAAATTTGCTCCATCTGCACATGGAAGTTATCAGTCTAAATGTTCTGCATAATCAGTCAACGGTGAAAATCAATATTAGATTTCATTTAAAGTCCAACAGTTTAACACTAATATTGGGCATAAACGAACAAGTTAAATATAAAGTATTTAAAACAGGTAAGTTCATATGTTTGGAGTAAAGTTGAATTGAACTGATGCATCAGTCATACAGCGCTCCGGACCGCGTGCCTCATGACGAGCTCGACGCACCGCAACAGAAACAAGAATGAGATGCATTCTAACATAACTGTGGCATTAAACTCAGTGAGGGCTCGTTTAAAATAGTGCACATATATAGGCCGTTCAGATTACTTGTTAAAGTGCAATGAAACACCTTATATCTGCAGACGATGTACGTCTGTTTGTGGATGGTGACTTAGTAACGGCCAAAACTGTATTTTGCATGCATCACATTATAGTGCGGTGTGCATGAAAATAATAACAAGGCTGCAGAGCAAACTTATCATCCATAGTGGTTCTCGCGTAGTCCTTCTACGTCATCACCACATAGTGAGTGTTATAAGTGATAAGTCTAATAGAAGGTCTTCATGAGAACCACTATGGATGATAAGTTCGCTCTGCTGCCTTGTTAATATTTTGTCTTTACTTTATTTGTAACGCCAAGAAAGAGTTAATCTGTCATGTATGAGAAGAGCGTGTTGTCGTGTAGCAGCCATTAAATGTGTGAGACACCAACTCCTCGTTTTCTATCTCTTTCATTTCATGGATTTAACGAGTTATCAGAGTCAAGGCGGACAGTTTCAGTGACTACAGGCTCTAATCCTCCTGCGCTCGCACGCGCTGTGTGTGTGTGTGTGTGTGTGTGTGAAATGCGATGCTGAAATGAAATAGCTGGGCAGTTTTATTTTAATAAGCAGCCTAATAAAAATAATAGTTATTATTATTATAATCTAATACATTAATAGGAAAATGATATCATATCAAATCATATCATCTTGATTATCGACAGAGAAATCTGCTTATGTCGATATCTCTGACTATCGTCGATACACAATACTATCGTCTATCGGCACAACCCTAGTGTGGTGCAACAGATGAGAGGTGCTAGTGTCCAAGTGATGATATGGTGACAGCTGGTGGTTGATGGGTGGAATGGTCCTGAGTGGAGTGCCCTCTACTGAAGTTCGTGGGCACTCCAGCTAACGATCGTGACAATAGTGTGTTTAAATTATCATACTTAAAAATATTATTAAATTAATGCAACTTTATTGGAACAAAAACCTCGCTACACCTATACTGCTAGTGCTAACCACCTAATAACACTGTATTATTAATGAGATGTTTTATTTCTAATTTTCAAATATTCATTTTTATTGAAAATAAATCGTCCCCTTGGAATTATAAGGTTCTATCTGACATTTTTGTCAAAATTGAGTTATTCACATATTCTTATTCTGTGTCAACGTTTTTACATTATGTGATAGATTTTTTAATGTTGTGTATTATGGGACTTTTTATTTAAAAAAAAGCTCATGTCAAAATAATTCATCTCACGTCTTTTACCCACTGCGCTCCTGAAATTACAGATAAATGGGCATCTTTTGCAGTGCTGTTTATCAGAAAATCGCCAGGCATTGGTGGGGGGAGTTAATGTACATAGTCTCTGCCAACAAATCATTATGTTATTTATATATTATATTACTTCATTATTTTTATTATTCAATATCTTTGAATTGATCTGTACTGTATAAAGCATTATAGAGATGAAGGTGACATCATTTGATTTTATCGGAAACGTGCTGTAGAGATTAAAGTACAATGAATGTTCTACTTACAATATTGGTTTTTTTTTATACACAGTGATAGTTTGTAGTTTACAGTAACATATATGTATAGAAGTGTTTTATAATTGCTATTCCCCGCCTTCAGTTCACTCACAAGTTTGAAAATGAAACATTACATGGAGTGCGTTGCATTCTAGGAAACAGTATCCCATGCAGTGTCTTCAGAGGCATACGTCAAATTTAAGCAAAATGTAGCAGGCAATCCGGGCATTCCATGCATACAGAAATTCACTTACTATTCACAGTATACATGCAGCATACTGACATATAGAATGAGTTGTATGGTAGTATGCTATTCCGAACACAGCTTCTGAACTGATTTCAGTGTACGTAAGCAATATTTAGCAGATTAGGGTATTTGATTCATACAGAAAATATGAACACTATGAACAGCATACATACTAGATACTGCAGATATAGTCAAGTCAAGTCACCTTTATTTATATAGCGCTTTAAACAAAAAACGATTGCGTCAAAGCAACTGAACAACATTAATTAGGAAAACAGTGTGTCAATAATGCAAAATGACAGTTAACGGCAGTTCATCATTGAATTCAGTGATGTCATTATCTCAGTTCAGTTTAAATAGTATATGTGCAATCATTTGCTATCAAGTCAACAATATCACTGTAAATGAAGTGTCCCCAACTAAGCAAGCCAGAGGCGACAGCAGCAAGGAACCAAAACTCCACCGTTGACAGAATGGAGAAAAAATCATGGGAGAAACCAGGCTCAGTCGGGGGGCCAGTTCTCCTCTGACCAGACGAAACCAGCAGTTCAATTCCATGCTGCAGCAAAGTCACATTGTGCAGAAGAATCATCTTTCCTGTTTCCTGTGGTCTTGTCCCGGTGGTCGTCAGAGACAAGGTTTTTACAGGGGATCTGTATCTGGGCCTCTAGTTATCCTGGTCTCCGCTGTCATTCAGGGCTGTAGAGGCCCTTTCTAGGTGCTGATCCACCATCTGGGCTGGATACGTACTGGATCCGGGTGACTGCAGTGACCCACTGATCTGGATACAGACTGGAGCTGGTGGCTACGGTGACCTCGGAATAAGAGAGAAACAGACTAATATTAACGTAGATGCCATTCTTCTAATGATGTAGCAAGTACATCATGTGCTATAGGAAGTTTTCCCGGTTCCGGTTTACCTAATTAATGCAGCCTAAATATCATTTGACGGATTTGGATATTAGAAGTGTATTAGTGTGTTATGTGTAAGACAGGTTAAAGAGATGGGTCTTTAATCTGGATTTAAACTGCAAGAGTGTGTCTGCATCCCGAACAATGTTAGGTAGGTTATTCCAGAGTTTAGGTGCTAAATATGAAAAGGATCTGCCGCCCGCAGTTGATTTTGATATTCTAGGTATTTTTTGACATAATTTTTGTGTGAATTTGTCCATTTAAACACAATACTTCAGATTGAGCTTAATATTTGCATGCGTTCTGAGGCACGTGTTTGCTTCGGGTGAGTGCATGCCAAATTTTTGTCTCATGTCCTTTGGCTCTTAAAATGTTTAAACTGACAAAGCTTAAATGAGGTTGGTTTAAATACATATTAATGTGTGCTGTTCAGGTCTCATCTGTGTTCGCCCGCTATCACCGTTACCACCACGTTTTAGGCAGGTTTCTGACAAACAGAGCACATCTAGATTATGATCAGTGATCATATTATTTACAAAAAGTGCTTTCGTAGAAAGGGACCTGATATTCTATAAGCCAAGCTTTATCATTCATTTATCCGTATTGCATCTGTTTTTTATTTGTTGAACCTCAAATAAATTGTTACTTTTAAATTGGTTTGGATGTTTTTTTTATTTTCTAGTCCAGGGAACAGACACAGTCTCTATAGTGTGATATCTAGGTGAAAGAGTCTCCTAGAATTAACTGGCTTCTGTGATGTGAGGCGGCTAGTTGATGGTCGGTTTAGCCAGTCTGTCTGCTTCCTGACCTGGGCCCCAGTTAGTCAAGTACAAACTCTAAGACTATGTGCCATATTTCTAGAGAGAAGAGTGGCACCACCCCAGGAGAGATAAAGACCATCTCTTTCCAACAGGTCAGGTCATCCCAAAAAGCTTGTCCAATTGTTTATTAAACCTATGTGATTCTGCAGGCACCACATAGACATCCAGCCAATGAGTGATGACAATATGGTATGCATCTCATCATCATGGTAAGCAGGGAGGGGACTAGAGCATATTACAGTGTTTGACATCATGCTTGCAAGTTCACACACTTCTTTAATGTTATTTTTAGTGATCTCCGACTGGCGAAGTCTCACATCATTAGTGCCAACGTGTATAACAATCTTACTGTATTTACATTTAGCATTAGCCAGCACTTTATATTTGCAAAGATGTCAGGCACTCTGGCTTCCAGTAAACATTTGACTATGGTGGTTGGTGTCTCTATATTCACGTTCCATACTATAGATTTGCCAATAACTAGAGCACTTTTATGAGTGCATCACTGAGTGGGGAGAACCTGTTTAATGTTTTGATTGGAACAGAAGAGTGGTGTTCTGACCCACGATTCACTGTCACCCAGTTTAGAGCTGTAATCGGGCCATAAAAGTCAGGCCCGACAGGACCCGAGCACGTCAGGTTTCGGCCTGAGCCCGACAAGTACATTTTGATTGACAGATTTTTAAAAGCCCGAACCCATTTACAGCCCGACATTATTCAAATGTAAGCACACACACAGCTCTTTTGCCTTTTGTCAAGAATGAGTCATTTATACATGTTTTAACAATGTATTCGTGACTAACGTAGACTATAGGGCACTTGGAAGTTGGAATAAAGAAATAAAATAAGTCCTCTGTAACACCGTAACATCTTAGCACTCTAAACAGACATTGGATTATTAAGCCTATAAATAGACCAACGCACCAATAAAACGATTCTTTTTAATAAATTAAATTAAGTTACATTTTAAATTAAGATGGGTATGTGGCAATAACGAAATTAGATAAAAGTCTCCGCCGGATTTGCTTCACCACTAGCAGCTGACATTTAATAAAAGAATGCCAACATTATCCTATATACTCTGTCTACATTATGTATTTAAGACTCGATGAATATTTAGTTATCATTTGAAAAATCTTTACTCACAGAGATTAGGCTAAGCCTACATGTTTTTGTGGAGAAAAATTATTAAATCCACTGTAGATGGCTTCAGCGCGTTCCTGCACTCACTGATGGTGCGTCATTATTCACTCATTCTCATTATAAACATGGTCAAAACATTTCGACACCTCAGACTTTGCTTTAGTTGTTGGTGCAACCAAAACATAATCACCAGAGGCAAGCCTCCATTACACCTACTCAGCACCCATCTTTCTTGCACTAATCACAACACATTACATGACCGCTCGTTTACCTCCGGAGCGCAAGCCCGAGCCTGCCCCGAGCCCGTGTAAGATGATATAAATTAAGCCCGAACCCGTCGGGTCCCATCGGGTCCCGTCGGGTTCAGGCAAAGATCTTGAGCTCTAACCCAGTTGCCATGCTGCAATGGGTCTGTTGCCGGAACCGAACAATGTACCGGACTCCCTGAGCTAGATGCATCCAATGCCGTATCTAGAGCCCTCACATTCTTACTGTCCTCAATTAAAGTTTGGATGCGTGTCTCTAATTCTGAAATCTTTTCTGTCAGCCTATTTCCCTGCATTTATCACATGTGAATCCCTCGTCGCCAACGGAGACAGATAAACTATACATGTGGCAAGCGGTCCAAATAACAATAGCAGGAGAAGCCATTACTCACCGTGCTTGATGAAAGATTCTTACCACAGTTGTTAGATGAATTTGTGGAAAACCGGAGCGAGAGAGTAGCAAGAGAGAGGAGAGGAGAAAGGAAAGAAAACAGCAATAGGCACAAATGGAAACGCTAATGACAAGCTAACGAATGCTAATGCGATGCAGGTGCACTGTACTCTCGGATTTAGAATAAAAGCGAACAATCAAATTAATCAGTCTAGATTGATAGATAATATCAGAAATATGGTGGGAATTAAGTTATATTTTATCACTTTAAACAACAGAGAGTGATAGTAAGAAAGAGATTCTACAGAAAAACGAAGCTACACGGAGCTACGATCACAAAAGAGCAGCAAAGGAAGCAGGAATAACACTGTCCAACAGCAGGTATAGTAGTAGTAGTATGGCAGTATGGCATTTCTAACACAGCACACGTATATATATCAGGCATCATGTAAGGCGACGTACATTGAGACAACGTATATTTCAGGCCTTATGTCATAAGGTACTTGTAAGGTGACAGACCTAGTTCAGACGTACTTAGTATATATACCATTTTTGATTCATTTCTTACATACACTGCTGTCATGTCGACGCCTATGATTGGTTCCAACAGTGATGTCTCCACAGGTCTGTCGTCTGCCTACAATCCCATTCAAAAATTGACAAAAATGGGTGCAAGCTGAGTGGAGATAATAACATTGGAGATCAGTGTGTACATTGCTTTAAGTGTGTTCAGCCAGGCCATCTCTCTAAAGGCTGTAGACGACAAAGAGAGTAGACAGAATTTATGGCTCAAGTGGACATGGCCACCCAAACCATGTCACATAACTCATTAGCACTCATTAGCTTGTCATTAGCATTTCCATTCGTACCTATCGCTGTTTTCTTTTCTCCTCTCCTCTCTCTCGCTAAACATAGATTATAGACCCATCTCTTTAACCTAGCTTACACATAACATACTAATTTGCTTCTAATATCCAAACCATTAAAGGATTTTTAGGCTGCATTAATTAGGTAAACTGGAACCTGGGACACTTCTCATAACACCTGATGTACTTGCTACATCATTAGAAGAATGGCATCTACACCAATATTATTCTGTTTCTCTCTTATTCCGAGTTCACCGTAGCCACCAGATCCAGTCTGCATCAAAGTCAGAGGGTCATTGTAGTCACCCAGGTCAGATGGTGGATCAGCACCTAGAAAGGGCCTCTACAGCCCTGAATGACAGCGGAGATCAGGATAACTAGAGGCCCAGATACAGATCCCCTGTAAAGATCTTGTCTCTGACGACCACTGGGACAAGACCACAGGAAACAGATGATTCTTCTGCACAATGTGAATTTGCTGCATCCTGGAATTGAACTGTTGGTTTCGTCTGGTCAGAGGAGAACTGCCCCCCCGACTGAGCCTGGTTTCTACCAAGGTTTTTTCTCCATTCTGTCACCGTTGGAGTTTTGGTTCCTTGCTGCTGTCGCCTCTGGCTTGCTTAGTTGGGGTCACTTCATTTACAGCGATATCGTTGACTTGATTGCAAATGATTGCACAGATACTATTTAAACTGAACTGAGATGATGACATCACTGAATTCAATGATGAACAGCCGTTAACTGTCATTTTGCATTATTGACACACTGTTTTCCTAATTAATGTTGTTCAGTTGTTTTTGACGCAATTTTTTTGTTTAAAGCACTATATAAATAAAGGTGACTTGACTTGACTTGACATTAAGGTCAGGAAATAAGCAGTAAAATTGACACACATAGAAGTGTGGAGGGACACAATTTTAATTTTAATATTCGTGTTGATAATGAAAAATATGCATTGGGATCAGCATTCATAGACATTCTGAATTCTATTGGGGTTAGACAACATGTCTCAGGACGTACTCATTGACAAAATCAGATTTGATACTGTCACATGGAATTTATGTTGATGGTTTTAAAATTATGCAGCGATGATATCTCAGATCATTATTTAGTTTTGTGCAAACTTCATATAGCTAAAATTGTAAATTCTACTTCTTGTTACAAGTATGGTAGAACTTCTAAGGTTACGTATGTATCCATAGTTCCTCGAGGGAATGAGACGCTGTGTAGGAGATTGATTTAAGGGACCGCTTCCAGCGTGACATCTCTGAATCACGTGTGTAATCAGTCCAATTGATGGGTGAGACATCATAGGCGGGTGACGTTAGAGACCAGGAAGCTTAAAAGCATGAGCGGTGAAGCCGGCATTTAGCCTCAAATAATGAAGCAAGCGCTGGCCAGAGATGCCAGAAGTGTGGCACTGTGACGCAGCGTCTCATTCCCTCAAGGAACCATGGTTACATACGTAACCTTAGACGCTCCTCTTCTGGTACTCCAGCTGCTTCGGAGAACGCTTTTTGGAACGAGAATGCCCATTCCGTCAGACTTTCAAATCTCTGCTTAGTGTGGAAGAGCACAGCTAAAGCAAGAGAAGGAGACAGTAGCCTGACAGTAATCGGGGACAACCCATCCAATGGCCAAGCTTCAGAAGGAGTGAGTCTTGACCCCCAAGGGAGGGGAGATCAGAGAACTCGAGGCTTAGAGCAAGCAGCCTCCAAGCTCCATGCGGGGGCGCAGCCTCTGCCTGAGAGTGGAGATCTCTCCTGACGGAACCTCCCTTGAAGTGCCATCAAAAAGATTAAAAATTAGGCCCAAGAACCATACCCGGCCCGGCCAGAACGGGGCTGCTAACAGCAGCCAGACTCCGTCCCAGTGCACTCTCTCCAGAACTCCCAGGAGCAGAGCAATCAGGGAATTATTTTACAGATGAAGCCTCGACTACGTCTGTACCATGGCGTCCAGCCCCAGTGGAGCGGGATGAGTCAGAGGGAGCCAGAGGGGACAGTACAATATCTCTTGATTCGCAAACAGATCCACCCGAGTCTGGGCAACCTCTCCAACTCTGCTTCATCACCTCAATGTGAAGCTGCCATTCCCCGGGCCTCGACCACTGCCTCGACAGGATGTCTGCTTCAATGTTAAGAATCCCAGGAATGTGGAATGCTCTCAGCGAGAGGAGTTCACCCTGGGATCACACAAGGATCTGGTACACTAGTTTGTATAAACGGCGTGAGCGCAGAGCTCCTTTGTGCTTGATGTAAGATACCACTGCTGTGTTGTCGGTGCGCAGCAATACATAGTGACCTCTTAGGTTTGGGAGAAAGTAATGTAGTGCTCAAAGCATGGCCAGCATCCTCAGGCAGATGATATGCCATGTCAGAGGGTGGCCACTCCACAGATCGCAGATAGGGTGGCCACTCATGACCGCACCCCAGCCGGTGAGGGATGCATCCGTCGCTAGCATTATGCGGCAACAAGGAGCTCCCAGCCCTGGGCCCCCTGACATACATGCCTGCATCGTGGTCGAATCCCACACCATGCCCAGATAAGTGGTTCTCTGTATTGGCAGGGAAAACACACAGCCTGAATGCTGCCTGCTCTCACCCAAGACCTCTCTTGATTGAAGCTTTGACAAATGGAGCTTATCAGTTAAAAAACGACACCAAATAAGACTCACAAACAGATAGCAACTGACACACACACACACACACAGAGTGCTTGCTGAGGACAGAAGGCTTAATGCCTGCCGGCTTCGCCGCTCATGCTTTTAAGCTTCCTGGTCTTTAATCTCAACCACCTATGATGCCTATCGCTCATCTGATTACACACATGATTCAGAGACGTCACACTGGAGGCGTTCCCCAAAACGTTCTGCGACGCAGCTTGAGTTCCTGAAGAGGAACCACCAATTCTTCCACAAAAGACTGCTTTGTAAGTAATCTTCCTGATGTATCCCAATTCCTTATCCAAAACCTCAAAACAACTTGATGATGTATCAAACTATGGACTCTCTCTTTTCCAGCATTTTAAATAAAGTGTATTCTTTACGCTTAAGTAAGGTTAAGGAAAACAGTCTGACACCATGGTATAATGAGCATACTCACACCCTAAAGAGAGCAACCCGAAAAATGGAGCTCAGCTGGAGGAAAACAAAACTAGAGGTATTTCGTATTGTTTCGTGGGAAACTAACCTATCCTACAGAAAAGCATTAAAAAGTGTTAGATCCGATTACTTTTCTTCTCTTTTAGAAGAAAACAAACATAACCCCAGGTATTTATTCAAAACAGTGGCTAAATAAAACTAAAAACTTCGGACTCCGTAACACAGACTCAGACAGACCGGGTATAAATACACAGAAGGATAATGAGGGAACCGGAGACAGGTGGGGAACAATCAATTACTCAACAGGAGGAAGGTGACCAAATAAGGGAACAGGAAGTGATAAGAAGACAGACACCGTGAGAAAGGAGGACACCTAGTGGAAACCCAGGGAACACAACCCAGACACTGTGACAGGACCCCCCCCCCCTCTACGGAGCGGCTCCCAGACGCTCCACGACAAGACATGACACAGACCAGGAGGGAGGCGGACAGGTGGAGGCTCAGGGGGAGGGACGGAGGGCCAGACTCACTGAGGGGAACAGACAGAAACATAACAGAAAACCAAGAAACACAAAACAGAAATCCATGAAGGACATCATGTGGCACCCCCCAGGGCGGAGCAGAAGACCACCACAGCCGTGTGGTCAAGGCGGAGGCCCCCAGGGCGGAGCAGAAGACCACCACAACCGTGTGGTCAGGACGGAAGCCCCCCAGGGCGGAGCAGAACATACACGGAGCTACGATCACAAAAGAGCAGCAAAGGAAGCAGGAATAACACTGTCCAACAGCAGGTATAGTAGTAGTAGTATGGCAGTATGGCATTTCTAACACAGCACACGTATATATATCAGGCATCATGTAAGGCGACGTACATTGAGACAACGTATATTTCAGGCCTTATGTCATAAGGTACTTGTAAGGTGACAGACCTAGTTCAGACGTACTTAGTATATATACCATTTTTGATTCATTTCTTACATACACTGCTGTCATGTCGACGCCTATGATTGGTTCCAACAGTGATGTCTCCACAGGTCTGTCGTCTGCCTACAATCCCATTCAAACATTGACATGGACAGACAGCGACGGAAGGGAAGACTCCTCCTTCTCCTTCTGCTAAATATTTGATGTGTCAGATTGCTCGCCATATGTGTATGAGTGAAGACAGCATCTTTGATAAGCTGTTCATGTTTGTACATTCAGTTTTGGGATCTCTCACTAAAGAACTTAAATTTAATCATGTTCATGGGGCGGTGTGATTACTCGAATTGTGCTACAAAATTTGTGAGCCAGCTCAAGAGAATTAACTGTGCACACAAGGGAGATGAAGACACGCATGAGAGACGTAGATGTGCATGCAGAGCACGTGAGAAGAGATAGCACGGAAATCACACACACACACAAAAATGGAGCTGGAAAGACTGCAAGACCGGCTGAGTGAGGCTCTGCTAAGCCTGCATAACGAACAGCTGAGGGAGGTGTGCAGTTTCTTGAAAATCCTTGTGTCTCCAGATAAGAAAAAGCACACGTTAATTTCCTTTATCAGAAACATCTGACAATGTAATTGAGTCAGAGGAAAAAGAGGTGGCAGAGCAGCACCTAAATAATCTACTGGAGACATGTGAACTCAAAAAATTGCAAAAACAATATTTAGAGCTTCAGCTGAGTTTTTTTTAGATATTCACTCAAGCTTTAGTTGACCAAATTAACAGACGGAGTGATTTAAAAAAAAAATTGTAAATAAACTGCCTAAGGTTAAAATAAGGAGGGAATTTAAAACATGTGGTCAGTGAAAGAGGCCAAAAGCAGAAACTTTCATATACCAATTTAATGCACCAAATTGATATGGGGCTCAGCAAGAGATATAATGAGTCTGAAGTGATTGGTACTGTGGTAAAAGCTATTAGCCTTGGCCTCAGGTTACGCCACATGCTGGAGATAAAAAAGTAACCTCCCCTTTCCCCAGCAGAAAACAATCTTTAAATTTCAACTTAAACCCTACCTGGATGTCCTGCAGATAACTGATGATGTGCTCATAGAAAGGATGAACAAAGCAGCTAGTGCTGAGTATGAAAGACAAGTAAAGTTAAAGAAAAACAGCACTAAAGTCAACAAAGTCAATGAAATAGAAACTGAAGTAGCCGTCCCTCAGAAAAACAGTGGAATAGGAGGGATGCACAGTGAGGTCCCAGAGGCCCAAAGCCAAGTTGTTAAGAGTAGAGTTTGCAAACTAACAGCTAATAACCAGAAAGAAACTGAACTATTTGAAGTAGTGAAACTAAAGAAGGAAATGAGGAAAGCCTTGTACAGTCAGAAAGAGCCATCAACTTATTCAAAATGGAAGATAAAAAATGGGTGCAAGCTGAGTGGAGATAATAACATTGGAGATCAGTGTGTACATTGCTTTAAGTGTGTTCAGCCAGGCCATCTCTCTAAAGGCTGTAGACGACAAAGAGAGTAGACAGAATTAATGGCTCAAGTGGACATGGCCACCCAAACCATGTCACATAACTCATTAGCACTCATTAGCTTGTCATTAGCATTTCCATTCGTACCTATCGCTGTTTTCTTTTCTCCTCTCCTCTCTCTCGCTAAACATAGATTATAGACCCATCTCTTTAACCTAGCTTACACATAACATACTAATTTGCTTCTAATATCCAAACCATTAAAGGATTTTTAGGCTGCATTAATTAGGTAAACTGGAACCTGGGACACTTCTCATAACACCTGATGTACTTGCTACATCATTAGAAGAATGGCATCTACACCAATATTATTCTGTTTCTCTCTTATTCCGAGTTCACCGTAGCCACCAGATCCAGTCTGCATCAAAGTCAGAGGGTCATTGTAGTCACCCAGGTCAGATGGTGGATCAGCACCTAGAAAGGGCCTCTACAGCCCTGAATGACAGCGGAGATCAGGATAACTAGAGGCCCAGATACAGATCCCCTGTAAAGATCTTGTCTCTGACGACCACTGGGACAAGACCACAGGAAACAGATGATTCTTCTGCACAATGTGAATTTGCTGCATCCTGGAATTGAACTGTTGGTTTCGTCTGGTCAGAGGAGAACTGGCCCCCCGACTGAGCCTGGTTTCTCCCAAGGTTTTTTCTCCATTCTGTCACCGTTGGAGTTTTGGTTCCTTGCCGCTGTCGCCTCTGGCTTGCTTAGTTGGGGTCACTTCATTTACAGCGATATCGTTGACTTGATTGCAAATGATTGCACAGATACTATTTAAACTGAACTGAGATGATGACATCACTGAATTCAATGATGAACAGCCGTTAACTGTCATTTTGCATTATTGACACACTGTTTTCCTAATTAATGTTGTTCAGTTGTTTTTGACGCAATTTTTTTGTTTAAAGCACTATATAAATAAAGGTGACTTGACTTGACTTGACATTAAGGTCAGGAAATAAGCAGTAAAATTGACACACATAGAAGTGTGGAGGGACACAATTTTAATTTTAATATTCGTGTTGATAATGAAAAATATGCATTGGGATCAGCATTCATAGACATTCTGAATTCTATTGGGGTTAGACAACATGTCTCAGGACGTACTCATTGACAAAATCAGATTTGATACTGTCACATGGAATTTATGTTGATGGTTTTAAAATTATGCAGCGATGATATCTCAGATCATTATTTAGTTTTGTGCAAACTTCATATAGCTAAAATTGTAAATTCTACTTCTTGTTACAAGTATGGTAGAACTTCTAAGGTTACGTATGTATCCATAGTTCCTCGAGGGAATGAGACGCTGTGTAGGAGATTGATTTAAGGGACCGCTTCCAGCGTGACATCTCTTAATCACGTGTGTAATCAGTCCAATTGATGGGTGAGACATCATAGGCGGGTGACGTTAGAGACCAGGAAGCTTAAAAGCATGAGCGGTGAAGCCGGCATTTAGCCTCAAATAATGAAGCAAGCGCTGGCCAGAGATGCCAGAAGTGTGGCACTGTGACGCAGCGTCTCATTCCCTCAAGGAACCATGGTTACATACGTAACCTTAGACGCTCCTCTTCTGGTACTCCAGCTGCTTCGGAGAACGCTTTTTGGAACGAGAATGCCCATTCCGTCAGACTTTCAAATCTCTGCTTAGTGTGGAAGAGCACAGCTAAAGCAAGAGAAGGAGACAGTAGCCTGACAGTAATCGGGGACAACCCATCCAATGGCCAAGCTTCAGAAGGAGTGAGTCTTGACCCCCAAGGGAGGGGAGATCAGAGAACTCGAGGCTTAGAGCAAGCAGCCTCCAAGCTCCATGCGGGGGCGCAGCCTCTGCCTGAGAGTGGAGATCTCTCCTGACGGAACCTCCCTTGAAGTGCCATCAAAAAGATTAAAAATTAGGCCCAAGAACCATACCCGGCCCGGCCAGAACGGGGCTGCTAACAGCAGCCAGACTCCGTCCCAGTGCACTCTCTCCAGAACTCCCAGGAGCAGAGCAATCAGGGAATTATTTTACAGATGAAGCCTCGACTACGTCTGTACCATGGCGTCCAGCCCCAGTGGAGCGGGATGAGTCAGAGGGAGCCAGAGGGGACAGTACAATATCTCTTGATTCGCAAACAGATCCACCCGAGTCTGGGCAACCTCTCCAACTCTGCTTCATCACCTCAATGTGAAGCTGCCATTCCCCGGGCCTCGACCACTGCCTCGACAGGATGTCTGCTTCAATGTTAAGAATCCCAGGAATGTGGAATGCTCTCAGCGAGAGGAGTTCACCCTGGGATCACACAAGGATCTGGTACACTAGTTTGTATAAACAGCGTGAGCGCAGAGCTCCTTTGTGCTTGATGTAAGATACCACTGCTGTGTTGTCGGTGCGCAGCAATACATAGTGACCTCTTAGGTCTGGGAGAAAGTAATGTAGTGCTCAAAGCATGGCCAGCATCCTCAGGCAGATGATATGCCATGTCAGAGGGTGGCCACTCCACAGATCGCAGATAGGGTGGCCACTCATGACCGCACCCCAGCCGGTGAGGGATGCATCCGTCGCTAGCATTATGCGGCAACAAGGAGCTCCCAGCCCTGGGCCCCCTGACATACATGCCTGCATCGTGGTCGAATCCCACACCATGCCCAGATAAGTGGTTCTCTGTATTGGCAGGGAAAACACACAGCCTGAATGCTGCCTGCTCTCACCCAAGACCTCTCTTGATTGAAGCTTTGACAAATGGAGCTTATCAGTTAAAAAACGACACCAAATAAGACTCACAAACAGATAGCAACTGACACACACACACACACACAGAGTGCTTGCTGAGGACAGAAGGCTTAATGCCTGCCGGCTTCGCCGCTCATGCTTTTAAGCTTCCTGGTCTTTAATCTCAACCACCTATGATGCCTATCGCTCATCTGATTACACACATGATTCAGAGACGTCACACTGGAGGCGTTCCCCAAAACGTTCTGCGACGCAGCTTGAGTTCCTGAAGAGGAACCACCAATTCTTCCACAAAAGACTGCTTTGTAAGTAATCTTCCTGATGTATCCCAATTCCTTATCCAAAACCTCAAAACAACTTGATGATGTATCAAACTATGGACTCTCTCTTTTCCAGCATTTTAAATAAAGTGTATTCTTTACGCTTAAGTAAGGTTAAGGAAAACAGTCTGACACCATGGTATAATGAGCATACTCACACCCTAAAGAGAGCAACCCGAAAAATGGAGCTCAGCTGGAGGAAAACAAAACTAGAGGTATTTCGTATTGTTTCGTGGGAAACTAACCTATCCTACAGAAAAGCATTAAAAAGTGTTAGATCCGATTACTTTTCTTCTCTTTTAGAAGAAAACAAACATAAGCCCAGGTATTTATTCAAAACAGTGGCTAAATAAAACTAAAAACTTCGGACTCCGTAACACAGACTCAGACAGACCGGGTATAAATACACAGAAGGATAATGAGGGAACCGGAGACAGGTGGGGAACAATCAATTACTCAACAGGAGGAAGGTGACCAAATAAGGGAACAGGAAGTGATAAGGAGACAGACACCGTGAGAAAGGAGGACACCTAGTGGAAACCCAGGGAACACAACCCAGACACTGTGACAGGACCCCCCCCCCCTCTACGGAGCGGCTCCCAGACGCTCCACGACAAGACATGACACAGACCAGGAGGGAGGCGGACAGGTGGAGGCTCAGGGGGAGGGACGGAGGGCCAGACTCACTGAGGGGAACAGACAGAAACATAACAGAAAACCAAGAAACACAAAACAGAAATCCATGAAGGACATCATGTGGCACCCCCCAGGGCGGAGCAGAAGACCACCACAGCCGTGTGGTCAAGGCGGAAGCCCCCCAGGGCGGAGCAGAAGACCACCACAACCGTGTGGTCAGGACGGAAGCCCCCCAGGGCGGAGCAGAACATACACGGAGCTACGATCACAAAAGAGCAGCAAAGGAAGCAGGAATAACACTGTCCAACAGCAGGTATAGTAGTAGTAGTATGGCAGTATGGCATTTCTAACACAGCACACGTATATATATCAGGCATCATGTAAGGCGACGTACATTGAGACAACGTATATTTCAGGCCTTATGTCATAAGGTACTTGTAAGGTGACAGACCTAGTTCAGACGTACTTAGTATATATACCATTTTTGATTCATTTCTTACATACACTGCTGTCATGTCGACGCCTATGATTGGTTCCAACAGTGATGTCTCCACAGGTCTGTCGTCTGCCTACAATCCCATTCAAACATTGACATGGACAGACAGCGACGGAAGGGAAGACTCCTCCTTCTCCTTCTGCTAAATATTTGATGTGTCAGATTGCTCGCCATATGTGTATGAGTGAAGACAGCATCTTTGATAAGCTGTTCATGTTTGTACATTCAGTTTTGGGATCTCTCACTAAAGAACTTAAATTTAATCATGTTCATGGGGCGGTGTGATTACTCGAATTGTGCTACAAAATTTGTGAGCCAGCTCAAGAGAATTAACTGTGCACACAAGGGAGATGAAGACACGCATGAGAGACGTAGATGTGCATGCAGAGCACGTGAGAAGAGATAGCACGGAAATCACACACACACACAAAAATGGAGCTGGAAAGACTGCAAGACCGGCTGAGTGAGGCTCTGCTAAGCCTGCATAACGAACAGCTGAGGGAGGTGTGCAGTTTCTTGAAAATCCTTGTGTCTCCAGATAAGAAAAAGCACACGTTAATTTCCTTTATCAGAAACATCTGACAATGTAATTGAGTCAGAGGAAAAAGAGGTGGCAGAGCAGCACCTAAATAATCTACTGGAGACATGTGAACTCAAAAAATTGCAAAAACAATATTTAGAGCTTCAGCTGAGTTTTTTTAGATATTCACTCAAGCTTTAGTTGACCAAATTAACAGACGGAGTGATTTAAAAAAAAAATTGTAAATAAACTGCCTAAGGTTAAAATAAGGAGGGAATTTAAAACATGTGGTCAGTGAAAGAGGCCAAAAGCAGAAACTTTCATATACCAATTTAATGCACCAAATTGATATGGGGCTCAGCAAGAGATATAATGAGTCTGAAGTGATTGGTACTGTGGTAAAAGCTATTAGCCTTGGCCTCAGGTTACGCCACATGCTGGAGATAAAAAAGTAACCTCCCCTTTCTCCAGCAGAAAACAATCTTTAAATTTCAACTTAAACCCTACCTGGATGTCCTGCAGATAACTGATGATGTGCTCATAGAAAGGATGAACAAAGCAGCTAGTGCTGAGTATGAAAGACAAGTAAAGTTAAAGAAAAACAGCACTAAAGTCAACAAAGTCAATGAAATAGAAACTGAAGTAGCCGTCCCTCAGAAAAACAGTGGAATAGGAGGGATGCACAGTGAGGTCCCAGAGGCTAATAACCAGAAAGAAACTGAACTATTTGAAGTAGTGAAACTAAAGAAGGAAATGAGGAAAGCCTTGTACAGTCAGAAAGAGCCATCAACTTATTCAAAATGGAAGATAAAAAATGGGTGCAAGCTGAGTGGAGATAATAACATTGGAGATCAGTGTGTACATTGCTTTAAGTGTGTTCAGCCAGGCCATCTCTCTAAAGGCTGTAGACGACAAAGAGAGTAGACAGAATTAATGGCTCAAGTGGACATGGCCACCCAAACCATGTCACATAACTCATTAGCACTCATTAGCTTGTCATTAGCATTTCCATTCGTACCTATCGCTGTTTTCTTTTCTCCTCTCCTCTCTCTCGCTAAACATAGATTATAGACCCATCTCTTTAACCTAGCTTACACATAACATACTAATTTGCTTCTAATATCCAAACCATTAAAGGATTTTTAGGCTGCATTAATTAGGTAAACTGGAACCTGGGACACTTCTCATAACACCTGATGTACTTGCTACATCATTAGAAGAATGGCATCTACACCAATATTATTCTGTTTCTCTCTTATTCCGAGTTCACCGTAGCCACCAGATCCAGTCTGCATCAAAGTCAGAGGGTCATTGTAGTCACCCAGGTCAGATGGTGGATCAGCACCTAGAAAGGGCCTCTACAGCCCTGAATGACAGCGGAGATCAGGATAACTAGAGGCCCAGATACAGATCCCCTGTAAAGATCTTGTCTCTGACGACCACTGGGACAAGACCACAGGAAACAGATGATTCTTCTGCACAATGTGAATTTGCTGCATCCTGGAATTGAACTGTTGGTTTCGTCTGGTCAGAGGAGAATTGGCCCCCCGACTGAGCCTGGTTTCTCCCAAGGTTTTTTCTCCATTCTGTCACCGTTGGAGTTTTGGTTCCTTGCCGCTGTCGCCTCTGGCTTGCTTAGTTGGGGTCACTTCATTTACAGCGATATCGTTGACTTGATTGCAAATGATTGCACAGATACTATTTAAACTGAACTGAGATGATGACATCACTGAATTCAATGATGAACAGCCGTTAACTGTCATTTTGCATTATTGACACACTGTTTTCCTAATTAATGTTGTTCAGTTGTTTT
The DNA here is from genome assembly GCF_963082965.1 of Carassius carassius. Classification (NCBI taxonomy): domain Eukaryota; kingdom Metazoa; phylum Chordata; class Actinopteri; order Cypriniformes; family Cyprinidae; genus Carassius; species Carassius carassius. The sequence goes on from NC_081786.1 coordinate 24,741,754, forward strand.
TGACGCAATTTTTTTGTTTAAAGCACTATATAAATAAAGGTGACTTGACTTGACTTGACATTAAGGTCAGGAAATAAGCAGTAAAATTGACACACATAGAAGTGTGGAGGGACACAATTTTAATTTTAATATTCGTGTTGATAATGAAAAATATGCATTGGGATCAGCATTCATAGACATTCTGAATTCTATTGGGGTTAGACAACATGTCTCAGGACGTACTCATTGACAAAATCAGATTTGATACTGTCACATGGAATTTATGTTGATGGTTTTAAAATTATGCAGCGATGATATCTCAGATCATTATTTAGTTTTGTGCAAACTTCATATAGCTAAAATTGTAAATTCTACTTCTTGTTACAAGTATGGTAGAACTTCTAAGGTTACGTATGTATCCATAGTTCCTCGAGGGAATGAGACGCTGTGTAGGAGATTGATTTAAGGGACCGCTTCCAGCGTGACATCTCTGAATCACGTGTGTAATCAGTCCAATTGATGGGTGAGACATCATAGGCGGGTGACGTTAGAGACCAGGAAGCTTAAAAGCATGAGCGGTGAAGCCGGCATTTAGCCTCAAATAATGAAGCAAGCGCTGGCCAGAGATGCCAGAAGCGTGGCACTGTGACGCAGCGTCTCATTCCCTCAAGGAACCATGGTTACATACGTAACCTTAGACGCTCCTCTTCTGGTACTCCAGCTGCTTCGGAGAACGCTTTTTGGAACGAGAATGCCCATTCCGTCAGACTTTCAAATCTCTGCTTAGTGTGGAAGAGCACAGCTAAAGCAAGAGAAGGAGACAGTAGCCTGACAGTAATCGGGGACAACCCATCCAATGGCCAAGCTTCAGAAGGAGTGAGTCTTGACCCCCAAGGGAGGGGAGATCAGAGAACTCGAGGCTTAGAGCAAGCAGCCTCCAAGCTCCATGCGGGGGCGCAGCCTCTGCCTGAGAGTGGAGATCTCTCCTGACGGAACCTCCCTTGAAGTGCCATCAAAAAGATTAAAAATTAGGCCCAAGAACCATACCCGGCCCGGCCAGAACGGGGCTGCTAACAGCAGCCAGACTCCGTCCCAGTGCACTCTCTCCAGAACTCCCAGGAGCAGAGCAATCAGGGAATTATTTTACAGATGAAGCCTCGACTACGTCTGTACCATGGCGTCCAGCCCCAGTGGAGCGGGATGAGTCAGAGGGAGCCAGAGGGGACAGTACAATATCTCTTGATTCGCAAACAGATCCACCCGAGTCTGGGCAACCTCTCCAACTCTGCTTCATCACCTCAATGTGAAGCTGCCATTCCCCGGGCCTCGACCACTGCCTCGACAGGATGTCTGCTTCAATGTTAAGAATCCCAGGAATGTGGAATGCTCTCAGCGAGAGGAGTTCACCCTGGGATCACACAAGGATCTGGTACACTAGTTTGTATAAACGGCGTGAGCGCAGAGCTCCTTTGTGCTTGATGTAAGATACCACTGCTGTGTTGTCGGTGCGCAGCAATACATAGTGACCTCTTAGGTCTGGGAGAAAGTAATGTAGCGCTCAAAGCATGGCCAGCATCCTCAGGCAGATGATATGCCATGTCAGAGGGTGGCCACTCCACAGATCGCAGATAGGGTGGCCACTCATGACCGCACCCCAGCCGGTGAGGGATGCATCCGTCGCTAGCATTATGCGGCAACAAGGAGCTCCCAGCCCTGGGCCCCCTGACATACATGCCTGCATCGTGGTCGAATCCCACACCATGCCCAGATAAGTGGTTCTCTGTATTGGCAGGGAAAACACACAGCCTGAATGCTGCCTGCTCTCACCCAAGACCTCTCTTGATTGAAGCTTTGACAAATGGAGCTTATCAGTTAAAAAACGACACCAAATAAGACTCACAAACAGATAGCAACTGACACACACACACACACACACACACACACACACAGAGTGCTTGCTGAGGACAGAAGGCTTAATGCCTGCCGGCTTCGCCGCTCATGCTTTTAAGCTTCCTGGTCTTTAATCTCAACCACCTATGATGCCTATCGCTCATCTGATTACACACATGATTCAGAGACGTCACACTGGAGGCGTTCCCCAAAACGTTCTGCGACGCAGCTTGAGTTCCTGAAGAGGAACCACCAATTCTTCCACAAAAGACTGCTTTGTAAGTAATCTTCCTGATGTATCCCAATTCCTTATCCAAAACCTCAAAACAACTTGATGATGTATCAAACTATGGACTCTCTCTTTTCCAGCATTTTAAATAAAGTGTATTCTTTACGCTTAAGTAAGGTTAAGGAAAACAGTCTGACACCATGGTATAATGAGCATACTCACACCCTAAAGAGAGCAACCCGAAAAATGGAGCTCAGCTGGAGGAAAACAAAACTAGAGGTATTTCGTATTGTTTCGTGGGAAACTAACCTATCCTACAGAAAAGCATTAAAAAGTGTTAGATCCGATTACTTTTCTTCTCTTTTAGAAGAAAACAAACATAACCCCAGGTATTTATTCAAAACAGTGGCTAAATAAAACTAAAAACTTCGGACTCCGTAACACAGACTCAGACAGACCGGGTATAAATACACAGAAGGATAATGAGGGAACCGGAGACAGGTGGGGAACAATCAATTACTCAACAGGAGGAAGGTGACCAAATAAGGGAACAGGAAGTGATAAGGAGACAGACACCGTGAGAAAGGAGGACACCTAGTGGAAACCCAGGGAACACAACCCAGACACTGTGACAGGACCCCCCCCCTCTACGGAGCGGCTCCCAGACGCTCCACGACAAGACATGACACAGACCAGGAGGGAGGCGGACAGGTGGAGGCTCAGGGGGAGGGACGGAGGGCCAGACTCACTGAGGGGAACAGACAGAAACATAACAGAAAACCAAGAAACACAAAACAGAAATCCATGAAGGACATCATGTGGCACCCCCCAGGGCGGAGCAGAAGACCACCACAGCCGTGTGGTCAAGGCGGAAGCCCCCCAGGGCGGAGCAGAAGACCACCACAACCGTGTGGTCAGGACGGAAGCCCCCCAGGGCGGAGCAGAAGACCTTCACAACCGTGTGGTCAGGATGGAAGCCTGCCAGGGCAGAGCAGAAGACCACCACGTCCTTGTGGGCGAAGCCAGAGTCCTCCAGGGTGGAGCGGAAGACCCCCACAACCGTGTGGTCAGGGCGGAAGGCCCCCAGGGCAGAGCAGAAGACCACCACAACCGTGTGGTCAGGACGGAAGCCCCCCAGGGCGGAGCAGAAGACCACCACGTCCTTGTGGACAAAGCCAGAGTCCTCCAGGGCGGAGCGGAAGACCCCCACAACCGTGTGGTCAGGGCGGAAGGCCACCAGGGCAGAGCAGAAGACCACCACAGCCATGTGGTCAGGACCAGAGCCCCTCAAGACGGAGCAGACCTCCGTGCGGCTGGACCAACGGGACTACGAAGCTCTGGTAATCCCCTGGTGTCCTTACTGGACTCCAGAAGATTGGTGCTGGCCTGACACTGCTCATGAAGATCATTGGTGACTTGTATTTGCTCATGAAGATCAATGGTGACTTGCCTTTGTTCATGAAGATCAGAGGTGACTTGCCTTTGTTCATGAAGATCACCGGTGACTTGACTCGGTCCTTGAAGATCACCGGTGACTTGACTCAGTCCTTGAAGATCACCGGTGACTTGACTTGACTCTGAAAGGTCAATGGTGACCAGCCTAGTCTCTGGAGGATCAGCGGTGATTAGCCCTGACTCTGGAGGATCAGCGGTGACTAGCCCTGACTCTGAAGGATCAGCGGTGACTAGCCCTGACTCTGGAGAGTTCACTGGCACCTGACTCGACTCTGGAGAGTTCACTGGCACCTGACTCGACTCTGGAGAGTTCACTGGCACCTGACTCGACTCTGGAGGGTCAACTGGCACCTGACTCGACTCTGGAGGGTCAACTGGAACCTGACTCGACTCCGGAGGGTCAGCTGAGACTCTCATCCTGTGCAGCGGCACTGGGCAAGCAGCCATCTTGGGCCATGACTCTGGCGCTGGACCGGTGGCCAATTTGGGCATTGGCGCTGGGTTAGCGGCCATCTTGTGCTGTGGCGCTGGACTGACGGCCATCTTGTGCTGTGGCGCTGGACTGACGGCCATCTTGTGCTGTGGCGCTAGGCTGACGGCCATCTTGGGCTGTGGCGTTGAACCGGTGGCCAATTTGGGCATTGGCGCTGGGCTGGCAGCCATCTTGGGCTGTGGCGCTGGAACGGTGGCCAATTTGGGCATTGGTGCTGGGTTAGCGGCCATCTTGTGCTGTGGCGCTTGGCTGGTAGCCATCCTGGGCAGTGGTGCTGGACTGGCGGCCATCTTGGGTTGTGGCGCTTGGCTGGTAGCCATCCTGGGCAGTGGTGCTGGACTGGCGGCCATCTTGGGTTGTGGCGCATGGCTGGTTGCCATCCTGGGCAGTGGTGCTGGGCTGACGACCACCCCGCCGGAAGAGACAGAAGTGGCTGGGGCATCCCACCGAAGCCGATGCTGCAGGTAGCGCACGAATTCCCAGAATTCCAGTGTCTCTAACTGCGCCATCTCCTCCTGAGACACTGGATTATCCAGCCCGCCATTGAAATAGTCCTTGAGGGCCGCATCGTTGTAGCCCATGCCCTCGGCCAGGGACCAGAACACCTGAGCCAGGGCACCCACTTCATTGCCCTCTTGGCGGAGGGCGGTCAACCGAAGGTACTTGGTTCGCCGCTCCGCCATCTTGGCTGGGGAACGGAAAAACGACATACCGCTGGTTCCTACTGTGACGGAGTCCTTCTGTCACGATCGGTGTTACAGAAAACACAGGAGAGGGAACCAATTGCAGGTAAGTCATTTATTTAAAGGGTAATCCAAAGGGGTAAACAGTCCAGGCAGGGTCAAAACCAGAATATCCAAACATAACATAAACAAGACACGAAGACAGGGTAAGGCAAGGCAAGAAGCGACGGACATGAATAACTATCAACATTAAACAAGGACTCCGTAACACAGACTCAGACAGACCGGGTATAAATACACAGAAGGATAATGAGGGAACAGGAGACAGGTGGGGAACAATCAATTACTCAACAGGAGGAAGGTGACCAAATAAGGGAACAGGAAGTGATAAGGAGACAGACACCATGAGAAAGAAGGACACCTAGTGGAAACCCAGGGAACACAACCCAGACACTGTGACGGTCTGCCTCCCGAACAATATTAGGTTGGTTATTTCAGAGTTTAGGCGCCAAATAGGAAAAGGATCTGCCGCCCGCAGTTGATTTTGATATTCTAGGTATTATCAAATTGCCTGAGTTTTGAGAACGCAACAGGATTCAAATACTGAGCTGCTAAACCATTCAGGGCTTTATAAGCAATATTTTAAAATCTATATGATGTTTGATAGGGAGCCAGTAGCAGTGTTGACAGGACCGGGCTAATATGGCCATACTTCCTGGTTCTATTAAGAACTCTTGCTGCTGCATTTTGGACTAGCTGTAGTTTGTTTATTAAGCGTGCAGAACAACCACCCAATAAAGCAAGGATAAGGAAAGGAAATAAGGAAAGATTGCTATCAAATACCACACCTATGTTCCTAACTGATGATGAAGAATTGACAGAGCAGCCATCAAGTCTTAGACAGTGTTCTATGTTAATACATTTAGTGTTTTTAGGTCCTATATTTCACACCTCAGTTTTTTCAGAATTTAGCAGGAAGAAATTGCTCGTCATCCAGTTTTTAAAAAAAAAAACGAAATTGATGGCGGTCATATAAGTACGATTTAAAGCATGCTAAAGCACTTCCATTAATGTCAACAAAGTGTTCAAGTCTATGGAAAATAATGTTGTGGTCAATAGTGTCAAATACAGCACTAAGATCCAATAGAAGAGAGAGATACAACCACGATCAGATGATAAGAGCAGGTCATTTGTAACTCTAAGAAGAACAGTCTCAGTACTATGATACGGTCTAAATCCTGACTGGAAATCCTCACAGGTATAATTTTTCTCTAACAAGGAATATAATTGTGAGGATACTACCTTTTCTAGGATCTTGGACAGAAAAGGGAGATTCGAGATAGGTCTATAATTAACTAGTTCTTTGGGGTCAAATTGTGTTTTTTTGATGATAGGCTTAATAACAGCCAGTTTGAAGGTTTTGGGTCATATCCTAATGACAATGAGGAATTAATAATAGTCAGAAGAGGATCTATGACTTCTGGAAGCACCTCTTTTAGGAGCTTAGATGGTACATGGTCTAACATACATGTTGTTGGTTTAGATGATTTAACAAGTTTATACAAATCTTCCTCTCCTATAGTAGAGAATGAGTGGAACTGTTCCTCAGGGGGTCTATAGTGCACTGTCTGATGTGATACTGTAGCTGACGGCTGAATGGTTACAATTGTATATCTAATAGTATCGATTTTAGAAGTAAAGTAGTTCATAAAGTCATTACTGCTGTGGGAAATGTCAACACTTGTTGAGGCTTTATTTTTCCTTAATTTAGCCAATGTATTGAATAAATACCTGGGGTTATGTTTGTTTTCTTCTAAAATCTAGCAGTTTTTAATGCTTTTCTGTAGGATTGGTTACTTTCCCTCCAAGCAATACGAAATACCTCTAGTTTTGTTTTCCTCCAGCTGCACTCCATTTTTCGGGCTGCTCTCTTTAGGTAGATAATGCTCATTTATACCATGGTGTCAGACTGGTTTCCTTAACCTTCCTTAAGCGTAAAGGAGCAACTGTATTTAAAATGCTAGAAAAGAGAGAGTCCGTAGTTTTTGTTAAATCATCAAGTTGTTCTGAGGTTTTGGATATGCTAAGGAATTCGGATACATCAGGAAGATAACTTACAAAGTATTTTGTGGTAGAAGTGATGGTTCTACCATACTTGTAACAAGAAGTAGAATTTTGGCTATATGACGTTTGCACAAAACTAAATAATAATCTGAAATATCATCACTTGGCTGCATAATTTCAACACCATCAACATCAATTCCATGTGACAGTATTAAATCTAGAGTATTATTTCGACAATGAGTAGGTCCTGAAAAGTGTTGTCTAACCCCAATAGAGTCCAGAAAGTCTATAAATGCTGATCCCAATACATCTTTTTCATTATCAACATGGATATTAAAATCACCAACTATTAAAACTTTATCTGCAGCCAGAACTAACTCAGATGTAAAATCAGCAAACTCTTTTATAAAGTCTGTATGGTGCCCTGGTGGCCTGTATACAGTAGCCAGTACAAACATCACAGGGGATTTATCATTAACATTTGTTTCTCTGGATAATGTTATATGAAGCACCATTACTTCAAACGAGTTATACTTGAAGCCTGCCCTTTGAGAAATCCTGAAAACGTTGTTATAAATTGAAGCAACACCCCACTTTGCCTTTTGGATGCGGCTCATGTTTATAACAGTAATCTTGGGGGGTGGACTCATTTAAAATAATGTAATCGTCAGGTTTTAGCCAGGTTTCTGTCAAACAGAGCACTTCTAGATTATGATCAGTGATCATATTATTTACAAAAAGGGTTTTTGTAGAAAGGGATCTGATATTCAATAAGCCAAGCTTTATCATTTTTTTATCCGTATTGCATCTGTTTTTTGTTTGTTGAACCTCAATTAAATTGTTAATCTTAAATTGGTTTGGACTTTTTTTGTGTTTTCTAGTTCGGGGAACAGACACAGTCTCTATAGTGTGATATCTAGGTAAAAGAGTCTCTATGTGCTGAGAATTAACTGACCTCTGTGGCGTGAGGCAGCTAGCAGATATAAATATAGGACAACTTTGAAGAAAGGTTTTGATCCACTTCAAATGTTGACTACTGTATATCACAATATAGTTTATTAGTTATTATAACTTAATTTCAGAGGAAGTTGTCTTAACTCAAAAAATTAATAAATAAATAAATAAAAATAATGCAAACTGTTGCATCAATTTTATTTTGTTTCATCTAAACAATATTTTTTAGAATATGAAATATAAATTCTCACAGAATGTAGCCTATTAATTACCAATATACTGAACAACGTCTTTATGTTTTTCTAATTCCCAAACAGAGTTCAGACATCAGTAAACTATCCGTCTATGAACATGTTTTATAGGCTGTTTTAGATTTGGGAAATACACAACGCGCTACAAAAAAAAAAACACCACAGTTTTTGGAGACATTATAACATTTTAATTTTTTATTATTATTATTTTTTTGTAGCCTATTTACAATGCAGAAACCAGAAGCAACAAACAGACAGAAATTACTTGTAACATTATAGAATTAAGTGTACAATAAATGTATTTGTTCATCCGCAGGACAGTGTTAATCGCCTATTGACCCTAAGTAAAATTATTTAAAAATAATCTTACTACTAATAAATTGCTCCCATAACATAACTGGAATGTTAACATGACCTCGTCCTGTGAGCAGCACAGTTGGGGCGGCTGGTTAGAGAGGTTGGACTTGTAACCCGAAGGTCGCAGGCTCGAATCTTGGTGCTAGCAGGAGTTGTAGGTGGGGGAGGGAGTTAATGAACATCACCCTCTTCCACTCTCATACCCATGGCTGAAGTGCTCTTGAGCAAGTCCCTGAACCCCCAGTTGCTCCCTGGGCGCTGGATATATAGCTGCCCACTGCTCCGGGTGTGTGTTCACTTCTCACTGCTGTGTGTGTGCACTTGGATGGGATAAATGCAAAACATCAATTCTGAGTATGGGTTACCATACTTAACAAATGTCCCTACTTTCACTTTCACAGCAAACACAGACAACCAAGTGTGAATACATATGGATATTTATAAAACTACACTACAGGGGAACATGCAACATGCTATACACTAACATACACACATTAAACATAGATGCCAATGCAAGGAAGGCATGGAGATAGAGGTAGCGCTTGCACGCACAACCTGTTAAGAAACATCAAAGAATCACATCACCTTAATTAAAGGGGGCAAAGCGTAGAAGCGCATATAAACAGTTAACAAGCGGTTACTTGCATTTGTTTTGTAGGTGCTGAGTGAAGTGTCCTGACGTAGATTCCTGTTGAATCCTGTTAGGAGTAAAAGGTTTGTCATCTCAACCATGGGTTGACTGCTACGAAGTGAATCAACAAAGTTGCTGAAAACTGCCAGAAGATTTGACTCCACTGGAAGGGGAGTCGCGAGGTTTCCAAGGTGATGGGTGTCTCTAGGGAATCTCAAGTTAAGAGCAGCCTCACTTTTTGGATGAGGGGGAGGTTTTATCTAGTTTCCCTGTAACACCCATTTTGGTTAGATTGACCAGTAACAAAGTGTATAGTTTCAGCGGGAAAGTGCTTCTTTGTCCCAGTGACACTTCATTTACATGTTTTATGATGGTCCTGAATACTTGGTCCTGAAAATATGGAACAAATAATATGATGCATTTCACGATCACATAGAGAACATCATGGTTTTAGGAATAAAGAGCAGATAATTTTGATACCAAGAATAAGACATCTAGAAAATATTAAACCAGATATACATTCATACCCCTGAATATTAGCATTGAGAGATTAACTAATACAAACCCGATTCCAAAAAAGTTGAGACACTGTACAAATTGTGAGTCAAAAAGGAATGGAATAATTTACAAATAATTAAATTAAATTAATTTAATTTAATTTAATTCACTGCATCACATACAGGAATGCTACTGTAATGGAAATCACAACATAGGCTCAGGAATATTTCAAGAAAACATTGTCAATGAACACAATCCACCATGCCTTTCACCGTTGCTGGCTTAAACTCTATAGGTCAAAAAAGAAGCCATATCTAAACATGATCCAGAAGTGCAGGCGTTTTCTCTGGGCCAAGGCTCATTTAAAATGGACTGTGGCAAAGTGGAAAACTGTTCTGTGGTCAGATAAATCAAAATTTGAAGTTCTTTTTGGAAAACTGGGTCATGTCATTGCATGTCATCCAGCCTAAAGAGGACAAGAACAACCCAAGTTGTTATCAGCGCTCAGTTCAAAAGCCTGCATCTCTGATGGTATGGTGTTGCATGAGTGCATGTGGCATGGGAAGCTTACACATCTGGAAAGTCACCATCAATGCTGAAAGGTATATCCAAGTTCTAGAACAACATATGCTCCCATCCAGACATCGTCTCTTTCAGGGAAGACCTTGCATTTTCCAACAGGACATTGCCAGACCACATACTGCATCAATTACAACATCATGGCTGCGTAGAAGAAGATTCCGGGTACTGAAATGGCCAGCCTCCAGTCCAGATCTTTCACCCATAGAAAACATTTGGCGCATCATAAAGAGGAAGATGCGACAAAGACCTAAGACAGTTGAGCAGCTAGAAGCCTGTATTAGACAAGAATGGGACAACATTCCTATTCCTAAACTTGAGCAACTTGTCTCCTCAGTCCCCAGATGTTTGCAGACTGTTATAAAAAGAAGAGGGGATGCCACACAGTGGTAAACATGGCCTAGTCCCAACTTTTTTGAGAAGTGTTGATGCTATGAAATTTAAAATCAACTTATTTTCCCTTAAAATGCTACATTTTCTCAGTTTAAACATTTGATATGTCATCTATGTTGTATTCTGAATAATATATTGAAATTTGAAACTTCCACATCATTGCATTCTGTTTTTATTAACAATTTGAACTTTTTTGGAATCGGGTTTGTACAAATAAACACTGGTAACTAGACTAATGTTATAGGGAAACATACAGACAACATGCATATACCAGATACATTTGTAACTGATTCATTATAAGCTAAACAAAGTAAAGTTGTGTGTGTGTGTGTGTGTGTGTGTGTGTGTGTGTGTGTATTGTGAAAATGTGAGTTTGCTGGTCAGCCAGGGCCTTGGTCAATCATCAAGGCCTATCTAGTTATCTTGGAATGTGTTTGAAGCCAGATGGGAAGACTAGAGAATTTATACGTTCAGCATCTTCCAGATAATGGGGTAAACATTGGCCATTTAACACCCATATAACTTTAGAATATGGGGCCAGATTCTGTAATTTATATGCAAATATAAAAAGGCTAAAATAAATTTCTAAGACATAAAGCCCAAACGTTCGTACATGATCCTAAGCAGATTCTACACGTGTTTCATTTAATGTTGTACCATGTGCGTGAGTTTGTACTTTCAGTTTTAAGTTCTCTCACTAAAAGAATTAGATTTCATCACGTTTGTGGGTCAGAGTGATTACTCGAATTGTTCTACAGTTTAATTCCTACAAAAACGGCTGGTAAGAGACTACAACGAGCTTCTTTCCAGGTCTGTTACGTCACAAACCCAGATAAACCCCACCCCCAGGAACACGCAACAAAGGAGGGAGAGGCCATGTTGGGCTTCTTTAGAGAAGGGGAAAAGAAAACTAGGGGTGTACATGAAAATCTGTTTATATATGAATCGTGATTCTGTCTTACTGGTGTTTTTCATATAAACCTAACACCATCCACTGCAAATAGAATATGTGTACACATTTTACATTTCCTCCCTATAAACAATTAGCTACTCTACTTCAACCTAATGCAATGCACAAACTTCTCACAGATGGTTACAACTTAAATGTATTAAAACAACAATAAGTCTTTCTGTTTACACTCCAGCATGAAGACGAGTTGCAACAAGTAATTTTGCACATTTGTAAGAACTAATGTCACTCAAACATTGGTAATCCTACTTCTCGAGTGTGATCCATAATATAAAGGTAAATCAGTAGCAAAACTCGAGAGGTTGAAGATCTGAATGTGAGAACTTGTCATATTAATATTTGTATTTGTAAGTTAAAATTTACACTCATGGCTCTGATGTGAAGAGTTGAATCTTTCAATTTGCACACACAGACAATGATCAAAACACCCGTGTTTTGAATTGGAAGTTGTAGATTAATAGTCACAAATGTGTAGAATGACATTCACACAAAGAAAATGACATATACACACGTTTACGACATATTTACTTTTGCACTTTACTTCAGTTTCGCTGCACAACGTCAAGTCGGCACTTACAACCTCTCAGATCTGGAAGTACAAGTTCAAATCCTAGCGCTCTGACTTTTGCTACTCTTTTTGCGGTATTCTGTTGCAAAACTCACTTGTGCACTTGTATATGCAGATGTGAGAGAGCAGAGCTGGGGGCGGGGCTTTGGTGCGAATGAGAACATTTTATTGGTCGATGCCCGACCAATTAACAACGCCAATTGTTTTCACTGAATATCCTTAGCTTTGACAGGATTTTAAGACACTGCATTCATTTTGCCATTCAGGTATTATCTGGTAGACAAATAATGCAACATATTTTATATGTATATCCCACTGCATATCACTCTACCAGAGTTGCAATATAATGCTGTTTTTATTATTTTTATGTTTTGTAAAAATAATTTTAACATCTTCATTGGGTTAAATTCCTAATTTGCTTGTCAGTAATGAACTTTTTTAAATGCAACATTATTATTATTTTTTTTTTTATAAAATCGAGTGTCTAAATGTACATTAAACAGCAAAACCTAAAAAATAAGCACTTATGACCAGAAATACTGTTTTGAGCAACTAGTAGAGCTAAATACATGTATTTATTAAACATCAACAAGTCCATCTAGTGTTTAAGCAATGGAATTGCATATGAATATTATCTTTCTGGCCACCAAATGCCCCTAATTTAAAGCGTGCCTCTTTGCACTGGAATTTAAACCTAAATACTACAGTTATTGTAGTTTAAATAATAACCATATTAGAAAATGTTATATTTCAAATGGTCATTCATGAATCATAATTATTGCGCATATTATTTAGTACCATGATCTCTTCAAATTAACTAAACATGACTGAGTTAACATTCAGTACAGTTATTTTATTGGTTAAAAGTTACACTTAATTGTTTAGTCACATTTAACTGCCAAGGAGGAGTATGAGAACATAATGCTGTTCCATTTTCCAGTATAAATTGCTATTATAACGCATAGTCATCAGTCAACGCAGTTATCCATGCATAATCAATGCACTTTTTGTGTTACAAATTACTAGAAATCCCTGCAAATATAATAAAACTGCTGTCTGTCCCAATTAATACATTTCGAGCATATTGACAAAACGTTTTGTTTAGTACTATTGATATCTCCATGAACCACGTGACCGCGTGGCGGTGAGATCAAAGCATGCTTTGGTACAGCGAGTTTACTCTGCAATATGCAGTGGGATATACATAAAATATGTTGCATTATTTGTCTACTACATAATACCTGAATGGCAAAATTAATGCAATGTCTTAAAATCCTGTCAAAGCTAAGGATATTCAGTGAAAACAATTGGCGTTGTTCATTGGTCGGGCATCGACCAATAAAATGTTCTCATTCGCACCAAAGCCCCGCCCCCAGCTCTGCTCTCTCACATCTGCATATACAAGTGCACAAGTGAGTTTTGCAACAGAATACCGCAAAAAGAGTAGCAAAAGTCAGAGCACTAGGATTTGAACTTGTACTTCCAGATCTGAGAGGTTGTAAGTGCCGACTTGACGTTGTGCAGCGAAACTGAAGTAAAGTGCAAAAGTAAATATGTCGTAAACATGTGTATATGTCATTTTCTTTGTGTGAATGTAATTCTACACATTTGTAACTATTAATCTACAACTTCCAATTCAAAACACGGGTGTTTTGATCATTGTCTGTGTGTGCAAATTGAAAGATTCAACTCTTCACATCAGAGCTGTGAGTGTAAATTTTAACTTACAAATACAAATATTAATATGACAAGTTCTCACATTCAGATCTTCAACCTCTCAAGTTTAGCTACTGATTTACCTCCATAGATCCAGGTCAGCCTTTTTAAGACATGGATATTTTTTAATATTTTATATTTGTATATCTCCTCCTTTTCTGCTTTATAATTATTTACTGCGACCTCCCAGTTCGGCTCTTCGATGACTTGGAAAATAGCTGCCCCAGTTGATAGATAGAAAATGAGAGCCGAAGTCAGAAGGCAATACTGATATAATTAATCTATTAATATGTTAAAATGAAAACAAAAAAGAGGCAATAGTGATATAATATTTTGTTTCATTGTAATGTAGGCTATATACACATCCCTTAACTACATTTCTGTGGCTATTAATATGTTTAAATGAAATAGAAAGAAGGCAGTGGTGTTGTGACATCATATTTAATCTTATTGTTAATATACAGTGAGGAAAATGACAGTAGCTAAGGTGAGCTGACTGACATTATCAAGTACACTGCTGTATGGAGAATTACCAAACTTGCGTCATCCCATCTGCGGAAGATCACACTTCAGAGTCGACCTCCTAAAGTCTGAACTACTGTGGATGAAAGTTCAAAATTTGCGTACTTTGTATTGAGAAACGAGTGCAGACCTACGTCACCAGACTATTTGCCTAATCTTCATGGTACTTTAGACCGCGGTGGAAACGCAGAAAGCAAGTGGGATTGTTCCTGGGGAAAAAAGTTCCTGGTACAATCTCAGCCCATCTTCGTATTAACAGGAAATAATTGAGGCGTTTGTTAGAGAAGGGACAGATTGTGGATTAATAATAAAGGAAATTATGTGAAAAATAGTGTTTTCTTTTTTTTTTTTAAATGAAGCGTGAACACATTAGACTGCACCCCATAAACACAAGCAAGCCTAGAAAAAAACAAAAAACAGTCAACCACCCACAGTTTCATGTATCTTATATAAGTTGTTCTCTCCTCGCGTAAAATTATTAAAACTCAAAATGAATGTTTCATGTCCATTTATTTATGTATTTGGTATGTACACAGAACCAGTTTTCATAACTGTCTATGTGAAAGGTATGAAATGACTTTGAAAGGTAACACAATACATAATCAGCATGCATGACATTCTTAAAACATTATAACGTAACGTAATTTACAGGATGTCAAAATGTCATTGCTGGAATGTTAGCAAACACTGGTGAGCAACTATATATTTTGGGTATTTGCTATTTTTTTACTAATGTATTACTACTAATGTAGGCCTACCCAAATTAGTTTTGAGAATAAGTGGTGACCAGGTCACATACAAATAAGACAAAATTAAAAATGTAAACATATCATACAAGACAACACAACTGTCTGATTCTGTCTTCATCAGCATTTTTAAATTGAGTAAAAAAAGTGATTAAATAATGTGACTACTAAATCCTGTATCAGTTTAATTTAATTTAATTTAATTTTTTTAACTCTCATACTTAAAAGACACTCCACAAAAAAGGAGAACATTAGGGGTGAGCCAAGGAGAACTTGTTTTCTGATATTTGATGATGGAGAGAAACATTTTAGAAAGAAATATTCTTTCATTCCAAATTAGTTTTAGTCCACAAAAAAACTTATGCAAAGGCATGGATATATGTTTGTGGTTTTTAAGTCAGTTAGTTATTAAGTAAGCTAGTTAGTTTAGTTCATTGAAAAATGTAAATAGTTTAGTTCATTGAAATAAACATTCGGGGGGAAATGTGTAAAGAAAATGTGAAATTGAAACAAAACTATTGTTACGAAAGCCTGTGAGAGAGGGTTGACTATAGTGGGTGGATCTTGGCCAACTTCCTTCTCTCGTGGCATGTTGAACTACCAGATTAGTCAAGAGTTTCATCAGAGCGCTAGACTAGCAAATGCGAGTGGTGTACATGGACAAACTCTCCCGGCGATTAAAAAAAAAATAATAATAATTAAAAGACATTTGATGGATATACAGTTTCACAAAGTTTAAAGTTATGTTTCGTTAGTCTTTGCTTCTATTCCAAGGAAGAAACTCCATCATATAATCATTAATATATCTGTAATTTTGAACTGAAAAAAAAAAAAAACACCTTGCTAAATTTATTTATAGTGAGAATGTGGGCGCTTTCAGAGTAATGTTTTTTAAGTGACTCCACATTATTTGAGCTCATTATGGTGGACAAAGGTCCCCTTCTGACTTCGGCTATCATTTTTTATTTATCTATTGGGGCAGCAATTTTCCAAGTCATCGAGGAACCGAACTGGGAGGTTGCAGTAAATAATTATAAAGCAGAAAAGGAGGAGATATTAAAAAAATATCCATGTCTTAAAAAGGCTGACCTGGACCACATTCTAGAGGTAGGATTACCAATGTTTGAGTGACATTAGTTCTAATAAATGTGCAAAATTACTTGTTGCAACTCATCTTCATGCTGGTGTGTAAACAGAAAGTATTATTGTTGTTTTATTACATTTAAGTTGTAACCATCTGTCAGAAGTTTGTGCCTTGCATTAGGTTGAAGTATAGTAGCTAGTTTTTATAGAGAGGATATGTAAAATGTGTACACATATTCTACTTGCAGTGGATGGTGTTAGGTTTTTGCTCTCCTGTTTTATACACCTGCTCTTGTAATAATAATAATAATAATAATAATAATAATAATAATAATAATAATAATAATAATAATAATAATAATAATAATAACCACCTCTTTTAACCAATTAGATTTATTTAATATTTGAATTTGTAGACATACTATCCATATCTCCTACAAATGTAGAGTTTATCAAGAGTGTTTTTATACGCCTAACCCCTTTTTTAAACTCTTTGAGGAAGCACTCTTATGGCCTCTGATAAGTTTTTGGAACATTAATGTGCATGTAATACTGTGTAGGGAACAAACCCCTGTTAATGTTAGATGATGATGGTAATTGTTTACATGATGGGAATATTAAATATGTCAGCTTAAATTTTAGTATTTTAGAACTGGACAAAATGTGTAGGAATGTAAGGAGATGGCACACAAGTCTCTTTGGGTCATTTATTTGTCTGAATCCAGAACAAAATGCATGTAAAAACATGTATGTTCTCCTGTCCCCTCCCACTAGTGTAACTGATATTTTAATGGATTGGGTATGTGTTGGTCCCAGTGCTCTTTGTTATCTTTTGTTAAGAAGTGTGTGGGACAGAGTGGGAAACTTTGTCAGCTGGGGAAGCTGTCTGCCAAATGATTCTTAAACACGACCAGTGCAGCACTTGTAACCCCAGGGCAAGATTGTTACAGCAGTACCACCTTATGAATGTATAACTTAGAACAATAAATATTAAATCATATGAATATTAAATAAGCCACATAATTATTATGAAGTACCCAAAATGATTATAGGTTGTGCAGTGCTTACTGATTTCTTACATCAGGACAGCTCCAGCTTTTCACATTTCTTTAATTTTGTATTCCATTTTTTTTTTTTTCATGGTTGTGGTTTTATGATTTATGAAGCAACTAGCCTCATGTTTGAACCTGAAGATGATGTATTTGAGTTGAATACAATTGCTTCTTGGTATATGCACGTTGCACTCTATTTGAAACGTTCACAACAAAGAACCATTATGGAAACATTCTGTGGTCAAATGAAGGTCAAAGGCAAGCAACTGGGGGATTATAATGGGTACTAATATCAAATCTGTGGAGTTTCAGTCAAATGTCAACCTTGACAACGCTTGCAGTAGTAAAAGCTAAGGTTGTGTTGTAAGATTGTGCTTTTGTTGTTTATAGGTTTTGTTGTTACTGAGTTAGGCTTTTAAATTTATAGTTTCTATGAACTGCATTGTCTTATCCATAAAGATAGGACTGTATAACACTAAAATTGTTCATTTGTGAAATACCTGTTTGCTAAATAATTAACTTTCATCTGCCCTTTGGGTTAACAACATTCTTGTCTGGATTGTCATCCTTTTATGATTCTACAGTATGTAATGCAATGAACTTAGATGAATTTAAAGCAATAACTGAAAAGTATGCAATAAACAGGCAGCACTACAGACATGAGAAATGTTATATGTGATAAAGTCACCTTACCAAAATGTTTTTGGTAACACTTTCTATGAAGCCTGTATTCATAATACATTATAAGGGTATTTTTAAGGCATTATAATTAATGCATTATGCATTATAAAAAACCTTATAATATGTTGTATCATCTCATGAATATTCATAAGAACAGTTTTAATATATTATTTACTTTATTTGTGGTTTAGCTTTTAAGAATATGATTATTTATAACACATTGAACATGTTGGATCCACTTTAAAAATGGATTATACTTCTCATAGTTATAATAAGTCTCATATCTTGCCATTTGTCTGATGCTACTTTACTTAAAGCGGTAAAAGACCACTTATAAGTAGTAATAATAATATTAATATTAGCATTTTTCTCTCAAACAGCCATAAGATCAGATATCAGATAAGTTGAATGTGTAATATGAAACATTTGCTTTGAACTATTTTTATTGTAATATCAGTTTGATTATTTTGATTGTACCCTTTAGACAGCTGATGATAAGTAACTCTGCAACTACATATCAACCAGCGGTCATCTGAGTATTAGTATGTCTGATACTGTAAATATATGCTAACACTTTATTTTGATGGTCAACCAACAGATAAACTGAAGTGTCTTTGCATGTACATAAGCTTATTCTACCATTCTTGAGCACACTGATACTCTAATGAGAGTTAGTTGGCATGTAGTTGAAAAGTTGCTTATAGTCAATTGAATAAGGGGACAATCAAAATAAAATGTAACCATATAAAACAGTTTTTTCATTTTTTTCAGTTAGAGTATTAATTTCACATCAATTAATTAACATTAGCTCCACAGAAACACTAAAATAACACTCAACATCTAACCACTCACAAGCTGTAGTAAGATACTTTACAGATCTTAAATAAAGTCAAGATATGATACAGTCCATTATACTGTAAATGAAGTAGATTTAATATAGTGTTCATTGTGTGTTATAAATAATCATATTCTTAAACGTACAACCACAAATACGTAAGTATTATGATGCATTATAATTGTTGTTATGATTATTCATGAGTTGATATAACATATTTTTATAATGCATTATGCATTCATTATAATGCCTTAAAGGGTTAGTTTACCCAAATATTAAAATACCTTCTCTTCCAGGTCTGTTGTGAGTGCGACTGATGTGACTGTTGTTGTACGATGCTGCTGACGTGTTTTCTGGTGCACGCAATAACAAAGATAACACGTCAGCAGCGTCATACGTAAGCAGCGCCACTGAAGTGTTGTGAATGCGTTCACAACAGACCCAGAAGAGAAGATAATGCTGAAAAAAGTCATACGTTTTGTTATTTTTGGACCAAAATGTATTTTTAATGCTTCAACAAATTATAACTGACCCTCTGATGTCACATGGACTACTTTGATGATGTTTTTATTACCTTTCTGGACATGGACAGTATACCGTACATACATTTTCAATGGAAGGTCAGAAAGCTCCAAGACTAAATCTAAAATCTAAAAGTTTGTTCCGAAGATGAACAGAGGACTTACGGGTTTGGAACGACATGAGGGTGAGTCATTAATGATATAATTTTAATATTTGTGTGAAATAAACCTTTAAGAATACCCTTATACTATATTATAAATACGGGCTTCATAGAAAGTGTTACCAAAGTTTTTCATAAATGTGGAAAGATCCATCCATTTGAAACTGAGGTCAATCCTTCCTCAAGCCTTACACGACTTTTGGGTTTATAAAGGTGTTGGCATTATGGATGCATTTACAGTCATTTTATAGATGTAATTGACATAGCTGTGCAGTTTAGGTTAAGCCTGTTGTCTTTTATTTTGTATTTTTATTTATTTATTTGTTCCATAGGACGTAGTATTTCATCAGAAAGAGAAGAAAGAAACTGGGCATGATATCTTGATTATTTTTACATAAAATATGGTCCTACCTATGGTTAATTGAATATTTATTTTTTACATTAATTAGTTAATTCTATTATATTTATGATCACTGAGATTGTTTTTGGTGGCAAATATTTAACACTGTTGACTTTGTTTTATTTTATTTGAAATTGTAACATGTCATTCCATTCTGGGTGACTTGACTTTAGATTAAAGTGAATGCAATTTCTGTAATTTATGCCATTCTTCATAATCCATATGACTGCACAGTGAAGAACAGAATCAAAGACTTTAAAAAGACTTTACTAAAATACAAAGAGTTTTTTATTTATTCATTTATTTATTTAATGAGAGAAGCCAAAGTACAAGGAGACTATTCATGAAAATAAGGGAAGGGAAGGGAAGGGAAGGGAAGGGAAGGGAAGGGAAGGGAAGGGAAGGGAAGGGAAGGGAAGGGAAGGGAAGGGAAGGAAAGGAAAGGAAAGGAAAGGAAAGGAAAGGAAAGGAAAGGAAAGGAAAGGAAAGGAAAGGATGTGTAGCCAAGAATGATGACCCATACTCAGAATTTGTGCTCTGCATTGACTACACACAAGTAGTGAACAAACCCACACATCCGAAGCAGTGGGCAGCCATTTTTGCTGTGATGCTCGGGGAGCAGTTGGATTTGGTGCCTTGCTCAAGCTTCTCACCTCACTTGTGGTATTCAATTCAGTTAAATTCTAGTTTATTTGTATAGCGCTTTTTACAATACAAATCATTGCAAAGCAAGTATTAAGTCTCTACAATATTTAGTAATAGCTTATTAGTGTTGACTGTCAGTTTATGTGCATATGACAGGAATTTTCAGAATACAAAATTAATACAAGACCAGACGATGACCACTATTAACAGCAATTATTATATGATGCAATCACACTTGTTGCAATATTTGTTAGTTCTGTATGTTGTTTCAAGGTTAGGATCATCTGAGGTCCTCTGAGGGGTTTACATCATCTCTTCTCAGGTGTTCTGGATCCAGACTTGAGCTTGTGTAGATTCATGCAAATCCTGTGGCAAAACAGAGAAACAAATTGAGACATAATTAGCGTAGCTGCTGTTCCAACCAAGTAAAATTCATTAGAGTAACCCAAGCTAAAGAACATTAACGTGCATTTGATCAGATACAACTGCAGTCACAAATTATGAGTTGCATTATTTAAATGAGAAAAGAGATGTGTTTTTAATCTAGATTTAAACAGAGAGAGTGTGTCTGAACACTGAACATTATCAGGAAGGCTAATCCAGAGTTTGGAAGCCAAATGTGAAAAAGCTCTACCTCCTTTAGTGGACATTGCTATCCTAGGAACTACCAAAAGTCCAGCGTTTTGTGACCTTAGGGAGCGTGATGGATTGTAGCGTGGTAGAAGGCTAGTAAGGTATGCAAGAGTTAACCATTTAGGGCCTTATAGGTAAGTAATAATAATTTTTAACTGATACAGAACTTAATAGGTAGCCAGTACAGAGACTGTAAAATTGGGGTAATATGATCATATTTTCTTGACCTGGTAAGGACTCTAGCCACTGCATTTTGGACTACTTGTAGCTTGTTTATTGAAGATGCAGGACAACCACCTAGCAGTGCATTACAATGGACCAGTCTAGAGGTCATGAATGCATGAACTAGCTTTTCTGCATCAGAAACAGGTAACATGTTTCGTAGCTTGGCAATGTTTTAAGATGGAAGAATGCTGTTTTTGTAACATGGGAAATATGTTTTTCAAAAGACAAGTTGCTGTCTAATATAACACCCAGATTTTTGACTGTAGAGGAAGTAACAGTACATCCGTCTAGTTGCAAACTGTAGTCTACTATATTCTGTGTACTGTTTTTTGGTCCAATAAGTAATATCTCGGTCTTATCCGAATTTAATAGGAGAAAATTATTGGTCATCCAGTTTTTTTTTTTTAACACACTCTGTTAGCTTATATAATTTAGAAGTTTCATCTGGTCTCGTTGAGATATATAGTTGAGTATCATCTGCTTAACAGTGGAAACTAATCCCATATTTTCTAATAATATTACCAAGGGGCAATATGTATATTGAAAATAACAGAGGACCTAGGACAGATCGTCGTGGCACTCCATATTTTACTGGGGATAAATGAGATGACTACCCATTTAAATAAACAAAATGGTAGAGATCGGACATGTAGGATCTAAACCATCTTAGAGTCTGCCCTTGAATACCTGTATAGTTTTGTCGATAGTTAATCGATCTATGAGTATGTCATTATCTATGGTGTCGAACGCAGCACTAAGATCAAGTAAAACTAGCAATGAGGGTGTATTGAGGGTAGTGAGAGTGGAAGTGAGCACTTTTCATTTAACATTTCAATATTTACTCTCCTTGTAAAGTCTGAAGGAAAGCTTGATGGGAACTAAATAAATCTGCTGCAACTGATTCAGTTCTGCTTAGTATAATCAGTTATTATCTGTTAAGTGCAATGAACTTTCAGTGTAAAGATTTTTTTTTTCATCTGCCATTATTCATGTCTTATTTCTAAGTAACACAACTGGAAAGTGTCACCACCACCTATATTTATGGATTTTACATCAGGGCAAGTGATTTTATGCTATGACAATATTTCTGCACTGTCAGCTTTGTGATCTGTCACATGTCAAGCCTAACAGGATGGCTGGTAGCTACAAAACGGTGTTATAACAGGACTCCTGCATCCAGTAGTTTGATGCATGTTTGTATGATTTCAAAAACTTCACTGAAATGTTAAATACTAAATTAGCATTTTCCATTTTACAGCAATATTTTCCTATAAAACTGTTCTGAAATAGTTTATATTGTGGAATGGAAAATACCTGCAGTGAAGATCACAGGGCCACATAAACTGCTGTCTGATAACAGTTGGAGTTTCTCATTGTGGTTAGGCCAGTAATGTTATCAAAGCCTAGCAGTGGTCTGGAGTTGAATGCGTTATTGAACTTTCATACATGAACGATTATTTTTTTTATTTTGTTTTATTCAAATTCTTCTTTTTTTGTGATAATATTGATTCATTGATTGATTTGATTGATTGATTGATTGATTGATTTGATTGAGAGGCAAATATTTTTATGACAATGAATGATTAAGTAATCAAGCATTTTACCATAGACAGCCTTGAAGAAAATGCATGTGAGCACTGGGATAGGAAATTTCATATATCAAATATTGATAATGTTTTAAAGTAGAAGTCTTACTAACACATATATTAAGATTCAATTTCCTGTGATTTTGTTGTTGAAATATACAAGATCATAATCTTACTGGAGCTGGGTGAAGCTGAAAAAGGCATCGTGGTTGTACTGCATTGAAAAAAAGGCTCTAATAGCTATAATTTTTGCTCAGAAATTGCCAGTAAATTTCACAATAACTACAAAATAACTATAAACCACAAATGATGTGTCTCGTGTGAGTGAATATTTCCTAAATAATTCCCTAAATATTTTTTTTCGGAAGCATTCATGTGAGCGCTGCTGCAGTCTTAGGAATAAACTGTCAAGGCAAGACTATGAATAAACTGGGAAAGGGAAAAACGTTTGCACACTATTGTTCCAATAAGCCACTTTAAAACTTACATTTAAATATGCTCACATTTGGAATGCACAAAGGGTCTGAGAGTAATGCAATTTCAATTCTCTGTATGTATGTGCTGTACATGTGGAATAATTGACAATAAATCAGACTTTTTTTTTTTTTAATTTAGAAAAAAGTTTGGAGCACTCAGATCACAGTGCACACACACACTAGCAGACACACCGACTAATGTCAGTGAAAAGGCTGCCACCACCCAAAGAAGGTCACTCATCTGTCCTCAGGTACCTAGATCCTGCCAACAACAAGAGAGCAATGGACATTTAGATAAGGTAGAGATATGCAAAAGTAAAACAATAATTTGACAATACAAAATCTAAATTAACTGTATTTCCATCCAGGAACCAACTATTCAGTCCCGCCCCAGTCTACACGAATTAAAACCCCATTTGACAAGAAAACACAAAGCATAAACAAACTCCAACTTCATAAACCACTATAATCAAATAATTAAATTTGGCAGTATAGCTCAGCCATAATAATGGTTAGATTAAGTCAATATATTCAATCACAATAATGAATTGAAACAAAAATACAAAATTAAGAAATACTAAGCCATTTGAAACCAATTAAAGAAATAAACCAAAAAAAAAAAAAAGAAACAAAAGAAACTTAAAACATATCAGTGAGACACGCTTTCACACAGAGCTTAGGAAGCACATAAAGTTCACTTAATAACATGTAGCTTGTTGGAAGCATATCAGTTCCGTGCTAAACACGGAATAACCCAATGGAAACTTTAAAACAACTTTGAGGAGACAACTTCAGCAATCGCACTTGATCAGAATGCCGTCATTGCCTTTAATCACGCGCCTAAAAACAAATAGAAAATATTACACTGCAATTCATTATCTCCTGACTTCTGGCTCAAGGAAGTATACTCACGATAGAACATGTTGCACTGGGATTAATATCCCGAATTCTCGCGAATAGTGCGAATAAACTTTAAACTATTGTAAAACATACAAATTAGTACCCGCTTAGTTAACCCTCTGGAGTCTAAGGGTATTTTTGGGGCCTGGGGAAGTTTTGTCATGCCCTGACATTTGTGCTTTTTTCAGTTTCTTATAAATATCTAAATGGCTAAAGTCTAATCTCACTGTAATCAGCACAAACTGGGCTATAATAATATGTGAGCAGCATGTATGTACATGATTGTGTTTTTGAGAAAAAAAAATGTAATGCTTGGTTCGTGAAAAACTAAAAATGTTAAATCCCTTGAATAAGGCCATAAGACACATAAAAAAAATTGGTTCCCGGGACTTGGGAGAATTGTAGGTACTGGAGCTTATAGCCTAGAATTTTTCTTTCTAAATTATTTGAAAATCATCTTGTTTATTCAATTACAGAAAACAATATATTGATTTACATTTTCTAAGACACTTTTTGTTGGTAAAAGTCATATGCGAGTAGGCATCAACTATCATGAATATCATTGTGATTTACACCTGAGAAGACAAAGGCACGCATAATGAGCTGCATAATGAGCCTTTCAGTCAGCTATGTCACTGAGATGGAAGAGTTACAAGAAAGAATGCGAGGACAAAATAAATGTATATAATTTTATGTTTGTAGTTTATTTAAAATATATTTAATTATCCCACAACATAATTTAATATCCACTTGGGAGTGCAGTTAAACAGTTTATTAGGAACAATCAAAGCTGACTTCCACAATCTTTCAGAAATCCTTTTAAAAATCTTATTTCTACAAAAAAAAAATGCTTCTTATTATTCTTATTATTATTGTAGAAAAGAGCTGAGAATATTTTTTTCAGGTTTTTTAAGGGGGATAAATTGAAAGAACAGCATTGCTTGTTACATGTGTTACAGTTACATTTATTTGTGACATTTATATTATTTACATCAAGCTTTTAAATGGTATAGTATTGTATATTGTATATTGTTATTGAATCTTCATTCATATTTCACTTGATTATACATTTAGTCAGGAATTATAATTTGGAAAAAGTCTAACTAGTAAAATGTTTACATGTTATGTGAAAACTAGTACAAGTATATAAATAAATAAAAAGAGACTTAATCATGTTTATGATCTCTGCTATATAAAGCGCTTCATTCTTTTTTTCTGAGGAAATCCAAATCTCAAATCCTCAAGCACATCACATTTTTTTTGGGTGAATTATGTCTTATTCCTCTCATCGTGAAGCAAACAGTAAAATAAAAATAAAAACTTAATGAACAGTCTCGCTGCATTGTCTTCTGTTGTGTGGGAGTATTCAAGCCTCGCGCTTCAGTGAAACATTTGAATCTGAATAGAGCATTCAGCGCGGGGCGTGGTCGCATTAGAAGATGAAAAACGTGAAAAACAGACATTGCGTTGTTTTCATATGGATTACTTTACTTTAAAAGTACGTAGATATGTCAGGCTTTCTATAAATATATATCTCTCAAGTCTATTCATTGAATATTCAGAGTTACAGTTCATTTTAATGACGCGTTTGTAAATGAAGATCAGCGCAGACAAAGGCTGCAGGCAGCACACCTTGTATGTTATCTTTATTTTATAAGTACACAAAGTTTTGTTGTTATTATGTCTGTGTGCAAAAAAAAAGTAGACCCTTTACAGATTCGATTGATGTATTGCTCTTATCTGTACGATCAAAACTGAAAGTGTAATTTAAGTTCTTTTCGGGGGTTATTAGGAGAAAATGCCTCATAACACGTATACGCGTTAATCGACTTCAGAGAATTAAAGCAACCTCATTACACAAATATCATCGTACATGCATGCTTTCCTTACTGGCTCAAATGTCCACATTCAATTCTCCAACCCGCAACACACCAGTAAACAGCACAGTCAGTGGTTGAGCTTTAGAGGTCTTAATGACAACACTCCACTCCAACAAAACACATTTCAGTCAATGATGTCACGGCCCCGGAAAATGACACACACCTGCAACTTGCACCCCGTGCTACACCCATGGTCCCAGTCCATTGGCTAAACCTCCAATCATGAAATTAGGAGGGGGAAGTAGCCCATCCTGCCACAATCTTCCCCTTCCTTTTGCATCGATGCCCCAACGATGGACCCAATACGGAGCCACCCACATCCTCTTGACCAAGGACTAAACAAGACTGACATACCAGCAGTGGTTACCTCAGAGCCAACAGTGACCCTGTTTCCCAACTCTCATACGGTCCAGGGAAGATGGTGCAAGTTCCCATGCCAACCAGCTCCAATTCGGCCTGTCCACCTAGGGTCCACCACCCTATCACCCTGGGAGCTAGAAGACACTGCGGGTTCCCTCAATGGTCCCCTGCCCTGTTCTCCTCCAACTGCACCTAGAAAGGGAAGATCGAACAGTTCGTACCAGAATTGTCTCGTGCCGGATGACCGGTCGCTCGAGCAACGCAAGGGGTCTCCGGCACCAGCACAACCAAGTCCATATCATCTCCCTCATCTCCCTCATCTACCTGGGGTTCTTCCCGATCTTCTACCCCAACACTAGGCAGACTGTTCGGCAGGACCTCTTTCCGGTCACAAGCCTTAAACAACGAGCGGTGGACACATCGGACTTTGCTCAGATCCGTTCAGAGGAAGACGAATCACTTGGAACAACACCGGGCTCCACAAGTCTTTAATCTTATGATGCCCCCTAAACGAATAATCTCGTAAATAAACAAACCGACCTTCTTACAAAGGTAAGTCACAAACATGTAAATCATGTCGTTCCTTCTGATGATCCGCAGCTGCATTTAAGCGCTCCCTTGCCCCCTCAAAGGCAACATGTAACCACCTTCGATGTTCTACAACCCAACTTTGCACACTACCTGTCGTTGGCTCTGACACATTACCAAGCAGAAAGTCTAACGGTAGCCTAGGCTCTTGACCAAACATCAAGTAGTGCGGAGATTTTGCCATCATCTGGTGGGGTGGTGTTATAACAAAAGAGTACCTGTGATAAACATGCAGCCCAATCCCTCTTCCTAGGGCCCGTTAGGGTTCGCAACAAGGTGTGATTGAATCGCTCGCACTGGCCGTTTCCAGCTGGATGGTAAGGTGTTGTATGGGACTTCTTAATTTGGTAAAGCTCACAGAGCTGCCGAATCAGAGCAGACTCAAAATTGCGACCCTGGTCTGGCCCGGCACCCCAAACTTGAAAAACCACTCCTCAACCAGGACCTGAGCCACCGTTTCGGCTTGCTGGTCGTGGGTAGATATCGCCATGGAGAACTTGCTGAATACATCGGTCATAACCAAAATATTTTCGTGCCCCGACTGAGAATGAAGGCTTGGGAAAAATCTGCATAAGCTAATACAGGTGCAGAGATTAATTTACTCTTCAATGCCTCAAAAGACTCTTGACACCGTTTGTGTCCACTCCTGAGCTAAACTCTCCCCCTTCCTTTTCGCTGACTTATCTCCAGCAACTTCAGCTACCAGTCTATGTAGAGAAACCCTATGAAAAGCCTAACCTGATCCTGCTCTGCAGCAGACAGAACAGATAAATCAAGAGACTCGATTTGTTTAAGCAAAGAAGACCCCCCCCCCCTGCACTATGGGAATGTACTGTGGCAACCGTTGCCTTAACTTCAACAACCCCTCATGGCAGGCTAACTAGATAGACTTCTTTCAAACTTCCCAGCATGGTAGTAGGGCGGAGCACCACATCAGCTGTGCCAACGTTTACCATGGGCACATAAACGGTACCTCGATTGACCTGTACCAAGGCCGGTGAGGCCAAGAGCCCAGCGGGAAGGCCCGAGTCAGGGGGCTCAAACAACACAGTTCTGTCCTCAAATTGGGCTGAACAGGTTGCAGCAACCCAC
Organism: Carassius carassius; assembly: GCF_963082965.1. Taxonomy (NCBI): domain Eukaryota; kingdom Metazoa; phylum Chordata; class Actinopteri; order Cypriniformes; family Cyprinidae; genus Carassius; species Carassius carassius. The sequence continues at coordinate 24,769,850 of NC_081786.1, forward strand.
TTAATTGTGCCTCCGGGGATGCACTGCACTCTACGCCCACGCATCCGCACCCCACCTACCTGTTTGGAGTGGTCCTTTACGCTCACGTGTTGACAATATTGAAAAGCCCTTGATACACCTGGAAGTTGCGTAACAATAGGGAGATCAAAGAGTGCGTTGCCATGCTGGCCAAAGAGCTCCTGGTAGCACCGGATAAGTTTATTCATCCCCAGCACTCTGGGGACATCTAGTACACTCAGACCACCAGGAGGATCCCTAACCACCAGGACACCATACCCAGTAACCAACCGGCCGCACAGTTCTACATCCAACTCCAAATAACCGATATAAGGAATTTCTAGACCATTAGCTGCTCAAAGCTGCAACCACTGACAGTCCTGCAAACAGTCCCGCCCCCAAGACTGAAAATCTTGGCGAAAACTTGCAACGCGACCTATGACTGCGAACACCCATAAAGCTGCTGCAACACCCCAACAATTTTACTGGGATCTCCGCATTAGGACGATAACGAATCTCATCTCGGCCCTCCCCCTCCAAGTGGTCAAATAAAAAGAAAGCTTGTTCAGCGATCCCCATATATCGCGCTCTCATGAATGCCTGTGCCTCCTTGAACCCATTCATCGATACTTAAACCAGATTTACTATTAAATGTCGGGCACCGACACTCTCGAGGCACTAAAAAACAATCGTTCAGGTGCACTAGCACCAGAAGGTTAGGGCACAACAGGTGGAGTAGTAGAGGCGCCAGGCAAAGCTACATCATCCCCTGAGACACCAGCAGGTGCATATAGCTGCTGCATCCTGGCAGCTCTCAACTGAGCTACCAACTCCCGTAACTCCAGTAATTCAGCCTTTATTTCAAACAAAAAGAAATGGACTTACCACCCCGGAAAGGAGCCACCTGCCCCCTTACACCAAGCTGCTGTTCTGTTTCCAAAGAAAAATCAAAACCCCACAAACAATACAAACACACAGAAAACCCTATCGTATCTGACCCATTCTAGCAAAGACCCTGCCGACTGTGCCAGTGCGGGAACAATAGGGTGAGGCGGAGCATTAATTACACACATGCTCAGCAAACTCAAGTTGATATCACTTTCCGACTACGCCACCATGCTCACAATAACCCTTAATGCTGAGGTAAGTGATGCTTCAAAATGTGTTAATAGACGCACTGGTTGAGTGGAACCCAAGGTATCGGGGTCTAACCAACTCAGAGAAAGGGAATGAAGCTAATACGCATAACCCTTACCTTACAGGATTTCAAAAAGTGTGCATAGTCTTGCGTGCACAATTACTATTTATATGGGTTTTAGGAAGTGTGTAAAGTGTTCAACGTGCACACTTACCACCATGTGGATTTCAAAAAGTACACTGAGCTTGATGACGTAGATGTGACATGAGCAACGTGTCTGACAATTGTAAGTCTTCTAATAACTGTGCCTATAGAAATCTGAATCACCCACCGAATCTTGTAGAGACGGCGAGCATGAACAGGATCAAATTTTGGTAAGTATTCTATGGGCTTCTCCCTTGACTTTATGCCTCCACGTCCCCCCAATTGCCTCATAGACAGTAAAAGATTGCCTGCGAGCTTCTCCTCCTGTCCATATGGTAAGTTCTCTGCTGTGCGACAGAGAGTCGCACGTTATGACGCAATCATTAGCCTATTTTTACAAAAACTACTTCTACGTGGCCAAATGTAAGATACAAGGTAATGGAGACTTTTATACATTTTTGTGTTTCTTTAGAAATAATTAATGGAGAAATGGAGTCTTTAAATTCCTCAGAAGTAAATTTATGAAATGAATAAATTGAATTGGGGGGGCAATTCACAGCTGCTAACAGCAGGTTTGGGTCCGCTAATCAATAGTGGCACCCTGGGAAGCTTCAATAAAGTATGAAACCCTGACCCCTGGGATATACTGGTGACCAGGAAGCCCCTTGGGGCAACCTAGCTGGACATTAGTGTTGTCACAGTACCAAAATTTCAGTATTCGATACGGATACCACTTCTGAGGCCAGATTGTTTGCTGTCCAGAAGATTGTTATGAGTGAGAAAAGCAGAGACTTGGTTTAATGCAACTTGTTTTTTCACATGTGTTTTCGCAATGAAATGTAGAAGGGAAACCGACTGTAGTTCTCTTAATTGTGGAATTGGGAAATTGATGAATTGGGATGTCACTTCGATAGTCCAATCTACTTTAGGTGTAAACTAAACGAGCCAATGCACATTGCCATGCAATTATTGTATCCAGCTGCAGCTGATCACAGTGTGAGCATAAAAAGGCAGCAGGTGCAATGCATACCAGGTGACCCGGCTGCTCAGCAGTGGTACAACAGGTGTGGCGACGTGCCAGGACATTACCATTCCCTCCTTCAGGGGACGAGGGTTACCAAATGTAACTGAGACGTTCCCTTTCAGTCGGTCACTCGCGACGTCACATCGGATGACTGACGAACTGAATTCTTCCCAAAGCACCATTGATGCTGCCCATTTGTCATTTGTCGAAGCACTACCCACTCGGTGAGATTGGATAACACTGGAAAAACATACCAGGGATGCTTCAGAGGCTTCACCCTTCCTGAAGGAGGTATCAGGAGCAAATACACATATGAACATCCGTTTAGGTGCCTATGGAAAATTGGAGGTGATTGTAACCTTCTTGGAAATGGCAGAAGTCTGCTGGGGAAACAGGCTCTGAGGCTATACCATGGACTTTACACATATGGGATCCACCTAGGTCTCACATATGGAACCCTATCTTCTACTGGTTCTCAAGGATTTAGTGAATGAAGGCCTGGCACCGGATGCTCCCCCACGTCTGGCTGCCAAGGGGACAGAGGAGCTCAACAGGGTCTACGATATGGATTCTCTGGAGAGGTTTTAGCAAGCTGACACTTACCAGGGTCTCTCGGTGCCACTACCCGTTTGAGGTGAGAACACAGGAGGATACCGGCTATAGAAGGCTATAGAATCTAGCGGAAGTGTTGGGGGTTGCCCAGTCCACAGCTCTATAAATATCTGTCAGCAAGGCACCACAAGCCAGCACCCAGGAGGATGCAATACTCCTAGTTGAGTGAGCTCACAACCTGAACGGGCAGGGCACACCCTGTGCCTGATAAGCCAGGGTGATGGCATCCACAATCCAGTGGGCCATCCTCTGCTTAGAGATGGTATTCCCCTTCTGCCGGCCTCTGTAACAGACAAAGAGCTGGTCTGAGGTCCCAAAGCTTTGTGTCCAGTCTACGTAGCATCTCAGGGCTCAGGCGGGACAGAGCAAAGCTAGGGCTGGGTCTGCCTTCTCCAGGGGGAGTGCTTGCAGGTTCACCAACTGATTCCTGAAGGGCGTAGTAGGAACCTTGGGCACATAGCCAGGCCGGGGCCTCGAACAGGTTCCATTTCAAGGGGTAAGCATGTCTCATAGATGGTGCTCTTGCTGAAGTGATGGTGTCCACTACCTCTTTGGCTAGGTCAACAAGAACCTCCGGGTCCAGTCCAGGGACCAGACATGAAGTTTCCAGAGGTCTGGACACGGGTGCCGTAGGGTCCCCCATCTCTGAGTCAGAAGATCCTTCCTTTAGAGGAAGCTCTAAACTGACATGCCTGTGCATTGAATCTCTAACATAAGTTTCTGTGCATAGAACTTCTAACACATTAAAAACTGTCTTTCTGCATTGCAAAAAAAAACATTTTAATTCATAAGTCAGAAACATCTTTCATGTTGGAAAGTTTTGCACTTAACATTGAAAAAAGCACCTTTCTCTCACTGAGAGAAAAGCTTTTCAGCATATTTGGGCTTGTTTTCATTTAAAGAGCACTAGTTCAGGGACCAGGTCAGAGTGGGCAATTACAGCACCACAAGCAAGACCTGACCAGAGACGGCTCTTAAAGTGTGCGGTGCAACGCATACCTGTATACCTGTTACTTGCGGCCAGCAGATGGGTGGAGGCAGCAACTGCCCATCAGGCAGAAGGTCAGACTGCCTCAGCCTGCTCCCATGTTTCCCTGTGCAGCAGAAAACTGCTTGGACAGGTATAAGCATCGCTGGACAGGCCAGATGAGTACCTACAGAACCGCGAGGGGAGGCACGATTCACCCTGCCGGGTGCCCTAACTGCATTGCAACCAACCACTCCACCAGAGGGACCCTTGTATACCCCCTCACTGCACCACTGTCGAGGGTGGTGAGGGAGGAGGAACCATCAGGCTGGTTTCTGGCAGTAAATGGTGGCATCCACAACCTGGTAAGGTCCGCATGCACTTCTGAGAACCTGCGCTAGCCACGGGCGAGAACTTTTTCCAGCAGTAGAATGGGTGGTTTTGAGGATCACAGCAGTGATAAACCCCTGAGGGAACCAACCCTCGGGGAAAGCAGAAAATTTACAGAAAAAGTCCTCTTTTCTAGGTAGGAAGCAAACCACTTTAGTACAGTCATTCCAGAAGAATGTTGTGGTCAATGGTATCAAACGCAGTGCTCAGGTCTAACAAAACAAGCACAACACAAGAGCCTGAATCTAGAGCAAGCAAGATATCATTTGTAACCCTCAACAGAGCTGACTCAGTGCTATGTAATGATCTAAAGCCAGATTGGAACATGTCCAAAATGTTAAAATAATTCAAATAAAATCGGAGCTGTGAAAAAAAACGTCTCTAGGTTACGTATGTAAACCTAGTTCCTCGAGGGAACGAGACGCTGCGTTGAAAACGCTTTGGGGAACGCGCCCAGCGTGAGCGACTCTGAATATCGTGTGTAATCAGTCCAATGGAAGAGCGTGACGTCACCGGCGGGGTGACGTAAGCGACCAGGAAGCTATAAAAGCAGGTGCCACGCAGCTGGCATCAGCTTCGAGTACCAGTAAGCGCCGGTAGGGGTGCCGGGGGTATGGCTCCGAGACGCAGCGTCTCGTTCCCTCGAGGAACTAGGGTTACATACGTAGAGACGTTCCTCTTCAGGAACTCGAGCTGCGTCGAAAACGCTTTGGGGAACGAGTACCAATGCCGCCAGACTACCAAACCCCTGCCTAGTGTGTATCTGAAAAGAGCACTGCTCAGGACAGGAGGACAGAAGCGCCTGGAGTGACTGGCATGTCTAGGCCATAGAATTTAACAAACGTAGAGGGCGTGGACCACCCCGCAGCATTGCAGATGTCCAGCATGGATACACCTGCTAGGAAGGCCTTGGAGGCCGCCATACCCCGAGTAGAGTGAGCCTTGGCTCCTGACAGCGAGGGACGACCAGAGGACTCCTAGGTGACGTAGATAGCCTCGACTATCCAACGACTAATAGTCTGCTTAGAAGCAGGAAAACCCCTCTTGGGGGGACCGTAGCATACAAGCAATTGGTCAGTTTTTCTCCACAGGGCAGCTTTGTGGACGTATGTGTCCAGCGCTCGAACTGGACACATACAATTTAGCTTCGCCTGGTCAGGTTCCCGAAAGGGAGGAGGACAGAAGGCCTGCAGCACTACAGGTCATGGTGCAACAGAACCTTAGGAACATATCCCGCTCGAGGGTATATGAACGCTTTGGTCATGACCGGTGCAAACTCAAGATAAGTAGGGGCCACAGAGAGGGCCTGAAGATCTCCCACTCTCCGCAGAGAGGTAATAGCCAACAGAAAGGAGGTTTTAAGTGTGAGATGTCTGTCTGAGATATCTTGGATAGGTTCAAACGGGGGTTTGCACATTGCCTCTAACACCACAACCAAGTCCCAAGGGGGAATACGGGACCATACTGGAGGTCTCAGCCTCAGTGCACCGCGGAGGAAACGCGTAACTAGGGGGTGTCTTCCCAGAGACTGGCCATCGAGAAGGGCGTGGTAGGCCGCAATGGCCGCCACGTAGACCTTCAGCGTGGAGTGGGACAACCCTGCAGAGAGCCTAGCCTGTAGAAACTCCAGAGCTGTACCAACTGGGCAGTTTGCTGGGTCTAACTGGCGGTCTCTGCACCATGAGGTGAAGAGATTCCACCTCAGGGCATACAGTTTCCTCGTTGAGGGAGCTCTGGATTGGAGGAGGGTCTCAACAACCTCAGTTGAGAGACCAGCTGCTAACAGTTGTGCCCCCTCAGGGGCCACACCCACAGCTTCCACAACTCCGGGCGAGGGTGAACTATCGTACCCTGCGCCTGCGAGAGTAGGTCTGTCCTGATCGGTATCTCCCACGGAGAGCCGTCGAGGAGCGAGACTAGATCTGAGAACCATACTCGGCCCGGCCAGAACGGGGCTACTAATAACAGACGGGCCCCGTCCTGGCGTACTCTCACCAGAACTCCCTTCACCTCTGGGTAAAGTCTCCATTCCCCGGGCCTCGGCCCCTGCCTCGACAGTATGTCTGCCCCCATATTTAATTTCCCAAGTATATATACTGCTCTTAATGAGAGGAGTTTGCTCTGGGACCACACCAGGATCTGGTGCGCCAGCTTGTACAAAGGGCGCGAACGCAGACCTCCCTGGTGGTTGATGTAAGAGACCACCGATGTGTTGTCGGTGCGCACCAACACATGGTGACCCCTCAGGTCTGGGAGGAAGTGCTTCAGTGCACGATAAACTGCTAGCATTTCTAGACAATTGATATGCCACGTTAGATGGCGACCGCTCCACAGCCCACGGGCAGGGTGGCCACTCATGACTGCACCCCAGCTGGTGAGGGATGCGTCCGTCGCTAGTGTCACACGGCGACAAGTTGCTCCCAGCACCGGGCCCTGATTCAAGAACCAAGGTTCCTTTCACATGTCTAAGGCACAGAGGCAGCTCCGCGTGACCTTGATAGTGCGAAGTGGATTGCCCCTCGGGGAAAATCCCTTTCGGGGAAAATCCCTACAGCCACCACTGTAGGGGTCTCATGTACAGCAGGCCAAGAGGTATCACGTTGGACGCAGCTGCCATCAGACCCAACAATCTCTGAAATTGTTTGACAGTGAGTGACTGGCCTTCTCTGACTCTCTCGACTGAGATGAGGATCGACTCGATACGAGCAGGGGACAATCGTGCCTGCATCGTGGTCGAATCCCATACTACGCCTAGATAGGTGGTTCTCTGAACCGGAGAAAGTACACTCTTCTTGGCGTTCAGTCTCAAACCCAGCTCCCCCATATGTGCGAGAACGACATCTCGATGCCGAGCCGCAACCTGCTCTGACTGAGCTAAAATCAACCAATCATCGATATAGTTGAGAATGCGGATGCCCTGCATGCACAGGGGGACCAGAGCCGCATCTACACATTTTGTGAATGTGCGGGGTGAGAGTGCAAGGCCAAAGGGAAGTACTCGATATTGGTAGGCTTCGACCCCGAAAGCGAACCTCAGGAACTTCCTGTGTTGTGGAAGGATGGAGATGTGAAAATATGCGTCTTTGAGATCTATTGTGACAAACCAGTCCTCGGACCTGATCTGAGCTACAACATACTTGATTGTGAGCATTCTGAACTTCAGTCTCATAACTGAACGATTTAAGACCCTCAAGTCTATAATCGGACACAGCCCCCCATCCTTCTTTGGAACTATGAAATACCGGCTGTAAAATCCGGACTCCCTGTCCTGAGGAGGGACCACCTCGATGGCCTCCTTCTCTAATAGGGTTTTCACTTCCTGTTCCATAACCAGACCCTGCCTGGGGCCAACTATCGTCTGAACGACCCCATTGAATATTGGCGGCCCGAGCCGAACTGAATACGGTAGCCTTTTTCTACTGTGTGCAGGACCCAACGAGATACATTTGGCAGTAGTTTCCACGCTGCTAAATAATCTACTAAGGGAATCAGTCTCTCGAGACTGACTTCTGGTGTAAGAGACCCCCGCAGGGGCGGCGAGCGTCTCATCCCCAATACGCGCACGGGCGGAGGATACTGAGACCGATGCTCGCTTGGGGCCGCTGCACCCTGGAACACTGGCAGGGTTGGCAGACCGGCCCCCAGAGGGCGCTGAGGCAGGACGGGCACCGTGTACTGCGGTGTGTACCGCTCTACCCCAGCAGAGGCTGCCCTCTGAAACCCCGGGCCTTTGGCGTCAGGGTTTCTTGGCCGAGGACTTCTTGGCTTCAATAACTGCCCTGAGATCTAGCTTGGGCTTAGAAGACCTCGGCCGAGAGCGTCTGTTTTTGGGCCTCGCGATGCAAGGAGCTAGGGTGCGGCTGCGGCATCGCCTTCCCAGATGCCCCGAGGGAGCGACGAGGGAAGAACTTATGGAACGCCGCCGCTTGTTTGCGGGCCTCCTGAAACCTGTCGACGACAGAACTGACTGCGTCGCCGAACAGGCCAGTCGGCTGAATCTGGGAATCCAGTAGGCAGACCCTGTCCCGCTCTTTGATATCAGACAGGGTCAACCATAAGTGCCTCTCCGCGGCCACCATAGCTGCCATGGACCGCCCGGCGGTCTCCTTGGTGGCGCGGAGGGAGAGATCAGCGGTCCTTCTCAGCTCTGAAATATCGTGGGACTTGATCTCCTCTCCCTCATCTAGCTCCTTAAGCAGGTCGGCTTGGTACGCCTGTAACACCGCCATGGTGTGCAGACACGCACCAGCCTGACCTGAAGCTGCATACCCTTTGCCCTCCAAAGCCGACGTTGTTCTAAGTGGCTTTGAGGGCAATACCGGGGCCTTTAGAGACGATGCCGCGCCAGGGGACAGATAGCTCGCGAGATAGATAGATCGCTCTATAACTGTGCTCTCCCATCCCCACTCCATTTCCATAATAGTCAGACGAGGGGATGTAGAGGCGGGCCGAGAATGGACGTTTCCACGACCTGACGATCTCTTCGGGCAGGTCGGGAAAAAATGGAAGGCCCCGGCTGGGAGGTGGCTGACTCGCGCGCAGGAAGCTTGCTTCTCTGCGGTTTAGTTGATTTTTCGGCGGGCCAATCGATGCTTAACTTGGTCACCACGCGAGTAACCACCTCCAAGAGCTCCTCATATTGTAGCGAGTGGGGTGGCGAATCCATATCGACTGACTCCACATCAACCTCCTCGGAGGAAGAGAGGCGGAGCGTCGATCCCTCTCCCTGAGTGGAAGGAACCGCTGAGCATGCTTCCGACTCTAGGGATTGGGTGCCAGATCTGGCAGAAGTGGAAGGAGATAGGGACTTGCCCGTCTCCATTCCCTCCACCAGATCGACTTGTGAACCCCACGAGTGCAGCTGGCGAAGGCCCCCTCCTCGAAGAGGGCCCTCCGGGAACGAAGCAGCCGCACCGACATACGCTCACAGTGCGGGCAGTCGGCCCCCTCGAGAGCCGACTCAGCGTGCTTCGAACCCAGGCAAACCACGCACAGGCTGTGTGTATCCCCACCCATTATATATCTCGGGCAGGGAGGAACACACGACCTATAACGCGATTTGGAATCGCCATCAGAGTGCTTAACTTTAGCCTTGCTTTTTGGCATGTCTAGGAGCTCTTAAATGGACAGACAACAGTAAATAAGACTCACAAGATGGACAAAATGACATTCACACACAGAGCTCTTGCTGAAAGACGCGAAGCTGACGCCAGCTGCGTGGCACATGCTTTTATAGCTTCCTGGTCGCTTACGTCACCCCGCCGGTGATATACTATATATATACTATATATGATGAGATCAATCTGTTCTTTGCCTTCCCAGTGTTCATTAAAATGTTAGTGCAGCTCTCTAGCCATGAATTATCATTAAAATAACATATCTTGCCTTATTTCACAACATCATTTTGAAATGAACAACATAACCGTGATAGGCCCACATGTAATCTATGCATTGTTTTTTGCTGACTGTGGGGAAAAAATCTGCTGAATTAATTTAAATATATGCAGCGGGTACAGCTTTGTGAATAAAGGGTGGTAAAAATTTCAAATCTGCTGACCTTTATGTGTAATTAAGTGGGCATTTATTCTGTGTAGGCCTACTAACTGCACTTAAATTCCTTCTTACTATGATGTTGTAGGTGGTGTTGTAGTTTTTTTTTTCAAAATCTCAACCATAGATGGAAATATGGGATGGACATGTTGCAATAAATCTATTTACATTTATTTGTAAAGAAGATAAAAGTATTTATTGAAGGTAAGCATAGTTCTGAAAATTATAAACCAAATTGACAACTGGGCTTTATAGCAAAGGACAACTGTGCCACAGACACAACAGATTCTACAATACACAGCAGATTCACAGAAACAAACAAATGACTCCTTTCAGTCATTTTGTACTTCTCGTTGTTTAAGCCTTGTGATTGAAACCTTTATAAACACAGATGCATTTGATTTTTGTCTGAGGAACAGGCACAATACATACATAAATGCATCTTTTAGTCAAACCTTGCATTTTGAATGACTAAACCCTTTTTTTTCCCCACCCGACCGGTTGAGACCATCACCATTTTTAAGAAACCATTGAAGATTCAAGAAAGAAAAAATGTATTGTTTTTACAGACTTTATTTTCTTTGGTGAATGTGTAAGATGGATGTAAAAGTCGTATGTTTGTGGTGTTTAACGTTTTCATGTTTCCACATGTGGAAATTAGTTCCCTTTCCAGGGAACGAAACACTGCGTCCTCTAGGGGTCGTTATGGGGAATGCCTGGTCGTGACCCGTGTCTGAAGCATACATTGAAAAAACACCAACAACATCTTGGCTGGCGACAGCCAATGACGTCACTACCAGTGTGACTCTAGTATAAATAGGCACCGGGAGAACACATCATTCTCTTCATCTTCATTGACTGTTTTGTTTGAAGCGTACAGCGTTAAGGAATGCATGTTTCTCGCCAGAGGCTTTGCTCTGATACCTGCAGTTCACACGGCTTACTTACTGTCACTGTCACATACAACCCAGGAGTCCTGGCTTCTCGATCTGAGGATCAGAAATGGGCACAGAAGGATAGTGTCATGGCTTGCGCCCCTCCCCCGCCTGCTGGTAGAAGGAATCGTGGGTCAAAGGGATGTACGGAAGATAAGAGATGTGATCCAGATGAGGTGTCAGTGCTTTCTTCTAGATTAGAGGGATACTTGAGTATCCACTCATCTAATTCATATATATATATATATATATATATATATATATATATATATATATATATATATATATATATATATATATATATATATATATATATCATCTAATTCATATATATATATATATATACGTATCCACTCATCTAATTCATATATATATAAATATATATATATATATATATATATATATATATATATATATATATATATATATATATATTATATTATATTACGACTTGCAGTGTTACTTCACTCATTGATACTTCACCAGCCAGTATGATAGCCCTGGTTCCGGCTTCATGCTTCCTGGATCATGCGGCCAGGTCATAGGTCATAAATTTCCTGGATGTCCAGCAAGGTTGTCCTGAATGGCTTCCTGGTCACCTGGATATACCCTCTCGCTGACACATCGAGCGGGAAGTATACGTAGGTAGCATTTGCAAGAACCTTCTACTTTGATGCTTAGGTATTCAAGTCAATTCAAGTCACCTTTATTTATAAAGCGCTTTACACAAAAAAGACTGTGTCAAAGCAACTGAACAACATCAGTTAGGAAAATAATGTGTCAATAATGCAAAATGACAGTTAAAGGCAGTTCATCATTGAAATCAGTGATGTCATCATCTCATAATTTACCCAGGTTGTTCTAAACCTGCTTAAAGTTCTTTATTCTGCTGAACACTAAAGAAGATAACTAAGATAAACAAGAATGTGGGTAACTAAACAGCTGCTGGTTTTCAATAACTTCCATGGTAGAGAAAATAAGTCATTGGGGACCAGAAACTGTTTGCTTACCCACATTCTTCAAAGTATCTTTCTGTTCTAAAGAATTATTACAGGTTTGGAACAACTTGTGGGTGTGTACACAACAATGACAACATTTTCATTTTTGGGTGAACTATCCCTTTAAGTGAGACAGTAATGCAAATAATGCAAAATGACAGTTAAAGGCAGTTCATCATTGAATTCAGTGATGTCATCATAAATCATCATCCGTCCCGGTAGATGTCTAAGAGACAAGGTCTTGACTGTGGATCTGTCTCTAGGGATCATCTAGTAGTTCTGGTCTCCGCTGACATTCAGGGCTTTAGAGGTCCTCTCTAGATGCTGATCCACCATCTGGGCTGGATACTTGATGGATCTGTGTGACTGCAGTGACCATATGATCTGGATACAGACTGAATCTGGTGGCTACGGTGACCTTGGAATAAGAGAGAAACAGACTAATATTAGCGTAGATGCCATTCTTCTAACGATGTAGCAAGTAAATTGTGTGTTATGGGAAGTGTTCCCGGTTTTCGGTTTTCCTAATTAATGCAGCCTAAAAATACTTTAACGGATTTGAATATTAGAAATGTGTTAGTCTGTTACGTGTAAGCCAGGTTAAAGAGATGGGTCTTTAATCTAGATTTAAACTGACAGAGTGTGTCTGCCTCTCGAACAATGTTAGGTAGGTTATACCAGAGTTTGGACTCTAAATAGGAAAAGGATTTGCCGCCCGCAGTTGATTTTGATATTCTAGTTTCGAGCTTTGAGAACGTAGCAGATGTGGAGGACTATAGTGCAATAAGAACTTGTTCAAATACTGAGGTGCTAAACTATTCAGGGCTTTATAAGTAATAAGCAAGATTTTAAAATCTATACAATGTTTAATGCTATGATACGATATGACTAAGTTAATAGCTTATGCAACTTTACACATTTACATTTACTTACTATATTATTACTTACTATATTATTTACTATTACTTCACTAGGTCTGAAATATATATTGTACTGTACATTTTAATCCCCTGGAACACACTACAAACATGATGATCTAGATTAGATGATGCATTGCTGTGTCTCTGTCATAATCAAATAGTTAAACAATTTTGGAGAAAGTGGCTGGATGGAAGTTTTTTTTTTTTTTTAATCTTCCTTTAACGGACATTAATATACTGTAAGAAGATACTGCATAAAAAAAGAACAGTTTACTGTGAAGTTTTTTTATTCCTGTTATATATTTATTGTACAACATTCATAATTTTTCTGTCATTAATTTAATTTCATATGTTGGTATTAATTCATTGTTTATAATGCTAACACTTGAACTTAAACTATTTTCAACCAAAAATGACATGGTTTCTAGAGAGCAAGAGGTTTTGTGTAAAAATGGAAGACTTTAAAATAAAGTCTGTAAAATAAACTATTAAAAGGATTTGATGAACACTAGTCTGGTGATTGTTAATCTTGTCATTGGTCAGGCTGTATTTCAGCTTTATTGAATGTTTTTTTTTTTTTTTTAAACAAAGCTGCTGATATTTGCCATAGCGACAGCTAGAATCTAGTGGACTGCCGAGTCACTTTCACCCCAAAATGGTGGAAGTGCAGGGCTGCTGCTGGGCGCCGCTGTTGCAATGGAATGTTTCGTCAATGCAGAGTTTCGTCTCTTGGTCTTCTATACTCTTTGCCTGGACTCCCCCTCCACTGTTATGGTATTACAGCTGTGATTTTTTATATATATATATATATATATATATAATAATAATAAAAAATGACACATTCTGTAAATGAAAATGAAATGAATTATGAATCGTCCTGCTCCCATTTTCACCTCAAAATTTTGGGGAAGCTGTACCTCCCCTGCCTCCCCTGACAAGCCGCCACTGCATCTGGAGAGCCTTGTGTTCAAAGGGCAGATATGAGCTCCTAGATATTTTAAAACATGCAGGTTTGGAGACTCTGTTGCTATGAAAACGAAGATGAGAAAAAACAATCATGCGCAAATTAGCTTCTGTAATACTTCTTATGAAATTGATTTCATTATAATTACTAGCATTATAAACTGTACAAATTACTTATTTGTTGATTCAACTATGTATTGGCCCTTATAAAATATGGGACAAATCATGTCCCGTGTTGATTTGATTCGGGACACATCATTTTACCTTTAAATACGGGACAATTCCATATTTTACATTACATTTAGTCACTGTTGCAATTTAGTTCAAAAGGGTAATATTTATAATTATAACCGGTTATTAATTAATAATAAATATTTAGATTAGATCATAGAATTAACTGTAGCAGAATTGATATTACAATTATTTGATCTCTCCATCCACTGAGCAAACAATATAATAATTTATCAATTCTAGGAAATATTATTTTCTTGGACAAGGAAGAATAGCTTTCCTACTTTATGCAGTACTAGCAGTAATTTAGAATGTAGAAAGGATCAACATTCAGTGACTCTGAACTGTGAGCAGCACACACAGACAATCATTTTTAAATAAAAGGGATTTTAAAGGGGTCATATGATGCAGTTTCAAAATGTCCTTTTTATTTGGAGTGTTACAAGCTCTTTGTGCATAAAAAGATCTGTAAAGATGCAAAGACTAAAGTCTCAAATCCAAAGAGATATTCTTTATAAAAGTTAAGAGTTAACCAAGCCTACCTAAAACAGCTCATTCTCACATGCCCCCACATCTACGTCATGATTTGGGAAGAATTGCACAATGCTGCCCAAATGTTCACACAAAGAAAGAAGGCGAAACAAATTGTCTCTCTGTTGCTGCCACCGTCATGTTGTTGAGGTGCTGTGTTTTTCATTGTGAAAGCAAAACTACTTTGTCTGGGCTTCCAAAAGAGGACACAACTAAAAATCAGTGGTTAAGTTGTGATTACAACACTGTTCCAGAACAGTTCAACCCAAATATGCAGATATGTGCAGAGCATTTTGTGGAGTAAAATGCGGAGTTTCCTGTGAAAGTAGCCTACAATGCTGGTGTCTGTTTCTATAAAGTGGGGCAATTCCAACTTTGCAAGGACAGTCTGGTGCTTCTGACTCACATCCTGTAAGTACATTTTCATATGTAAAGGATTTGCCACTTATGATTCAAACACAACTTTTTAGCAGTGTAGAGTAACTATTAAAGCTTGTTGTTTGTCATTTTTCCGATTACAAATGCAGACATGGTTTTATGTCTAAGCAGCGCAATACACAACGCAATGCATAATAAGACAGTATAAGTCATTATAATCAGTAATTATGTCCCCACTGGATGCAACAAATACTTCATAAGACCAATAAATAAATACAAAAAATAGTGAATTGTTGGCCTTTTGAAAAGTATGTTAATTTACTGAACATGTACTCAATATTTGCAAGCATGCAGTGCTCTAAACTTTCTTGGTAAATGGGTGCAGTGACTTTAATGGGTGTCGATATTAAATATAATCAGGGTGCGATTTGCTGGGGGGGATGCGTGGGATTTCCCCCTTTCTGGTCAATGTATCCCTGCCTCTGCTTAATTATTTTTATCCCCGGTGGGGATAAATTTATCCCCCCCTCAAAGTGATCAGTGCTACTACACTAGTGGCAAGACGGCTCACAAAACTTATCACGAATTCCGTGGTTTGATTAAAGTAAATTTTATTTTAAAATGCGCTACTTTGGCTGGCTCTGATATAGCTGCAGCGCACATATTCACGTATTCACGCTCTCTGCAGACTTGCTCAATGTCCCGCCCACGGCGCTATCTGATTGGTTAACACCTCAGGAGTAGCCTATCAACACTTGCGAGACAGTTCAAGCCGGTCCTCTGGGCAGTAGAGTTGCTAACTTGGCGTCTTCGTTTTTTTTTTTTTTTTTTTTTTTAAAGTGACTAGAGACAAATCTAGCAACTTCTTGGGCAATCATTATTTAGTCTCTGAGACTCTCTGGTGCTGCCGCACGAGCGCGAGCTCTCTCTCTTTCCCAGCGCGAGCCTCTCTATCTGCATCTGCTGTGTTCAGCGAGTGCAGAGAGGAGCAGTATTTCTGATTTAAAAAAAAGATATTCTGTTGCTTCTAACTCTATTTTACAAGCAAGTATAACCGACATCAGTCACAGCACAACCACTGACTTCATCGTATGTGTATTTGATTTCATTAGTGCAGATTAATGTTTGAGAGCTGGTTATGTAGTCTTAATGGACAGCGTTTCAGTCATTATAATATTCATTCCGGTGTCTGACAACAGAAACATTTAAAATATAGTAATAAAAACATTTTTATTGAGAATTTAATTAAATGGCTAAATTAAATTGCAGTATGTGAGCATAGGGAGGCAATACAATACGACACACGTACCTCATAAATATGCTAATTAGCGCATGACGTCATCTAGTTAATGTTCTCTTTATATATTTTTATGAATTAAAATGTTTTAAAACACCCCCCCCCCCCCCTCTGTTTTTTTCACAAATCGCACCCTGAATATAATCACCATGTTAAGAATGAAACCATCATATTTAAAAACATGATATTAATCATATCATATAATAAAATATGATGTGTTGTTACTACAGTAAATATATATGCAATTATTATTGGATCTCCTTCAATAAATAACAAAATACTTTTTGTCCATATTGGAGTGCTTTGAATTAAACCAACTCGTGGACTGTCCCTACACATGACAAAGGCCACACTTTAGACCTTGTGATTTCCAATGGTTCATTTGTGTCTCAGTTGTCAACCTCTGATTTAGGTCTGTCTGATCAGCGGGCTGTCTTTTTTTAACATTGAATTACCTGTCATGAACACTACCGCTTCTCGCATCATTAATTATCGCAAGTGGAAATCTATTGAGCCCACTGATTTTTCAGATTTTATTGACTCTTTCTTTAAGTTGTGATTCTCTATATGATGATCTGGATGATAACGTTTTTGTGCTGAATTCTGGTCTCTTGTCTGGCCTGGACATGCTGGCTCTATTGAAATCACAATCTGTTTCTTTTGCACGCTCCGATCCTAGGTACAATGATGATCTGTGTGCTATGAAGGCTTTGTGTCGCAAAATGGAGCGTAGATGGCACATATCAGGTTTAACTGTTCATCACCAGGCCTGGAAAGCAGCTTACTTGAATATAAGGCTGAAATTGTGTCAGCTAGATCTGTTTATTTTTCTCAGATAATTGTCAGCAATCAGAGAAACCCTAAATAACTGTTTCACTCAATCAACAAGCTGCACATTTTTAAGCACAAAAATTGATAATCTATACAGTACGTAACCAAATTGTTACCACTCATACTTCTGCTGCCTCCTCCTTAAAGGTGCCATCTGTCATGTCTGGCAAAAAAATCAAGTCGTACTCCACATTCCATACCAGATGGGGGCAGTATGCCTCAATAAAGTGAATTGGTCTACTCTGGAGTAACAAACGAGAAACAGCATAGTCTCTATGCTCCGCCCCTACCTTCACAACAACCCTAGAGCATAGCCGAAGCCTATAAGACAGCGGTTCTCAATTGCAGTCCTCGTGCCCCACTGCTCTGCACATTTTGAACGTTTCTCTTAGCGCTTCAGACATTTGTTCTATTCGAACATAAGTGCCCTGCGAAGTGGACATCACAGGATCATCAGCCATGATTCCAGTTCGAAGCGAACGTAGCTATATGTTCCAATCAAAGTGCATTGAAGTGTGCAAGACGTGAATTTAAATTGTATCGATTTACAGACGTATATGATGTCACAGTTGTCCATGTTTAAAGACGCTGCACAGCAAAAATCAGTGAATGAATGTTTCGATGTGAGGTAAACTTCAACAGATTTCCCCTGCTCAGGGAGTAGGGAGCAATGAACAATTGGAACACAGTTCATGCACGGAGTTCATTTCTAACGAGCTGATTATCTGAATCAGGTGTGTTAACAAAGAGAAACGTGCAAAATATGCAGAGCAATGGGGCGCGAGGACTGGAAATGAGAACCGCTGCTATAAGAGGACGTTTTGCCTCCAGAGGAACGTTGGGTGATGTCAAGTGATTTTGAAACATGATATCTTCAAGCTACTCCCCTTCACCTTTACCAGTTAATATGTTCCTATTCGTTTTGTTCATATTACATTTTGAGTTGTATATACACATTATTTGAATTAAATTAATTTGACAGACAGCATTCTGTCAACATCATTGACCAAGCTAGCGCCAACCAATGTAACCAGAGCTGCCAACTCTCAAGCATTCACCGTGAGACACACGCAATTGACTCTTTTCACACGCTTTCACACCACACATCAATTTTCTCACATACAGAAAAACCACGAAGCAAAGAGGACACGGAGACCAACAGACTAGACAGAGCAGGTTAGTTTTGATATAAAAAAAATGGGTAAGTTATAGCTAGCTAATTATCAAATGCAGCTACGGTTAGCCATCGCTAACATTAGCACGTTTATCGAACAGCCTTCGATACATTTCTATGTTATAACTTCCCGAAAAAAAATACACAAACATATAAAACAAACTTCTAGCGAAATACTAACAGCATCTAACTTACCAATCCAAAAGAAATGTTGCAAGTTCAGTGTCGAACCTCATTTCTTTCAGGTCCATCAGTTGTCTCCAGCGATTGAAAGCAGTGCCGATGTTTACTCTGGTTCGGCTACTTTTCTTATCGGATTTGATTTGTGATTCCGAGCGTGGTTGTTTCCCTGTAAAGGGTGGTGGTCTCTTGCCAAGGGCTTCAGTCATCCTTCCGCTCTCTTCCCTGAACTGAAATGAAGTAGTGGGCTGTACTTTCCACACGATTGACATCAGGTTCAGGTACGCCCGCAAGCCGTGTGAGTTATTCGTGTATTGCAGGTTGGCTGGTGGTTATGTTGCCCGCATACCGCCTCCCATGGCCGAAACTGGTATTACGACACCTGTCGGGCCGGGGCTAGTAATGCTAATGCTAATTAAGGTTGATATCTCTGCAGCACTATAACTTGACATGTTTTTAATGACATCATCGCCCTTATTTCTTCTCATTCTTTTGATGCGTGTAGGCCATTTTTTGGATATTTTTATCTCAATTTTTGCACATGGCACCTTTAAAGGGATAGTTCACCCAAAAATGAGAATTATGTCATTAATGACTCACACCCTCATGTTGTTCCAAACCCTTAAGACCTCTGTTCATCTTCGGAACACAGTTTAAGATATTTTAGATTTAGTCCGAGAGCTTTCTGTCCCTCCATTGAAAATGTGTGTACGGTATACTATCCATGTCCAGAAAGCTAATAAAAACATCATCAAAGTAGTCCATGTGACATCAGAGGGTCAGTTCGAATTTGTTGAAGAATTGAAAATACATTTTGGTCCAAAAATAACAAAAACTACGACTTTATTCAGCATTGTCTTCTAATCCGGGTCTGTGTAGTGATATCCGGTTCACGAACTTTGTTTGTGATTGTGGCTTTTTATTTTTTGTTAAATTAGTTTTTTACTGCCTGCACTGTTATGTGTGTCTTTTAATTTCATATTTTTATGTAAAGTGCTTTGAGATGCTGCTTTTAAAGGCGCTTTTAAAGGTGGATTTAATTCTTATACATTTATAAGATTTTTAAACAAAATAAACCACTTGAATGATTTAGTTTCACACAAAATATTTAGCTTTATTAATGTTCAATAAAACATATTTTTCTGCAAGCAATTTTTGTTCTTAAGGTGGGCCTTTAGCCTGTTGTATTTCGAATAAATGCTATTCTTTTTATTCATCGAAGAATCAAAAAAGAAGTATGAGATCCAAAAAAATAAATAAAAACTAAGCAGCACAACAGTTTAAAAACTGTTAATAATAATCAGCATATTAAAATGGTTTCTGAAGGATCATGTGTCACTGAAGAATGGAGTAATATAAATGAATTATATTTTAAACTATATTAAATTAGGAAAACAATATTTTATATTTCACAGTATTACATTTTTTTTCTTCTGTATTTTTGATCAAATAAATACACCTTTGATGAGAATAAGAGACTCCAGTAAAATCAGAGCACAGAAACTTGTTGTTTACAGCCCGCGGACCATTGCCTTGCAACTATTATTAATAAAATAGCTTTGATACTTGAACACTACATTATATTACTCAACAACGAGGAGGTAAAACTGCAGTTTTTAAATAACTAAACTCGCAGCTTATTTTTTGTAGAAAGAGATGCACAGATGTAGGTAAAAACACAACTTTCATCTCTCTCTCTCTCTCTCTCTCTCTCTCTCAAAATGTCAATTTTTACATAAAAAACAGTTGCCTAATGTTAAATGATCCAGCCTGTGTACACTTAAGGAAACACTGTCTTCGTTTTTATGTCGAACGACATATGGGGTTTCACTTGGGAGGCCAACCATCTCTGAGTTTTAAGAGAAAACGCCAATGAAAATTGGCTAGTGGATTTTGCATGCTGAGCCACTCCCCATGCCTAGGGGTATAAATAGGTGACAGGTGCATCCAGTTATTCAGATTTTGGCTTCGGAGCCGAATAGTCAATGATATTTTCACTACAAAGCCATTTCATCTCGTGTTGGAACTGTTCCTGGTCAGTGTGACAGCGCAGTACAGCGGTGTCCCTGCAGTGGTGATTCCCCAGGGTACTTTGGCTAAATGAGCAGTTTCTTTTCTAAAAGAGCAAATCACGGACGATTCGCGTCTTTTTCAAGATGTCGTTTCGTCCGTGTCCCTCTGGATGCGGATGTTTCCTGTCCTCAGTTGACAGTCACAAGCATTGTCTTCTGTGTCTGGGCATCCAACACGCTGAGGCAGCACTCGTAGATGACTCTTTCATCTGTTGTGGGTGTATGAGCAAGGGGAGTGCCGCAGAGCCCTCTGTCGCCACCCATCCCGGTTTCTCTGGCTCGAGCAGGGGATCGGCAGCTGGAGCTCTGGGAGATCTGAGGGAGACTGTGAGAGCTTCTCTGCCAGGCCACGCCCCATTGCACCTCTCACTCCTCCCGCAGCGCATGTCCCGTGCAGCTGCCAATTGATTCTTCTGAGCCGTCTCACGGCGGTCCCAGCGTGTCTTTCAGTGTGCTGCCCAAGGATCAGCTGTCGATTGCAGCATCAGGAGATGGGCTATCGTCCTCTGAGGATGAGGATTCGGTGGGGCAGCAGGTGCAGGTTGATGAGGTGCATGAAGAGGTGACGAAGTCGTGGATGGACCCTTTCACGGCCAGAAGCCGCTAGACTCCCTCTTCCATCCTCACTACCCTCGATGGTGGGGCAGGCAGGGGGTATGTGGACATTCCCCAGGAGCGCAGCCACTTGGAGAAATCGTTCCGCGTCTCCCATCCAAGGCCTGTGAGCTGTCGAGGCTTACAGTGCTGCGGGCCAAGCTGGCTCTGGCATGCCATGGCTATCCTGCAGGTACATCAAGCCAAAGTGCTAAAAGCAATGAACGAGGGTGGTACAGACCCGAGGTTGATGCAGGAGCTGCACACGGCGAATGATTTTGGTGCAGATGCAGACTGAGGCCATTCAACACATCTTGCCCCAACGTGATCCTCCAGTTGCCACCATTCCGTCATGGGCAGCGCCCGTTCAAATGCATGGTTCAAATCGTACTTATATGACCGCCATCAATTCGTAGCAGTGAATGAAGATGTATCATATCGATCACAAGTGCAGTATGGAGTACCTCAAGGCTCAGTACTAGGGCCGCTACTCTTCACGCTTTATATGTTACCCTTGGGAGATATCATCAGGAAACCTGGTGTTAACTTTCACTGTTATGCTGATGATGCTCTATGTTTTTTCGCGGCCCGGTGAAACACACCAATTTGAAAAACTAATCGAATGTATAGTCGATATAAAAAACTGGATGACGAGTAATTTCTTACTGCTAAATTCTGAAAAAACAGAGGTGTTAATTATAGGGCCTAAAAACTCTGCATGTAATAACCTAGAACACTGTCTAAGACTTGATGGCTGCAATTCTTCATCAATTCTTCGTCATCAGTTAGGAACCTTGGTGTGCTATTTTATCGCAATCTTTCCTTAGAAAGCCACGTTTCTAGCATTTGTAAAACTGCATTTTTCCATCTCGAAAATATATCTAAATTACGGCCTATGCTCTCAATGTCAAATGCAGGAATGTTAATCCATGCATTTATGACCTCAAGGTTAGATTATAGTAATGCTTTATTGGGTGGTTTTCTGCACACTTAGTAAACAAACTACAGCTAGTCCAAAATGCAGCAGCAAGAGTTCTTACTAGAACCAGGAAGTATGACCATATTAGCCCGGTCCTGTCAACACTGCACTGGCTCCTTATCAAACATCGTATAGATTTTAAAATATTGCTTATTACTTATAAAACCCTGAATGGTTTAGCACCTCAGTATTTGAATGAGCTCCTTTTACATTGTAATCCTCTATGTCCGCTACGTTCTCAAAACTCAGGCAATTTGATAATACCTAGAATATCAAAATCAAATGCGGGCGGCAGATTCTTTTCCTATTTGGCGCCTAAACTCTGAAATAACCTACCTAAAATTGTTCGGGAGGCAGACACACTCTTGCAGTTTAAATCTAGATTAAAGACCCATCTCTTTAACCTGGCTTACACATTACATACTAATATGCTTTTAATTTCCAAATCTGTTAAAGGATTTTTAGGCTGCATTAACTAGGTAGACCGGAACCGGGAACACTTCCCATACCACCCGATGTACTTGCTATATCATTAGAAGAATGGCATCTACACTAATATTAGTCTCTTTCTCTCTTATTCCGAGGTCAACGTAGCCACCAGATCCAGTCTGTATCCAGATCAGAGGGTCACTGCAGTCACCCGGATCCAGTACGTATCCAGACCAGATGGTGGATCAGCACCTAGAAAGGACCTCTACATCCCTGATAGACAGCGGAGACCAGGACAACTAGAGCCCCAGATACAGATCCCCTGTAAAGACCTTGTATCAGATGACCACCAGGACAAGACCACAGGACACAGATGATTCTTCTGCACAATCTGACTTTGCTTCAGCCTGGAATTGAACTACTGGTATTGTCTGGTCAGAGGAGAACTGGCCCCCCAACTGAGCCTGGTTTCTCCCAAGGTTTTTTTCTCCATTCTGTCACTGATGGAGTTTCGGTTCCTTGCCGCTGTCGCCTCTGGCTTGCTTAGTTGGGTTCACTTCATCTATAGCGATATCATTGACTTGATTGCAAATAAATGCACAGACACTATTTAAACTGAACAGAGATGACATCACTGAATTCAATGATGAACTGCCTTTAACTGTCATTTTGCATTATTGACACACTGTTTTCCTAATGAATGTTGTTCAGTTGCTTTGACGCAATGTATTTTGTTTAAAGCGCTATATAAATAAAGGTGACTTGACTTGACTAGAGCTGAAGTTCCTGTCTCTCAAGACAGCGCTGCTTGTCGCATTGACTTCCATCAAGAGGGTCAGGGACCTCCTCTAAGGTAGGACCTGCCTCAGAGACCCATTCCATATGTAGCACTGCCCCCTGGATGAGTCCATTTCAGTATCTCCACATGTCACCTCCATATGGGTAGGATATGATCTCCGTAGCAACCTTTTCCTTAAGGCTCGCTTCCCATTGTTCTACCAAGGTTGAAATCGTTTCTAAAAACGTTTTTGTGGATGGAGCAGCAGCATAGCCTTCTCCTGCAGCGATGTACTCATCCTTTTATTCCCCTTCACTACCAAGGTCCATGAATTTAAGCTGGGGCTTTGGGAAGGTTACGACCTTAAACGTAGCTTTTGTGACATGCCTTGTCGCCAATTGCAGTGCCACAGGGTTGTGATGGTGTTCAGGTTCTGGTGTTTTCCATAGGACCCCAGATGTCATTCGACATAACTCGTAGTGACTGACAGATAGGGAACATCTCAGTTATGTACATAACCCTCATTCCCTGATGGAGGGAACAGAGACGTTATGTCCCCATGCCACAACCTTGAACCATCCGCTGTTGCCAGGACACGTCCTTGGCTCCTCAGCATAAAACATGAATGAGCGGATACACCTGTCACCTATTTATACCCATAGGCACATGGAGTGGCTCAGCATGCAAAATCCACTAGCCAATTTTCATTGGCATTTTTTCTTAAAACTCAGAGATGATTGGCCTCCCAAGTGAGACCCCATATGTCGTTCAACATAACGTCTCCATTCCCTCCATCAGGGAATGATGGTTACGTACATAACCGAGACGTTTCACTGTATTGCACTGCATAAGTATTGATGGTTTCACTGCAGTTTTGCAGAATTCCATTCACAATGAATCTGGTTATCATGTAAAGTGTGTCACATGTTAGGCACTTGCTCCTGCTTCTGCCATTTCACAGCATGTCAAAATCTTTTCAACAAGCTGAAAAAATGGAATCCATTGCTCTTTTATCCATTTCTTTCAAAACACTTGCAAAGTGCATTACCTTCTATAATGCCCCCATCTATAGAGGACACATCCCCTGTGCACGTAAAACAGGTAGCTGTTTGTCTCAACCTACATGAAATAGCAGATGTCAAGATCTGTAACTAAAATGTTGTTTAGGAAACGTGTCCTGTCCAGAAGTAGCAGGACCTCTTTACACCCTCTGCCTGAAACTGCTTTGGGTGTGTCGGAAATGTAACAGCCCTTACCATCATCAGTTACAGTTCCACAGGCTTGATGAGCAGCTGTTTCATCAGGAAGAGTCAGTCTTTAGTTATTTGAGTTCATCTGTTTAATAACTCACCAGATCCTTTTATCTGTTATTGCACAAGTGTTTAGGGACCTGTTAAGCTTTTTTTTCACTAAATTTCTAGGATAGCTTTGCATGATCTAAGCTCAGAACCATTTCCACAATCCTGTTAAGTGAGGGATGGCCCACTCATGTCCCAGGAATTACTGATTATGACAGGCTAAGCATACTCAGGGAGCAGTTGATAAAGATCACTGGCATGATAGGATAAAAGCAGGCAGACAACAAATCCGGAATGCTTCTAAAGAGAACTCTCTTGATTCTATTATTGACTTTTCTGACAAATTACATATTACATATGTGTGTATATATATTTATTTTTATTTTTTTTAATATATATATATATATATATATATATATATATATATATATATATATATATATAGGTGGTGTCTGATGCTGCAGGACAAGGCATCACCATCACAGGAGACAAAACCTTCAACAGCTGGAATTGGCCCAATGCTGTCATCTTTGCAGCAACAGTTATTACAACTATAGGTAAGGATCTAGTCTATATACGCTAGGGGTGTAACGGTGCGTGTATTCGTACCGGACCACTTCGGTACAGGGCTTTCGGTACGGTGCACGTGTGTACCGAATGACGGAATGCAATATTTTGTGCTCGGAACGTAAGTACATTTTCATGTTTCCAAACGAACATATTAAGTGGCGGAAGTCTCCGCGTTCAGGGCAAATCCCGCCCTGCAGCTGATTCAAATAAGGCCGGCGACACACTGGATGCCTGGCGCAAGCGTCTCAGCTGCGTGGCGTGTCAGTTTTTAATTCCGCTCCCATGTTAGGTTAGAGCTTGCAGACTGCCTGCATGAGACGCTTGAGCCGCGCGGAAAACGCGTGCATGCTAGAAATAGAACCGACGCCTATTTTTCACGCGACACGCAAGTGTGTTGGAAACGTTTCCAGGCAAAATAGAATAGAAAAATATGTTTATATGTAATTTTGTACACAAATACATATTAAATCATGACACTTTGATGTTTGAAAGTCTATAGGTTGACATAAATTCAGATATAAATGTAATTTAAAAAATAAATTAATAATTATCGATTTTCAAATATTGCACCTGTCAAACATATTCTATTTTGCCGTCAATACTGTTGACGGTGTCCTTTATCAGTAGGCTTTATATTTACACTCAACATGAAGTATAGATATTGTTGTCATGAAGACAAGAGCCTGGTCTGTCGGTGGTCTCCCTCTATGTCACCTACAGCAGCAGCATGCTGGGATTGGTAATGCTGCACTGTAATCATAGTTATTTATTTATATTTTTCATTATATTTTATTATATGATATTGGTTTGAGACAGAGAGTATATTATTTAGTGGAGAACTTTACAGCAGTATTTTATTTCTTATTCTATTTTTATTTTATATATATTTTATTAAAAAGTATTTTAAAAAAGTGTATAGTAATAAACACCCTGCAGTTTAATGTTTGCATTTCTTTCCCTTACTGTACCGAAAATGAACCGAACCGTGACTTTAAAACAGAGGTACGTACTGAACCGTGATTTTTGCGTACCGTTACACCCCTAATGAAAATCTAGCGAATCTGTTTCACTTGGAGAAAAAAAAATTCAAAGTAATAATCATTGATTTGCTTAACTAAAAAATAATCAGAAAATGTTGAATAAGGGACTGCATGATTAATTGAATGTGAATTACATGCATATCTTTCAGTGAAGCAACTTATAATTTAATGAATCAAAAGCCTATCAGCGAATCTTCTACATGTTTTACACTAAACAATACTTTTGGATATACTTTTTTTTTTTGAGTTTACACTGAAAAAAATGTGCCATGTATGTGGACATAAACTATATGCATAGTTGTGAAAGCTGACAGTGAACAATAAATAAAGTTATTGTATATAAAAAAAAAGAGTTTGCTCGCAATCTGCCCATGTTCTACCAACTAGCCCGCCCACAAAAAGTAAAACGTCTGTATTGTTACCTCATGTCGAGAAGACACTGTATCCTATGCTGTGAGATTAAATTTGTTTTATCACATCTTTAATCACGTCATGACGATGGTTGTTTTGACACTGTGATGATTTTCATGTGGGGTGCCAGCCTAGTATATATATATGAATCTGAAGTGGTTCAAACACATAAAACAGATGAGGCCCCTAAGAACGAGGAGGGTTCAGCCTTCTGGACCCCTTCAGAAATAAACTGAACGGACTGCCTAGTTAAGGGAGCACAAAAATCTGTGATAGCCGCAACATAGACTTTAAGGGTAGAGGGAGCATGGCCCCTATCCACTAAGTCTTGGAGGAAGGAAAATATCTGAGATTTGTCAAAAGTGAACGGGTCTTCATCCCAGGCTGTGCACCAGGTGGTGAAAACTGACCATTTAAGGCTATAGAGGTGCTTGTGGATGGAGCTCTATCCTGTAATATGGTATTCATGATGCTCTCTAAGATGTCTACCAACTCCCGTCGAGAGGCCATACATGGAGGAGGGGTCAGTTGTGGGCCAAAGCATCCTTGACTTTTAAAAAATAGATTGGGTAATGAGAATTGTCTTCGGGGGCGAAGAGGTTAACCTCTGCCCTCCCAAAGACGTCCCAAATTCCTTGAACAGTCTGGGGGTGGAGCCTCCATTCCTCTGAGAGGAGGTTGCTCTGGGACAACATGTCCACATCTGTGTTCAAAATGCCCTGCACATGTTCTGCCCTCAACAAAAACAGGTGGTGCTGGACCCAGCCTGTCTTGGAAGCATCTGTGAAGATGACTTTCCGTCTGCCAACTATCCCCACCACCACCCCCTGCTCGTACCAGCCAAGGTTCATCCAAGAGACCAGGGTTGCACTGCACGGCTGGCTCACCTTGATCATGTGGCACCCATGCTGCCAGGCACGTATGTAGAGCAGGCCCAGCTGCAGAGCTGGCGATGTTGAGCTCATGAGATCTAGCATCTTTTGAAACCTCTTGAGCACCATAGCCATTCTGGGCGTAAAGGTTTGCTGAATAGCCAGAGTGCACTCCGGCGAGACTGCAGCCCTCATAGAGGTTGAGACGATAATCTCCAGCTCTGCCTCCGACAGGGCAAAAACGAGATAGTCTTCTAGGTAATTCTGTATGCAAACTCCCATCTGTTTCATAGGATCTATGCACTTCGTA
This sequence comes from Carassius carassius, assembly GCF_963082965.1. Classification (NCBI taxonomy): domain Eukaryota; kingdom Metazoa; phylum Chordata; class Actinopteri; order Cypriniformes; family Cyprinidae; genus Carassius; species Carassius carassius. The sequence goes on from NC_081786.1 coordinate 24,797,463, forward strand.
AAAGTGTGGGGAGCCAGAGACAGCCCGAACAGAGGGACTGTGTATTGATATGCCACTCCCTCAAAGCCGATCTCAAGAAGTACCTGTGATGGGGGGCTACCTATATGTGAAAGTAAGCATCTTTCAAATCCAGGGAAGAGAACCAGTCCCCTGGGTGTATTTGCATGAGGATCTGCTTCAAAGTGATCATTCTGAATGAGCGCTTCATCAGGGCCTGGTTCAGATATCTTAGATCAAGGATGGTTTCTGATACCACCATCCAGGGTGAGTATGGACATGGGAGCAGAGATGCTGGGGAGCAGCTAACTGATTCAGCTGCCAGATGTGGTACGCCGAACAGGGGCTGCTCGGGGGCGGCGAGCTGAGGCGAAGAGCTGCGAGGGCAGCTGGCTGCTTGAGAGCAGCAAGCTGCTAGGGAGCGACGAGCTGCTTGAGAGCGGTGAGCTGCTTGAGAGCGGAGAGAAGTGAGAAGTGAGCTGATCTGCTGTGCAGAGCAAAGTGTTGGTCAGCGGTGATCTCGGCTGCCTGATTGGCTTCAGGTCTTGGATCCAGCGAAGAGATATCAGTTGTCGCTGAAGGAAAATGAATCAGTTTGCCTGGGTAAGACTGCCGCTTATATAGCTCAATGCCCTGCCCCTTTTGAAGAGCTCGGTTGGGCTCGCTCACCATAGGCTGACATGGCTCAGCTGCACCCCCATTGGTTAATTTCTATTGAACTCCTCGAACCAATGGTCATACAGTTTCACTGAGTGATTGAAAAAGGCTTCAGAAATTGGAGAAAAAGGGATTTTCTACGAGTGTAGTATCGATAGGGAACGCTACTGTGTCTCATGATGTCAAAACAATTTTCTTTCCACTCTAACAATGACGTCACAACCCAGTAAGATATTTAAAGGAGAAGACTTCTTTTATTAGCACTTGTATTATCTTTTATCAGAGTTCATCACATGAAATTTACTAGACTCCCCCTCACCTGAAAAAGTTTACATATACAATTAACCTGTAAACCGGCAGCCCCCATTATTAGACTCACATCTGAAAATGCCCTATCTAACTTAAAATTGCAACAGTTCCAGACTTCAGTGTGCTATACACATAATTTTGGTGTCTTTGGAAAGAAGACCCTTTGGGCTTTACTATCCATCCAGAATTAATCATTCTCAAAAAGATAAAAAGGTATAGACACTGAAGTTTCTATAGAAGAAAAAATTGTACCACACCAATTTTATTTTATTTATTTATTTATTTTATATAAAAATACATGAAATCAGTTTTGGAGAAATCCAGAAAAGTAATGGGTTAAAAAGTCACATCTTATGAGTTTCTATTTCAAATCTGAAGAAGATACCATGAAAAAATTGATTACTGCAACCATTTTTCTGAACTATGTCTAGTCCCATCACAACAGTTGCAGGAGCATTCAGTCCAAACAGCATAACAATGAACTGAAATAAGTCCTTGTGGACAAACAAAGACAGTTTTGTTTTTGCTTTCTTCATCCGTAAGGACTTGCCAGTATCCACTAAGTCAAAAAGTAAAAAAAAATAATAATAATAAAAAAAAAGCCAAGCATGCTAGGGAAATGATGTACAGTCTGCCCCATTGTAGTCATAACAGCATTAATATCTTTCAACATTTAATATCTTTCTTCCATCTTCTGATTTACAACCGTAGGAAGATTATTTTGAGAAAGACAAACAGTTTCCACTGTTTGAAAAAAAAATCAATATCTGGCTTGGGAGGACCTCCTACAGGAGGAATATAATGAGGTGGTAAAGTGGGTAACATTAAAGAATCCAAAGTCTATATCCAGAATAGGACATTGAGTACCAACCAACATGCACAGAGGAAGACTGCTCAACTATATATTATTTGATTCAGCTGCCTTAGCTTGGGAGAAAATCTTCTAGGTGAAAATCAAATCACTCCAAACACAGCATCATTGGGAGAACCAATCACTCCAACAACTTCAACAGTAGATTCAGCAGGAGATTCAAACACTCAATGTTCAGCTTCAGCGTCGAATTGCCATGCACATGACACCAGACATTTTTCTTTCCACTCTAACAATGACATCACAATCTGATAAGGAATATTTGAAGGGGAAGACATCTTTTATTAGCAGAGTTGATCACATGAAATTTGCTACAACATGCTGTTTGTGGTAGACCAATCTAGTGCAAATCTCTCTACGACACTGGACCAGTCACAAAGGACATTGCCATTTTACCAATCACAGCAGTGATTAGATCATGGATAGGAGAGTTTTAAAGAGACGGTGTATGCTGATTGGCCAGCTATCCAGTGTGTTGTGTTTGGCTGAATACCTTAAGCGTGTTACAGAAATGTTACACCCCTTAACATACTGTGATGCCGTCTCCTGGCACGACCAGAAAAAACAACATAACCCATCACAAATGAAGCGTTTGTTGCATCCAGCGGGGTCATAATTACTGACTATAATGACTTAAACTGTGTTTTTACACGTTGCGTTGTGTATCATGCTGTGTAATCATAAAACCATGTCTGGATTTGTGATTGGAGAAACAACAAACAACAAGCGCTTCTCTACACTGCTTTAAACTCGCATTTGAATCATCAGTGGCAAATACTTTAAATATGAAAAATGTACTTCACGGGTAGTGAGTCAGATGCACCACACTGTCCTTGCAAAGTTGGAACTGCCCCACTTTGCAGAACAGCCTTTGAGCACAGGCCCATTGTAAGCTACTCTGCAGGTTCAGGAAACAGTCCTCCATAAAATGCATCAGACAGCGAACATTTGGGCATTGTTATGCAAATCTTTCCACACATAGTGTGACATAGTGACATAGACATGTGGGGGTGTGTTTAAATGAGGTGATTTAGAAGGGCGTGGACAAGTCTAAACATTTATCAAGAATATCTCTTTTGATTTGAGACTTTAGTCTTTGCAATTTTTCAGATCTTCTGTATGCACCAAAAGTTTGTAATGCACCAAAGAGAAAGGAAAAATTGAAATTGCATCATATCACCCCTTTAAGGCACACATGGTCCAGGTAGACTGTTTCACTTTCTCTAATAGTAAGTAACACAGACCCTCTCATCTCTCAACAGTAAGGCAAGCTTTGGTTGTGGCTAGAAGGGGTCCTGCTCCGACCGGAACCTAACAATTAAGTTGTAGTTCACTTACAAGCTATGCAAAACTGCTTTCGTATTCGCAGACCGATTTAATAATGTGATTAGGAAATCGATTAAATTGTTCTGCAATTATAAAATCAGTTTGCGTAGCTTGTAAATGAACTATGGCTCTGTGTAGTAAATGCTGCTCCATCTGTTTTGAGTCATTTATAACATGCATTTGAAAAAGCAACATGTTTCAAATATCTTTCCACAAACATGAGAAGCATTTATGAACCTCTTTTCCCCAAAAAATACTACATTTAATAATGTGTTTTTATTCCAAACTCACTTAGCATTACATTATAAATGTACTTTATTATTAGCCTAGAAATCTAGATGCACCCTAGCGGCAGCAAAATGTATTTCGCAGCCTAGAGTACAGTCTAGCAACTCTCAATACACCTTCTAGCAGCAAAACCCCAGATTGGGTCAGGCCAATCACGTCCTGTATAGAGCAGGCGGGCCGGGCTTAACATATGACGACAGAGAGTTGCGACGGCTGCCACTTGAAAACAAAGAATAGCGGCTGCAGCTGTCGAACAACGATCTTTTGAATCGGCTTTGGCCGCGACTCTGGAGGACTTGGAGTTAAGTTTCTCTTTAAGAAAAGAGCAAAGAACGGCACTTAAGTCATTTTTAAAAAAGGAAGATGTGTTTGGAGTTTTGCCGAATGGATACGGAAAAAGTTTAATATACCGCTCTGACTACGTCACCTTCTTCGTTGCTCTGATTGGTTGTAGCGCTATCCTATTGCGTGCAGAGGGATTTTGAGAGACAGCCGTTTATCCCGCCCCTCGGAGTAAGCCTCGTCTATGGAGAGTTTCCAGACTAAACATCTTGATGTAAGTCTGGCTGGCCAGGCTACTTTATTATAATAAAAATTATAATAAGAACTCAGATAAACCATATATGTAGTCGTTTGTTTATTGGTCATGTTGAATCAATAAAAAACAGTTCAATCTTCTGTTTCCTGGAATGATATGCATAACCATTCTTCTGCTGGACATATTTGGAGGCCCTCTGTCCTTTGGATGGAGTTTTTTACTGCTTATCACAGAACCGTGCTTCACTGAATGACATGAATGACAATCACAGCTTTTGCCTTATCACAATTTCTATTTGATTTTGATGAATTGTGTAGCCCTAGGTGAATATTTCTGCTACAGTCATAAGTATATACAGTAGGTGGCCAACCAGAGTGTGTTTTCTACCGCGGCTAGCACTGCCACCGGCCGCGTCTGCAAAGTGCATTTGCAGCTTTTGACCGCTGAGTGGTGCTTTAACCACAAGTTATCAAGCAAATGCATCAAAGCACATTTTTGCAAATAGCCGTCAGCTTTGCCTCGCCGATGTGTTGCATTTGACGGCTGCAGTTGGGGAAAATTAAAGAAAAACACTGTAGTTAAAATATTTAATATTAACAGATGAAAATATAGTAGGCCTACTTATGAAGTTATGTGCGTTTCTTAGAACGAATTCAAGCAGGATAAATGTCAAGCCTATGAGCCTGTACATATATTTACAGTAAGCTACACAGCCATATTTTTGATGTGAAACATTTAACAGGTGCACAGTATTATTTATATAATATGCATTATGTGTTATATTATCCTAAAGAAATGGTGGTTTACTTTTCATCAGAGCATTAAAAGTGGTAGCCTATTTTAGTGAGCTAGGCTACAAAATGTCAATACTCACACATATTAGGCCTTTTTTTGCAACAAGAACATTTTTAATTTATATTTAAAAATATATTTTTGACAGAGTATATACTTTGTTATTTGTTACCAGTCCTTTATTTTGACAGAGAACTGCTTGGGGAAAAATATATCTGTTTGTACACTGATTAAGAAATTGTTGTGTGTTTTATGAATTATTGCCTTTATTTTAGTAAAACACGAGGCACTGTATAATTGTGCTAACTAAAACAAGAAACTAATAAATTAAACCTGGCCGCGATTTAGCTAAATCACTGAAACTGAAAAGAATAGACAGATTAATAAAACCTCCTCACATTTAAACTCAAGTTATCTCATTATAAACAACAAAGTGCACATGATGTAAAAAAGAGCTTCATTAACTTCATTAACAGTGATTTTAAAGGGAGCCACCTTTACTTGCTTTTATACATTTTAAGTAACCCCCCATCCAAAAAGAAGAAGAAAAAAAAAACTGCAGACGCAAGATTTGTGCTGCGTGCATGATGCTGAATGCGATGCGCAACATTTACTTTTATTTGTCTACATATTTTTATCTTCATTAGAAATCTTTTGTTTTATTTAGTATAATTGCATGTAAAAAATAATTAACTTTGGAATGCGTATGCAAAATGTGAAACTGCAATCTGAGTCTATAGCATTTTAGAATTATTTGCACAATCATATTTAACTTAACCTGCTATGTATCTTTCTTATTTAATGCAAAAGAGATTTATTAAAACAAGTTAATGAGAGTCATGCATCTGTTTATTCTTGAGCAACTAATGATCAATGATTTGGAGCGACAAATTATATCACTTTAAAATGTCAATTTACAGATTATAAGTGCATCTGTCTCGGTTGTAAACTTGTGAAGAATTATTTTTAATGCGGATCGCATAATGTAACCTAAAAGAAATATGCTCTATTACAATACATATTCAAGTGTTTGTGTGGAAAATTATTAATGCACATGCATTACAGGGTGGCGCCCTCGTGATCACTTGAATTTTTTACTGATAATGAAATAACTTAAAATTGCCTCACATATATTACAAATATGGGAACAGAAAGCTTGAAATGTCTAGTTTTAAACAAACCAATTCAAAAAGAAAGCAAATACCCCTGATAATGTAATCTGTGGAGGTTGCATTTCTCTAGAAAGGCCATGTGGAGAGAGTCAGTACCATGAATGTTATCTTGTCGCCGACAAGAAAACATTCGTTTATTAATAAACAGAGGTGGAAAGAGTACAAAAATATTCTACTCAAGTAAAAGTACCATTACATTAATGAAATTTTACTTAAGTACAAGTAAAAGTACCAGTCTAAAAATCTACTCAAGTAAAAAGTAGCTCATTTAAACTTTACTCAGAGTAAAAATTACTTAGTTACATTTAAACAGTGGGACGGAGTCAAAATGGGACAGGCCAAGAGTGTCAAACTCACTTCCTGGAGGGCCACAGTCCTGCACAGTTTAGATATAACCCTAATTAAACACACCTGATCCAGCTAATCTAATCATTTAGGTTTATTTGAAAACTACAGGATATGTGTGCTGGAGCAGGGTTAGAACTAAACTCTGCAGGGCTACGGCCCTCCAGGAACTGAGTTTGACACCCCTGGGATAGGTCTATTAATCTCAAACTAGTTGTTTTTAATTAAAGGAATCAGTTATTTAGAATAATAAAACATTTGGGCTGTTACCAGGCAAATCAGTATCAACAAACTCATCTTTTAATGCAGAGGAAATGAAGAAGATTCATTGGAAGTGGTTTTTAGATGTATTACACTGTTTAGTGCAGGACAAGAATGCATTTAACCTGCAGTTACAAATGCATGAATAATGTTTTGATATACAAGACATAAAATGTTGAATACTCATTTGAAATGATAAGAAATTAATTATTTAAAAAAATCAAAAGATACTTTAAATGTGAAATTAAAATGGCCAGTATGTGTCAGCAAGTCACTGTTAATAAGTGAGTCATTGCGATTGAACCGAATCATTTAAACGGTTGATCCATTCAGGAACGAAACACTGTCACGTTGCTCAGAGACGCAAAACTGTGCTTTGGTGGCTGTGTTTGGAATTATTTTCTGTTGTAGAAATAGAGCTAAAAAAGGCAATATGGTGTCTAAAACGCAAGTCTCTTAATTAACTTGTTTACTGAACTGTTATATATATATATATATATATATATATATATATAATGTATGTATATATTCATGATGATTTTTGGAGGAAACGATGGCATTCTTTTGATTTAATATATGAAATTATATAAATATGTGAATTTTCTGCCCCTATATCTTCAATTTTGTGATCATTCTAAATGCATTTTAGGAGACTGAATCACACAGTGAAAGAACGCACTATAAATGCGCGCGCACATCATTCAAACAAAAATAGCACACTCCTCACCACGGTCTTTTTAGCTAATTTGTGCAAAACCTCTTGCTAAAATGTCAAAGCTTCATTTTAACCACCAATGCAACGATGCAATTATTTAGCTTACCTCTACATTCTTGCGAATGGTTGATGTCTTGTCGAGATTTTATAAGCTGCTAGTTTGGTCTTCCTAGGCAAGTACAGCTTACACTGCATAATAGAGCATACATATGGCCAGGGGTTCACTTCATTTCCTTCGAGTTCAACTTCAGAATATGACGGGGTTTCGTTTTCAGCGGTGTCTGCACCACTAACGCCTGTTTTGTCCGTCTGCATCTTTCTTGTGATTTTAGCGCCAGTTTGCCCTCCCCATAATTTACTGACGTAGTTTCCAGGGAGCGATTTTTATTTATTTTTTTATTTTTTTTTACTCCGTAATTAATGTGTTTTAAAATGTAGCGAAGTACAATACTTCAAACAAAATATACTTAAGTAAAAGTAAAATTACAGATTTAAAAAATTACTTTAAAAAGTATTAGTACACAAAAAAGCTACTCAATTACAGTAACGCGAGTAAATGTAATTCGTTACTTTCCACCTCTGTTAATAAATAATTAAATGTCTCTTTTTTCACAATTATTAGGCTACTTCTGTCTGTGCTTTGTGACAAGCTTAATGCTTGTGTTTGAGTGCGGAATATATTAAGGCTCATTATGGATTAGACTGTGTTAATTTAATATAAATGTGTGATTAGCTGAATAATGACCTAAATTAATGACTACTAGTAACTAAAAAAAATCTTACGTGGGAGGCAGCCCTATTCAGTTTCCTCTAGACATCTTTGTTAAAGTTTTAAAACATTTTATACGCGTATCCGTAAATTCTGCTTTCAGAACGGTCCGTAGCGGAGAGATGACACGCCCTTAAGATTGATTTTTCCTCTGAAACACAAAAACGAAAATGTAAATAAAATTGATAAAATTGGCCTAATTTATTTATTTATTTATTTATTTATTTATTTGAGAATGGTAAAGCCTTCTCCATTCCGCAGATATTGTTGCTTCTGGCTTGTGCATTGTAAATCACAGAAAGTCTACAAAATATTTTGTCACCCAAAAACTTGGGTCTTATGTGTCAAGATGTAATGTAGCCTGTAAAACATGTTCATAGATGGATACTCTTCTGATGTCTGGACTCTGTTTAGGATTTAGAAAATCATAAAGAGATTGTTCATTATATTGGTAATGAAAAGATTCTGTGAGAATTTAAATTTCAAGTTTTGGCAGAATGTCATGTCAATAATGCTGGAACTGCCCAATAATGAAACTAAAAATGATTAGGCCTACATGATGTCTTGGGACAGTTTCTTATTACTGCAATATGTTTTTACATTTGTATTGTCAAAATGACTGCAGCGTTGCATGTACAATTAAAACAATGCACAAATGAAAATAGCCAAAGCAGCATATACTAAGAACAAAAGTTGTCATCTCTTTCGAGATAACAACTTTTCTTTTGCTTTGACGCAATGTATTTTGTTTAAAGCGCTATATAAAAAAAGGTGACTTGACTTGACTAGACTTGACTTTGTCATGTCTCTTTTGGCCAGTTTCTTTCTCTCTCTCTCTCTCTCAAAGGCCCCTCATGTCTCCAGAGAAAAAACAAAACCATATTATATTGTATGTAAGACTCTGTATGCCGTTGCAAAAATTGCAAAAGCCAAACCAAATGAAACAGGCACTTTGCCTAAACCTGCTCTGCAAGTTTGAAATGCTCATTAGACATTTTCCATATAAAAAAGAGCAGGAAATTCACACATTTATTTCAAACCCCCAAAGCTATCCACTACTGCCCCCAAACCCCAGCCCCTCCAGCTGGACAGAATTCAGTCACACTACTGTGGAATGGCATGTAAAATGGACATGTTCTTGTAAGGGAAACAGGTCAATTTAGCTCAAATGGAATCATTTAAGATTTTAAAGGGAATTTGAACTGAATCACTGTTTCACGGCTGATCACTGAGACGCCCTGCGATTCACTGAACTAGCAGTTTAAAATCAAATCTGCACTGGATATTAATATCCAAACTATAGTGAAAACACTATCAATTAGCACAGTAACAAGATCGGCAGTTTAAGACATTAAGCACACAAGATACTTCTCTGTTCAATATGAATAAGGCTTTATTAGATAAACCTAAGACATATAAACTAATCTAACACATAAGCACACGCACTCACACATTCATACAAGTTGCAGGAAGATAGAAAGAATGTCTCAAGCAAGCAGATTGAAACACAAACATACTAAACATGAATATGAATCCTTAAGCTATCCCATAGTTATCACACAAGACACACAATAGGTGATTATAAACATGATAGTCAAATGTGTGGGTTACATATAAATGAATATGGAGATAAGCAATGGACTGATATTCATTTATAAGTCATTTTGAGTTCATTAAAAGACATTTCTTGTGCCATTCTCTGACATAAAGATGTTCTGTAGGGACCAGAGGTTAAAAAGGCCCCCTTAGGAATTTCAGTCTGGTTCTGCTAGGTGGGGGGAAGTCAATCCAAGGATCTTGTTTATTACTCTCATGGGTTTACATGTGATGGCCGGCGTTGCATCTTGATTACTTGCCCCAAATTTGACAATCTCTTCTCCGAATTGAAATTGTCAATAATTGTTCTAGTGGTGTTAATGTTGAAAGCTGTTCTGTAAAAGAATTGGTTGGTGGGTTATCTTGCTTCGGACTTGTGGCACGGAATGATTTACAACCTGTTGCCTTCCTGAGGAATTTGGCTCGTGTTTCAACCACAGTCCTGATCGACTCTTTAATTTGTCTGGTTTGGGTCTGATACGCTACACTCTATCTAAAAGAAAATAAAAAGTGGTGTAACATAAACCAGAAAACTGCAGGATACACAAATCTGTATTAATCATTTTATATATTATTTTATTATTATAAAAAAATACACCCCAATCTGGGATTTCTGAAATCACTGACTAGCTTCTACCACTGGACTATGGATTAACTTGATAAACCAAACTTCCCTTTTCCATTGTGTTTGGTCAGGATTTTTCGTTCAAAAACTTTCATTAGCCTGTAGATCAAAATTTATTTTCTTTGATTTATTTATTTATTTTTTGTAAGCATTAGGCTGCAGCCAATACTATCTCAAGTTTTGAAATTGACTTTCTAAAAATAAATTTTAGATTAATTTTCTAATGATTTGAAGGATGTTGTAATGTTATATTATAAAGTTATTTTTGTTTTATTTTGTTATTTGATCTCTGTTTACAAAGCAAAATATAATTCCAGGCAGTTTGCATACTGTCCCTTTGGTGGTAGTTTCGTGAACGAATTTAACACATGACTGACTTGCAGTTAATGCCGTGGCCCTGTGGCGGTGGTACAAGCAGTGGTAGTAGGCATTTTGTTTGGCCACCTACTGTATATATTTTTCCCAAATCAGGATACTTTTAAGCATTGGTTTCCACTATGGATTCTTAAATTTTGTTTAATAATCAGAGAAATATATGGATGCCATGTCTTAAGAACATGTTGGGGCAGTTTCCTGAACAGGTCTTGAGACCAGTGCTGGAATAAAATAAATGTTAGAGATGTTTAAACTGAAAAAAAGCTTGCACTGACATATCATAAAATACAACAGTGCCATTGTTTGGTCTTAAAATGCAATGTTTTTTTTTTAAACTGTAATGAGAGAAATAGTTTTACTAAAAATGGTTTATATCTGCAGGTTATGGAAATATTGCTCCCAAAACACCTTCAGGGAGGGTTTTCTGTATCTTTTATGGTCTTTTTGGAGTGCCGCTGTGTTTCACATGGATCAGTGAACTTGGAAAGTTTTTTGGTGGAAGAGCTAAACACCTTGGGCATTATCTTACCAAGAAAGGGGTAACATTGGTGAGGAATAAACACAATTAACCATCATATCTGAAATCTGAATATCACTATAATAACAACTATGAAATTTTTCTGTTTTTCTGTTATAAGTTGTTAATTGTGTGTGTGTGTGTGTGTGTGTGTGTGTGTGTGTGTGTGTGTGTGTTTTCTTCTTAAAGCGGAAAACACAGTTCATCTGCACAGCTGTCTTCCTGTCATGGGGTGTGTTGGTGCATTTAGTGATTCCTCCATTTGTATTCATGTCTCAAGAGGGCTGGACCTATATTGAGGGCTTGTATTTCTCATTTGTCACTTTGACAACTATTGGATTTGGTGATCTTGTAGCAGGTGAGTGTCTGTGATGTTAAAACTGCTTATTATGATAAATACCCTGAGAAAATGTTTCTACACTTATGTTGAGTTGACAAAGCCAAAATACTTATCTAATTTGGAAGTTTATTGTGGCAGGCAAGGCATCACTGTTGTTTGCTCACGTGGTTATTTATTTTCTTGTGAAGCATAATCTATTCTTTTCTAATCCAATAATAATAACATAATTTCTACTTTATTATTATTTTAAAAACATGCAACTGTTCAGACAATCAGACAAAGGACCAGTGGAAAAACACCGAACTTAAATACTAGAAACTTAATTGGGAAAATTGAAACTAAGCTAATTAATCAAAAGCAATGGAAACAAACAAGACAGGAGAAAGGAAACGCAGAAAACTAAACCAAAACAGATCATACATGAGATAGTTTCTCCCTCCCAGAACTGTGCGTCCTCTCACCTAGAAAAATAGTCCAACAGAGAAGGGTGGGGGCTCAGGAGGCCGGCATGGAGCAAGCAATGGGAAATGGGCATAGTTCATAGGGCGGAGTAGATGGAGGGAGGTGCCAAGGAGGAGCCTAGAGCAGGAGGATCCACGTGTAGATCCAGAGGCCAGCCAGGACAAAAAGGTGGCAGTGCTCCAGAAGACTGCGGTGGAGCTGGAGTGACTGAGGATGGAGGTGGAGCCCCGAGGTGGTGGATGGTGGATGGTGGAGGGTGGACGACTGACCAAGGTGGAGCTGCAGGGATGAGGTTGCCCAGTGGAGCTGGTAGGATGTTGGGCCATGATGGAGATGAGGGAGCTATGAGGCAAGGCGGAGCCAATGGGTCGAAGGACTGAGGTGGAGTCCAGGACTTGAAGGCTGGAAGCAGAGACAGGGCATCCTCATGCCAAGGCAGAGCTGGAGACTGGAAGTCCCAAGGCAGATCAGAGCGCCCAGATGACGCTGACTGAAGGTGAGCTGAGGGGCTGACAGGTATCAGCGGAGATGGAGCTGAGGAACTTTAGGAGCTGGTTTAAGAGGACGTGGGAGAGGGAGGATGGGAGGGAACACAGGAGTACTTGAGCTGGGCAGAACCAGTGGAGACACAGGAGATTCAGGGCTGGACGGAACCAGCGGAGACGCAAGAGAATCAGGGCTGGGCGGAACCAGCAGAGATACAGGAGAGCTGGGAATTACCTTCCAAACCATTCTTCTAAATCCATTTAAAATAGTGTATATTAGTTCCCCATATGATTCCCAGACACCAGATGCAGCTCACCCTCAGTTGTGGGAGTGTGGGTGGGGCTTTCCTCCAAGCCCTCAATCTCCAGCAATATTCCCACAACCCACAGTGTTGCCGGCTCACATACCTGGTCAGTCACGCTCTCGATTCCTAGCTTCCGGGACGATGATTGGCTCTGTCACTTTAAATGGCACTTGCTCATTAATTACAGCAGGCACGGGCTCTGCAGCTGCAGCTGTGGCTGCGGCTACGGTGGGCTCTGGCATTTGCTCCATGCAGTGTGATGACGGCTGGCTGGACTCTGAATCGGGAGTGAGGCTGGAGATATCCTCCTCTGCGGGGAAGACGGTTAATGGAGATCCACAATACACCAGCACCCACTCCATGAAACGGCAAAATCTTCCTCTTTGGGACTGTTCGCTGGCAGGCATGCCTTACACCGCTCACCCAGGCTGGTGCTGTAGAAAACAGAGAGTGAGCGGTCCGGGAATTGGGTAAGGCACGACAGATCGAGAAGAAGTACCTAGTATGTTCCTCCATTGAATGGTCCAAATTCTCCAGGCACAAGAGTTGAACGCCTGGTAAATCTATTGCGAGAGGAGGAAAAAATAATAATTAAAGATAAACACAGCCAAATATACTCAGTTTGAGGGTCTGCTATTCTGTCATGGATACTGTGCTCTAAGGAGACACACGACGCAGGAGTAGTCAAATAACAGTAATTTAATTATAATCCACAAAGCAAACAAGGTATCGAGCTGGGTTACCACAACATGAAGATCAAAATAATAGCAGACAAAAGACCAGTGGAAAAACACAGAACTTTAGTACTAGAAACTTAATTGGGAGAACTGAAATAGGAGTGGAGCTAATTAATTAAAAACCATGGAAACAAACAAGGCAGGGCGAAAGGAAACACAGAAAACGAAACCAAAACAGAGAAAACAGCGCATGGTTCGGATGGCAGGGGTCCTTCATTATCTTCCTGGCCTTGGACTAATTTGTAAAAAAAAATATATATATATATATATATATATATATATATATATATATATATATATATATATATATGGAAATGGAAAAAGTGGAACAGGTTTGTGTGCTGAAGGGGCACCTGGGGACTGAGGCAGGGCCAGCGGGATGGGGACCCAGTGCAGAACCAGCGGCCACCACAGCAGCATATGTGGAGTGGCCATCTTAGAAAAGGCGGACTGCACTGCCTCGGGAGACAGGAGAGCGATCTATGCCACAGTGCCACCTCGGAGGAGCTCTGAGCGGACACCGTCGCCTCGAGGGAACTGTGAGCGGACATCGCCACCTCGGGGGAAATGCAAGCGGACACTGCTGCCTCAGGGGAACTGTGAGTGGACAGGGGGATCCTGAATGGGCACCGCTGCCTCAGCTCACAAAAATAAACAAAAAACACAACTGAAACCACCCCGAATGGGAAAAAAACTAAGTTACATAAACTGAGCACAGGGAAGACAGATATCAAAGGCACGGACCGATACACATGTGAGACAAACGAGCCCAGAACAGAAAACACAGGAAGATTTATGAGGAAGAGGCAATCAGGTAATAGCTGGGACAAATGAATCAATGTATAATGTAATGTTAGAACAGGTGAGTAGAGTTTGGGGAATGTAGTCCGGAAGTAAGGGAGATGGTGACCTCTGTTGGTGAAAGGGAGAAACACAGCACCCGGACCCCTGACATAATGTGTTAAACATGTTAGCAACAATGTTAAATTATTATCTATGCCTACCTTGCTAGCTGCCTGATTTTCGTACTGCATTTATATAACCATCAAACTTTACACTTTTTTCAAAAAGATTTAAAGTTTAATTATCTATGATATACACAGATAGCCGTATTAAACGCAACAATGCTCTAGTCACTTTTGGGAAATCCAGTGTTCTGTAAGAATAGAGGCATATTAGAGTTAAATGTATAAATTGTACATTTTTGACAGATTGATATAAATTAGCTAACTATTTTCTTTTTGTCTGTTTTGTTTAGGTGTTGACCCCTATGCTGACTACCCTACTCTGTATCGGTACTTTGTAGAGGTGTGGATTTATCTTGGTCTGGCATGGCTGTCTTTGTTTTTCAATTGGAAGGTGCGTATGGTTGTGGAGGCTCACAAAGCTCTAAAGAAACGCCGTAAAAGGCGCAAACTTTCTCTGGATGAGTTACAGCGCCTCAAGGCAAGTCACAAGACCCTACATCTGCCACCAACTCCCAATGATGTCAACATTTTTAGCTTCCTGTCCAAGAAAAAAGAAGATTACAATGACTTAATCAGGCAGATAGGTGTTGAGAAGGAAGATCAATGTGTCGACTTCATCAATAAAGCACCAAACCGCTCAAAGAGCTGCAATGATAGTCTTTACATTAATAGAAATTCCATTCTCAGTCTAGACCACTCACCTCGACAGAAACGCCACTGTAGTTTCAGTGATAGAGTTAATGTAGCTCTCTCTAAATCCAAGAGTTATCTTCTTAGCCAAGAGGAATGTCTTCTCATGAATGAAATGTATGGGGAAGGAGAGACAGACACTGACCTAGCCTGTATAAGAAAGTTCGAGAATAAGTTGGACAAGGAGCCAGGAGAGAAACACAAAGGTCTAGAACATGAAGGATGCAGCGATGGCCGAATCACATGGGACTCCAAATGTTACCAGACCCTCATGTTTCCCAATGCCAACATTTCCTCTATTGATGAAGAGAATTTGATGAACAACAACCTGGAGAATGATGATAATGACTTTATGACTAAGTTTTCAACTGCTGATGAGGTTGATTTCAAAGAGGAACAGGGCTCGGAATCTGAGACCTCCATATTTACCACAGATGGGTCGGACCATGGCCAATCCTATGAACAGCTGGTGGAGGAGTATTCCAACAAGGACAACACTGACATTTGATTCTGTCTCCTTTCTTAATCCTCAGTCAAATTTGAGCTTTAGCAGTGTGCCATCTCACATGGTCTTCTTGCATCATGCTACTGAATGCTTTTTGTGTTTAGAGAGTTGCACCCTGAGTTAGTTTCCTGTTGCAAATGTAATTGTATTTTATAAAAGTGCCCTCTTTTATAAATCTTTTGGGTTTATTTCTTTCTTTCTTTTTAAATGAAAGTTGATTTAACTTACAAATGCATTCTAATTTGCTACTGAATGTCTTTTAATTTTTATTGGTTTGTACATCACATGAATACATTTTCCACTAATTTAACTTTTCTTCTAATGAGCTTTAGTGTTGCCTTTTGTTCAATCATCCTCCAGTGTACTCTTGACCAAGTATTAGGCTCCTTGTTGTGACCCTGTGTGCTTGATCTGTGCTACAGCTAGTTGCGTGTTACATTTCAGTTAAACTTTTGGTGTGTCAGTTTCAGTTGTGTACAAGAGGGTTTTTATGAGCTCAGACTTTGAGAAAAATAGAGGCCCAACCCACATTTACCTGATTACACTGTTTCAGTTTATTTTTTATTTAATTTTTTTATTATTATTATTTTTTTTTTATCTCTTAACTCCTGAAAGAATTATGTGTTTTTAGGTAAACATTGGAAAATGGCCTGTTAACAGCTGCCACTGTTAATCTTCCTTGTATTCTTATGTAGCCTCTATTTAATTAGCAATGAGCTAAATTTCATAAATGATTAAGACCAGAATTTGCATTACTGGGCAAGGTTAACTAACCTTATAGGTTAACCTGTCAAGTCATGGTTTTGTGCTTTGTTCACATTTCAAACTTTCATCCCATTCTTTCATAAAGAAAGCACAAACATTTGACCTAAAAAATGTGAAGGAAAGAGTGGTTTTGATAGTTTTTCACATTGTGTTTTGATTTTGGATTTCCTGTACTTTGTCATGCTGTATTTCCATATGTATTTTAATTATTTTCTATTAGTGCTGTTTTACTCTATTCCAATTAACATTTTCAATTTGAAATAAAGAGTTAGGTTTCCAGTCTTTTTACTTTCTCATCCTTGACCAGTGGTTTCAGAAAGATATTTGTCCTTGTTCAAAGCTAAATTTCTTCTGAAGTAATTGTGAAATTATAGACATAGCTTATTTTTTGTCAAAATTTTAGTTTTGTATTTGAGTTTAAATTTTACTATGTAAATGATTTAAATCTGTTTGTTTTGTGAAACTGCAGTATATTAACCTTAAAGTAGTAAAGTCTCATAAAGTCACATTTTGTCACATTTCAGTATACCCTTTAGGCAGTAAGGACACTAAAAACATGTCTTTCTTGCATGATCAGCCATAGTCTCTTTGTTTTTATGGCAATGTGAAGTTACAAACTTTTATTCGTTCCACGTCATTACATGCTTACAATTGTTCTGTGTGAGTTCATTAAGACTTGATTTTGGTCATAAGGGCAGGATGTGAAAATAGGGACGTGTTTGTTTGAGTAATTCAGCATATAAGGATTCAATCACTGCCTTTTAATGCTGGAAATGTGCTAGGCTGACAGAATTTTTATCTCATTACTCATATGATGAAAAAACTCAGATTAGAGCTCAGATTATTAGATTTTGCATCCCAGTCTATTGCTACTAGAATTTTGTTCACATGTGCCCAGCTGAATAACATGAACTCCTTGTGACCTTACTATAATAAAAACTGAGTTAGCTATTTTGTTAACTAACAGGTTATAACTTTAAAAGCTGGAGATAATTGCATTGTATCATGTCAGTTCCATCAGAAGCATGCCAGCATTGTAATATGAGGCCATAAAACTTTTCTGCTGAATTGCTGATAAAGACACTCCTCAGAAGTAAGAAAGGTTCACAAACAGGGTTGTAAAAATGGCTATTATTTTACATGGAATGATAAATTGTATCTCAAGAAAACATAAAAGTACAACTAAAAGTATAAAATTGTACTGTCAGACAAGATATTTTATAAAGGTTTTTTTTTATCGCTAAATTATGCTTTGAGGTTCCTAGACAAATGAATATGGTTAGTGATAAGCAGATTTGTTTATTTACAGAATGCAATAATAGTCAAGTCAAGTCAAGTTTGCTTTATTGTCAATTCTTTCACATGTACAGTACATACATACAGAGAATCGAAATTGCATTACTCTCAGACCCCCGGTGCATACAGATAACATTAACAGTAGAGCCTAAAATATAGATCAAATATAAACTAGAAAAAAAAGTTTGTTGAGACAAACTTTAAGTTGGCTTGAGAAAGCCTGACCAGAAAGTTTGAAGAAGTTTAAAGAAGTTAGAAGTTTATAGTTTAAAGTTAGATTGATAGATTAGTTGAAAGAAAGAAAGATATATTAGTTAGAAAGAATGACAGATAGATTATTTAGAAAGAATTATATAGATTAGTTCAAAAGAAAGAATGATAGATAGATTAGTTTGACAGAAAGAATGCATGCGACTAACATGTTTCTAGCATGATTAACAAGTTACTAGCATGTTGTTAGCATGACTAGCATGTCGCTACCATGTTTCTAGCATGACTAGCATGTTGCTAGCATGTTTCTAGCATGATTAGCATTTGACTAGCACGTTGTTAACATGTTTCTAGCATGATTAGCATGTTGTTAGCATGTTTCTAGCATGATTAGCATGCGACTAGCATGTTGCTAACATGATTTTAGCATGATTAGCATGTCGCTAGCATGTCTCTAGCATGATTAGAATGTTGCTAGTGTGTTTCTAGCATGATTAGCATTCGACTAGCATGATTAGCATGTTGCTAGAATGTTTGTAGCATGATTAGCATGCGGCTAGCATGTTGCTAGCATTATTTTAGCATGATTAGCATGCTGCTATCATGTTTCTAGCATGATTACCATTCGACTAGCATGATTAGCATGTTGCTAGAATGTTTATAGCATGATTAGCATGCGACTAGCATGTTGTTAGCATGATTTTAGCATGATTAGCATGTTGTTAACATTTTTCTAACATGACTAGCATGCGACTAACATGTTTCTAGCATGATTAGCATGTTGCTAGCATGTTGCTAGCATGTTGCTACCATGTTTCTAGAATGATTAGAATGTTTGCTAGCATGTCGCTACCATGTATCTAACATGATTAGCATGTTGCTAGCATGTTGCTAGCATGTTTTTAGCATGACTAGCATGCGACTAGCATGTTGATAGCATTAATAGCATGTTGTTGTCATGTTTCTAGCATGACTAGCATGCGACTAGCATGTTGTTATCATGATTTTAGCATGATTAACATGTTGCTAGCATGTGACTAGCATGTGACTAGCATGTTGCTAGCATGATTTTAGCAAGATTAACATGATGCTAACATGTTTCTTGCATGATTAGCATGCGACTAGCATGTTGCTAGCATGTTTCTAGCATAATTACCATGTTGCTAGCATGTTTCTAGCATGAATAGTATGTTGCTAGCACATTTCTAACATGAATAACATGTTGCTAGAATGTTGTTACCATGTTTCTAGCATGATTAGCATGCGACTAGCATGTTGCTAGCATGATTAGCATGCGACTAGCATGTTGCTAGCATGTTTATTGCATGATTAGCATGCAACTACCATGTTGTTAGCATGATTAGCATATTGTTATCATGTCGCTAGCATGTGTCTACCATGATTAGCATATTGCTAGCATGTCGCTAGCATGTTTCTAGCATGATTTGCATGTTGCTAGCATGACTAGCATGCGACTAGCATGTTTCTAGCATTATTTTAGCATGAGTAGCATGTTGTTAGCATGTTTTTAACATGATTAGCATGCGACTAGCATGTTGCTAGCATGACTTTACCATGATTAGCATATTGCTAGCATGTCGCTAGCATGTTTCTAGCATGATTAGCATGTTTGCTAGCATGACTTGCATGCGACTAGCATATTGCTAGCATGATTTTAGCATGATTAGCATGTTGTTAGCATGTTTCTAACATGATTAGCATGCGACTAGCATGTTGTTAGCATGATTTTACCATGATTAGCATGTTGCTAGCATGTTTCTAGCATGATTAGCATATTGCTAGCATATCGCTAGCATGTTTCTAGCATGATTAGCATTTTGCTAGCATGACTAGCATGTTGCTAGCATGTTTCTAGCATGATTAGCATGTTGCTAGCATGTTTCTAGCATGATTAGCATATTGCTAGCATGTCGCTAGCATGTTTCTAGCATGATTGGCATGTTGCTAGCATGCGACTAGCCTGTTGCTAGCATGTTTCTAACATGATTAGCATGCGACTAGCATGTTGCTAGCATGTTTCTAACATGATTAGCATGCGACTAGCATGTTGCTAGCATGATTTTACCATGATTAGCATGTTGCTAGCATGTTTCTAGCATGATTAGCATATTGCTAGCATGTCGCTAGCATGTTTCTAGCATGATTAGCATGTTGCTAGCATGCGACTACCCTGTTGCTATCATGATTTTAGCATGATTAGCATGTTGTTAGCATGTTTCTAACATGATTAGCATGCGACTAGCATGTTACTAGCATGATTTTACCATGATTAACATGTTGCTAGCATGTTTCTAGCATGATTAGCATATTGCTAGCATGTCGCTAGCATGTTTCTAGCATGATTAGCATGCGACTAGCATGTTGTTAGCATGTTTCTAGCATGACTAGCATGCGACTAGCATGTTGCTAGCATGGTTTTACCATGATAAACATGTTGCTAACATGTTGCTAGCATGATTAGCATATTGCTAGCATGTCGCTAGCATGTTTCTAGCATGTTGCTAGCATGCGACTAGCATGTTGCTAGCATGATTTTAGCATGATTAGCATGTTGTTAGCATGTTTCTAACATGATTAGCATGCGACTAGCATGTTACTAGCATGATTTTACCATGATTAGCATGTTGCTAGAATGTTTCTAGCATGATTAGCATATTGCTAGCATGTCGCAAGCATGTTTCTAGCATGATTAGCATGCAACTAGCATGTTGCTAGCATGTTTCTAGCATGACTAGCATGCGACTAGCATGTTGCTAGCATGATTTTACCATGATAAGCATGTTGCTAACATGTTGCTAGCATGCATAGCATTCGACTAGCATGTTTCTAGCATGATTTTAGCATGATTATCATGTTGTTAACATGTTTCTAACATGATTAGCATGCGACTAGCATGTTGCTAGCATGATTTTACCATGATTAGCATGATGCTAGCATGATTAGCATATTGCTAACATTTCGCTAGCATGTTTCTAGCATGGTTAGCATGTTGCTAGCATGACTAGCATGCGACTAGCATGTTGCTAGCATGATTTTAGCATGATTAGCATGTTGTTAGCATGTTTCTAACATGATTAGCATGCGACTAGCATGTTGCTAGCATGATTTTACCATGATAAGCATGTTGCTAACATGTTGCTAGCATGCATAGCATGCGACTAGCATGTTTCTAGCATGATTTTAGCATGATTATCATGTTGTTAACATGTTGCTAGCATGACTAGCATGCGACTAACATGTTGCTAGCATGATTTTAGCATGATTAGCATGTTGTTAGCATGTTTCTAACATGATTAGCATGCAACTAGCATGTTGCTAGCACAATTTTACCATGATTAGCATGTTGTTAGCATGTTTCTAGCATGATTAGCATGTGACTAGCATGTTGCTAGCATGTTTCTAGCATGATTAGCATGTTGTTAGCATGTCGCTAGCATGTTTCTAACATGATTAACATGTTGCTAGCATGTTGTTAACATGTTTCTAGCATGATTAGCATGCGACTAGCATGTTGCTAGCATGTTGCTAGCATGATTAGCATGAGACTAGCATGTTGCTAGCATGATTTTACCATAATTAGCATGTTGCTAGCATGATTTTACCATAATTAGCATGTTGCTAGCATGTTTATTGCATGATTAGCATACAACTAGCATGTTTGCTAGCATGATTAGCATATTGTCATCATGTCGCTAGCATTGTTTCTAGCATGATTAGCATGTGAATAGCATGTTTCTAGCAAGATTAGCATGTTGTTAGCATGTTGCTAGCATGATTTTAGCATGATTAACATGTTGTTAGCATGTTTCTAGCATGACTAGCATGCGACTAGCATGTTGGTAGCATGATTTTAGTATGATTAGCATGTTGCTAGCATGTTTATAGCATGATTAGCATGTTGTTAGCATGTTTCTAGCATGACTAGCATACGACTAGCATGTTGCTAGCATGTTGCTAACATGATTAGCATGTTGCTAGCATGATGCTAGCATGCGACTAGCATGTTGCTAGCATGATTTTAGCATGATTAGCATGATGCTAGCATGTTTCTAGCATGATTAGCATATGACTAGCAAGTTGCTAGCATGTTTCTAGCATGACTAGCATGCGAATAGCATGTTGCTATCATGTTTCTAGCATGATTAGCATGTTGCTAGCATGTTTCTAGCATGATTAGCATAAGACTAGCATGTTGCTAGCATGATTTTAGCATGATTAGCACATTATTAGGATAGATAGATAGATAGATAGATAGATAGATAGATAGATAGATAGATAGATAGATAGATAGAAAAGGTTTGTAGATAGATAGATAGATAGATAGATAGATAGATAGATAGATAGATAGATAGATAGATAGATAGATAGATAGATAGAAAAGGTTTGAAGATAGATAGATAGATAGATAGATAGATAGATAGATAGATAGATAGATAGATAGATAGATAAATAGATAGATAGAAAAGGTTTGAAGATAGATAGATAGATAGATAGATAGATAGATAGATAGATAGATAGATAGATAGATAGATAGATAGATAGATAGATAGAAAAGGTTTGAAATAGATAGATAGAAAAGGTTTGAAGATAGATAGATAGATAGATAGATAGATAGATAGATAGATAGATAGATAGATAGATAGATAGATAGATAGATATGATTTGAATATAGATAGATAGATAGATAGATAGATAGATAGATAGATAGATAGATAGATTAGATGAGTTTGAATGAGTTTAAATTGATTAGCATCAAAGCTTGATTGAGTCTAATGGGATTTGGAGCTTGGGTCATCTGAACATCCTGTCAATGAAAGTCTATGGGCATTTTTATGATTTTTAATATTAATTTTTAAGAAAACCGTAACTCAAACCAGTCTGAAAAGATATAGCACACCGAGTCAGAACAGTATGAAGGTCTGACCCGAGTTTGGAGTATGTAGCTTGAACGGTCTAGGAGGAGTTAGTGTCCAAAATTCTTGCGGCCAGAAAAATAATAAGAAGAAGAAGTTATAAATAATAATAAGTTTAATAATAAGAATAATAAGTTTAAATAGGATTTCAGTAAGTTGGCTTTCTCAAGCCAACTTAATAAGTTTAAATAGGATTTCAGTAAGTTGGCTTTCTCAAGCCAACTTAAATATAAGAAACAACTATAAAATGAGGGAATGTATAAAAGACATAATAAAATTAAAAATAAAGTTAAATAAAGCAGCGCAAGGCACATGGCAGATAGAGTGCAAATCAGTGAAGTGAACAAACAGTGCAGATAAAAGATTTTTATGTAAAAAAGAAGCTTATTCAGTCTGATAAAGTGAAAAAGGGCTCAAGAGCAGTTATTTTATTTAACTGACTGATGAGGTAGTAGAATGACGTCAGTTCCATGGTGAATGAGCAGACCAATGCTGCACAAAGTGACTAGTGCATGCAATCGTATATTAGTGGGGGGGAGGGTGGAAGGACCTAGGGATTTGGGATCTGGGGGGTTTTCATAGTTCAGTGGTGCCTGGGGCAGAAGAGGGACTGGGGGGGCATGTTCAGGAGCGAGTTCAGCTTCCTGACAGCCTGATGGATGAAGCTGCCCTTCAGTCTGCTGGTCCTGGCCTGGAGACTCCGCAGCACACATCCTTGGGGGGCCCTGGTGTTCAGTGTGATGGTGCTAGATGTGTTGTTGCCGACCCATACTGCCTGAAGTCTTCCAGTCAGAAAGTCCAATAGCCAGTTGCACAGCAAAGTGTTGAGCCCCAGCTGGACCAGTTTGTAAATTATCTGTTGAGGGATGATTGTGTTGAATGCTGAACTGAAGTCTATGAACAGCATTCTGACGTATGAGTCCTTTTTATCCAGATGTGTGAGTGCTGAGTGGACGGCAGTGTCGATGGCATAATCGGTCGACCTGTTGGACCAATATGCAAACTGGAAGGGGTCCAGAGAGGGGGGGAGGGCATAACTTAATGAATGTACACCATAACTTGATGAATGGAAAGTCACTAATGGATGAAGCACAGAGTCCTGGTATGAGAGACGGGGAGACAACAATGGAGAATTGCTGCAAGGACGGCAATGGAGATCTGGGAGCAGAGAAATAACAAGTTAGAGGAGATGGGTCTGGCAACAGTTCAGAGTAGTGAACGGGAGACTGGAGACCGGAGTACTCGCATGATGATGGCTTTATGCAGGTAAGTGATTGCTGAGTGCAGGTGATCAGTACTCTGGTGATTGGGATCGGGAGTGATTGGGATCATGTGCTGGTGATGATTGAGGTGGCTTTGACTGTGAGTTCCTGACACTGTTGAGGTCAAATGTTTACACACCCTTTCAGAATCTGAAAAATGTAAATTATTTTACCTAATGAGAGGGATCATACAAAATACATGTTATATTTTATTTAGTACTGACCTGCATAAGATATTTCACATAAAAGATGTTACATATAGTCTACAAGAGAAAATAAAAGTTGAATTTTAAAAAAATTCACAGTCATCTAGTCTCCCCGTGGCTTAAATTATTGGCAGATTAGTATAATGAAATAAACTCTTTTCAGAAATTTTAATCCAAAGATTCTGAGTCAACTTGATTAGAACTGATTCCAAAACTGATAGTTTACACTTTATCAACTGTTACGAAACGTTAACATCAGTATATCATTACAATTTGGATATTAATATTAGTCCCCGGCCAAGGTCTTAATCACTGATAGTGATGATTTATTAAGCTACGAGCTAGGTAGCAAAATATAGGCAAAGTTTTTACTTTAAAATACACAACACAAGACACTGCTTCTTTATAATGAAACCAGAATTTAGTTTAAGCTACTCTGATGATACATAAACCCCCAACTGCTCCAAGGGCGCCGCAGCGTAAATGGCTGCCCACTGCTCCGGGTGTGTTTACAGTGTGTGTGTTATCACTGCTCTGTGTGTGTGCACTTTGGATGGGTTAAAAGCAGAGCACAAATTCCGAGTATGGGTCACCATACTTGGCTGTATGTCACGTCACTTTCACTTTCACTTTTTAAGACATACACACACACATACAGTTCTGAAGATGAGAGTTAACAGAGTATTAATTAAGTCCCAAAAGTCTAGTAATTGTTAATAGTTCTTAGATCTTAACCTGAGAGAATCATGAAGCAGAGATTTTTTCTTATCTTTACTGCTTAAGATCAATTTGCACCAGTTTCTTCAAGAGATGAAGCTTTGTGTAATAAATGGAGTCCAGGCAGTGTTAAGCACATCAGGGACTTTACTATCGCAATCTCTTACCATCACATTCAGAACAGCAAAAGCAACTGGTCCCTGTTTTTCTACAGCACACACACACACAATTAAAGGGGAAACACAACATTAACCAGAATATTTCTTAAAGGTTCCCGTAACCTATTTTCATAGCATCTCTCTCCCCAAAGCATTAACATTATCCACTCAACATAATTAAATCAAAACTTCCCCTTTAAGACCCCAGTACCGACTATTTAACTCTCGTTCCCAGTATGAGTTACAAATTAAGCCTTTGAGGTGCTTTCTTGTGTTGTTTTGATCACTGAACAGTCTCTGCATTTTCCCCAAGGGGGGTAGGTGCACTGTCCTGGGACAAAGGTGTCTCCAATGGCACCGGCACAAACATTCCATCCCAAACTCTGTGTAGGTGGCAGTTGCTGAAGACCCAGCATTCCTCTCAACTCAGAACTCTCCTTGTTTTCCAATACAGGAGCTTGCTCAAGACAACTCCACTGCTCTGACACTTGCCGGTTCCTCAGATGATCCTGATGACGGCGGACCTCTCGTCCTTCTCACAGTCTCACCACACAAGAGCGAGGACCACTTTATTTTAATATGGCTCCCAATTAACAGCGTTGATGTCAGTTGAAATTCTTGCATGCCTGTCATGCCAAGCTTTCTGCTTTACTTGCTGGTCTCTCACGTTCTCCCCCACGTCTGGATGCAGCAAATCCACATGAGATTTTGGTTTCTGCCCCAGCAACATATCTGCGGTTGCTAGACATGTAGTAGTCTGTGGCGTAATTCGGTACTGGAACAGAAAACGAGACAGGTTAGTTTCTATGTTTACCCCTGCTATTTTCTTTAAACCCTCCTTCAGTGTCTGCACCGCTCTCTCGGCCAGCCCATTTGAAGCAGAATGAAAAAGGCTGTATGAATATGTCTAATTCCATTCTTCTTTAGAAATTCTTGAAACAACTGTCCCTTAAAAGCTGGCCCGTTATCATAAATAACTACATCTGGCAAGCCCTGAATAGAGCACACAGTGTGTCAAATGCCATGGGAGATGTGATGTTTTTTCAAGATGTGTGCTTCCAGCCACTTGGTGCAGGCATCCACCTGGCACTCCTTGCAGTGTTGAACCTAGTTTTTGATATCTTGATCCATATTTGGCCACCAGACATATGCACTTGCTAGGCTTATCATGCGTGACACCCCAGGATGGGCTAAGTGCATAGGCGGAAATCACGGGGGTGTCGGGGGTGTTCGGACCCCCCCATTTGAGGGTTGTCCCCCCTAAAATATAATTGAAATATGTGTATTGTAAATAATATAATGATTTTCAAACCTAACCTGTCTGTGCTTCCAGCCACTTGGTGCAGGCATCCACCTGGCACTCTTTGCAGTGTTGAACCTAGTTTTTGATATCTTGATCCATATTTGGCCACCAGACATATGCACTTGCTAGGCTTATCATGCGTGACACCCCAGGATGGGCTAAGTGCATAGGCGGAAATCACGGGGGTTTCAAATTTTGAAAATTTTGAGGTGAAAATTAGGAAGATTTAATATTAATAAAATTCACTATTCATTTCAGTTCATGTCTCAGAATGTATATATTTTTGTTTGTAATTTCACAGTTGTAATACAATTACATGAAAGCTCCGTTTTTCTATCGCAAATGTGCCGAATCTGCAGATGTAATTACAACCGCTAAGTGAAAGAGAAGGGGAGGGGGAGGCCAGGGGAACCAATCAGCATCGAGTGTTCACTTTCAGCGCTGAGGAGTGCTGAGAAAAGTAACATCATAGAGGATGCCAGCCTCCCTTCTGGAATATCAACCAACCATCAAAGAGACATAAATAAGGAGCTAGAACAGTCTATGGTTTGAACGTCTTCCGGAGCGGCTGGGCTGATAATTTACCAAGTATTTATAATGAGTAGCGATATTGAATATATCTTCTTTACGGTTTCTGACTAAAAGCCGCCAAAAAGCCATTTTAAAGTGGTTAAGCAAATAATAATATATCATAACAATACAATTCGTTTGCCTCCTCTATTTTAAAATCCACGAGCCGCCACTGGTCTGTTTATTTCATTTAATATAGTTAATCTAATATAACATCATACTAAGAGTGCAGTTGTTCTCCAGATATTAGCATAACAGATGTGATTTTGATTTTTATAAAAATTGAATAAACAGGAAGTTAATATTAAGTGCATTTTAGGCACCATATTGACTGTTTTAGCTCTATTTCACCAACGAAAAAAGTTGAAAACTAAGCTACAGCAGTAACAGCATTGTAATTGTGTCTTTGAGAAACACACTGAGGAGGTGTTTCCTAACTGAATGAATCCACTTTTTGAACAAATCAGTCATTGACGTAATAAATTATTATTTTTAGTTTTTCCCCCTCTCTTTCACGTCTATACTGATCTCACTATACAGTTGTGTGAGGGTGTATGCCTAAGAGTGTGTATTCGTTCATTTTGCTAGGCATGGCAAATGTTTTTATATATGCATGTTTTAATTATAACTGTGAAGCAACAAAATTGCTATTAAATGTGCTATATAAATAAATAAATGTTGAAGTTAAGTTCAAATTCCATTGTATTTTGGTGGCTTGATTGTGTAAACAACTTCAAAAACATTGCAACAACAAAAAAAATTGTTTTGAAGAATGTTTTGGTCAATTTAGTCAGCTTTTTCTTTGAAACAGAAATAAACTTTGAGAAGAAGGATAATGGAAAGGTCTCCATTATAAATTGTCTCTTTCTCCATGCAATAGAAAGGCTTTCCTCTCTGTACACATATCCTTAAGTACAATTTTGCCTGTTTTATTGGTGTCCCCTTAAAAAATTGGTTGTGAGAAATGTTATGTTTATTGTCCCCTCCCAACATTTAGATGAGATTTTCGCCCCTGGCTATGTGGACCTCCTGCAGCACTCTGGCTCATCCTGGTGATGGTCCCACCACTCTTGCAGCCCCAAGATGCAGCCATCCTGATGTCCACCTGATGGCTGGCCAGCCCTGGAGGACAAATCTTTTGACTTTTAACAAGACTTTGTCTCTCTCTGACCAGGTTTTGAATTGCTTCACACCCACTGGTGAGTCACTCAACTTTTCCAACAAGAAAACAGTTTCGGGCAGCAGTGGATGCAGGGATGTCTGGAAATAGTAACCTGCTTAATGCGTCCGCATTGGCATTTTCCTTTTACACATACTATGCGGTATTGGTAGGCAGACAATGAGCTGCTACTGACTATTATTAATTCCTTGTTGTCATTAGGAAATGTCCCCAAAACATTGAAACTGGCTGTTATTAAGCCTCTCATAAAAAAAACACAACTTGACCCCAAAGTACTATTTATAATTTATAATTATAAACCGATCTCAAATCTCCCTTTTCAGTCCAAGATACTCAAAAAGGTAGTATCCTCAAAATTATGTTCCTTCTTAGGGGGCTAACACGGTTGATAGATAAGTCAAGAACTTCCCGTAATACGTTACCTTGCCCAGGAATGATTTAAGCTCTGACACACTTCCTGGTTTGGGGGCCACCTTAATGACTAAAATAGTTTGTAGAACCCTTCAATACAGTTGGTAAATATTTTTTTATATTGGGGGGAGGGGGAGGGGACTAGACATAGTCTCAGAAAAATGGTTGCAGGAATCTCATTTTTTATGGTATCTTCTTCAGATGTGAAATAGAAACTGATGAGACATTTGACTTTTAACCCAATCCTTTTCTACATTGCTCCAGGACTAATTTCATCTATTTTTATATCAAATTTAAAAAAAAAATCAGTGTGTTAAAAAAAAATGCAAGGCACTTCAGTGTCTATAACTTTTAATATTTTTGAGCATTATCAAAATGAAAAAAGCTTAACGGTCTTCTTTCCAAAAATACCAAGATTATGTGTGTAACACACTGAAGTAAGGAACTGTTACAATTTTAAGTTAGGTAGGGCACTTTCAGCTGTGATTCCCATAATGAGGGGTGCTGGTTAACAGGTTAAATACTTTAACGGATTTGGATTTTAGAAGCTTATTAGTGTGATATGTGTTAGCCAGGTTAGAGAGATGGGTCTTTAATCTAGTAGTTTAAACTGACAGAGTGTGACTGCCTCCCGAACAATGTAAGGTAGGTTATTCCAGAGTTTAGGCACTAAATAGGAAAAGGATCTGCCGCCCGCAGTTATATATATATATTACCTTTATTTAACCAGAATAAAACTCATTGGGATTAAAAATCTCTTTTCCAAGAGCGTCCTGGCCAAGACAGGCAGCAGCACAATTAACAAGGTTACAGACATAAAAACATATAACACATAACATCAACATATAACAATTTATACAAGTAATAAATTATTATAAAGTCATAAGAAATCAGAATTTCACATATTATTGCAAGCAATAAACAGCAGCAAGGATCGTCCGTCCTAACTGAGTCAGTCATAACATCTACAGCTAGTTTGTGTATCTTCCATGTTATTTAAAAGTAATTTAAAATCAGCCAATGAAACTGGCTCCTTAAGATTCAGGATATTTTGCAGCTGATTCCAAGTGCAGGGGGCTGCATACTTGAACGCCCCTTTTCTCAGTTCGGTCCGGACTTGAGGGACAGATAATAATAATAAGTCCTCAGAACAAAGACAATATCTTCCTGTATTTTTCTTTTCGATGTAAGATTGGAGGTATGGGGGAAGCAGACCAAGAATTGCCTTGTAGACAAAAATGTACCAATGGTTAAGTCTACGGGTGGACAATGCAGACCAACCAACCCGATCATACAAAGAACAGTGATGAGTAAGTGCTCTAAAGTTTGTGATAAACCTAAGAGCTCCATGATAAACAGTATCCAACAGTTTCAAGCTTGTGGTGGAAGCATTCATGTATATAACATCGCCATAGTCCAGCACTGACAAGAAAGTGCCAGCAACAAGCCTCCTTTTGGCCTCAAAGGAAAAACATGACTTGTTTCTAAAATAAAAATCCAATTTCAGCTTTAATTTTTTTTACCAACTGTTGAATGTGAGGTTTAAAAGAGAGTGAATCATCAATTAGGATACCAAGATACTTGAATTGAGATACAGACTCAATCTCGGAGCCCTGAGAAGTAGTGATGGGTAGAAGGTTCCGTGACTTTGATTTTGCATTTGAGAACAACATAAGTTTTGTTTTGTCGTCATTTAAAACAAGTTTTAAATCGAACAAGGTACGTTGTACAGTATCAAAAGCAAGTTGAAGCTGACAAAGAGCTTGGGTTGGAGTTGATCAGCATAAAAGTGAAAATTTGCGTTGAAGACATTTTGATCAAGATTGTTGATATATAAAATAAATAGAAGTGGTCCCAGCACTGACCCCTGGGGCACACCCTTGGATATACTAAGAGGGCTGGAAGTGAGACCATCTGCCTGTACACACTGGGATCTACCTGATAGATAGTTGTCAAACCAGCAAACTGTTTGTTCTGACAACCCGACACTGAGAAGTCTTTGTTTTAATATTGCATGATCCACAGTATCAAAAGCCTTCGATAGGTCAATGAAGAGAGCTGCACAATGTTGTTTTTTATCTAAGGAGTGAATAAAATAATTTACTACTTTTAGGGCTGCTGTAGTTGTGCTGTTTTTTTACGAAAACCTGATTGAAAATTAGACAGAATATTGTTGATAGTTAGAAACTCTTTCAATTGTTCGTTCACCAGAGTTTCCATAACCTTGGTCAGGACAGACAATTTCGAGATGGGTCTATAGTTATTTAAATCAGTCGGGTCGCCTCCTTTTAACAGAGGAAAAACAAATGCGGATTTCCATATAAGTGGAATTTCATTCGTGTCCAGAGAAAGATTAAAAAGATAAGTCAAAGGCGGTGCAATAAAATCAGATGCTAACTGTAGAAAATAAGGCTCCAAGTTATCAAGACCAGCCGATTTTCTAATGTCTAAAAGTGTGAGGGCTTTATGCACTTCTGAAACTGAAAATGGCTTGAAACTAAAAGAATTACTGACTCCAGAATGACCATGAGAATTACATTTGGGATGATTCTGATGTGAAGTGTTGAGGGAATCAAAAAATGAACCAGAGGCAATAAAATGTTCATTAAAACAGCCAAGCATCTCAGCCTTATCGGATAATTTATGTGAGTCCTTAAGAATACATTGTGGCAGCTCAATGCCAGTTTTATTTCCAGCCAAGGATTTAATCGTCTTCCAGAATTTTAAGGGGTTATTTAAATTATTTGAAGTTTCTATAAGAAAGTGGTCAGCTTTGGCCTTCCTGATAGCCACAGTGCACAAATTGTGCAGTCTCCTGAAGAGCAACCAATCAGAATCCAGGCTTGTTTTCCTGGCTTTCGCCCAGGCCTTATCACGCTCCTGAAGAGAGTTGGCTAAATCTACAGTGAACCATGCATTGTTTCGGCCTTTTACTCTATATTTTATGAGGGGAGCATGCTTGTCAACAATTTCTTTAAAACCATCATAAAAAAATTTCCAAGCATTTTCAACATCTGCAATAAGATACATTTTATCCCAATCAAAATAAAACAGGTCATGTAAAAACCCTTGTACCGAAAAATGTTTTGTGTCACGCTTAATAATGATACATGGCTTGGTTTTGGGAATTTTTGTGTTCCTGACCGTGGCAACAACACAGTGGTCACTAATGTCATTTGCAAAAACAGAAGCTGCTGAGTATTTGTGAGGAACGTTGGTTAGGATAAGATCAATTAAAGATGATTTATCTGGACATTTCAGGTTAGGTCTGGTGGGACTGTCAACGAGCTGAAAGAGATTTAGCGAGTCACAGTAAGCTTTAAATTCATCAGATACTGGATGTAACCAGTTCCAATTTAGATCTCCAATGACTACAATTTCGTTCTGATTTAGACCTGATAAAAGCTGCATTAAATAAGGCAGAGCATCCCTGACAGCTGATGGTGTCCTATAGCAACCAACTACCGTAATGTGGAGAGTCTTCGAGACCTCGAGGTCAAGAGCTAAAAATTCAAATTGCTTACTCACTGATTTAGAGAGAAGCATATTTACACGAAACTTATTTTTAATATATACTGTGACACCCCCACCCCTTCTAGGACGATCAGTCCTATATACGTTGTAACCATCAATACTGATATCCTCAATCAGAACAGATTTGCTTAGCCAAGTTTCTGATAAAACAATTACATCAGCTTCAGTTGAGTGTGCCCAAATACGAATCATATCTATCTTTGGAATCAAACTACGAACATTCAAGTGAATAAAACCAAGGCCAGCCCTGGATTTAAAATCAGCAGGGGTCTTGAGACATATAGCAGAGTCTGGGCCTGGATTAGGTTGCACATTTCCTGAAATCAACAGCAACAGAACAATTAAACACATCAGCTTAAGTGATTTAAATGATTGAATAGAAGATTCATTCTTTGAGATTATTTTTAGTACAAAGCTACGAAGGCAGCTTTCAGAAATAGTAAAATTGTTTGGAAAGCCATAACACTGATCAGACGGGCCAAGTCCGCAGTGTCAGAGGAGAAGAACAGAGGCAGGTGCATTGATTTAATGTCTGATGCACAAACAGATGCGCACAATTTAAAAGACCTGCACGGGAGTAGTTGGTCCTGTGCGGGCTTCCATACATTCCGCTCAAGACTAGTAAACACATTACAAAAAAGGGCAGCGCCATTGCACGTTCCGTTCCTAGCCAATGCATAGGTAATCCAGTCCAGATTTTCAGACCTCCTGAGAAAGATGACGTTGCATCACGTCATGTGTAAACAGGAAGACAAGCCCAATGAAGCAATGCTGTGAAAGAAGTGATTAAAATTCAGGACCCGTCGGATTTTAAAACAACAAAGATACAGATTTAAGCACAAGGTGCAAAGACAAGAAAAAAGCACTTCCCTTTCTCATGAGAAGTTTGGACACGTAAGATTCGAAGGCGTGTCGGCGATTTGGCTGCGTTGAACAGGATCCAAGTTCCGCACTGACAGGGTGGTCCAGGTCATCCGAAACGTCAAGAGAGTAAGTTTCACTTCAGTTAAATCCAAGTTCGATGTGTGATGGACTGGTTCCTTATAGAACGTTAGCGATGAACAGAAAACGGCCAGTGTAGATTAGTCCCAGCACAGTGCCTGTAAACCACTTGCCGTGTTCGCCTGCCAGATTAACTGTCTATTTACAAATCAAAGACAGTAACCTAATTTACTCGAAGCATGTCCAATGTTTCAGAGACAGCACCATCAAGAGACAATAACATTGATGACAATCACACAGACAGAGACAGAAATGTAGACGGTTTGGGACATGCTGCCATCTTGGTTTGGATTCAAGCAGTGGTTCTCATTCAAAGCCAATGAATGAGATTGATTTTGATGTTCTAGGTATTATCAAATTGCCTGAGTTTCAGAACACAGCGGACGTGGAGGATTATAATTTAACAAGAGCTCGTTCAAGTACTGAGGTGCTAAACCATTCAGGGCTTATAAGTAATAAACAAGATTTTAAAATCTATACGATGTTTGATAGGGAGCCAGTGCAGGACCGGGATAATATGGTCATACTTCCTGGTTCTAGTAAGAACTCTAGCTGCTGCATTTTGGACTAGCTGGAGTTTGTTAATTAAGCATGCAGAACAACCACCCAATAAAACATTACAATAATCTAAACTTTAGGTCATAAATGCATGGAATAATATTTCTGCATTTGACATTGAAAGCATAGGCCGTAATTTAGATATATTTTTGAGATATCAACAGACAATGCCCTATTCACAGAAAACCCCATCCCTTCAAAAGGTGCAAAGCCTTCAGAGCTAAGAGCATTGAGGAATGGAAAATGTTTTTGAAGGAGCATAATATCGTTTTCAGATTTTGTTCTTCAAATGATCATGTGGCCAAAGACTGTGATGTTAGAATACAGTACACAGAGTGTGGCAGTAACAAACATGTCACAGCTCTTCATCCTGGACCACCCCCATGAATGCTAAAAGCACCCAATAGAGAGCATGGCAGGGAGGAAGAACTCTAAATGCACAGAGGTCTGTGGAGATGCTAATAGCTCACGATCCTGTTCAAAAATCTTTCTCATCAGAGTTCACCCCAATGGACAGCCAGACAAATTAACATCTATGCTATTCTCGATGAGTAATCGTTCACTTGCCAGGTCTGAGTTTTTCGACCTCTTTAATCTCAAGAGAACAGAATTTCCCTACACTCTGCACACATGTGGCGGAGTCACAGAACTGTCTGGGAGGTCCCTCTAGATGGTAGTCTTTCAGTCCCACTCCCTACGCTCATTGAGTGCAACTACATGCCCGAAGACAGGTCAGAAATACCCAGTCCTGAAGCAGCAAAGCAACACCCACATCTCAAAATCTATTGCTCATCTCATCCCTCCTCAAGATCCAAATGCTCAAATACTTCTTATCGGGCGAGATATCCTCCAAGTCCACAAGGTAAGAAAGCAACGCAATGGGCCACAAAATGCTCCATATGCACAAAGACTGGAGCTAGGCTGGGTTGTGGTTGGCGAGGTGTGTCTCAGCGATGCTCACAAGCCCTCAACCGTGAGTATTTACCGTACATTCTAAAAGATGGACGTCCATCCTGCTTTAGCCCATGTCCCAATAAACTCTACCTCAAGGAGAAATTAACTACACAGCCAAATGTTAAAGTCTCTCTCCTTCCCCGGTTTGCTCCTAGCCCAAGAAAAACTGCTACTCCGTGAACTTTCAAACATGAACCTCTGGAAAGACTCATTGCAAGACTTAGAGCAGCTCAAAATCTCCAGAACTTATACTCCATTGTCCATTTCTCTCTGTAAAAAAATAGATTCATGGGTTCTCAGATGCATCTGTTCATGTGACATACTTGAACGTAACGGATCATGATGAAATGTGTCATGTCAGATTTGTTATGGGAAAGGCTAAGCTAGCCCCACAAACGGTAATTACAGTTACCAGAGTTGAAACTTGCAGTTGAAATAGCAGAAAAAAAGGCTAGACATCAAACCTGACACCCTACTATTCTACACAGACAGCAAAGTCATTCTGGGGTACATCTGCAATGAGACCTGATCATTTTATGTGTACATCAGCAACAGAGTGCAAATATTCAGTAAATGTACTCACCCAGAGCAGTGGCGGTACATTTCAACTTCACAAAACCCTGCCAATGTTGCTACTAGACCAGTACTTGCGTGTCGCCTAAATGAAATAAACTGGCTGACTGATCCACCATTTCCGCAACATTCAGGATCCACCCCTGTGAAAGAGGCTCCCTATAGTCTCATCGATCCAGATACAGACATGGAGGTGCGAACGCATGCCACAACCTGTTTAAACCTAATCTCGGTCTCAGTTTTCACCACTTCGAAAGATTTTCTTCCTGGAAGTCTTTAAGAAGAGCCATAGATTAAATTGTTCACATTGCTCTTTTATTCAAAAACAATGAAAAGACATGTCATGGCTGGCACCGTTGTGAAAGTTCATACACACCCTAGTTACTAACTCAAGAAGACTAGAACAGTCCCCCCCTCAGCAGCGAGAAACACCCTCTCATCATTCCCGCGGCCATAATTACATAGCAACCTTCCTAATAAATCATTACCACGAGAAAGTAAATCATGAAGGTCGAATATTCACAGAAGGAGCAATCCGCATTCTCTTGATAGTCAGAGCAAAAAGACACATCAATGGCATTCTTCACAACCCACATAGTAAACGGACTTGGCCCACATGTGGCCTCAATGTGGCACTGCTGGCCTCCTGTCGGCAATGGCATGTACCCTTTCAGCCAGAGCTGGGCCACGTGTGGCACTGACGGCTCGGCGGGGATCCGGCAAACAACATGAGGGCCGATTGTTGGTGGGAGGAGTGTGGCCCAGATCAGTCCAGTGATATTTGGCCCAAATCAGGCTAAGATCTGGCAGCATATTTTGTAAACCAATGATAAACAAGATAAATACAATATTGCATGATAATGGTTAAATGATCACA
Source organism: Carassius carassius (assembly GCF_963082965.1). Lineage (NCBI taxonomy): Eukaryota > Metazoa > Chordata > Actinopteri > Cypriniformes > Cyprinidae > Carassius > Carassius carassius. The sequence goes on from NC_081786.1 coordinate 24,833,618, forward strand.
TACATTTTAATGAAGTGTAGTATTGTTAAAATGTAGTCTTTTGAAATATCATTTCAAAATTAAGCAAATCAGTCAAGTGCATTAAACTACCTAATTATGATTTTATTACATTTTATATTATTATTCTTGGTACAAATAATCTTAGAATCCTTACATGAAAAGAAAGAGAAAGAGAGAGAGTATTTAACCGTTATCATGTAATATTTATTTGGTTTACTATGGGACACACACTGATCTATAATAGAGAGTGCGGGCACATCATTTTTATTAGTCAAGTCAAGTCACCTTTATTTATATAGCACTTCAAACAAAATACATTGCGTCAAAGCAACTAAACAAGATTCATTAGGAAAACAGTGTGTCAATAATGCAAAATGACAGTTAAAGGCAGTTCATCATTGAATTCAGTGATGTAATCTCTGTTCAGTTTAAATAGGGTTCTGTGCATTTATTTGCAATCAAGTCAACAATATCGCTGTAGATAAAGTGACCCCAACTAAGCAAGCCAGTGGCAACAGCGGCAAGGAACCAAAACTTCATCGGTGACAGAATGGAGAAAAAAACTTTGGCAGAAACCAGGCTCAGTTGGGGGTTCTCCTCTGACCAGACGAAACCAGCAGTTTAATTCCAGGCTGCAGCAAAGTCAGATTGTGCAGAAGAATCATCTGTTTCCTGTGGTCTTGTCCTGGAGGTCATCTGAGACAAGGTCTTTACAGGGGATCTGTATCTGGGGCTTTAGTTGTCCTGGTCTCCACTGTCTTTCAGGGATGTAGAGGTCCTTTCTAGGTGCCGATCCACCATCTGGTCTGGATACGTACTGGATCCAGGTGACTGCAGTGACCATCTGATCTGGATACAGACTGGATCTGGTGGCTACGGTGACCTCAGAATAAGAGAGAAACAGACTAATATTAGCATAGATGACATTCTTCTAATGATGTAGCAAGTACATCGGTGTTATGGGAAGTGTTCCCGGTTCTGGATTACCTAATTAATGCAGCCTAAAAATCCATTAACGGATTTGGATATTAAAAGCATATTAGTATGTTATGTGTAAACCAGGTTTAAAGAGATGTGTCTTTAATCTAGATTTAAACTGCAAGAGTGTGTCTGCCTCCGAACAATGTTAGGTAGGTTATTCCAGAGTTTTGGCGCCAAATAGGAAAAATGATCTGCCGCTCGCAGTTGATTTTGATGTTCTTGGTATTATAAAATTGCCTAAGTTTTGAGAACGTAGCGGCCGTAGAGGATTATAATGTAAAAGGAGCTCATTCAAATACTGAGGTGCTAAACCATTCAGGGCTTTATAAGCAATAAGCAATATTTTAAAATCTATACAATGTTTGATAGGGAGCCAGTGCAGTGTTGACAGGACGGGTCTAATTTGGGTCATACTTCCTGGTTCTAGTAAGAACTCTTGCTGCTGCATTTTGGACTAGCTGTAGATTGTTTACTAAGCGTGCAGAACACCTACCCAATAAAGCATTACAATAATCTAACCTTGAGGTCATAAATGCATGGATTAACATTTCTGCATTTGACATTGAGAGCATAGACTGTAATTTAGATATATTTTTGAGATGGAAAAATGCAATTTTACAAATGCTAGAAACGTGGATTTCTAAGGAAAGATTGCTATCAAATAGCACACCTAGGTTCCTAACTGATGACGAAGAATTGACAGAGCAGCCATCAAGTCTTAGACAGTGTTCTAGGTTATTACATGCAGAGTTTTAGGTCCTATAATTAACACCACTGTTTTTTTTTTTCAGAATTTAGCAGTAAGGAATTACTCGTCATCCAATTTTTTATATCGACTATGTATTCCATTAGTTTTTCAAATTGGTGTGTTTCACCAGGCCACGAAGAAATATAGAGCTGAGTATCATCAGCATAACAGTGAAAGCTAACACCATGTTTCCTGATGATTTCTCCCAAGGGTAACATATAAAGCGTGAAGAGTAGCGGCCCTAGTACGGAGCCTTGAGGTACTCCATACTGCACTTGTGATCGATATGAGACCTCTTTATTCACTGCTACGAATTGATGGCGGTCATATAAGTACAATTTATACCATGCTAATGCACTTCCATTAATGCCAACAAAGTGTTCAAGTCTATGCAAAAGAATGTTGTGGTCAATTGTGTCAAACGCAGCACTAAGATCCAAAAGAACTAATAGAGAGATACAACGATGATCAGGACTATGATACGTCTAAATCCTGACTGGAAAGTTACAAGTTAAGTATACAGTTTTTCTCTAAGGAGGAATATAATTGTGAGGATAACGCCTTTTCTAGTATCTTGGACAGAAAATGGAGATTTGTTATTAGTATGCTGTCATGCACAGGCATTAAATAAAATTATCATGAAATTATTTTATTTTTATTTAAATCCTGTATCCGTGTGATGCTTTGTGAGGAACAGATCCATTCAAACGGCATTCATTGGCGATATGTATATCCTTCCTCTGTAGCTATAGTAACTATTTAAAAATGTGCCATAAAGAAGTTTTAAACAAGTTTTACAGCAGCGATATCAAACGCTCATTGGCTCTCGCCGGTTTTGTCAGAGATTGCGACATGCCGTGTTTCGGGTGATGCATGTTTTGAATGAGAAACACGCACCTTGACGGAGTGGATCGGGATAGTATTTTCAGCAATTAACAACTTAAATTATGCCCTGCACCTCACACTACTATTATATTGTGCCAGAGTGGACTGCAACTGCAATGGATCGTCATTTAGACTACTGTGGTACTGCTCTTCTCATATCTGTAATAAATTCTTATGATTAAGCTACATGTGTCTATCTGCTACGTTTCTCTTATAGACAGTATACTTTATACACTCACTCTTTATTACTCTCTATATTGATTTGTTCTTATAAAAATAAATAGAAAACCAATGCAATACGTTTTTTATTGCACAGTTACATGATGTGTGGGTTTTAAGTCTGATTTTCTATTCAGTTTAATGTAATTTATTGGCATAGTTTGTGTCTACATTACAGCATGTCACAAAATGAATAATTACAATCATAGTAATATTCAAGGTAATAATATGAAATATTAACATTCCCAGACAGCAATATAGTGTTGGCCTAGATCCGGCCCACATCTGGGCCGACACTGCTTGCTGTCTGGGTTGGGTCTAGGCTATATAAGGCTCAGGTGTGGCTCAGATTTGGGGATTCTGGTTTACTTAAGGCTGTGAATTGGCACCAATAATAAAACCTGTTTTGGCCCAGTTCAGGGCCAGCTAAGGCTGATTAACTGGCTGAGACTCGGGCCGGTTATGGCCCATGTATGGCCCGAGTCTTTAATCCAGTTCTGGGCCATTTCAGGGCCATCATTCTTTGCGGTACTTGGGCCGAGGGAAAAGTCATTGTGTGTCCCAGATCTGCACCAAAAGACATTTGCTATGTGGGAAGTGCATTACTTGCTGCAAACAAAGAGGTAAAACAGCTGAACAGAAATTGGCAGACCTCCCACCTGACCGCATCAGCATGGAGACACCCTTTACTAACGTCGGCTTAGACGTGTTCTGCCCTTGCAATGTATCAGCACGCTGTACCCGTGGACGTCATGCTTTTAGTAAAAGATGGGCAGTAATTTTCACATGTTTATCTGTGCGAGCTGTCCATATTGAACTGATAGAGTCAATGGACACGTCAAGCTTCATTAATGCACTTTGCCGGTTCTTTGCCATTTGAGGCCTTGCAAAGATCATATGATCTGACTGTGGTACTAATTTCACAGGAGCATGCAGAGATCTGAACAAGCTTGTGGTCTCTACCGAAGATTCAAGCATGACAAAATACCTTAGTGAAAAAGGTTGCAAATGCATCTTTAACCCACCTCATTCATCCCACATGGGAGGAGCATGGGAGAGGATGATCAAACTTTCAAGACAGATTTTACACACCATGCTTCCTCAAATCAGCTCCTCACATCTGACTCACGAAATGCGGTCAACTCTAATGGCTGAAGTGTGTGCTATTGTCAATGCAAGACCTCTCGTATCCATTTCTAATGATCCTGAATCGCTACTTCTCCTCACCCCAGCAATGATCCTATCCCAAAAGGTGTGTACCTTAATCCGCACCCCCAGGACCCTTTAAAGGCACTGATCTGTATACAAAAAAAAAACAGTGGAAAGGGGGCAAGGATACCTTGCATCCCTTCAGCCCCATAAGAAATGGCAAGACCTGGTCCTTCTGAAAGATGATCAGGTTAAAAGGAATGAATGGCCAATGGCTTTGGTCACTGAAGCTATGGTTGACACAGATGGCAAAGTCAGAACTGGAACTGAAAGTCACCAAGAGTGGTACTGCTAAAACATTCTTAAGACCTATTTCAGAGGTTATTTTGCTTATGTCTTAAATTGTCTTGTGAATATAGAAATTAAAAGTGGTATTATCGCGTGTTCCTTTAATCTGTTTTTATTCATTATGTAATGCCCTGGAGAAGCTTTGCTTGTAAGTTTTTCATTTATATTTGTTATTGTATATACTTTGCGTTTGGATCTTCTTAATATTTATATATATATCAAAAGCATGTTAACGGTTTCATGTGCATTATGAGTACATTCAAAAGATCGCCATGTGATAAAATAATAATTTAGCGATGTTAATGTAAAAATTGCAAGAACGAGTTTGTGTTTTGTTTGTTTATATGTAGTAGTAAGTTAGCATTTTTGTATTTATTTTGCAGTTTCACAAAAAGAATGTAACAGAGATTGTGAGGAACAACAAAGTTAAGTAAAGATAAAATTTACTTAATCATCTGAGTCCTCATTGAAGCCTCCTCATCTCTTCACAATGTTTGGCTATCTCTATATGCATGTTCAATGTACACGCATGCAGGGGACAGAATAGTGGTGAATGTTTATATCCCTGAGGGCATTCTAGTTTAAGTATACTGTAATTATAATGATTTACAAGTACTTCCTGTGGGACACCTGTTAATGTTTAACCCTTGTGCATTGTTCAAATTCACTACCCTTTCGTTATGTTCGGGATGAAAACATCCACTCAATTAAACTGCTGTAAAAATGTGTCAGATTCATATTTTTTCTAAAAAAAATTTGCATAAATCTGTTAATCAACTTCAGTCCTGATCAAAACTACCAAATGTTTTTTAAAAAATCCAAGATTTTAACTCTTTAATTGCCATGTTTAGGGGTGGTGTTGGCACAGTGGGTAAGACACACGCCTTTGGCGTGAGAGACCCGGGTTCAAATCCACTGTGAGACACCAATGTGTCCCTGAGCAAGACACTTAACCCCTAGTTGCTCCAGAGGCGTGCAACCTCTGACATATATATAGCAATTGTAAGTCGCTTTGGATAAAAGCGTCAGCTAAATGTAATGTAAATGTTCATAAATGATGTCACTGATTTGGGGGAAAAAAACACACAAAATGACTTATTTTCAATATAAAAGTAATTGTGGCTGGATTTTTTTTTTTTTACTTTTTATAACAGTCTTGGGCATGTCAAAGATTAGTAGCAACATTGGCTTTAATGAATTTTTAGTTTTTGTGCAGCATTAGATTTACATTTTTTCTCCCTAATTTGTTGTTGGTGGCTGTTTTTGCCCTATTGACTTCCATTATAACAATATTTTTTAATTGCAAAGCCATGACACCATATAATCATGCATTCTTGATTGTTTGTGGTTTTACCTTTTGGGAAGAGGTAACATTTGTTATTTTTACAGTTGATCACTAGGTGGGACCATTAACCCTTTAGATAGGCCTGTGCAAAAAAAGCTTAGATTCTGACTTGTATATGAAGCTATATGGAGTATAACAGCATATTATATTGTGTGTGTATATGTATGTGTGTGTGTGAGAGAAAGAGAGAGAATGTGTGAGAGAGACCTTTGCGCACTTGCATTGATGTATTTGAGAAAATCAAAATGTACACCTCAGCTCTCAGAACTACATGGAGTAAACAAAAGTGTATTTATGCACCTGCTGCCTTTTGATAGAGGTGATAAGTATAGACTAAACAAAATCAAAGTACGTGGATTTAAACACTTGCATGCCATCATGCTGGTCATTTAATGGTGAGAAGAGCAGCAAGCAACACAAGAAAGGGCTTGACTTGTACTGAATTTTTAGAAATGATTATGCAGCTTGACCCCTCCAGCGAACTGCATCTTATTTGAAGTTGGTATTGCATTTTGGTTCATAATACATTATGTTCATAAATTTGATGCAAAGTAGATTTTTTTTTTACAGGATTTTAAGGTTTTAAACTGGCTTTACCATCAAGAAAAGACAAGCATTTCACACATAGACCATCTGTATTTTTCACCATCAAAAGGCAGCAGGTGCATAAACACACTTCTTTTTTGTTATTGTTTACTCCATGTAGTTTTGAGAGCATGAGGTGCATATTTGGATTTTTTCAGATACATCAAGGTAAGTGCACAAAGGTCCCTCTCACACCCTCTCTCTCTCTCTCTCTCTCTCTCTCTCTCTCACTCTCTCTCACACACACACACACACACTATAATTTGCTGTTATACTCCATATAACTCCATATACAAGCCAGAAACTAAGCCTTTTTTTGCACAGGCCTATCTAAAGGGTTAATGGTCCCACCTAGTGATCAACTGTAAAAATAACTAATTTAACCTCTTCCCAAAAAGGGAAGACCACAAACAATCAAGAATGCATGATTATATGGTGTCATGGCTTTGCAATCAAAAAAATGTTGTTATAATGGAAGTCAATGGGGCAAAAACAGCCACCAACAACAAATGAGGGAGAAAAAATTAAAATCGAATGCTGCACAAAAACTAACAATGCATCAAAGCCAATCTTGTTACTAATCTTTGACATGCCCAAGACTGTGATAAAAGGTAAAAAAAAAAAAAAAAAATTCCCAAATCAGTGACATAATTTATTAACTTGGTAATTAAAGAGTTAAAATCTTGGATTTTTAAAAAAAAAATTACATTTGGTAGTTTTGATCAGGACTGAGGTTGATTAATAGATTTATGCAAAAAAAAAAATTGAAATAAATATTTATCTGATACATTTTTACAGTAGTTTAATTTAGTGGATGTTTTCATCCACGAACATAACGAAAGGGTAGTGAATTTGCCCAGAGTGTACCGTTGAGTTTTTGAAAAAATTCAAAAAATATAGGTCAAAATAAGATTTGTCACCAAAAATCATTCCATTAGCTCAAACACAGAGAAAGTTGTGGCCAAAATAAGACTCAACTTTACCCCCTAGTGGACGAAAACGTCCCCAACAAAGCATAAGGGTTAATGTCGTTGTGTTGAAAAAGATTCTGTGGATAAACACCCCAGGGAAAATAATTTTAAATGGAGGTTTGTCAAAATAATAAAAAGTTCAGTCAAATGTTTAATCATTTTCTTAAATAAATAGGTAGGTGCTCATCATGCACCTTTCCCATACGAGAATTAGCATAGATTTTGGAGGAGTCAAATACGGCCAAACAAACTAAATGTGAATTGTGTCATCTGCTATCTTAACAAGATGACTACATCTAGTGGAGTAATAAAAATATCATTTAAAAACTTTCCCAAGTGATTACAAAACAGATTTCCGAATTCTGTATGCATTATAAACATTATTTTCTTGCTGTACTCTCTTTCTTAGTCATTTGGTCTCTTGAAAGTATAACCTACAAAAGGTTATAGATTAACTTTATCTATACTCTTTACAAGAGTGTGGAAACTTTAACATGCTCAAACGTGAATGTACAGCTTTCAGTTCAATAGTTTGATTTGTTTCAGTTGTTATAGTTTATGGGGAAAACAGCAAGACTTGATTTTTGTGTTGATGCTTCATGTGATTGCACTCTGTGAAGTTGCACTTAAAGAAATATCTCAAAGAGAAAGACTGTTACTAAATTTCTTAATTGTCATTTATTCCTATTATGATGCAAGCTCACAAAGAGGAGTCTTCACCTAAAAACATATAGTAGGTGGCCAACCAAAATGCCCACTACCGCCCCGTGTACCACTGCCGCAGGGCCATGGCGTTAAACTGCAAGTCAGTCGTGTGTTAAAGTCGTTCACGAAACTACCGCTATGTACGAGAATGAAATTAATTTAGTCTGCTACGGGTCTATAACAATTGCCTGGAGACAAGAATCTGAATAAGTTATCATCGTCCCGTCTCATGCAAAAGCACACATTAAGCATATGATCACTCCAACTCCACATACTGTATTGCTCCAAAGACCTTCAATCCTGCTGTATGTTTAGTAAAAATCCTCAGCCCATTCCATATTCTTGTTCGGGTCCTGGGGCCCACTCTTTGTACATCAAAAAGCACACATTAAGAATATGATCACTCCAACTCCACATACTGTATTGCTCCTAAGACCTTCAATCCTGCTGGATGTTTAGTAAAAATCCTCAGCCCAGTCCATCTTCTTGTTCGGGTCCTGGGGCCCACTCTTTGTACATCGTGAACTCATTTAGCTGGATTTGATTGTTGATGATTCGGCATGATCTTGGATCATTTGGTTCTTTGAAGCTCATCTCAGAGTTGCTGTCATAGCAACAGGTCAGAACGTTTAAAGCTGCTCTGGAGCAGGCTTATTTCATGTAAACATGATTAGATTGCATCTTTTTAACGAGAACTGATCCTTAGAATCTGTCCGCTACTTTATTACAAGAGTATCCTACTGATCCAGGGACAATAATTTTAAATAATAATAATTAAAAAATGTATACGGAGATATAATAATATCATGAAGTCCATAAAAGCCTACTATAGACAGCCAGTTTTACTCACTGAAGTACAGTACCGTATTTTTCTGACTATAAGTCGCACCTGAGTATAAGTCGCATCAGTCCAAAAATACATCATGATGAGGAAAAAAACATATATAAGTCGCTCTGGACTATAAGTCGCATTTATTTAGAACCAAGAACCAAGAGAAAACATTACAGTCTACAACCGCCAGAGGGTGCTCTATGTTTTCAGAGGTACACTACAGGAGCACTGAGCAGCATCAGAGCACCCTCTCGCGGCTGTAGACGGTAATGTTTTCTCTTGGTTTATTTCTCTCGGTTCATGTCAAATTCATTTTGATAAATAAGTCGCACCTGACTATAAGTCGCAGGACCAGCCAAACTATTTTAAAAAGTGCGACTTATAGTCCGGAAAATACGGTATATAATATATAGGATATATAGTGTCACTGATATAGTGTGTCTGATATCATTTAGTACTCTGTAATGGCATCCAGAATAGATTTTTGAATGCGGAGTAGATCGCTGGAGAACTTGTGGGTAATTAAAAATAGACTTGGGTTAGGTAAGCAACACATAGCAACTGCAAGACTAGACAATGAGAGTGTAAAGTCAAGTCACCTTTATTTATATAGCACTTTTAACATTACAGATTGTAACAAATCAACTGAACAGCATTAAATAGGAAAATAGTTTGTCAATAATGCAAAAAGGCAGTTCATCATTAAATTCAGTGATGTCGGGTTCGAATCCACTGTGAGACACCAATGTGTCCCTAAGCAAGACACTTAACCCCTAGTTTCTCCAGAGGTGTGCGACCTCTGACAATATATATAGCAATTGTAAGTCGCTTTGGATAAAAGCGTCAGCTAAATGAGTAAATGTAAAATGTAAATGTAAGAGGTGACAGCGGCAAGGAACCGAAACTCCATCGGTGACAGATTAGAGAAAAAACCTTGGGAGGAACCAAGCTGAATCAGTTGACCAGTTCTCTAGCCAGACAAAACCAACAATTCAATTCCAGGCTGCAGCAAGTCTTCTTGTGGAGAAGAATCATCTGTTTCCTGTGGCCTAGGAGACAAGGTCTTGACTCTGGATCTGTCTCTGGGGCTCATCTAGTTGACATTTAGGGCTGTAGAGGTCCTCTCTAGGTGCTGATCCAGCATCTGGGCTGGATACATATTGGATCCGGATGACTGCAGTGACCAGCTGATCTGGATACAGACTGGATCTGGTGGCTACGGTGACCTTGGAATAAAAGAGAAACAGACTAATTAGCGTAGATGCCATTCTTCTAACGTAAAAGGTACCTAATACATTGTGTGTTTTGGAAGTGTTCCAGGTTTTGGTTTTCCTAATTAATGCATCCTTAAAATCCTTTAACGGATTTGACTATTAGAAATCTATTATTGTGTTATGTGTAAACCAGATTAAAACTGACAGAGCGTGTCTGCATCCCGAACAATTTAGGTAGATTATTCCAGGTTATTTTAGGCTTTTCCTAAATAGGAAAAGGATCTGCCGCCCACAGTAGATTTTGATAATCTAGGTATTATCAAATTACATTTACATTTACATTTATTAATTTATTCAAATTGCCAGAGAGAATGCAGTGGATGTGGAGAACTATAGTGCAATAAGAGCTTGTTAAAATACGGAGGTGCTAAACCATTCAGTTCTTTATAAGTAATAAGCAAGATTTTAAAATCTATACAACTTTTGATAGGGAGCCAGTGCAGTGGTAACAGAACTGGGCTAACATGGTCATACTTCCTGGTTTTAGTAAGAACTCTAGCTGGTGCAATTTGAACTAGCTGGAGTTTGTTTATTAAGCATACAGAACCCATTAAAATAATCTAACCTTGTGGTCATGAACGCATAAATGAACATTTCTGCATTTGACATTGAGAGCACAGGTCATAATTTAGATATTTTTAAGATGGAAAAATGTAGTTTTACAAATGCTAGAAATGTGTCTTTCAAAGGAAAGATTGCTATCAAATAGCACACCTAGGTTCCTAACTGATGACGAAGAATTGACAGAGCAGCCATCAAGTTTTAGACAGCATTCTAGATTATAACATGCAGAGTTTTTAGGTCCTATAATTAACACCTCTGTTTTTTTGTTGTTTTTTTAGCAATAAGAAATTGGTATGTTTCTCCAGCTCTCGAAGAAATATAGAGCGGAGTATCATCAGCATAACAGTGAAAGCTAACACCGTGCTTCTTAGTGATATCCCCCAAGGGTAACACACTGTAAAAAATGATTGTGATCTTAACAGTAAAAGACTGTAAAAATGCTACAGTAAAAACCTGTTAACTGGTTATCAGTAAGTTTCCATAGTATATACGGTGAATAACTGTAATTACATTTAATGTAATTTTACACTAAAATAACGTTAAAATTACAGTTTTTGGAAGTGAAAAAGAAAAAGTCATTGTTGAATTCACAGTGAAAAACTGTAAATTAACACTCCCAGAATTCCCTGCATGACACTTCATATTTTATGTTTTTTCATTGAAATAACTATGTTTCTTCTTAGTTTTTTTCTTATCAGTTGTGCACATTAGGGTTTTATCTTTCATCTAAAGTTGTTAAATTAATGTTTATTGCATTATTTCAGTATCATGTGTGTTACCATGATGGTGTTTAGTATTAGTGCATTACAATGTTTCAAAACAGATGTAAGTACTTCAATATCCCCTTAACTGTCACTCACGTTTTGAACATAGACTTTATAGGGCACGATCCAAACTTAAATTTTTATAATTCATGAATGAAAACATTTTGTAACATGATATTGATGTACCGTTTACATGGTAATGCAATGTCTGATTTTAAGTTTTCAGTTGATATATAATTTCTGATTATTTCTAAAATGTGATAGAGAAAAAGGCAACAAAGAAGTCTTTTTTTAAAAAAAAAAAGGTCTGTTATAAAACTCCTGTTATAAAATAGATTTTTGAGGGTGCACTCTTATCATAAATTAATCTATTACTTTTCCTACATCATTTTTAACAAAAAACATTGGTAAAATATATATTTGGGAGTCTTAGACCTTTCCAACGATATATAGATTGTCAAGATTAGATTAGATTTAATTGTAATATAGTGATGTAAATGTAGGCGTCCCGTATACGGGATGGGGTGACAGTTAAAGGGATATGTTGGTTTATTAACATTAGAGCATTAGATCAGTTAATGGATGCTATAAACCTGTTCTGTTCTGCCTTTACTTTTATTATTATTATTATACATTTTTTATTTTTATTTTTTTAGGAAATAGCTGCAATTTCAACCCGTTCTCATCTCAGGGCGTGATATAAGGCCGTTTTGTGACATCCATCCTTTTTTGTCCACGCATATAGCACCCTTTTACGAATAGATAACACGCACATGGCTTTCAACCAACTTTAATTTAAAAACATCTGCGATGTTATTACACGCTCAGGGCTTCGCAAGTCATCAATTCACCTCAGTAGATGCTGGGTCTCATGGCCTCAGCATCTCCGGTTCTGCAGCTGGGCCTGCTCCGCATGCGCCCCCTGCAGTTCTGGCTGAAAGCACGGGTATCTGGTCGACTGCGTCTCAAGGTCAATCAAGGCTGCATTACAGCCCTGAAACCCTGGACAGAGATCGACTGGTACCAATCAGGTGTAAGCCTGGGGACTTCCTCGACAGTGAAGATGGTGTCGACGGATGCCTCCACGTCGGGAGGGCAGACCGTCCTTTGGCCTGTGGTCAGAACGGGAAAAGCTCCAACATATCAACTGTCTGGAAATGCTGGCAGTGGAGAACGCGCTGACGCGTTTTTGTCCCCAAATCAAAGGCCACCACGTCTTAGTCCGCTCGGACAACATGTCTGTGGTGTCCTACATAAATCACCAGGGCGGTCTCGGTTCCCGAAACCTGTACAGGCTGACGGAACGCCTCCTGGTTTGGGCTCAGTGCAACTTGGGCTCGCTGAGGGCAGTGCACGTGCCTGGGCTGCAGAATCTGGGTCCAGACAGGCTGTCCAGAAACAACATTCCCATGGGCGAATGGTCTCTACACCCGCAAACAGTCCGGCTGTTGTGGGAGAGATTTGGCAGGGCGGTGGTGGACCTCTTCGCGTCCCACGAAAACGCTCACTGCCCCGCGTTCTTTTCCAAGAACGAAAGCGCGCTATCACGGAGATGGCCGTGCTTCCCGCTTTATGCTTTCCTTCCCGTCTCCCTCCTTCAGCAGGTGATAGAACGGGTGAGAGAAACGAGATGTTCCATACTGCTTGTAGCACCTTTTTGGAAGAACCAACCATGGTTCCCAGATTTGATGCGGTTAGCAGATATCGCCCCGTTTCCAGTGCCTTGGAGGAGGGACCTCCTATCGCAGGCCAGGGGCTGGATTTGGCACCCTCAACCGGAGTTGTGGTCCCTCCATGTGTGGGCGCTCAACGGTTACCCGCTGATGTCTCAGTGGGAGTGCTAAATACCATCACTCAGGCTAGGGCTCCGTCGACGCGACGGCTCTATGCCTCGAAGTGGTCGGTGTTCTCCAGCTGGTGTACAGCTTGGGGATGTTCACACCTTAGTTGTGAGGTGACGGAGGTTCTCTCCTTCCTGCAGGAGCTGTTGGATAAGGGCAGAGCCCCATCCACGCTCAAAGTCTATGTGGCGGCCATTGCAGCGTTTTCTGAAACGGCGCTGGGTCTTTCAATAGGAAGGAACGATTTGGTCATCCGCTTCCTTAGAGGAGCTAGGAGGCTGAATCCTCCCAGACCTCCTTCAGTCCCTGTATGGGACCTCGTGACGGTTTTGGAGGCCATGAAGGGTTCCCCCTTTGAGCCTATCCAATCGATTAGCCTCCAGCATTTGTCGTTCAAGACGGTATTCTTGTTGGCTCTCGCTTCAGTGAAGCGTGTGGGTGACCTGCACGCGCTCTCGGTGAGCCAGTCGTGCTTGGAGTTTGGGCCTAATAAATCTAGGTTCATACTCAAACCTAGGCACGGTTATGTGCCAAAGTCCCTCAACACGCCGTTTCGGGCCCAGTTTATTGCCCTGTCGGTGTCAGGAGAGGATGGAGACTCGAGTCTTCTTTGCCCTGTTAGGGTTTTAAGAGCTTATGTGTCTCGCTCCGCTGTTTTTCGACAGACTGAGCAGCTGTTTGTCTCGTTCAGTGGATGTTCCAAGGGAATGGCTGTTTCGAGACAGACTCTGTCCAGATGGATAGTCGACGCCATAGCGTTAGCTTACGCTTCCAGGGGCCTTCAGTGCCCACTGGGCGTCAGAGCACACTCCACAAGAGGCGTTGCCTTGTCGTGGGCGTGGTCTACTGGGATCTCCTTGCAGGATATTTGTATGGCGGCAGGTTGGGCCTCGCCGTCTACATTTATCAGGTTTTATAACCTGGAGGTTCCCGCCTTGCAAGCAAGGCTGCTGTCGGTGTAGCCGAATCAGGGCCCTGGTGGGAATTCTGAGTTTGTGAGCGTTATGCGCTACCGACTGTTATATGGGCAGTATTACGTAAGACCCGCATTGCCACATTGGTCAGGCCTTGCCTCGACTGTGTGATGATTGTTTTTCCGCATCTATGGGTGCTGCTAGATATGGGACGGAAGGCTTTCCCCCCCTCTCCTGTCCTGGGCTCTCTGTGAGTCCCTCGGATGACTGTGCACTGTAAATCCTGGGCGTTTCTTCAGGTTTATGGGTGTGTGATTCCTGCGCGCACGGCGTTTTACATGGGGTTCCCGTAGCGTCTTAGCTAAGACGCAGTACGAGAGAACTCTCGTAAGAGAAAGTACTCGGTTACTTACGTAACCTCGGTTCTCTCTAGAAGAGGGAACGAGTACTGCGTTCTCTGCCGTGCGTACGATTCACTCTGGTTCGCTTCGGCGATGAAATAAATCAGGTGAGTCAGCCTTTTCGAGCTCCTTTTATAGGGTTGGGCCACACCCGTTACGGCGGGAAGTGGCGTGATGGGCGCAAAGCGTCCTAATTGGTCTGATATTGCATCAGCCTGTGCACGATAGGCTGTGCACTTGCTGCAGAGCAGCCAATGAGCGAGCGAGCCGTCTCGTCTATGGCTGTGTACTGCTGCAAATGCGCTTTACAAAAATTCTAAATTAAGGATAATTTTTTGCTTCAGTATTTCGTGAAAATAGACTTTTCCCGTAACGTCTTAGCTAAGACGCAGTACTCGTTCCCTCTTCTAGAGAGAACCGAGGTTACGTAAGTAACCGAGTACGTTTCCAGCAACAATGACTTAAGTTTGCTCTATGATTAGGATAGCCTGCACCTAACAAAGGAGGTCAATGTTTTACATTATTTATCTTTCAAGAGGAGTCTATTTGACATTTTCAACTCCCTTATTGTCTGTGAGAGACGCTCGGCTTAACCATCTCCAATGCAACCCACCAGCATATTACAGGATGCAGTTGAACTTTGCCAGACACTTTCAGCAACAGTAGCGTGTGTAGGCTACAATTTAGTTTATTTTTAAATTAGCCTGTGGTTGCCTACTCAATTTAAACGTGAATGTGTGCCAGGTATCCTAACTAAAAACACGACAATATAAGTTCCATCATCCCTTAATTACCCACAGGAGTATATTGGCCGAATTCAACACACACCTTTTATAGTGTGTGAGAGACGCTCATGGCTTTCAACCATCAATTTTAATAACCTGTAGTATAGCCTACTTTATCAGCCTTTGGCTTTCAAGCCTACTGTCCGTTTCAACACACACCATTTGCGTGTGTCAGAGATGCACCTAACTTTAAAGCAACTCAAATGTGAATCCATCTGCATATTCAAGCACGCATTTGGACTTCGCCAGTCACCAATTCCTAGTGCTGAGAAAAATAGACGCTTTCAGTAACAAAGTGCGGACAATTTGCTTTTGTTTTAAATTATGCACTAGCATTACTTAAACATGAATGTGTGCTTGGTAGGCCTAATTAAACTCTACCATATCATCCCTTAATTGCCTATAGAGATTTTTCTTGGCCTTTATCATGTGAGAGTAACGTTCATGGCTTTCAAACATCTCCAATGCAACCCACATGCGTTTTAAAGAACGCAGGTGAACTTCACTAATGAATCCAAGTGCGGAGATACCAGACCATTATTACGTTTTCAAATCAAGCGCCCTCTAGCGGCCTTATTACGACAGTCTCGTTTGTTGGATGTGTCAGAATCAAATGACTTTTGACTGTCGTTACCATCATTACCACTCAAAAAAGGAGAAGTGACCCAACAGTTCACCGAGCATCTTTGTCCAGATGTTTAAACTATTTTATTTTATGGTTTATTTTTTAAGGTACTGTTCAGATTCTCTACAAATAATGTGTAAGTAAATGCAGTTTGACATTTTCTTTCTGCTATCTGTTACGAATGCCAGTGAACGAATGTGAAATACCCAGTGACCACAACACTTACCATATTTTTTACCATGATAACTGTTTTACAGTGATATTTGTAGTCAAAGCAAATTAACCACAGTGCCATGCCTTTAATACCTTTTTGTAATGTAATTGTAATTCAGTATTTTTTTTCTTTTCTGTTTTGCAGTTTCTTCATATCACACACATCTCCAGCTCCTACAACAACATTCAGTGTCCAGCAGCTCTTTATGAATCTCTCTCTCTCTCTCTCTCTCTCTCTCTCTCTCTCTCTCTCTCTCTCTCTCTCTCTCTGATTTCTCTGTCAAACTCTATTCAAACCCATCTTGTTTGTGGAGAGGGATGAATTTGACCATCTTGTGTGTTTATGGAGAAGACCAAAAGCTGCAAAGGCAAACATTTCCAATGGTACATCTGTGTTGGTCTGAGCACCTCAACAGAACTTTACTGCAGTTATATTTTGGATCGAATTTGATGTTTTTTAAACTTTTTAACATACCCCACAACCCCATCAGTACGAGCCCTGTGCAAAGTATTAATAATTCATACAATTTCTGCGAATCTATATGTTATTGTACAAGCATACTCTCCATCTTTTCCTCATACTGTCATTGACCATTGCCAAATTAGATAATTTAAGGCTGTTCACAACAAGAATATTGGTTATATTGCCGGCAGCCATATCACCCTGGAGCCCAAGACCGGTTTCCCACTGAAGCTAAGCAGGGCTGAGCCTGGTCAGTACCTGGATGGGAGACCTCCTGAGAAAACTAGGTTGCTGCTGGAAGAGGTGCTAGTGAGGCCAGCAGGGGGTGCTCACCCTGTGGTCTGTGTGGGTCCTAGCGCCCCAGTGTAGTGATGGGGACACTATACTGTCAACAAGCACAGTCCTTTGGATGAGACGTTAAACCGAGGTCCTGACTCTCTGTGGTCATTAAAAATCCCAGGATGTCTTTCGAAAAGAGTAGAGGTGTGACCTCGGCATCCTGGCTAAATTCGCCCATTGGCCTCTGACCATCATGGCCTCCTAACAATCCCCATATCTGCTGATTGGCTTCATCACTCTGTCTCCTCTCCACCAGTAAGCTGGTGTGTGGTGGGCGTTCTGGCGCACTATGGCTGCCGTCGCATCATCCAGGTGGATGCTGCACACTGGTGGTGGATGAGGAGATACCCCCAGACTATGTAAAGCGCTTTGAGTGCCTAGAAAAGCGCTATATAAATGTAATGAATTATTATTATTATTAATTATTAAGAATAGTAACTACAATATCTATTTTAGCACCAGAAGAGGATGTTGTTGTCTGCCACTTTAAATGCTCAAGCTTTTTAAACTCAGGTGCATTCTGATTGGCTGTTTTTATTGTTCATCAGCTGGAAAATATATTCCAATGATGTCGTTCTTCTGGTTCATTAAATGTTAAATGAAAATGAAAACTGATACTAATACTGTTGTTCCTCTGTGTCATTAAATGTTAAATAGTTGTGGTATGGACTCATCCTTGGTGTGAAGAGGTCTTTAAACTGCTTAAAACAATCTTGCTAGCTTGTAATCATGTATAACATAATTCAGAATAATATAGCTTAAAGATACAGCTTTCTTTCCTCTCATTTTGTTAAACTTAAACACTAGATTCTGCCTTTCTCTGCCTTTTCTCTTCATCTTGGTCCTTTACTCCCTTCACTCACACATTCTTTTTTGCTCTCTTGTAAGGTACAAACAGAGCGGATGGTTGCTTTTTCAGTTTTGTCAACTGAACGTCTACTAGTGAGGCTCAGCAAGTTCTTGTCATGATCAGTGCTTTCAAAGTAAGATTTGTAGAAAATTTTAATCAATATTCATTTAATTCTCTAATCTGTCTTATTTCATATGTTTAACAAGCAATAGTAATTAAACATAGGGTTAATAAACATGTTTTTGTTTTACAGCTGAAGAGCAAAAACACAAAGAAAATCAGTCCTGTTGGGGATGAGGAATGAACATGGCTCTATTGTGCCCAAACAGAAAAGACTGAAAAGGTGCTCATTACCATTGGTATGTCTTTATTCAATCAATGCAGTAATACAGCATTTGATGTTGATCTCTGTTCAAATCAGCAATTATCATTTTTCACATATACATCTTTTTATAGCTCCTAGAATGAACAAATAATCAGTGCATCATTTCTGGAATTTGGGCAGAAAATGTCTGAATATGATTAACAAAAATAGTTTTGGTGAATACAGGTGCAGGTGTCAGTACTCACCATATTCAGACATTTTCTGCCCAAATTCCAGAAATGATGCACTGATTATTTGTTCATTCTAGGAGCTTTAAAAAGATGTATATGTGAAAAATGATATTTTTTAACTCTAAGATCTATCTGAAATTTTCTTCTAAAATTCTTCTTAGAAGAATTTTAGAAGAAAATTTCAGATAGATCTTAGAAGCCTTTGCATCTGAAGTCTTCATATGTACTACGAGTTTTCAATGCATTACTGATTTGTTATGACTACTTGTATTATGTTCTACTTGTGCAGTCACTGCAGCCTGAAACTGTGAAGACTGCATTCCCAAACAGCTCTGTGACAGCACAGATGTTACAGCACATAAAATAAACTTCACAAGTGAGAGCCCATACCTCCAACAACCTTCAACAGGAATCAATGGTATGTCCATCACAACAATTCTAAATAATAATATTATATACTGTTAATTGATTTACAACACCCAAAATGATTTTGTCTCTCCAGGACATCTACGCAAGGTTGTTGTTGTTTTTTTCTTTTGAGGAATGCACAGAGAACCGTCAGAGACTCAGAGAGTGGTTAGCACTCATTAGCTTGTCATTAGCGTTTTCATTCGAACCTATCGCTGTTTTCTTTTCTCCTCTCCTCTTTCTAGCTCCAGTTTTTCACAAGTTCATCAAACAACTGTGGTAAGAGTATTTCATCAAGCACGGTGAGTAATGGCTTCTCCTGCTATTGTTATTTGCACCTCTTGCCACATGTACAGTTTATCTATCTCTGTCACAGATGAGGGATTCACATGTGATAAATGCAGGGAAATAGGCTGACAGAGAAGATTTCAGAATTAGAGACACGCATCCAAACTTTAATTGAGGACAGTAAGAATGTTAGGGCTCTAGATATGGCTTTGGATGCGTCTAGCTCAGGGAGTCCTGTACATTGTTCGGTTCAAGCAACAGAGCCCCTGCAGCAGGGCAACTGGGTGACAGTGAGGCAGCATAGTCGCGGGTCAAAACACGGCTCTTCTGTTCCGATCAAGACATTAAACAGGTTATCCCCACTCAGTGATGCACCCACTGAGAAACCTGATGAAAGTGCTCTAGTTATTGGTGATTGTAAGAGACTGTGTGCATCTGCGGCTGATTATGGATTGCTCGTCAACTGAGTCTTCCTCGGTCAGAAGGAATAGGCAAATTCAATGCTGCAGTTTGAGAGTTTATTGAGAATAAGTCAGGTACATGGAGATGATGTGGGTTTACAGGTATCAATATGACAGAATAGGTGTGTTTGTGTGTGTGTTTGTGTGGTTATCTGAAACAAAAATACAATAAAATGTATGTTAATAAACATGTACGCTATGGTTACCTCCAGATGCATAAAGAAATAGCCCGCAGTACAACCAAAATCCACTAGAGGGAGCTCTAACACTATGAATGAACTTGCATGAATGCCATAAATCTCCAAATGGTGAAAAGTGCCAAAACAGGCGAATTATATATTGAATATAATATCTGCAATTATTTGCAAGGCAATAACTAAAGTATATACAGTAGATGGTCACTTTAGGAACACTTATGGAACGCCGTAGCGGCATCAGCAGTATAGCAGTAGGGAATAAAACAATTATAACAACTTCGCCACAACTCTGCAATAAATAAATAAATAAATCTGCAATAAACGCGCCATTCATGCAAAGCCGTACTTACATCTTAAGAACGCACACAGCACTTCTACACACAAGACTAGCGTAGGATTAACAAAGGATGGCAATTCTCTGCACCGTGAATACTGCTCTCATGGCCCTGGACCACACGAAAGTGAAAGCGCCTAGCGCAACCGCGAGCTGGCAGAACTACATATGAACACATCCATTCTGGGTAACGTAGTCTATGTCAGGGCACGGACTTTTAACAGCCGCCCCTGTATTTGCCTGGCAAATACACTCATTCAAAAGTCAACTAGTTTGAAGATGTGCCGCTTAAATCCTCAGGCATTTTTCAGGGAGTTCCACCAGTTTGGTTACCGGGCGAACGTAGGTACTGTCTTTAACCTTTACCTCCGCAGCTCGAACCACACCATCTGTCCCTGGGAAAACCTTGGTGATGGTTCCAACAAGCCAAAGCCCTCTGGGAAGGTTGGAGTCAATGATCATCACAATTTGTCCCACAGTAGCATTATCAGTGGATTTCCTCCATTTATGCCTCAGCTGAAGCCCTGGAAGGTAGTTCTGGACAAAGCGTTTCCAGAAATGATCACTGATCATCTGGCTGTGTTTCCATCTTCTGTTGGAAAGGGCATCATGAGGGCCGTATACTGCCTGTGGTAATGCAGTCGCGCCGCCCCATAAGCAGCAGGTTTGGCGTGATGGGGTCCGGATCAGCCACATCAGAGGAGGCATATCCGAATGGTTTAGAATTAAGGAGCCCTTCAACTTCTATGAGAGCTGTTAGAAGCACTTCCTCTGCCACAACTTGGTCTTTCAGGATGCCTTGCAGGGCTGATTTAACGGATCGGATTTCCCTCTCCCAAGCTCCCCCGAAATGAGGAGAGTATGGTGGGTTGAAATGGAAGTTGATAGTCTGCTTAGCCAGTTGTTGCTGCAACTTTGGTGCCATGCACTCAAAAGCGCTCTGTAGTTCTTTATGGCCGCCTCTGAAATTGGTGCCCCGGTCAGACCACAGCTCATATGGCTTCCCCCGGCGTGCGATGAACCTGCGTAATGACATTAAGAAAGAGTCAGTATCAATGCTAGAGATGAGTTCTAAGTGGACGCATCTAGTGGTGAGGCATTTGTAGATGATTCCCCAGCGTTTCTCTCTCCTACGCCCAATCTTAATCCGGTAAGGTCCAAAACAGTCCATGCCTGTAGACCAGAAGGGTGGTTTGTAGAGTCTCAGCCGAGATGAAGGAAGGTCAGCCATCTTTGGTGTAGAGGGTGAGGCACGCCATCTCCTGCAGTCCACACACCGGTACTGATGTTTCTTAATGGCCTGGCGACCTCTGAGGATCCAGTAGGTGCGGCGTAACTCTGCATAGAGTCTCTCTGCACCAGGGTGAAACAGCTGAACATCATAGTGCTTTATGATGAGATGAGTCAGAGGGTGATCGGGTGATAACACGACTGGATGGATGCTGTCAGAGTCTACGTCTGTAGCTTGACGCAGGCGGCCTCCCACTCTGACTAGTCCACTGAGGCTGTCATACTCAGGGGAAAGGGCGCTGAGACGACAGCTCGGGCGAACAGGGTTACCTGCTTGTAAGGCTTGGACCTCCTCTGTGAAGCTGTCCTTCTGCGCAGATTGAAGCAGCTGGGTCTCTGCCTCCAGGCGCTCATTTGCAGTGTAGGAGGTGGTAGCTGCCCCTTGCAGGGATTGGTGAGTGGCCAGAATCAAATCATCAAAAGATGTGTACTGCGCTGGATTTGGCAGACTTGGTGATACATTTGTAATGCCACAGAAGGTGGTCTTTCTGAGTTCTTCACTGCCACATTCTGAGAACTCTGTCGGGGGCTTTGGCCAGGTGTCAGGAGTCTGTGTGAGAAAGTGTGGGCCCTGCGACCATTGGCTGGAGACTGTGAGCTCTGACAGTGATTTCCCTCTTGTGATGTCATCGGCTGGATTATCATCAGAGTTCACATACCCCCACTGTTCCGGAGAGGTCAGGTCCTGTATCTCACAGATCCGAGTCCCCACAAAAACTTTGTACCTGCAGGAGCTGGACTGGATCCACTGAAGCACTGTAGTGGAATCTGTCCACATGTAGACTGAGTGAAGGGGTAGTGTGAGCTCAGTTTGGAGCACCTTGGCCAGTTGGGCTCCAGTGAGCGCAGCACACAACTCCAGTCGGGGTATTGACACCTGCTTGCGGGGCGCTACTCTGGAGCGCGCCATGATGAATGAGGTGGAGATGTGAGCCTGCTGCTCTGTGACTCTGAGATAGGCCACAGCTCCATACGCCTTCTCTGAGGCGTCACAGAAGATGTGAGCCTCATATGTCGTGCTGTTGCTGGTGTGAGGAGGAGCGTAACATCGGGGATGGTGATATACTGGAGATAAGACAATTCCTTTTCCCATTCGAGCCAGGACTGAAGCAGGTTTCCTTCTATGGGCTCATCCCATCCTCTCTCTGTGCTCCACAGGGCCTGCCCAATGAGCTTTGCTCTTGTAGTGTAGGGGCAGATATAACCCAATGGGTCATACTGACTCGCCAGTACTTTGTAAACATTGCGCAGTGTCACAGTTGTGTAGGTTACAGGGCGGTGCTTGTACCCCAGGACGTCAGTGGTGCAGTGCCAACTGAGACCCAGTGTTGACTCCTGAGGATCAAGACTTTTAAGGTTTAGCCACAGTTCACAGCTATCTGATCTGGCCGTACCTGGCAGATGAGCGACCACCTCAGGGATGTTGCTAGCCCACTGGCGTATCTCAAATCCACCTTGAATAAGCAGCTCTCTCATGCTGTCAATGAGCAGTTTGGCCTCTTGTGGGTCAAAAAGGGACTGCAGGCAGTTGTCCACGTAGAAAGCTGTGTGGACAGAGTCGTAGATGTCTTTGTAGGTATCACTGTGCTCCCTTACGTGGCTCTGAAGGGCAAAGGTAGCACAGCAGGGACTACACGTTGTCCCAAAGGGCAGGACTCTCCACTCATATACATCTGGAGGCCTCTCAGTTTCACAGTCTCTCCATAAGAACCACAGCAGGGGGCAGTCTTCAGGGAGCAGGCGGATCTGGTGAAACATGGCTTTTATATCTCCGCTCACTGCTACGGGATACTGGCGGAAACGCAGGAGGACACCCAGCAGTGTAGGCCCAAGGTGGGGTCCTGGCAGGAGGTAGTGGTTAAGAACGGTCCCCTGGAACTCAAAGGAGCAGTTAAAGACTACCCGAGCTTTATTGTTATGATGTACAATGTGATGTGGTACATACCAAGATTCAGCAGAGCTATGAATCTCTTCAGGAGTCAGCTTTACCACATAACCAGAATCTATCAACCTCTTGATCTCCTGGTTGTATTTGAGTGCCAGGTCAGGATTCTTAGCTAACTTACGCTCAGTGGACCTCAGAAGGCCTTTAACTACTTCAGAGGAGACATGCATCTGTGGGAAGTCCTTCTTCCTGAGCAGGGGGGTGGCGTATCGCTCTACACCATCCACAGGTACTTTTATGGTCTTGGCCTCTAACATGGCTATGGCTTCTCTGTCCTCCTTTGAGCGGGTGACCTCCTTCCCAGGTCTATAGAGGGGAGCATCTAGTTGCCACAGACGCTGTACATCCTGTTGAAGGGCAATGGAAGGAGAAAAGCATGATATGTTCAGGCAGTGCACCTCCCCCTGCTGTGTAGGCATACTGCAGCTCGGTCCCTGGATGGCCCATCCGAGCTTGGTGCAGACAGCGACAGGTCCTTGGGCTGAGCCTCGCAGGATAGAACGAACAGGAGTTATGAGGTGAGCATTGTCAGAGCCGATTAACACAAGTGGCTGTATCTGATTGAATCCTTCAAGCTGCACTCGCTGTAGGTGATGATACTTCTCCTATAAGAGCTCCACTGTGCATGACTGTTCAGCTAGGCTGAGCTGTTGGGCGGTAAAGGCACGTGTTATCTTGTAACGTATTTTTGGCTTGGCCTTTGGGGACACCTGAAAAGAGACATATCCTCCTTTAATATGAATCACATCTTGACGAATAGTACGCAGGGACAGAGTTTCCTCCTCCTGGATTAAGCCTAACGACTTGACAGCAGCAGGGAGTATAATGGTTTTCTCTGAGCCATCATCAAGAAGAGCATATGTGTCCAGAGATTTACTTTGATGGTGTAACTGGATGGGTACAACCTTAAGCATTACACGGCTAGAGTGACTGATAGGAGCCAAAAACACTCGGCTGGTGCTCACTGTTAGGATATTCGGGTCCCTCCTCTTCGCTTCAGCTAGGTCATGAAGCACTAATAAGCGCTGTTCTCCACAGGTGCTGCACATCTTCTTAAGAGTGCACTGCTCAGGGGTATGTTTACGGCCACAGCGCCAACATCTGGATTTTTCCTTTATCCAAGAAGCTACAGTTTTGAGGTCTAGCTTCTTAAAATCTACACAGCCACTGAGGTAATGCTCTGTCCCTTCACAGTATGGGCAGTATGGCTTAAATTGCTTCTTCTTAGAGGAGGGGAAAGGATTAGTAATATGCACCTTAGTGTCTATCTTCGGCTGTGTTTGAGCGGGATCTGAGCCATAATAGATGGATGTAGACTTACTCTGTACCCTGGACCCTGCAGAGGCTCTGATAATGCCCCTCTCTGGGCGTGGTCTGTCTGAGGGCTGTGGTTGAATGGCTTGCCGTGATAACTGTAAAACTTGGGACTTTCGCTCGAGCCACCCTGAGAAGTCGTACATATTATAGGTGCAACTGCTGCCAGTGCGTATGATACCACGTGTGATGCAGTGCTCGATGAAACTATCTCTGTAGCTAGGCGGAAGCTTAGTGAGTAACCTGTCTACGTGTGAACCACACTGGAGCTCACTAGCTGCTACATCGTCCATAGTACTGAGGAGGCCTACTAGGCTGGACAACGCCAGGGAGAAATCTTCAAAAGGCTTGAGGATCCCTTGCCTTAATAGGAGAGCAATTAAGTATAGAACTCAGTTCACTCTGGATTAATTGCCTGGGTTGCCCATATCTCCGCTCTAAAGCTCTCATTGCACTAGTGTAGGGAGTGCGGTCGTGAATATAGTGTCTGGCCACTTGTAGCGCACATGGATGCTCTAACTGGTCTATCAGAATGTGATATTTATACTCCTCTGTGAGATGAGCATGTGGCCCAAGTAGGCTGTCCAGTCCTTTCTTCAGTAATACAAGTCACACTCTCTGCCTGATTTGAATGTCACCAGTCTAGGTTTCGGGATGCCATATGAGGATGCTAAGATCATCTCCATAAGGTTTGGCTGGGTGGCTTCAGCTGCAGGAGGTACCGCGTCTTTTGCAATATATGCAGCAGGTAGTGAAGGGTAGGCAGAGACTGATGGATAAGCAGCAGAGTAGTAACGGGCTGAATCAGGAGGTGGAGCAGCATAAAACTGGCTACAAGTCTGCGGCACTGATATCCCCGGTGGTGGCTGATACAGTGATGCTGAGACTGCAGGGAAGTCATGGGATCGTGCAGAGAGTACCTAGGTGGAGCTGCCTGGAGGCTGTGGGTGTTGGTACATCTGACTGTATAGGGGCTCAGCCTGACGTGGATCAAGCCTCTGTACCCATTGGGCTACTTGAATGACAGGCTGTGGAGCCAGCTGAATCCCTGGATGGGCCACAGGGATTCTCAGCTGGGAAACAGGCTGTGGCATGGGCCAAGGGCCCGACTGACCCGCGGGCTGAAATCCAGTATTCACACTGGGTTGCAGTAATGGCGGTGTCACTGGCGGTTGCTGAAGCACAGGTTGAGGTACTAGCACTGCGCCAAGCTGCTGTGCAGGTTGAGCAACAGGGTTAGAGGACAGCGGCACTGTCTGAATATTTGATGTAGGTTGAATAATAGGGCTTAAAGATAGTGAAGCTGATTTTGGTGCTGGGTGGAGAATGGGATTTGCATTTTGCAGTGGTGAATATGCAATAGGTTCTACTGGCCTTAACAGATTCACAGGCGTTCTAATGTCCTGCCTCTCTGCTGCTGCTAGGACGTGTAGTTGATCAGTAGTATGGATGCTGCTCATGGCCACACTGCTATGCTGTGGTGTTTGAAGTAGAGCAGGAAGCGAAGCAGCTCTATCTTGCTGTTGAGCATCGCTCTGAGTAGGGAGAGGACTGCATGAATTGCATGCTCGCTCCAGTTGTTCCACACGCTTGGTTAGTGCACCACTGGTCTCCTTCATAGTGATTTGCATCTCATTCATTGTTTTCAGTACACTGCCCCAAGCTGCCTCCATTCTCTTCCATTTTTTCTTCTCCTTCTTTTTATCAGATTCCTCTGAACTGCTGCTGCTTGAAGAGTCTGTCTCCTCTGGATCAGGTAGGTCGTGCTCATACTCCGCCAGATGTCTTAATGGTGAAAAGTGCCAAAACAGGCGAATTATATATTGAATATAATATCTGCAATTATTTATAAGGCAATAACTAAAGTATATACAGTAGATGGACACTTTAGGAACACTTATGGAACGCCGTAGCGGCATCAGCAGTATAGCAGTAGGTAAATCTGCAATAAACGCGTCATTCATGCAAAGCCGTACTTACATCTTAAGAACGCACACAGCACTTCTACACACAAGACTAGCGTAGGATTAACAAAGGATGGCAATTCTCTGCACCGTGAATACTGCTCTCATGGCCCTGGACCACACAAAAGTGAAAGCGCCTAGCGCAACCGCGAGCTGGCAGAACTACATATGAACACATCCATTCTGGGTACCGTAGTCTGTGTCAGGGCACGGACTTTTAACAGCGATTCTATTGTATGGAATGTGAATATAGAGACACCAGCCACCATAGTCAAATGTTTACCAGGAGCCAGAGCACCTGACATCTTGGAAAATTTAAAAGTGCTGGCTAATGCTAAACGTAATTACAGTAAGATTGTTATTCATGCCGACTTCACCAGTCGGAGATCACTAAAAATAACATTAAAGAGGTGTGTGACATTGCAAGCATGATGTCAGACACTGTAATATGCTCTGGCAGATTGTCATCACTCAATGGCTGGAAGTCTAAATGGTGCCCACAGAATAACATAGGTTTCATAGGCATTCGGACAAGCTTTTGGGGCAGACCTAACCTGTTTAAAAGAGATGGTCTTCATCCCTCCTGGGGTGGCGCCACTCTTCTCTCTAGAAATATGGCAAATAGTCTTAGAGTTTATACTTGACTAACTGGGGCCCAGGTCAGGAAGCAGACAGACTGGCTAAACCGACCGTCTGCTGGCTGCCTCACATCACAGAGGTCAGTTAATTCTCAGCACATAGAGACTCTTTCACCTAGATATCACACTATAGAGACTATATTTGTTCCCCGAACTAGAAAATACAAAAAACGTCCAAACCAAGTTAAGAGTAACAATTTAATTGAGGTTCAATAAATAAAAAACAGATGCAATACGGATAAACAAATTATAAAGCTTGGCTTATTGAATATCAGATCCCTTTCTACGAAAACACTTTTTGTAAATAATATGATCACTGATCATAATCTAGATGTGCTCTGTTTGACAGAAACCTGGCTAAAACCTGATGATTACATTATTTTAAATGAGTCCACCCTCCAAGATTACTGTTATAAACATGAGCCGCGTCTGAAAGGCAAAGGTGGAGGTGTTGCTTCAATTTATAACAACATTTCAGGATTTCTCAGAGAGCAGGCTTCAAGTGTAAATCGTTTGAAGTAATGGTGCTTCATATAACATTATCCAGAGAAACAAATGTTAATGATAAATCCCCGGTGATGTTTGTACTGGCTACTGTATACAGGCCACCAGGGCACCATACAGACTTTATTAAAGACTTTGCTGATTTTACATCCGTTTAGTTCTGGCTGAAGATAATGTTTTAATAGTTGGTGATTTTAATATCCATGTTGATAATGAAAAAGATGCATTGGGATCAGCATTTATAGACATTCTGAACTCTATTGGGGTTAGACAACACGTTTCAGGACCTACTCATTGTCGAAATCATACTCTAGATTTAATACTGTCACATGGAATTGATGTTGATAATGTTGAAATTATGCAGCCAAGTGATGACATCTCAGATCATTATTTAGTTTTGTGCAAACTTCATATAGCCAAAATTGTAAATTCTACTTCTTGTTACAAGTATGGTAGAACCATCACTTCTACCACAAAAGACAGCTTTTTAAGTTATCTTCGTGATGTATCCAAATTTCTTAGCATATCCAAAACCTGTGTAACAGTGTAACAGAAACTATGGACTCTCTCTTATCAAGCATTTTAAATAAAGTTGCTTCTTTACGCTTAAGGGAGGTTAAGAAAACCAGTATGACACCATGGTATAATGAGCATACTCACACCCTAAAGAGAGCAGCCCGAAAAATGGAGCGTAGCTGGAGGAAAACAAAACTAGAGGTATTTCGTATTGCTTGGCAGAAAAGTAACCTATCCTACAGAAAAGCATTAAAAACTGCTATATCCGATTACTTTTCTGCAATTTTAGAAGAAAACAAACATAACCCCAGGTATTTATTTCAACAGTGGTTAAATTAACGAAAAATAAAGCCTCAACAGGTGTTGACATTTCCCAACATCACAGCAGTAATGACTTTATGAACTACTTTACTTTTAAAATCAATACTAATTAGAGATAAAATCGTAACCATTCAGCCGTCAGCTACAGTATCGCATCAAACAGTGCACTATAGACCCCCTGAGGAACAGTTCCACTCATTCTCTACTATAGGAGAGGAAGATTTGTATAAACTTGTTAAATCATCTAAACCAACAACATGTATGTTAGACCCTATACTATCTAAGCTCCTAAAAGAGGTGCTTCCAGAAGTCATAGTTCTACCAGAAAGACTCGGGAGATAAAATGATGTACGAACATTAAAGAGGTGTGTGAACTTGCAAGCACGATGCCAGACACTGTAATATGCTCTGGTCCCCTCCCTGCTTACCGTGGTGATGAGATGCATAGCAGATTGTCATCACTCAATGGCTGGATGTCTAAGTGGTGCCCACAGAATAACATAGGTTTCATAGACAATTGGACGAGCTTTTGGGGCAGACCTGACCTGTTTAAAAGAGATGGTCTTCATCCCTCCTGGGGTGGCGCCACTTTTCTCTCTAGAAATTTGGCAAATAGTCTTAGTGTTTATACTTGACTAACTGGGGCCCAGGTCAGGAAGCAGACAGACTGGCTAAACCGACCGTCTGCTAGCTGCCTCCCGTCACAGAGGTCAGTTAATTCTCAGCACATAGAGACTCTTTCACCTAGATATCACACTATAGAGACTGTGTCTGTTCCCCGAACTAGAAAATACAAAAAACGTCCAAACCAAGTTAAGAGTAACAATTTAATTGAGGTTCAACAAATAAAAAACAGAAGCAATATGGATAAACAAATGATAAAGCTTGGCTTATTGAATATCAGATCCCTTTCTACGAAAACACTTTTTGTAAATAATATGATCACTGATCATAATATAGATGTACTCTGTTTGACAGAAACCTGGCTAAAACCTGATGATTTCATTATTTTTAATGAGTCCACCCCCCAAGATTACTGTTATAAACATGAGCCGCGTCTAAAAGGCAAAGGTGGAGGTGTTGCTTCAATTTATAACAACGTTTTCAGGACTTCTCAGAGGGCAGGCTTCAGGTATAACTCGTTTGAAGTAATGGTGCTTCATATAACATTATCCAGAGAAACAAATGTTAATGATAAATTCCCTGTTATGTTTGTACTGGCTACTGTATACAGGCCACCAGGGCACCATACAGACTTTATTAAAGAGTTTGGTGATTTTAGATCCGAGTTAGTTCTGGCTGCAGATAAAGTCTTAATAGTTGGTGATTTTAATATCCATGTTGATAATGAAAAAGATGCATTTGGATCAGCATTTATAGACATTCTGAACTCTATTGGTGTTAGACAACACGTTTCAGGACCTACTCATTGTCGAAGTCATACTCTAGATTTAATACTGTCACATGGAATTGATGTTGATGGTGTTGAAATTATTCAGCCAAGTGATGATATCTCAGATCATTATTTAGTTCTGTGCAAACTTCATATAGCCAAAATTGTAAATTCTACTTCTTGTTACAAGTATGGAAGAACCATTACTTCTAACACAAAAGACTGCTTTTTAAGTTATCTTCCTGATGTAACCAAATTCCTTAGCATATCCAAAACCTCAGAACAACTTGATGATGTAACAGAAACTATGGACTCTCTCTTTTCTAGCACTTTAAATAAAGTTGCTCCTTTACGCTTAAGGAAGGTTAAGGAAAACAAACATAACCCCAGGTATTTATTCAATACAGTGGCTAAATTAACGAAAAATAAAGCCTCAACAAGTGTTGACATTTCCCAACACCACAGCAGTAATGACTTTATGAACTACTTTACTTCTAAAATTGATACTATTAGAGATAAAATTGCAACCATTCAGCCTTCAGCTACAGTATCACATCAGACAGTGCACTATAGACCCCCTGAAGAACAGTTCCACTCATTCTCTACTATTGGAGAGGAAGAATTGTATAAACTTGTTAAATCATCTAAACCAACAACATGTATGTTAGACCCTATACCATCTAAGCTCCTAATAGAGGTGCTTCCAGAAGTCATAGATCCTCTTCTGACTATTATTAATTCCTCATTGTCATTAGGATATGTCCCCAAAACCTTCAAACTGGCTGTTATTAAGCCTCTCATCAAAAAACCACAACTTG
The DNA here is from genome assembly GCF_963082965.1 of Carassius carassius. Classification (NCBI taxonomy): domain Eukaryota; kingdom Metazoa; phylum Chordata; class Actinopteri; order Cypriniformes; family Cyprinidae; genus Carassius; species Carassius carassius. Next base: position 24,864,365 of record NC_081786.1, read on the forward strand.
ACCCCAAAGAACTAGTTAATTATAGACCAATCTCGAATCTCCCTTTTCTGTCCAAGATACTAGAAAAGGTGGTATCCTCACAATTATATTCCTTCTTAGAGAAAAATGGTATATGTGAGGATTTCCAGTCAGGATTTAGACCGTATCATAGTACTGAGACTGCTCTCCTTAGAGTTACAAATGATCTGCTCTTGTCATCTGATCGTGGGTGTATCTCTCTATTAGTTTTATTGGATCTTAGTGCTGCGTTTGACACAATTGACCACAACATTCTTTTGCATAGACTTGAACACTTTGTTGGCATCAGTGGAAGTGCATTAGCATGGTTTAAATCGTAGTTATATGACCACCATCAGTTCGTAGCAGTGAATGAAGATGTATCCTATCGATCACAAGTGCAGTATGGAGTACCTCAAGGCTCAGTACTAGGGACGCTACTCTTCATGCTTTATATGTTACCCTTGGGAGATATCATCAGGAAACATGGTGTTAGCTTTCACTGTTATGCTGATGATACTCAGCTCTATATTTCTTCGCAGCCCGGTGAAACACACCAATTTGAAAAACTAATGGATTGCATAGTCGATATAAAAAACTGGATGACTAGTAATTTCTTACTGCTAAATTCTGAAAAAACAGAGGTGTTAATTATAGGACCTAAAAACTCTGCTTGTAATAACCTAGAACACTGTCTAAGACTTGGTGGTTGCTCTGTCAATTCTTCGTCATCAGTTAGGAACCTAGGTGTGCTATTTGATCGCAATCTTTCCTTAGAAAGCCACATTTCTAGCATTTGTAAAACTGCATTTTTCCATCTCAAAAATATATCTAAATTACGGCCTATGCTCTCAATGTCAAATGCAGAAATGTTAATCCATGCATTTATGACCTCAAGGTTAGATTATTGTAATGCTTTATTGGGTGGTTGTTCTGCACGCTTAGTAAACAAACTACAGCTAGTCCAAAATGCAGCAGCAAGAGTTCTTACTAGAACCAGGAAGTATGACCATATTAGCCCGGTCCTGTCAACACTGCACTGGCTCCCTATCAAGTATCGTATAGATTTTAAAATATTGCTTATTACTCATAAAGCCCTGAATGGTTTAGCACCTCAGTATTTGAATGAGCTCCTTTTACATTATAATCCTATACGTCCGCTAAGTTCTCAAAACTCAGGCAATTTGATAATACCTAGAATATCAAAATCAACTGCGGGCGGCAGATCCTTTTCCTATTTGGTGCCTAAACTCTGGAATAACCTACCTAACATTGTTCGGGAGGCAGACACACTCTTGCAGTTTAAATCTAGATTAAAGACCCATCTCTTTAAATTGGCATACACATAACATACTAATATGCTTTTATTATCCAAATCCGTTAAAGGATTTTTAGGCTGCATTAATTAGGTAAACCGGAACCGGAAACACTTCCCATAACACCCTATGTACTTGCTACATCATTAGAAGAATGGCATCTACGCTTATATTTGTCTGTTTCTCTCTTGTTCCGAGGTCACCGTGGCCACCAGATCCAGTCTGTGTCCAGATCAGAGGGTCACTGCAGTCACCCGGATCCAGTACGTATCCAGACCAGATGCTGGATCAGCACCTAGAAAGGACCTCTACATCCCTGAAAGACAGCGGAGACCAGGACAACTAGAGCCCCAGATACAGATCCCCTGTAAAGACCTTGTCTCAGAGGAGCACCAGGACAAGACCACAGGAAACAGATGATTCTTCTGCACAATCTGACTTTGCTGCAGCCTGGAATTGAACTACTGGTTTCGTCTGGTCAGAGAAGAACTGGCCCCCCAACTGAGCCTGGTTTCTCCCAAGGTTTTTTTCTCCATTCTGTCACCGATGGAGTTTCGGTTCCTTGCCGCTGTCGCCTCTGGCTTGCTTAGTTGGGGACACTTCATCTACAGCGATATCGTTGACTTGATTGCAAATAAATACACAGACACTATTTAACTGAACAGAGATGACATAACTGAATCCAATGATGAACTGCCTTTAACAATCATTTTTGCATTATTGACACTGTTTTCCTACTGAATGTTGTTCAGTTGCTTTGACGCAATGTATTTTGTTTAAAGCGCTATATAAATAAAGGTGACTTTGACTTTGACTTTGACGAAGCATACTCAGCATACAACTCAGCAAGCATAATTATAAATTTCTTTGGCGGAAGGCCCCGTCCATGATTCGTAATCCGAGGGTAGCGGACCTGCATTTCCTGCCGGAAGATGAAGGCAGGGGCGCAGCAGACCCCCAAAAAGAAAGTGGATTACGAAACCACCAGATGGGGCCAGCCTTCCCCACAAAATAAGTAGATGAAAGTATACACACCTGCTGTGAATCCTAAGGTTCCTGGAGGATATAAAGAGAGAATTGCATGATCAGTATGGTAAACGTTAGATTAAACCTCATATGCCATACAGAAATAGCCACGATAGGCAGACACAGGCAGGCCTCGATAGACCATACAGATATAGCCACGATAGGCAGACACAGACAGGCCTCGATAGACCATACAGAAATAGCCACGACAGGCAGACACAGACAGGCCTCGATAGACCATACAGAAATAGCCACGATAGGCCAGACACAGACGGGCCTCTATAGACCATACAGATATAGCCCGATAGGCCAGACGGAGACAAGCCACGATAGGCAAACGCAGACAGGCCTCGATAGACCATACAGATATAGCCACGATAGGCCAGACGCAGACAAGCCACGATAGGCCAGACGCAGACAGGCCTCGATAGACCATACAGATATACCCACGATAGGCCAGATGCAGACAAGCCACGATAGGCCAGACGCAGGCAGGCCTCGATAGACCATACAGATATAGCCACGATAGGTCAGACGCAGACAAGCCACGATAGGCAGACACAGACAGGCCTCGATAGACCATACAGAAATAGCCACGATAGGCCAGACACAGACAGGCCTCGATAGACCATACAGATATAGCCACGATAGGCCAGACGCAGACAAGCCACGATAGGCAGACGCAGACAGGCCTCGATAGACCATACAGATATAGCCACGATAGGCAGACACAGACAGGCCTCGATAGACCATACAGATATAGCCACAATAGGCCAGACGTAGACAAGCCACGATAGGCAGACGCAGACAGGCCTCGATAGACCATACAGATATAGCCACGATAGGCCAGACGCAGACAAGCCATGATAGGCCAGACGCAGACAGGCCTCGATAGACCATACAAAAATAGCCACGATAGGCAGACACAGACAGGCCTTGATAGACCATACAGAAATAGCCACGATAGGCAGACACAGACAGGCCTTGATAGACCATACAGAAATAGCCACGATAGGCCAACACAGACGGGTCTCGATAGACCATACAGATATAGCCACGATAGGCCAGACATAGACAGGCCTCGATAGACCATACAGATATATAATATGTACATACAATATGTAACACCACCTCCAGTAATTGCATGAATTTACCTGATTTGTTACTGGAGAGCTTGGAGAATGGTTTTTGCATCAGGTCTGATGCATGATTCGGATTAAGACAACAAATATCTTAAGTGTGCTAGACAAGCATATTTTTACGGAAATTAATAATGCGAACAACAATCTTTATCGGTATAAAAGATTGTAGCTTTTATAGCAAGCCTTAAATGCCTCATAACGAAAGAGTTATTCAAAAAATTGCATGCAATATGATCAGGATCTTATTTATGCAGTGCGAGTCTGCTAGATAAACAAGCACGAACGCCCAGTGCTTTATCTTGAACGAGTGCGTATAAAACCTTGCAGAGAATAAAATTAATGCCCAAGCGCCACGAGTGCATAGAACAAAAATGATACTTATAATGCTGTAGACTGAAGAAGTGATGGAGGCGAGATGCCGAGGAGACTGGCAGCCTTGATTCCGTCTGCTGGTCCTGAGAGACTTCATTCGTACAGGTTCACGTACAGATGAAATATTTGTTGATTGAGACCCAAGCAGCGCTGACGCGACATCTCGGAAAGCACCGGCATTGCCAAGACCGGGTTGCTTTTCCTGTCCGGGGTTTGAGGTGACCCCAATAATGTCATATTTAGCCCCTAGAATGAGAATTATACTGGAAAACCACTTTTGAATGCGATTGGGCAAGTTTTTAGTAGTAATTGGCGGTTTTGAGAAACCTGGCAACCCTGGAAAGCACATGGAACTCCGCCAATGTTTCACATCCTCTGCCAAGAAAAACCGAAAGCCTGTATACTATCCAACACGAACGACCGCAGATAGTCACCGCGACACTGAGCAAAGCCAATGATCCCGTGTGCATCTTAAGAGGAACGTCAAACTCGCGATAGTTTACAGGACACAAACTAAACTATAGCAAGTAAATCAATAAACGTGACAGCTTGAGCAAGGAACAATTGCGTCGGCATCTGTGGTTGTTATCACGTCGGCATCTGCGAACTCAAACATGTGTGAGTACCATCTTTTATACTGAAGTATAAAGACGTGATTGGACAATGATGAAGGTAATAAGTGACAAAGTAATTGAGTCTTCCTGGCAGAACTTAGGCTAAAGCTTCCATATCCTCTTCTGACTATTATTAATTCCTCATTGTCATTATGATATGTCCCCAAAACCTTCAAACTGGCTGTTATTAAGCCTCTTGTCAAAAAAACACAACTTGACCCCAAAGAACTTGTTAATTATAGACCAATCTCGAATCTCCCTTTTCTGTCCAAGATACTAGAAAAGGTGGTATCCTCATCTTATCATCTGATAATGGTTGTATCTATCTATTAGTTTTATTGGATCTTAGTGCTGCGTTAGACACAATTAACCACAACATTCTTTTGCATAGACTTGAACACTTTATTGGCATTAATGGAAGTGCATTAGCATGGTTTAAATTCTACTTATATGACCGCCATCAATTCGTAGCAGTGAATGAAGAGGTATCATTTCGATCACAAGTGCAGTATGGAGTACCTCAAGGTTCAGTACTAGGGCCTCTACTCTTCACACTTTATATGTTACCCTTGGGAGATATCATCAGGAAACATGGTGTTAGCTTTCACTGTTATGCTGATGATACTCAGCTCTATATTTTTTCGCGGCCTGGTGAAACACACCAATTTGAAAAACTAATGTAATGCATAGTCGATATAAAAAATTGGATGACGAGTAATTCCTTACTGCTAAATTCTGAAAAAACAGAGGTGTTAATTAAAGGACCTAAAAACTCTGCATGTAATAACCCAGAACACTGTCTAAGACTTGATGGCTGCTCTGTCAATTCTTCGTCATCAGTTAGGAAACTAGGTGTGCTATTTGATTGCAATCTTTCCTTAGAAAGCCATGTTTCTAGCATTTGTAAAACTGCATTTTTCCATCTCAAAATACATTTCTAAATTACGGCCTATGCTCTCAATGTATGCAGAAATGTTAATCCATGCATTTATGACCTCAAGGTTAGATTATTGTAATGCTTTATTGGGTGGTTATTCAGCATGCTTAGTAAACAAACTACAGCTAGTCCAAAATGCAGCAGCAAGAGTTCTTAGTTCTTAGAAGTATGACCATATTAGCCCGGTCCTGTCAACACTGCACTGGCTCCCTATCAAACATTGTATCGATTTTAAAATATTGCTTATTACTTATAAAGCCCTGAATGGTTTAGCACCTCAGTATTTGACTGAGGTCCTTTTACATTATAATCTTCTAAGTCCACTACATTCTCAAAAATCAGGCAATTTGATAATACCTAGAATATCAAAATCAACTGCGGGTGGCAGATCCTTTTCCTATTTGGTGCCTAAACTCTGGAATAACCTACCTAACATTGTTTGGGAGGCAGACACATTCTTGCAGTTTAAATCTAGATTAAAGATCCATCTCTTTAACCTGGCTTACACATAACATACTAATATGCGTTTAATATCCAAATCCAGTAATAGATTTTTAGGCTGCATTAATTAGGTAATTCGGAACCAGGAACACTTCCCATAACACCCGAAGTACTTGCTACACCATTAGAACAATGGCATCTACACTAATATTAGTCTGTTTCTCTCTTATTCCGAGGTCACCGTAGCCACCAGATCCAGTCTGTATCCAGATCAGAGGGTCACTGCAGTCACCTGGATCCAGTACGTTTCCAGACCAGATGGTGGATCGGCACCTAGAAAGGACCTCTACATCCCTGAAAGACAGCGGAGACCAGGACAACTAGAGCCCCAGAAACAGATCCCCTGTAAAGACCTTGTCTCAGATTACCTCCAGGACAAGACCACAGGAAACAGATTATTCTTCTGCACAATCTGACTTTGCTGCAGCCTGGAATTGAACTGCTGGTTTCGTCTGGTCAGAGGAGAACTGGCTCCCCAACTGAGCCTGGTTTCTCCCAAGGTTTTTTTCTCCATTCTGTCACCGATGGAGTTTTGGTTCCTTGCCGCTGTTGCCTCTGGCTTGCTTAGTTGGGGTCACTTCATCTACAGCGATATCGTTGACTTGATTGCAAATAAATGCACAGACACTATTTAAACTGAACAGAGATGACATCACTGAATTCAATGATGAACTGCCTTTAACTGTCATTTTGCATTATTGACACACAATATTTTTTCCTAATGAATGTTGTTCAGTTGCTTTGACGCAATGTATTTTGTTTAAAGCGCTATATAAATAAAGGTGACTTGACTTGACTTGACTCCAGCCACACGATTGCTCTTACCGTTACCATCAGGCAGACGTTATCACAGAACCCGCACCAGCAGACTCCAAGACAAGTTCCTTTCACAGGCAATCAGAGCTGAACTGAACTCGTACCACTAACACCACACACACACACACACACACACACACACACACACACACACACACCAGCAGCCTCATATGCACTGCACTCTATCAGTTACTCTGACTGGACTCTGACTCAATATTAGTCTGCATCCTTACATTCTGTTTGCACTAATTCATACCGTATGCACTGCAAAGGTATATGTACACTATACAATTATTCTTGTTTATTATTGTTTTCATTTTTTGCTCTCTGTATAGCATCATATTGCACTTTATATTATTTTCTACTTGTATTGAGCCCTTATGTATGTTATGGTAGTCAGGGACCGGAGACTGAGAATGACAGAGAATGATGTTTATTATGATACAAGCAGAGGTGAAGGTGATCAATGGTGGAGCAATGGGTGAGGATACAGTGCTGGTGTCTTGAGAGGATCCAGAGATGATCCAGAGGGTAGTAGTTAGAGACGATGGAGGCAGATGACACACACACACAAGATGGGAACAGAAGGACACTGGAAATCGCTGGAGAGAGGTAAGTCAGGTATACGGTTAGTCCTTTAGAGTTAGCAGTTAGGTATTGACCTAGTTGCGAACGAGACCGGACAGTGACTGCGTGTGTGTGTGACTTTAGAGTGCTGGGGAGATTGCAGGTCGATGAGGAGCAGGTGAGTGTGATTAGTATTCAGGTGATGGCGTGCGCTGTGATTGGGTGGTGTTGGAGCCTGGCATGTCTGTGACAATGTATACTGTCTATATTTTTAATACTGTATATGTGTTGCAAATATATTCAGTACTTGTCATGCTGTTTGCTTCAGAGAATGCACAAAAGCATTTCACCACCTGTGTACTTGCATTCATGGTATTGTGATAATAAAGTGATTTGATTTGGTCACATGACTTGTTCATTAGTTGTACTGTTGTGCTGGATAACAATTGCAAATTGTTTATGACACTGAAGAATATTATGATAGAGACATGGATTTGAATAAAACCAGGAGAGCTCTGATGATGAGAAGGAAACTGGATGTGATTCTTTGGTGCTCAAGACATTTCATAATGCCTGCATCTGGTTTTCTTCATCTGATTAAAATAATATGCTTTTAATTTTTATTTACTGTAACTGTGAATATCATTTGTCTTAATATGCTACTTTATCTGTCTTTATGCTGCATGCTAATAAAATATTGTGTATGGTGTTGGACAATAAAGTATGCTGAATATTCTGTACTAGGAATGGTTTTTGGTAAATACACCATTTAATTTTGTAAACAATACATATAATTACCATGGTTGTTTTGATTAAGACATAAACATTTAGTCATATTAATGAAATACAGTTAGATGAAGAGCAGGTAGAAAGCTGCATTAGAAGAGACTGCATGGACTTCATGCACAACTGAAGGTAATGAATCAAAGAAAGATCGACAAGAATCCTGTTCTGTATTATTATGAAGATGATCATGCACATTACTAATGTTTAGCACCTGAGGAGGACAAAGATGAGACATTCTTTACAGAGATTTATGATTTAGCTCTTTTATATTATGATTCTTTGCATTGCATGAATTTTATGGCTTTTGCAACTGCACACTATCACACATCATCTTACAGAATGACACGCCAGCCTTGTGTGTTATTACAATGAAGTGTCACAATATGTATTTGTTGTCTTAGTTTACTGTCAGCACTGTATTATTGCTCTTGATCTAATGAAATAAATTGAGCCCTTTCCAAGTGGGCACTTGTGGGTAACACTTTAGAATACTGTTTCTTACTTACTACATAACTAATAAGGAATTATTGAAGAACTAACAGGTCATTTTTCATTAACACTTAACTCACTACTGTTAATTGCTAAAGAAGATATGTTAATTAATCAGTATGTAATATTATTTTATGATTGTATTAATTAACAGTTAGCTAATCAATAACTAATGAAATACTGAAATACTGAAGAACTACTATTAATTATCTACTAGTTAGGGTTCAAGAAAAATAACTATAACGTAACTACTAATGAACAGTTCCCTATCTGTCGGTCACTACGAGTTATGTCGAACGACATATGGGGTCTCACTTGGGAGGCCAATCATCTCTGAATTTAAGAGAAAACGCCAATAAAAATTGGCTAGTGGATTAACACACCTGAGCCACTCCCCGTGCCACGGGTATAAATAGGGCGACAGGTGCATCCACTCATTAGATTTTTGCTTCGGAGCCGAGTAGTCGATGAGAGCAGTCACTACAAAGCCATTCATCTTTGTTTTAAAGAAGCTGTTCCTGTCACGTTCGGTGTTACAGATAACACAGGAGAGGGAACCAATTTGCAGGTAAGTCATTTATTAAAGGGTAATCCACAGGGGTAAACAGTCCAGGCAGGGTCAAAACCAGAATATCCAAACAAAACATAAACTAAACTAAACAAGAAGACAAGGCAAGGGCACGAACTGACGGACATGAATAAACAACGACTCCGTGACACATACTAAGACAGACCGGGTTATATACACAAAAGGATAATGGGGAAACAGGAGACAGGTGGGGAACAATCAATTAACTAAACAAGGAGGAAGGTGACCAAATAAGGAGACAGGAAGTGATAATATGATGAACACCGTGGGAACTGAGGACACCTAGTGGAAACCCAGGGAACACAACCCAGACACTGTGACAGTTCCTGGTCGGTGTGACGGCGCGGTACAGCGGTGTCCCTGTGACGGCGATTCCCCTGGGCGCTTCGGCTAAAAGAGACAGTTTTCTAAAAGAGCAAATCACGGGCGATTCGCGTCTTTTTCAAGATGCCGTTTTGTCCGTGTCCTTCTGGATGCGGTCGTTTCCTGTCTTCGGTGGACGGTCACGAGCGTTGTCTGCAGTGTCTGGGCGTCCAACACGCTGAGGCTGCGCTCGTGGATGATTCATGCGTCTACTGTGGGCGTATGAACATGGCAGCGCTGCGATCGCGTCTCTCACTCCTCAAGGGGAGTGCAGCAGATCCCTCTGTCGCCACCCGTCCCGGTTTCTCTGGCTCGAGCAGAGGACCGCCGGCTGGCGCTCTGGGAGATCTGAGGGTTACAGTGAGAGCTTCTCCGCCGGGCCACGCCCCACGGACCTCTCACTCCTCCCGCAGCGCCTGTCCCGTGCAGCTGCCGATTGATTCTGCTGGGCCGTCTCACGGCAGTCCCAGCGTGTCTTTCGGTGCGCCGCCCGAAGATCAAATGTCGATCGCTGCATCGGGGGATGGGTTATCAACCTCTGAGGATGAGGATTCGGCGGGGCTGCCCCCCTCGGGTGTTGTCGCTGCTGCCGAATCTGACTTGGAGTTGTCGGCCATGCTTGCCCGGGCAGCCGTGAGTATCGGGCTGGAGGTGACTACACCGCCCAGTCCCGAGCCCTCGCGGCTGGATGATTGGTTTCTCGGCGCGGGACGTGGTTCACAACCTCGTTCTGCTCCGGTGCCTTTCTTCCCGGAGTTGCATGAAGAGGTGACGAAGTCGTGGACGGCCCCTTTCACGGCCAGAAGCCGCTCGTCTCCCTCTTCCACCCTCACCACCCTCGATGGCGGGGCAGCCAGGGGGTACATGGATGTTCCCCAGGTGGAGAGAGCAGTTGCGGTGCACCTGTGCCCACAAAACACCGCCACTTGGAGGAATCGTCTGCGTCTCCCGTCCAAGGCCTGTAAACTGTCGGCCGCGCTCGCTGCCAAGGCTTACAGTGCCGCTGGCCAAGCTGCCTCCGCCCTGCATACCATGGCTATCCTGCAGGTACACCAAGCCAAGGCACTCAAAGCAATGCACGAGGGTGGTACCGACCCGGGGTTGATGCAGGAGCTGCGCACGGTGACTGACTTCGCCTTACGGGCGACGAAGGTCACAGCGCGGTCCCTCGGGAAGGCGATGTCCACGCTGGTGGTCCAGGAGCGGCATCTCTGGCTGAACCTGGCTGAGATGAGGGACATGGACAAGGCCCGCTTTCTCGATGCTCCCATCTCCCAGGTAGGCCTGACTCAGGACGCAATGCCTTCTGGGCCTTCCGACACAACTCCCCATCGCTGCACCACTGCGGGTATGTCGACTGTCCCTTTGGTGCCACTTGTATGGAGTCTGGGAGCGTGGCTTTCGCAGCCCAACCCGTCACGCTGGCTCATCCGGACGGTCCGACTCGGCTATGCGATTCAGTTCGCCCGGCGACCTCCCAAGTTCAATGGCGTGCTCAAGACTTCGGTGGCAGTCCGGGACGCCTCTGTCTTGCACGAGGAGATTGCTGTCCTGCTGGCGAAGGATGCAATCGAGCCAGTCCCTCCAGCCGAGATGAGGACAGGGTTTTACAGCCCTTACTTCATTGTGCCCAAGAAAAGCGGTGGCCTTCGACCTATCCTGGATCTGCGAGTCCTGAATCGGGCCCTGCACAAGCTCCTGTTCAGGATGTTGACGCAGAAACGCATTATCAAATGCGTCCAGCCCCAGGATTGGTTTGCAGCGATCGACCTGAAAGACGCGTACTTTCATGTCTCGATCCTCCCTCGTCACAGACCGTTTCTGCGGTTTGCCTTCGAGGGTCAGGCGTGGCAGTACAAGGTCCTCCCCTTCGGGCTCTCCCTGTCCCCCCGTGTCTTCACGAAGGTCGCGGAGGGCGCCCTTGCCCCACTCTGGGAAGTGGGCATCAGGATCATGCAACGGGCAGGCAGCTTCGGGGTCCTGTCTCTCACGACAGCTCACTTTCCACAGGGAATGGCGACTCCATCCCCAGACGGTCCAGCTGATCTGGAGTCGATTCGGGGAAGCCCAGGTAGACCTGTTTGCTTCCCACGAGTCCTCCCACTGCCAGCTGTACTATTCCCTGTCCCAGGCCCCTCTGGGCACAGATGCACTGGCACACAGCTGGCCTCGGGCTTTACGCAAGTATGCGTTTCCCCCAGTGAGCCTGCTAGCACAGACACTGTGCAAGGTCAGGGAGGACGAGGAACAGGTCCTGTTGGTTGCGCCTTATTGGCCCACCCGGACCTGGTTTTCGGATCTCATGCTCCTCATGACAGCCCCTCCCTGGCGCATCCCCCTGAGGAGAGACCTTCTCTCTCAGGGGCTTGGCACCATTTGGCACCCGCGTCCAGATCTCTGGAACCTCCACGTGTGGCTTCTGGATGGGACGCGGCAGACCTAAGTGATCTGCCCCCAGCGGTGGTAGACACTATCACTCAGGCTAGAGCCCCTTCTACGAGGCAGGCCTATGCTCTGAAGTGGAGTCTGTTCACGAATTGGTGTTCTTCTCACCGAGAAGACCCCCGGAGATGCCCGGTCAGAGTCGTGCTTTCTTTCCTGCAAGGAAGGTTGGAGCGTGGGCTGTCACCCTCCACCCTGAAAGTGTATGTGGCTGCCATTGCAGCCCATCACGATGCAGTTGACGGCCGGTCCCTGGGGAGGCATGACCTGATCGTTAGGTTCCTGAGGGGTGCCAGAAGGTTACATCCTCCTAGGACACCCCTGATTCCCTCCTGGGACCTCTCTATTGTCCTGGCGGGACTTCAGAGGGGTCCCTTTGAGCCGCTGGATTCAGTGGAACTTTAGTTCCTGTCTCTCAAGACAGCGCTCCTGATCACGCTCACTTCCATCAAGAGGGTCGGGGACCTCCAAGCATTTTCGGTAAGTGAATAGTGCCTTGTGTTCGGGCCGGCCTACTCTCACGTTGTCCTGAGACCCCGGCCTGGATACGTGCCCAAGGTTCCCACCACTCCCTTCCGAGACCAGGTGGTGAACCTGCAAGCGCTGCCCCTGGAGGAGGCAGATCCAGCCTTGGCGTCGCTGTGTCCCGTAAGAGCGCTTCGCATATACGTGGACCGCACCCAGAGCTTCAGAAGCTCTGAGCAGCTCCTGGTCTGCTTTGGTCTGGTCTGCAATATATATATATATATTGTAGAAAATAAGATTGTTAAAAGGATTTCTGAAGGATTGTGTGACTGGAGTAATCATGCAAAAAATTCAGTTTGAAAGTCAGCTTTGATTGTTCCTAATAAACTGTTTAACTGCACTCCCGAGTGGATATTAAATTATGTTGTGAGATAATTAAATATATTCTAAATAAACTACAAACATAAAATTATATAGATTTATTTTGTCCTCAAATTCTTTCTTGTAACTCCTCCCTCTCAGTTGCACAGTTGACAGAAAGGCTCATTATGCAGTTCATTATGCAGGCCTTTGTCTTCTCAGGTGTAATTCACAAGGATATTTATGATAGTTGACGCCTACTCGCATATGACTTTTACCAACAAAAAGTGTCTTATAAAATTTAAATCAATATATTGTTTTCTGTAAGTGAGTAAACAAGATGATTTTCACATAATTTAGAAAGAAAAATTCAAGGCTACAAGCTCCAGTTCTCAAAAGTCCCAGGAACTAATGTTCTGTATGTGTTTTATGGCCTTATTCAAGTGATTTAACATTTTTAGTTTTTCACTAACCACGCATAACATTTTTTTTCTCAAAAACACAATCATGTACATACATGCTGCTCACATATTGTTATAGCCCAGTATGTGCTGATTACAGTGAGATTAGACTTTAGCCATTTAGATGTGTATAAGAAACTGAAAAAAGCACAAATGTCAGAGAATGACAAAACTTCTCCAGGCCCCAAAAATACCCTTAGACCCCAGAGGGTTAACAGTAGTGAGGTAAGTCTTAATGAATAATCTCCTGTTAGTTCTTCAATAATTCCTTATTTGTTATGCAGTAAGTAAGCAACCGTATTCTAAAGTGTTACATACTTGTGTAGATTTTCTGGTGTCTTTATTCTAGGATAGGTATATAGGATAAGACTTCCAACTTACATAATGGTATGTTTTTGAAAAGACAATATAAAAAAATGTGACTCAACAGTTTGTTGTCCATGATGGAATAGATTTGTGCATTTTTTCCTGCCCTTCCATCCCCAGGGGCCAAATGGCTGTAAATCAAAATCTGAATATAGTTTCAGTGAAAGGTGTTTAAAAAAGTGCTCTTAGTAAAATACCAAATTTCAGGCTGCCTCTCATATATGTCATGGATGTTTGCACAATCAACATGCTTAGATATCCCTTTGTTAAAAAAAGATAGTATTTTCCCACATTTCATTATTAAACATTTTAAACTACATTGCCCATAAGCCTCAGCTATTCTATAGCTGGAAAGGGAAAATCATGGTGCTGTTATTTGTAGTTCAGTTAAGTTACGCTTAGGATTAGGGTTGGGAGCTCTGTAAAGAGGTCCTTTCTCACAAAATAGCAATATATCATTGTTAACTGAAGGAATAACTTACATAATAATAACAGCAAAACTTACTTTGCAATATTAAACGTTTTTTTTTTAAATTTGGGTTAAAAGAAAGTCCAGTCACAGCGAGTCATGCGAGTGCCAAGTGGACTTCAAAGCCAATGGCAACCCAATTGAGCAGAAGCCTCACACTTACTTGTCCATATATGGCATGCAACGTCAACTGGCGGCCCGCGGGCCAAATCCGGCCCCCAGAATAATACTGAATTCAGGAATAGCCTTGTAAGAGGAAAAAGTTTAGGGCTGGTCCGAATACCATTTTTTGAGCTTCGAAGCTTCGATAGTAATTAACATATTTTTCCTCTCTAATAAAGGCAGGAATCTGTGTCTGTATGTCCGTTTGCATTTTTTTTTATTTCGAGAACTGTTCATCCAATCGGCTTTTGTCGCATTTGGTGCAATATAGATGGACACGCAAGACCCGACCCATTCAGAATTGATTAACTTTTAGTAAACTACAGTCAGAACAGCGCGAGCAGGAAGCGGCGCACCTCACGCGGGCACGGACACTGCATTGGCACAGTAAGGGTAGATTTAAATAAAGAAAAAGGAAATTTAAATAAAGAAAAAACGAAATTCAAATAAAGAAAAACACAATTTAAATAAAGAAAAAAACGAAATTTAAATAAAGAAAAAACAAAATTTAAATAAAGAAAAACGAAATTTAAATAAAGAAAAAACGAAATTTAAATTAAAGAAAAAACGAAATTTAAATTAAAGAAAAAACGAAATTTAAATGATGAAAAAACGAAATTTAAATAAACAAAAAACGAAATTAAGTTAAATTAAAAACGAGATTAATTTAGATTAATAATAACGGGTAAAAATGCTAATACATTTTGTTTCTATTATTCTATTTTCCACAATGTCAAAGCAACAAAACACAAGCTCAGACATGCACTTTGGTCCATACAAACTCAGCTGTTCTGCGCTCTAGCCAGAGAACACTCCCGTTGCTGGAACAGTGTCGGTTCTATTTCTAGCATGCACGCATTTTCCGCGTGGCTCGAGCGCGCCTGAGACGCGTGTCTCAGTGTGCAAACTCCAACCTGTTAAATGGGAGCCGAAATAAAAAACCGACACGCCACGCAGCTGAGACGCTCACATAGCCAATGTTTCACCGGCCTTATTTAAGGGAGAATGAGAACCGTTTCGCAGGGGATCCCAGATGTGCAAAAAAATAAAATAAAATAATAATAATATTCGAATGTCAAATTTTCAAATCGAATACCAACCCACCGAACGAATATTCGGGTCCGTTCCATATTTATTTATTTTTAAATCTAACGAGAAAAAAAAGCAAATGAGGCACACAGGTACAGCATTTCTAACAGTATGCACTATGAATACGTACTTATCAGTCCATTCTTCATTAAAACTACGGTTCCCTGAATCAACTTTTCGCTTAAGGCTCTTTGAGAGTGCCATTTTTTTCATTTAAATATATTCAGAAGGCCTTTCTTCTATTGTTCTCCACAAACTACGACCTCCATGTGACAGTGATGGACAGCTTGACAGCCTCACAAATATGAAGCCTAAAATATCGCTATCGCCCCCTGGTGGCTCGCTGCAGTACAGGTAATATGTAAAAAAATAACATAAATTTGGAATTAGAATTAGTATATCAAATAATAACATATTAGGATACAATTCGAATTGTATTTTATATTACGAGTATCTGGCCCTTACAGTCTCTGCAGAGAAAAATTCTGGCCCTTTGACGAATATAGTTGATGACCCCTGATATATGGTCATTCATGACAGGCTCTTCCAGGTTCTTGTGGTGCATGCATAGGCGGACATCGCGACAACCCTATCTGAGGGTTGTCCCCCCCCTAAAATATAATTTAAATATGTGTATTGTAAATAATATAATGAGATATATAGTTAGACTAATTGTGTAAGTAGTAAAACAATACAAATGCAAACTGAGAAACAACAAAAAAAGTTTTAAACATCTCAAGTTCCCCCTGCTTTGCCTCACATTGCTTTGGTCCACTGCCTGCTCCCCTTCTACCTCACCACCACCGACACACACACACACACACAGTCCGGTGTGAGAAAACATCATATTTCAGTAGTTGTGGAAGTCCATAAGTCTAGCTTACTTTATTCACATTAAACATCGGATGACGTGATTATTTTCTCTTTAATATAGATGATGCTGAGTCATTAATCAATAATTCATAAAATCGTGTCCAAAAAATATTTTTGTGTACCAATTTACTTATGTCACCGATTTAGTCTGCGCTGTTAGCGATTATAACAGGCGTTTACCTAGCTTGTTTAATAACGTCTTACACACAGTGTACGCATATACAAGTCTTGTACGTTAGATTAGACTAGTGCGGGTGCGCATTTAGATTTTCCCGCGTTCACTATGATTTAGTCGGTTTCAGTGGCGACTCGTCGGCTGAGGCAGGGGAGGCACAGTTCCCCCAAATTTTGAGGTGAAAATGAGGAAGATTTAATGTTAATAAAATTCACTATTCATTTCAGTTCATGTCTCAGAATGTATATATTTTTGTTTGTAATTTCACAGTTGTAATACCATTACATGAAAGCTCCGCTTTTCTATCGCGAATGTGCCGAATCTGCTGATGGAATTACAACCGCTAAGTGAAAGAGAAGGGGAGGGGGAGGCCAGGGGAACCAATCAGCATCGAGTGTTCACTTTCAGCGCTGAGGAGTGCTGAGAAAAGTAACATCATAGAGGAGGCTAGCCTCTCTTCTGGAATATCAACCAACCATCATAGAGACATAAATTAGATATTAGTTTGAACCTGTTTTTATACAGTATATGGTTTGAACGTCTCCCGGAGCGGCTGGGCTGATAATTTACCAAGTATTTATAATGAGTAGCGATATTGAATATATTTTCTTTACGGTTTCTGACTAAAAGCTGCCAAAAAGCCATTTTAAACTGGTTAAGCAAATAATAATAATAATAACAATTGGCAGGGATCCCCAGACCAATACAATTAGTTTGCCTCCTCTATTTTAAAATTCACGAGCAGCCACTGGTCGGTTTATTTCATTTAATATAGTTAATCTAATATAACATCATACTAAGAGTGCAGTTGTTCTCCAGATATTAGCATAACAAATGTGATTTTGATTTTTATAAAAATTTAATAAACAAGAAGTTAATATTAAGTGCTTTTTAGGCACCATATTGCCTGTGTTAGCTCTATTTCACCAACGAAAAAAGTTGAAAACTAAGCTACAGCAGTAACAGCACTAATTGCGTCTTTGAGAATCACACTGAGGGGGTGTTTCCTAACTGAATAAATCCACTTTTTGAACAAATCAGTCATTGACGTAATAAATTATTATTTTTTGTTTTTCCCGTCTTTCACGTCTATACCGATCTCACTATACAGTTGTGTGAGGGTGTATGTCTAAGAGTGTGTATGCCTTCATTTTGCTAGGTATGGCAAATGTTTTTATATATGCATGTTTTAATTATAACTGTGAAGCAACAACATTGCTATTAAATGTGCTATATAAATAAATAAAAGTTTTCCATTGTATTTTGGTGGCTTGATTGTGTAAACAACTTCAAAATCACTGCAACAACAAAAACTTGTTTTGAAGAATGTTTTCGTCAGTTTAGTCAGCTTTTTCATTGAACCAAAAAGAAACTTTGAGAAGAAGGATAATGGAACGGTCTCCATGCAATAGTAAGGCTTTCTTCTCTGTACACATATCCTTAAGTACAATTTTGCCTGCCCCCCCCCCCCAACATTTAGATGAGATTTTCGCCCCTGGGTGCATGGAAAGATTCAGATTTTCCCCCACTAAATATAAAACACAGATTTGCAATGTGGGGTAAATCTGATTCCGCAGTAGATTTGTTGATTACAGTTATTTATTTATTTTCAAACAAGGGCCTAATTTTTCCCATTGTACACATTCTTTACACTAATGTTTATGTACAATATTTAAGCTCAACATTTTTGCATATACTGTGTATATATATATATATATATATATATATATATATATATATATATATATATATATATATATATATATATTAGTTTATTGAATGTATACATTTTATCACTTCTGTGTTTCTGGGAGATGTATGTCCAGTCTTGCCATTCTTAGCTCTACCAGTTGAACTACAGGTATAAAAAGGAAAATAATAATAAAAAAGAAAAATAAATACAATTTAAAAAACACAGGCATACAAATTGCACACATTTATAGTAAGTTCCATATCCGTGTTGTGTCAAACTTTTAAGACAAAAATAATGCCCATAATGCTCAGATATCACACACTTGAATTGGCTTGCAAAGTCCAACTGCATCCTGTTAAACGCCTGTGGGTTGCATTGATGGTTAAAAGCCATGACTGTCTCTCACACACGATAAAAGGTGTGTGTTGAATTCGGCCAATATACTCCTGCGGGCAATTAAGGGATGATGGAACCTATATTGTCATGTTTTTAGTTTGGATACCTGGCACACATTCACAGTTAAACTGAGTAGGCTACCACAGGCTAATTTGAAACTAAACTAAATTGTAGCCTACGCACGCTAATGTTGCTGAAAGCGTCTGATATCACGGACTTGGATTGGCTGGCAAAGTTCAACTGTGTCCTGTAAAACGCGGGTGGGTTGCATTGGAGATGGTTAAGCCGAGCGTCTCTCACAGACAATAAGGGTGTTGAAAATGTCCAATAGACTCCTCTTGAAAGATAAATAATGGAAAACATTGACCTCCGATGTTAGGTGCAGGCAATCCAAATCATAGAGCAAACGTAAGTCATTGTTGTTGGAAATGTCTGTTACGTGTAGTAAATGATGAGGTGAATTGATGACTGGCGAAGCCCTGAGCGTGTAATAACATCACGGATGGTTTTACATTGAAGTTGGTTGAAAGCCATGTGCGTGTCAGCTATACGTAAAAGGGTGCTATATGCGTAGGCAGAAAATGCTGAAGGACGTGACAAAATGGCCTTATATGACGCCCTGAGATGAGAACGGGTTTGCATTTTGGGGGAAGGGTCTTTAACTTTTGGACGTGGCTCATGTTTATAAAAGTAATCTTGGGGGGTAGACTCATTTGTAATTTATGTAAAAATAATGTAATCATCAGGTTTTAGCCAGTTTTCTGTCAAACAGAGCACATCTAGGTTATGCTCAGTAATCATATCGTAAAGTGAGCTGATATTTAATAAACGTTTCAGGTTACGAACACACACACACACACACACACAGTGGGCATAGGAAAAGAGTTAAAGCTTAAGCAGTAAAGAGAGGAGAAATAAAACATGAAGCTATCATACAATTTGATATACAACAGATCTACAACCTGAAGGAAACAACAGTTCCCTTTTAGTCTGTCACTCTCGATGCCACGTCGGTGACTGACACAAAATGGGATATCGCTTCGATAGACCAATCTATTTCGAGTGTAAACTAAACGTGTGCAGGATTATCCTTGAACAGTCCATTTCATTAAAAGAACCCAACACCGCATTCCACAGTTCAGAACGATTCCCCATCGAACCATTAGTGCATCATAAAGCACAGTCATGGTGCCAAGATGGCTAAAGGAGATGTCACCCCCTCCTTTCCCTTCTCGTGCCTGTCTAATCTCATACCAGCGATGCCAGGACAGCAGGAAAAGATTTCTCTTTGTTCCCCAAACTTAAGACCAAATGGCCAAGAACCTCTGTGGTGACCCCAATGCATAAATCCCCAGCCTTATCAGGAATCAGGAAGGATGCTAAGGCATCTCTTTGGCCCAGGATCACCAAAAACCAATAGACTGAAATTTAACCCACTTGTGGTTTAATACAAACAACGGTCTCAAAATTGCTTCCAATAAGCTGAATTGATTACAAGTATTTACCTCACACATTTCTTAAGTATCATGTATGTTCTATATAACCTGTGGAATTATTTCTGTGTGTTTAACTTTCATTACAGCCTATTCGTAGGGTTTTCTACCTCAGTTATAGGAACTAATCACCAGAAGTTGTCTCATACATGTGTATTCTCTGTATTATGCATGCTTTATATTACTCAAGTAATTTTGTGTGTTAAAAACTTATCACGGCTAAATCCTTATTTACTTCCACCTCAACTATGGGAAGTATATGTATTTTGGTACCTACTTGATGGGTAAATGATTTGGTCGAACAGACAGCAAGCCTCACAGAGGAACGTGTGTGGCCGGTGCTAGCCTGCTAGCTAGCCTCCCGTTGCATGTCACAACTCGCCCACCACCTACTCCTTTGGAGTCGGAAGGTTCTAAGGTGACTTTGTGCCGTTCACATTCCGGGCCTGCTCAACTGTACAGCCGACGAGCTGTTTCGAGCAATTCTCCCGGGAGAATGGCGACTCCATCCCCTGACGGTCCAGCTGATTTGGAGACGGTTCTGAGCTGCTCAGGTAGACCTGTTTGCTTCTCCAGAGACCTCTCACTGCCAGTGGTTCTACTCCCTGACTGAAGGAACCGAAGAAGCAAATCTTGCTAGTGGTGCCGTATTGGCCCATTCGGACCTGGTTCCCCAAGCTAGTGCTCCGACAGCCCCTCCTTGGCCGATTCCTCTGACTCAGAGACGGGGCACCATTTGGCACCCACGTCCAGACCTTTGAAAACTCCATGTCTGGTCCCTGGATGGGACGCGGAGGTTCTAGGTGACATATCCCAAGAGGTAGTGAACACCATCACTTCGGCAAGAGCACCGTCTACGAGACACGCTTACGTCTTGAAGTGGGACCTGTTCATCAAGTGGTGTTCTTCTCTCCGAGAAGACCCCCGAAAATGCCCAATTGCGGTCATGCTTTCCTTTCTGCAGCAAGGGCTGGAGCAAAGGCTGTCTCCCTCCACCCTCAAAGTCCAGGTTGCTGCTATTGCTGCGTACCATGACCCCGTGAATGGGAAGTCTTTGGGTAAGCATGACCTCATCGTCAGGTTCCTTAGAGGGGCCAGGAGGTTAAATCCTTCCCGGCCCCCCTCTATACCCTCTTGGGATCTGACTCTAGTGCTTAAATCGCTACAGCAGGGCCCATTTAAGCCTTTGAATTCAGTTGAGCTAAAGTTTCTTTCATTTTCATTGAAAACTCCATCAAGAGGGTACCTGCATGCATTTTCGGTTGATGATTCGTGCCTAGAGTTTGGGCCGGCTGACTCACAGGTAATTCTGAGGCCCTGGCCTGGATACGTGCCCAAGGTTACCACTACATCCTTTAAAGACCAAGTGGTGTGCCTGCAAATGCTGCCCCTAGAGGAGGAAGACCCAGCCCTGGCTTTGCTCTGTCCCGTCCGAGCATTGAGATGCTATGTAGACCGGACATAAAGCTTCAGGACCTCAGACCAGCTTTTTTCTGTTATGGAGGCCGGCAGAAGGGGAATGCCGTCACTAAGCAGAGGTTGGTCCACTGTATTGTGGATGCCATAACCCTGGCTTATCAGGCTCAGGTGTGCCCTGCCCCTTCAGGTTGCGAGCTCACACAACTAGAAGTGTTGCATCCTCCTGGGCGCTGGATTGTTGTGCCTCGCTGACAGATATTTGTAGAGCTGCGGGCTGGGCGACCCCTAACATGTTCGCTATGTTCTATAGCCTTCATGTAGAGCCAGTATCCTCCTGTGTTTTCACCTCAAACGGGTAGTGGCACTGAGAGGCCCCGGTTAGTGTTGGCTTGCTTAAACTGCTCCAGAGTGTCTGCACTGTAGACCCTGTTGAGATCCTCCATCACCCTAGGCAGTTGGACGTGGTGGAACATCCGCCGCCAGGCCTTCATGATGAATCCGTGAGATACATGAAAGGCTGGGTTCCATATTGTATAGTCCACGGTATAGCCTTAGAGCTTGTGTTTCTCCGGCAGACTTCTGCCTTCCCAAGAGGGTTTTAATCACCTCAAATATACTCCTAAACGGATGCTATATGTGTATTTGCTCCAGAGACCTCCTTTGGGAAGGATGGGGCTTCTGCAGCATCCCTTTTCCAAGCAGAATGGGTACGTTTTCCCAGTGTTATCCAATCTCACCCAGTGAGGTAGTGCTTTGACAATGGTGAGTGGAACTACTTGTTCCGAGCCCTTGCCTACACCTAATAGGGGCGCATGCGGCTCGCACGGGGCACTGTAAGGGGGCAGTACACATGGCACTTTGGTAGGTATCCCATTTTGCGCCAGTCACCGACGTGGCGTCGAGAGTGACCGACTGAAAGGGAATGTCTCGGTTACGTATGGTAACCCTCGTTCCCTGAAGGAGGGAACGGAGACGCCACGTCCCATCGCCATGGTTGCTGTACCGCCGCTGAGCTGCCGGGTCTCCGGCTCGGCTCATCAGCGAAAACCTGGTATGCATTGTACCTGCTGCCTTCTTATACTCATGCAGTGATCAGAAGCAGCTCGATGCAATAATTGCATGCCAATGTGCATTGGCTCGTTTAGTTTACACTAGAAGTAGATTGGTCTATCGAAGCAATATCCCTTTTTTTTTGCAACCTGGCGTCTCCATTCCCTCCTTCAAGGAACAAGGGTTACCATATGTAACCAAGACGTTTCTTAGTTCAAACGCACCTTTGTGAATGGTGCATATGATACTTAATAATGCAAAATTACAGTTAAAGGTAGTTCATAAAGTCATTACTGCTGTGATGTTGGGAAATGTCAACACCTGTTGATGCTTTATTTTTCATTAATTTAGCCACTGTATTGGATAAATACCTGGGGTTATGTTTGTTTCCTTCAAAAAGAGATGAAAAATGATCAGATCTAAGAGTTTTAATGCTTTTCTGTTGGATAGCATTCCTTCCCTCCAAGCTATACGAAATACCTCAAGTTTTGTTTTCCTTTGTTTTTCTTTATCAACAATTAAAACTTTATCTGCCACTCCGATATAAAATCAACACATTATTTAATAAATTATGTGGCCTGTATACAGTAGCCAGTACAAGCTGTGACGATTCGCGCAGCAGAGAGACACAGGGAGAGAGCGAGATTCAATAGCAGATGTTTATTAAAGGGGTAATCCAAATCATTGTCAAATAAGCAGAGGTCAAAGCCAAACAGACAGTCCAAAAAATAAACAAAACAAATAAACAAAGGAGGGAACAGAAAAGGGAACTCGGAAGACGAGAGGTTAGGGTCAATCTCGGGAGACAAAAAGATGAAGGGGAAACTCGGATGACGAGAATGCTGCATACACGAAGGGTAAAGACTCCATACAAACAACAGGGAAAGTCAGGTATTTATAAGGAGGCTAATGACAATCAAGTGACTGCACCTGGTGCAATTAACCAGAGTGCAATTACTGTGAAGACAGGACCAGACTAGAGGAATTCTAGTGCCTACGGTGAAGTGCCTAAGGGGAAGTGAGCCCACTAGTGGACACCCAGGGAAACAGAGACTAGACAGCGTGACATTACCCCCTCCTCCACGGAGCAGCTGCCAGATGCTCCACCCGAAACCAAGGGAAAACCAAACAGACAAAGAGACCAGGAGGAAGGTGGAGCGGCAGAGGACTAGGGGGAGGGACGGAGGGCCAGATAAAATGGTAAAACAGAGACAAGAGGACCAGGTAGAATGGGGAAACAGAGACAAGACAACCAGGTAAAATGGGGAAACAGAGACAAGAGAAGTGCAACACAAAACAAGGAGTCCAGGAGGGTGGTGGACCGGCGGAGGAAAAGGGGGAGGGACGGAGGGCCAGGTCCTTAGAGGGAAACGGAACGACAGACACAGACTAGAAATTCAGGAGGGAGGTGGACCGGTGGAGGATTATGGGGAGGGAAGGAGGGCCAGGTCCATAGGAGGAAGACAGACAGAAAAAAACAAAAACACAAAAACATAAGTCCATGAAGGACATCACGTGACGCCCACCAGGGCGGAGCAGAAAACCACCACAACCGTGTGGTCAGGGCGGAAGCCCCCCAGGGCAGAGCAGAAGACCACCACAACCGTGTGGTCAGAGCGGAAGCCCCCCAGGGCGGAGCAGAAGACCACCACCTCCGTGTGGTCGGGACGGATGCCCCCCAGGGCGGAACAGAAGACCACCACAACCGTGTGGTCAGGGCGGAAACCCCCCAGGGCGGAGCAGAAGACCACCCCAACCGTGTGGTCAGGGCGGAAGCCCCCCAGGGCAGAGCAGAAGACCACCACATCCTTGTGGTCGAGGCCAAAACCCCCCTGGGCGGAGCAGAAGACCACCACCCCCATGTGGTCGGGACGGACGTCCCCCAGGGTGGAGCAGAAGACCACCACTTCCGTGTGGTCAGGGCGGAAGCCCCCCAGGGTGGAGCAGAAGACCACCACATCCTTGTGGTTGAGGGTGAAGCCCCCCAGGGCGGAGCAGAAGACCACCCCATCCTTGTGGTAGAGGCAGAAAGTCCCCAGGGCAGAGCAGAAGACCACCACAACTGTGCAGCCGGACCAACAGGAGGACAAGTCTGGTTGGGCAAGTCTGAAACATAGAACAAGAACATGTTCTCTGGATGGTCAACAGGAACCTGACTCGACTCTGGAGGGTCAACGGAAACGACTCAACTCAGGAAAGCCCACTGTAGCTGCCATCCTCTGCAGTGGCTCCGGGCTGGCGGCCATCTTGTGCAGTGGCGCTGGGTTGGTGGCCATCTTGTACTGTGGTGCTGGCTCAGCAGACGTGACGTGAACAGTCTTGGGAATCTCTAGGATCTTTGACAGCATGGAGAAATAATCCAAAAACGTCTCAGCTGCCATCCTGGGCGTTGGCGCTGAGCTGGCGGCCATCTTGCACCGTGGCACTGGGCTGGTGACCACTTTGTGCTGTGGCTCTGTGCTGGCGTCCATCTTGCCTCGTGGCGCTTGGCTGACGGCCATCTTGTGCTGTGGAGCTGGGCTGGCTTCCATCTTGCCTCGTGGCGCTGAACTGGTGGCCATCTTGTGCTGTTGTGTTGGGTTGGCTTCCATCTTGTCTCGTGGTGCTGGTTGGGCGGCCATTTTGTGCAGCGGCACTGGACTGGTGGCCATCTTGTGCAGTGGCACTGACTCGGCAGACTTGCGCATCCTTTCCCCTCTCCGTCCACACTGGTGAGACGGCGGTTCCCAACCGAACTCAGGGTCTCTGGTGGGCCATATGGGAGAGTGGTGTCAGACCTCCTCTCGACCACTCACTCCTGAGCGACCTCCCCTGGTCCCACGGAACACGACCAGGCAAGTACCCTCAAACCCATTCCTCTCCTGCTTGGTGGCTGGGGAGGAAACTGGAATAGACATACCGCTGGATCTCTGTGAGGATGGAGTCCTTCTGTGACGATACGCGCAGCAGAGAGACACAGGGAGAGAGCGAGATCCAATAGCAGATGTTTATTAAAGGGGTAATCCAAATCGTTGTCAAATAAGCAGAGGTCAAAGCCAAACAGACAGTCCAAAAAATAAACAAAACAAATAAACAAAGGAGGGAACAGAAAAGGGAACTCGGAAGACGAGAGGTTAGAGTCAATCTCGGGAGACGAGAAGATGAAGGGGAAACTCGGATGACGAGAATGCTGCATACACGAAGGGTAAGGACTCCATACAAACAACAGGGAAAGACAGGTATTTATAAGGAGGCTAATGACAATCAAGTGACGGCAGCTGGTGCAATTAACCGGAGTGCAATTACTGTGAAGACAGGACCAGACTAGAGGAATTCTAGTGCCTACGGTGACGTAAATAATGTAATCATCAGGTTTTAGCCAGGTTTCTGTCAAACAGAGCACATCTAGGTTATGTTCAGTAATCATATCGTAAAGCGAGTTGACATTTAATCAACGTCTCACGTTACGAATGTAACTATGGTTCCCTGAGTAGGGAACAAGACACTGTGTCCTCTAGGGGTCGCTATGGGGAACACCTCGTCGTAACCTGTGTCTGAAGCATACTTTGAAAAAACACCAACGAGTTGGCCGGCGACAGCCTCTAATGTCACTTCTGGCGCGACTATGGATAAATAGGCACCTGGAGAACACATCATTCACTTCTTCCTCTGAAGCTTGCATCCGAAGCATGGCAGGGAGCTAGAGGACACAGTGTCTTGTTCCCTACTCAGAGAACCGTGGTTACATTTGTAACCTGAGACGTTCCCTTTCAAGGGAACTTCAAACTTCGTCCTCTAGGGGTCGCTATGGGGAACAGTATACCCACGCCGCCATGCTGAGGGGAGTGCAGGCCAGAATCATGACGAACACTAAGTACCAACTCTACTATTTACATGGGAGTTGCCCCTGGGACGTTTAGATGGCTGTCTGTCAAGCAAAGTCACCTTTATTTATATAGCGATTTAAACAAAATACATTGCACCAAAGCAACTGAACAACATTCATTAGGAAAACTGTGTCAATAATGCAAAATGACAGTTAAAGGCAGTTCATCATTGAATTCAGTGTTGTCATCTCTGTTCAGTTTAAATAGTGTCTGTGCATTTATTTGCAATCAAGTCAACGATATCGCTGTAGATTAAGTGACCCCGACTAAGCAAGCCAGAGGCGACAGAGGCAAGGAACCAAAACTCCATCGGTGACAGAATGGAGAAAAAAACCTTAGGAGAAACCAGGCTCAGTCTGGGGGCCAGTTCTCCTCAGACCAGACGAAACCAGCAGTTCAATTCCAGGATGCAGCAAAGTCAGATTGTGCAGAAGAATCATCTGTTTCCTGTGGTCTTGTCCTGGTGGTCATCTGAGACAAGGTCTTTCCAGGGGATCTGTATCTGTGGCTGTAGTTGTCCTGGTCTCCGCTGTCTTTCAGGGATGTAGAGGTCCTTTCTAGGTGCCGATCCACCGTCTGGTCTGGATCGGGTGACTACATCTGGGTGACTGCAGTGACCATCTGATCTGGATACAGACTGGATCTGGTGGCTACGGTGACCTCAGAATAAGAGAGAAACAGACTAATATTAGCGTAGATGCCATTCTTCTAATGATGTAGCAAGTACATCGGGTGTTATGGGAAGTGTACCCGGTTCCGGTTTACCTAGTTAATGCAGCCTAAAAATCCTTTAACGAATTTGGTTATTAAAAGCATATTAGTATGTTATGTGTAAGCCAGGTTAAAGAGATGGGTCTTTAATCTAGATTTAAACTGCAAGAGTGTGTCTGCCTCCCGTACAATGTTAGGTAGGTTATTCCAGAGTTTAGGCGCCAAATAGGAAAAGGATCTGCTGCCTGCAGTTGATTTTGATATTCTAGTTATAATAAAATCGAGAGTTTTGAGAACGTAGCGGACGTAGATGATTATAATGTAAAAGGAGCTCATTCAAATACTGAGGTGCAATATTTTTAAATCTATACGATGTTTGATAGGGAGACAGTGCAGTGTTGACAGGACCGGGCTAATATGGTCATACTTCCTGGTTCTAGTAAGAACTCTTGCTGCTGCATTTTGGACTAGCTGTAGTTTGTTTTCTAAGCGTGCAGAACAACTACCCAATAAAGTATTACAATAATCTAACCTTGAGGTCATAAATGCATTGATTAACATTTGTTCATTTGACATTGAGAGCATAGGCCGTAATTTATATATATATTTTTGAGATGGAAAAATACGGTTTTACAAATACTAGAAACGTGGCTTTCTAAGGAAAGAATGTGATCAAATAGAACACCTAGGTTCCTAACTGATGACGAAGAATTGACAGAGCAGCCATCAAGTCTTAGACAGTGTTCTAGGTTATTACATGCAGATTTTTTAGGTCCTATAATTAACACCTCTGTTTTTTTCAGAATTTAGCAGTAAGAAATTACTCATCATCCAGTTTTTTATATCGACTATGCATTCCATTAGTTTTTCAAATTGGTTTGTATCACCGGGCCACGAAGAATTATAGAGCTGAGTATCATCAGCATAACATTGAAAGCTAACAACATGTTTCCTGATGATATCTCCCAAGGGTAACATAAAAAGCGTGACGATTAGCGGCCCTAGTACTGAGCTCTGAGGTACTCCATACTGCACTTGTGATCGATATGATACCTCTTCATTCACTACTACGAATTGATGGCGGTCAAATAAGTACAATTTAAACCATGCTAATGCACTTTTATTAATGGCAACAAAGTGTTCAAATCTATGCAAAAGAATGTGTTGGTCAATTGTGTCAAATGCAGCACTAAGATCCAATAGAACTAATAGAGAGATACAACCATGATCAGACGATAAGAGCAGGTCATTTGTAACTCTAAGGAGAGCAGTCTCAGTACTATGATATGGTCTAAATCCTGGATGGAAATCCTCACATATACCATTTTTCTCTAAGAAGGAATATAATTGGGAGGATTACCACCTTTTCCTAGTATCTTGGACAGAAAAGGGAGATTCAAGATTGGTCTATAATTAACTAGTTATTTAGGGTCAAGTTGTGGTTTTTTGATGAGAGGCTTAATGACAGCCAGTTTGAAAGTTTTGGGGACATATTCTTATGACAATGAGGAATTAATAATAGTCAGAAGAGGATCTATGACAGTGTCTGTGACAGTACCCCTTACGGCCATAGGCCTAGGCTACATACCCAACTTAATTGTTAGGGTCTCCAATCCAGAACGTTCCTTGAAAGGGATACGGCTAAGAACCTAGCATTTTATATTAAGTCTTGCCTGTCACACAGGGGCTACCGCTTGCTTTTGCATAAGCTTGCCGCAGGAGCTGTCTTAACAGATCTCTAGTAGCAACACCCTGTTCAGATAGGTATCCGAGGATACATATGTGGAGTGGCACCCAAGATGAACAAGGTTTTTACCAACTCAAGAAAGGGCACGTTGCAACCGCGCAAAGTCCTCACCATAGAGGATTTTAGAAAGAACGCAGAACACTGGCATGCAAACTTACCACAGTGTGGATTTTCGAAAGTGCGCAAAGATTTCACGTGCACACTTACCATAACATGAATTTTAAATACTGTTCTAAGGAGGGGGCTCTCATGGCACTCTGATAGAGCATAGATGGAATGGTGCATCCCAAAACAATATGTTTGAGAGTCATTAACTCAATCTGTGGAAGTAATGCTGGAGTGCTCTAGGGAAAGAACAGAGAACTCAATCTACGTGAGAGGAGAACTCCAAATTCAGAAAGAGAGTAGCGGACTCATAGGCGATGCTTGAAGTGTATAAACAAATATACACTGGCTGAGTGGAGCCCAAGTAACCAAGATCTTACCATCTCAAGAAAGGGAATGAAGCTGAGCACGTAACCCTTGCTGTAAAGGATTTCAGAAAGTGCGCAGACTCTTGCATGTACACTTACCACTTACGTGGATTTTAGAAAGTATGCAAAGTGTTCAACATGCACACTCACCACCATGTGGTTTTCAGAAAGTACAAAAAGCTTAACGTGTGTACTTAAAGGTCCCTAAGCATCGCAGAACCACACAGGAAAGGCAAGCTCAAATCTACAAACCTCTGGTGAGGGGAGCATAACCTGAGGCCGCATATACAAGAAGACTTCGTAACTGCCACCTTCACTTCCGGCTTGATGCATCAGCAACAACTAAGCAGCCAGGAAGCCCCTCAGGGTGACCAGGCCAGACATACATGAAATTTCTTGCAGTGCCGTGCCAGGCCTGATGATCAAGAATGCCCAAACACAAACCTGTGATCTGGCCGCCTTATACCGGAAACATGAAGCTGGAATCAGGACTATGTCAGGACATAATGCCGACGAGGGGAGGATAAAGGCAGATGTAAAACCCCAAAGAGAACAAGTAGATACAAAGTTTCGCTCTGATTCAGACGAGACCGCTGATGCCTCGTCTGGATTGCATCCCCTTAGGTCATGCCTACCTCCCCGTGACCCACGATTCCTCTTACCCCAACCCGCAGGTGGGGGAAGAGGGTGAGTCATGACACTATCCTTCTATGCCCGTTTCTGATCTTGTTTGGGCTCAGACCTGGACCTCCGTGGATTGAAGGATCTGAAAGCAGCGGAGCGCGCCTTCCCTGAACTTCTCGATTACCGTCTCAACAGAAATATAGAAAAGTTCGGAAGGCGAAACCTGAGCATCGCGAAGAAAGCCTTTTCTTTCTTCCCGAAGTCTACCAGGCTCATCCACAGATGTCTCTCCACTACCACCATGGCTGCCGTAGTCCTGCCCATGGCAGAGGTGGTCTGCTTGGTAGTATGGAGAGAGATCTGTGGTGCGGTGCAGTTCCGCTACCTGATCAGATCTATCCAGGTCTCTTAACAGATCAGTCTGATATGCTTGAAGCACCACCATCGTGTGTAATGAAGCCACAGCCTGACCTGCTGCCACGTATGCCTTGCCATTTAAACGAAAAGTATTTCTTGAAGGGGCTTAGATGGAAAAGAGAATGATTAAGAAAGGATATCTCGCCCGCAGAAAGAAAGCTCTTTCTACAGGGGGCATCCTCTCATAGTCGTTTTCGCACATCGCCTCGATGTCGGCACAATTCTTATGCTCAAACCGATGGATGCGAGAAGAAAATGGACTCTTCCATTTCTTTTTGATCTCTGTATGGAGGTCAGGCAGAAATGGAAGGCTCACCTGAGCTGGAGGGCTATGGTCAGAAAGATAACGTTCATCAAGGCGGCCTCACAGCGTCACCTTGTTAGCTTAATTCCATGGCAAGTCCAACTTTGCCATGGTGTGATCCATAACCTCCAACAGCTCTACATGCGCAGGGAAGGAGGATTGAGAATACTCATTCTCAGCTTCTTCACCATCCTCAAATATCTCCTGTTTTCCTGAGTAAAAACCCAACAGAGCACTAACCTCAGTATCAGAAAGTGTTAAAGATATAACATCATCCTTCCATGGCTGTCTCGTCCGCCACCGACGAACGCGAATGGGAAAGTCCCTCTCTAAACCACTCAGACAGATTCACCTGTAATTCTCACAAGCTCATTCTCCAACGTGCCTTAGCAGCGGTGGGTCCTGAACCACGGGAAGCAGATGGCTGCCTTCTTTCCTTTTTTGTGTGCTCTTCACCCAAACAAATGCCGCAAAGATTGTGTGTGTCATCGGGTGTCAAATAACGCATAAACGGATGTTCTTTCAAAGTATGCTTCAGACACAGGTCACGACGAGGTGTTCCCCATAGCAACCCCTAGAGGACGCAGTTCGAAGTTCCCTTGAAAGGGAACCAAACTATATCATTTGTTTTTCCGTATTACACCTGTTTTTTATTTGTTGAACATCAATTAAATTGTTACTCTTAAATTGGTTTGGACATTTTTTTATGTATTTTCTAGTTCGGGGAACAGACATGGTCTCTATAGTGTGATATCTAGATGAAAGAGTTTCTATGTGCTGAGAATTAACTGATTTCTGTGGCATGAGGCAGCCAGCAGACGGTAGGTTTAGCCAGTTTGTGTGCTTCCTGACATGGGTTCCAGTTAGTAAATTGCTAACTCTAAGACTATGTGCCATATTTTTTGAGAGAAGAGTGTGTAGCGTATCAGACCCGAACCAGACAAATTAAAGATTCGATCGGGAGCATGGTTGAAACATGAGGAGCCGAATTACACAGAAAAGCTCAAGACAACAGTATGCTGTAAATCAATTCCTAGCACCACAATCAGAAACAAGTCCACTAACTAACAGCTTGAACAGTTTTCAACATTAGAACAAAAGGAACAAAAGAACAATTCCAATTTGGATGGGATTGTCAAATTTGGGGCAAGTAATCAAGATTCACAACAAGATGCACAGCATGACCATCACATGTAAATCCATGATAGTAATCAAGATAACAAGCTCTTTAAATTTACGTCCACCACTTAGAAGACAAGAACCAGACTGAAATTCCTTCAAGGGGTCTTTTACAGATGTAGATGCACCAAAATGAACTCAAAAAGACTTATAAATGAATATCAGTCCATTGCTTAACTCCATATCATATATGTAACAGAGACATTCGACTATCAAGTTTCTAATCACTTATTGTGTATGTCTTTTTAATAACTATTGAATAGATTAAGGATTCATGTTCATGTTTAGTATGTGTGTGTTTGAATCATCTTGCTTGAAACGTGTCTGACAATCAATTATCTGTCAAATGTATCATATTCTTGTGATTGATAAGATAACATGATTAATGAACGGGCTGGACAAACATTGTAACACCCCAGCAGAGAAAATATCTGTCAATTATTTGTCTATACAATCAACTATTGGTCAAATGTATCATCTTCTTGTTATAGGAATCATGTCCAAAATTATACCCTGCAAAAGCGGAAAATAATCAGACCACGTGATTGATTAGATAACATGATTTATGAATGGGCTAGACAAACATTGCAACACCCAGAGCAAAGACAATATCTAATTGGTCAAGAAAACATTTGAGGTGTGGCCAAAAGGCCAGTTTAAATACTCAGGACACCATCAAATTTTCCTTTTAGCTTTTGCTTTTTAGCTTTTGGACCCCCCTCATGCCGGCTTTTGCTTCTAGTCATCAATTTTTGTGTTCTTTAAATGCTGTTCCAGTGTGCTTCGGCCTGCACGCCTGATGCTACTTAGCCACGATGAGAAGAAACACCACCTAGTCTTGTCAAACTTTACTTCTATTCTTTTACTTTAGTTTCTTATTTTTTTTGAGAGAGAACTCAATGCGAGGGTTAATTAAGTGATTGATGGTTGTTCATGTCTATGCAATTTTACATATTGCTGTAAACTTGGGATTTCACATTTTCATTCTCTTAAACATTTTTTTTCCTAACTTTCTATCTACTTGCAACTTGTGTGAATGTGTGAGTGTGTGTGCTTATGTGTTAGATTAGTTTATATGTCTTAGATTTGTCTAATAAAGCCTTCATATTGAAAAGAGAAGTATCTTGTGTTTTGTGCTTACAAGTTAATGTCCTAAACTGCTGATCTTGTTACTGTGCTAATTAATAGTGTTTTCACTATACTTTGGATATTGATATCCATTGCAGAGTTGATGTTTTACAGCTCGCTCAATGAATCACTAGCCTTCTCATTGATCAGATGTAAAACAGTGATTCTTGTACAAATTGCCTTTAAAATGATTCCCTTTGAGCTAAACTGACCTGTTTCCATAACAAGCGACATCAGCCCAGGATGGATGAAGACCGTCTCTTTTCAACAGGTCAGCTCTGCCCCCAAAGCTCATCCAATTGTCTATGAAAGTTATTCTGCAGCCATCCAGCCATTGAGTGATGACAATCTGCTATGTATCTCATCACTACGGTAAGCAGGGAGGAGACCGGAGCATATTACTGTGTCTGACATCGTACTTGGAAGTTCACACATCTCTTTAATTTATTTTGAGTGATTAAGTGAATAACTATCTGAATTTATGTTTAGCATTAGGTAGCACTTTTAAATTTGCCAAGATGTCGGTGCTCTGGCTCCCGGTAAACACTAAACTATGGTGGCTAGTGTCTCTATTTTCACATTCCGTACGATAGAATTGCCAATAACTAGAGCACTTTCATCAGGTTTCTCAGTGGTAGCAGGATCATGGCAGAACTCTGAAGCGAGAGCGGGCACTTGATTCTAGTCTGGTACAGATACCTTCACTGGGCCAATCTTGGGATCAGAAGCTCTCTCTGGGCCAAATTCGGGAACAAGAGCCCACTCTTGGCTAAACTCAGGAACAGGAGCCCTCTCTGGGCTAGACTCTGGAACAGAAGCTGTCTCTGCATTAGACTTGGGGATTGGGGCTAGTGTTGCCAACTTATTAATTTTGTTGCTAAATTTAACAACTTTTCAGACTACCCTAGTAACTTTTCTTCCAAAAGCACAACTATTTTTAACATTTGTTTGTCAAATTTTAGCAAGACAAGGCAAGGCATGTTTATTTTTATAGCACATTTCATACACAATGGTAATTCAAAGTGCTTTACATAAAAGAAAAGAAAATAATAGTAAAATAATCACAACAACATTTAAAAGAATTTAAATTAATTTAAAATAGTTAAGAATAGAAATTGAATATAAATAAAATATAGTGCAATCAGTTCTGACAATGCACAGTGTTCATTCAAATAAATGCACAGTTAAACAGTTGAGTTTTGAGTCTGCATTTAAATGTTTATGCACAATGTTTATGACTAATGCTTTAGCACATCTGATCTTTTCTGGGAGCTGGTTCCAACTGCGGGCGGCATATTAACTAAAAGCAGACTCCCCTTGTTTTGTGTGAACCTAATGATGAAAGTGAAAGTGACGTGACATTCAGCCAAGTATGGTGACCCATACTCAGAATTTGTGTTCTGCATTTAACCCATCCGAAGTGCACACACACAGAGCAGTGAACACACACACACACAGTGAACACACACCCGGAGCAGTGGGCAACATTTATGCTGCAGCGCCCGGGGAGCAGTTGGGGGTTCGATGCCTTGCTCAAGGGCACCTAAGTCATGGTATTGAGGCTGGAGAGAGCATTGTACATGCACTCCCCCCAACTACAATTCCTGGCAGCCCGAGACTCGAACTCACAACCTTTCGATTGCGAGTCCAACTCTCTAACCATTAGGCCACAACTTCCCCTGATCTGAGTGGTCTCTTAGATTTATGTTCAGTGAACATATTGTAGCCAGTCGGCTCAAATGGGAAATATGAATAATCAATCATAACTAGTTATGATTCATTATAAATATTAAGATCCGCTGTAAGTATTTACTTAACCTCTTAGTGTCAACTGTCTGTCAATTCTAAGAATGTTACTTTCCTGTTTAAAGAAAATAACTTTCTTACTCTACAATACTACTCAGAGCATGTAGCTAAAATCTGCATGATTAGGGACTTCAGTTATTAGCAAACAATGAACAAACTCAGGTGTGATACAAGTAAGACTTTATTAACAAAAACACTTCAACTAGTCTAACATAAGTTTCAGTGCATAGAACATCTAACACATTAAAAACTGTCCTTCTGCATTGCAAAAAAATCATATTGGCAAGTTTTGCACTTAAAATTGAATGAAGCAGCATTTTTGACCTCGTTTTCACTTCATTTCAACAGAAGCACTATTTCAGCATTAGTGTTCTCATATATCTGTAAACTGACAAACCTGAGCAATGAAGCTCTAACATAAGTTTTTGTGCATATAACTTCTAACACCTTAAAAACTGTCTTACTGCATTGCAAAATACATTTTATGTCATAAGACATAAGCATCTTTCAAATTGTCAAGTTTTGCCCACAACATTGAATGAAGCAGCTTTCTCTCACTGTGTACTTCCATGGTACATACATAGTAAATATCCTGTATCTACAGGCAAATGCGTGGTAACACAAGGTACTTACCTGAACTGTATGTACATGGTAACTAATAAGAAACACGGCTGTACTTAACAGTCGTACATGCATGGTAATTAGTTTGTATGTACATACAAGTGGGGGTACTTACAGGTAATGTCTGTACATGGTAACTAATTAGATACTTCACTGTAACTACTAATGTAAATACATGGTAAATATGTAGTACTGACAGACAAGTGTGAATGTACAAAAATGCACTTACATTATCTGTATATGGCAACTGATAAGAAACATTACTGTACATCCTAATGGTATGTACATGGTAAATATGTAATACTTACGGACAAGTGTGGGTACAAACAGGCACGTCCTTACAGCAGCCATTTATGGTAAGTAATAAGACACATTAATGTACATCCTAATGGTATGTACATGGTAAATATGTAGGACTTAAGTATGGTTAATAACAGCCACAAATAAACAGGGTACATCCATGATAACTAATGTGCTTACCAAAACTTTGACAAATTATATCTGTAAGTTCAAGTCCTCATGGTACATGCTTTGGAAGTTGGTTAGGAACACTGCAATAACTGTGCAGCTCTGCATAATGTTAATACTCAGCAGGCACAGTCCTTTTAAATAGGGATTTCGACATATGATAAGTTGTAAGTGTTATTATGAGTCTAGTGGCTACTGTATAAGTCCAAAGTAAAATCTGTCTACACGTATAATTATTAGCAATGCACACCATCAAAAATCTCTGTTGAATCAATTAGTTAAGAGAATCAGTGACATTAAAGAAGGAGGTAAGTTAACTGCAATGGCATTTACCATCGATTACTCAACAAGTACCTTGGTCCATGTTTTTACCCCCCAACTTGAGTACTGCATAACTTATACATGAACTAATAGGTACATTCACCAGTACGTTCATAGTAAGTAATTGGAAATAGGACTGTAAAATAAAGTGCACCATTTTACATAAACATTACATAGTAATTACCAGTTCTTCCAACTTTGTTATAAGCACTGTTGTGAAGAGCAATTTAGCATTAACAGTCATACACAAGCAATTGGAAAACAGCTATATTTTTTATTAATTTTGGACTTTATACTGCACAAATCAGACAATATTCTTTGTACAGTATAAAAACAATTACTTTTTATTGACTAAACATGGTATCATCTAAAATACATTTATACTTACCTGTACTAAAGTATATCTAAATCAGTGTTGGGTATAGTTACTTTGGAAAGTAGTTAGTTAGGTTACAACGTTACCATCAATTAAAAGTAATCAGTTATGATACAGCGTTACCTATTCATAAAAGTAACGCGTTAGAGTACTCATGCGTTACCAAAAATTAAAAGCCGTTTGCAGCGGCTCACACATGACAGACACAGCCCCCGGCCCCTTTAAATGCACCTAGAAGTCGTAACTCCCGACAATGAATAACGTCAGTCATCCGACTAAATTAACACTGCAGGATAACAATAACAGGAAAGACAGTCAGCAATAGGCTATTCTCTTGGTCGGCGTTACGTCACAAATCTTGTGACCTGCATAGCAACAAGCCGCCGCCGTGTTTGAAGGGTAAAACAAACCGAAGGCAATCAAGGCAAAGCCCGAGGAAAATCAAAAAGGTATCTATTTACAGAAGTTTTGTTGTGGATTATGTCAGTTATGGATACTAACGGACTACTTTGTATTAATGATGAATGATATCTGTGTATGCGAATGTATATCTTCTTTCTTCTATTACAGAATGTCTTATCAATATATAGAAAGTCTACTTGCGCCTGCATTGACCAGGTACCACAGAAAGCTGTCGCTTGTAGGTTTAACGTTACAATCTTGTCCCTATCGACATCCAGCTGAGTCCTGGGAGAACAACCCAAAGGCATGGCCCAGGCTCGAGTATCCAGACATATACAATTACCTCATCAAATCCCCTGGTATGAACACCATGTGTACATACCATGTGTCCTACACTTGCAGTCATGTTTAAATACCCATCAAGCATCGATTACATTAACTATGTTCATTTAGAAAAGAAAAAAAAGATGTTTATTCAAAAGCACTGTGTTACACAATGGCTGTAATGAGCTCAGTCTGTCAGTGGCACAGCTTGTACAGTGTTGCTAGGTATCATATAAAATGAGAGGTAACTCCGCTCCGCTGATACATCCGCAGGTCTAGGTCTACTGTCTGACAAAAAGGCAGGCTGCAGTCGGGATTTTCCTTTCCTTAAAATAACGGATTACTTTTTTTTTAAAAATAACGAAGTTACTAATTACTTACGCACGAAACTAACGCGTTAAGTTACACAT
This sequence comes from Carassius carassius, assembly GCF_963082965.1. NCBI lineage: Eukaryota > Metazoa > Chordata > Actinopteri > Cypriniformes > Cyprinidae > Carassius > Carassius carassius. Next base: position 24,901,970 of record NC_081786.1, read on the forward strand.
TTCAGGAAAAAAGTAATTAGAGTACTCTAACTCTAACGCGTTTTACTTTGTAACGCGTTACCCACAACACTGATCTAAATATACATTTACTAATAAGGTTTGCATGTTTCCTGATGCAGTGTGTTATCTTTAGCAGGATTACTCATAAAGAAATTCATGTGGATGCTTTTCATATTATACTCTATATGCAGCAGCAATATCTTGAAGCAGACAACCAAGAACACCTTCGGGATGTTGTTTCCCCCTCCAATAATGCCATTCAATAAAGGCAAGTTGATTTTTCAGTATCTTTAGAGTCATGTTACCCCTATAACGTTCTATATGCTGCGTATGAGCTCCTGTTTGTGGGTGCACAAAGAAACGACTGTGGTTGACCTGATAGTGTATAAAGCCATGCTGACTAAGTCTTCTATAAGCTGGCCAGTCATCACTTGACGCACTTCCTTGACGCACATACTTCTCAACAATGGGAATCAATTTTCCAGCTGTTCTTCGTTTCACTACTTTGAGCACAGGTCTCCTTCACCTTCTTTTGACTTCAGTCATGCCAAACACCCATGCCTTTCTCCGCCAGGTGTTTCCAAAGCGTCCACGTGCATACTATAAGGGTATAAGGGTAATATAACAAACATGGACCTAGTCATAATGCAAATTATCACAGTCCATTAGTTTATTATTATCTTGTAAAAAAATATATATAAATACCTTTCGCTTGTGGCAAAATTTGCTTTCATCTAGGACTATAAAGGCCCTTGGTCCACCAATTCTCATCTTTCTTCCTCTTCGCAATTTTTGTATTGATTTAACACATACTGTTTTGAGTTTTTTGGTGATCTTTGTAAGTGTTGCAGAACTGCCACACAAACCCTCCTCAAGCATATCCACCTGACGGAGACGTAATCCTTGAGCAAATCTAAAGGAAAGTAATAACATTTAGATTAATATAACAGTGTTTTCCAACCTGTTTGTCTTAAATAAACCCCTATCCCCATCTACAGGTTTTAGTTCATATCAACCTATTCATCGATATGACCCTAAAGATGTTTACTGAACACTAAATTAAAATTGGCTCCAAACCATGTGTGTGAAAAAGATTTACATATTTCAAAATTATGAGATTAAATCACAATTTATTTTGATATATTGACATCCATATTATTTTAGGTCTTAAACGTGTGAGGTATTACATTTTCTGGTAAGGGGCAATATTTAACCCCTTGAATTGATTTCTAGTGGTATTGACTATAACAATTGAAAATGACTTGATGACTACTAAAACTGCCAGTGAAAGCAAGTTAGTTTCTTAATCAGTGGGTCATTATATAATTTATTTCAACTGATTTGTTAAAATCAATTTGTTTATTTTGCTACTGTCATATCAGGAACAGGTAAATACATATGAGAATACATGAGAATACATATTTTAATATTGTTCATAGTTCACAACTGTATGTATGCATAAGAGCTGTTAACATCATTAAATAGTTAAAATATGAACTAGGATTATTTACCTGTGAATGACCTTCATATAGGAGTCAAGGGTAACATGACTTCTGCTAAAAATAGAGCCATCACGTATGGAGACAGACACATCTTTGTGCCGATTTCTCCTACTCATCCTGCAATGATGATAGACATCAGTTTACAAAAGGTGTTGGGACCTTCTTCTTTACGTTATTTTTTAATTTAAAACCATTATTAAAAGTTATGTATTGTTATAAAAAAGGTGGGGTCACTTATGATCGATATCCATCTTTTGTTGCATTACTTTTTTGAAGACTCATTCTCTTTTTGCATACTGGACACTTCTTTTTTCTAAGCAGAAGTCTGTGTTTCTGAAACCATTTAATGAGTGACTTCTGTTTTCCATAAATGCTGCGTAATAAATGTCTGACTAAACTAATTTTATTAATTCCATTAGCTAAACGAGTTAATCTTTGTGTAATATAATATTACTATCAGCCTCTAAAAATAAAAACACACTTAATGTGGCGTGGCAGATCGCTTTATAGGTGCCTCGGCAGCGCTATTATACTATTGGTTAAAGCATGAAATAATCATAATTAAACATATTTACATTTCATTAAATATATCTACTAAATCAACTAGATTAATATATATATATATATATATATATATATATATATATATATATATATATATGCTATAACGTTTTACAACATTTACAACAAATTGGAGTAAAAAACAATTCGATTCGGATTTTAAATAAAAAAACTGCCTTACAGTAGGCTATGTGCAATTTACATATTTTGTAATTTTTTTTATATAGAAAAATAAATAACAAATGAAGTGAGTAGCTTAGCTGTTAACTGTAACATAATATTATGGGTTCCCTTTTTTACAGTATTAGCTGAAGTAGATTGTTATCCTTTTAATATATATATATATATATATATATATATATATATATATATATATATATATATATATATATATATATATATATATAATATATTCTTTTATTTTTTATAAAAAAATGTATTATTATTGAAAATATAACAAATTATAATTTAAAGACAATGCCACATTAAAAAAAAAAAATCTGTTTAACGTTACTTTCTGAAAATCATGCGTGTACGGAATCATGACTTTAAAACCGAGATCCACGCTGTCCTTTTTGTGTGAACTGTTACACCCAGTTACATCAAAGAGTTATTTGACATAATTTAAGATGTCCTACTTTAGGAATTTCTGGAGTGTCAGATGACAGGACTAAAACCCTAATATTTGGCATATTTGACCCACTTGAGCATAGTGCATTAATGTTACTCAAGTAACATGGTTGTATGTTGTCAGTGCTCTTGCTATGTGAAAGTGAAAGTGAAAGTGAAAGTGAAGTGACATTCAGCCAAGTACGGTGACCCATACTCAGAATTTGTGCTCTGCATTTAACCCATCCGAAATGCACACACACAGAGCAGTGAACACACACACACACTGTGAGCACACACCCGGAGCAGTGGGCAGCCATTTATGCTGCGGCGCCCGGGGAGCAGTTGGGAGTTCGATGCCTTGCTCAAGGGCACCTAAGTCGTGGTATTGAAGGTCGTGGTATTGAAGTATTTCAATTGTTTTAATGTTAACATTTTTACTAGTATGCAGAACACAAAGCGGGGGAGAAACCAAGGTGGCGTTGTTGATAAAGGTAACTATTTTTCTTTTCTTTTTTTTTGGAAGCCATAAATAAATCCTTTCCATTATTCAGCTGAATAAGTGTGATGACAGTTTACTTGTACTTGACTATAAACAATACAGTTTAATTGTACTTGACTATATACAGTACAGTGGTGTAAACACTAGTTGTTGCATGTGCCTTCCATGCTTGCATTTTAAAGTAAGAATTATCAAGATTTACTCAACTTTTTTGAGATCTCTAGAATGAACAGATAAAGGTTTTGTAATTACTGTCAATCTACAGTAGGTGATACAGTCTCAGTGCCACCTCCTGTCTCTGGTTCACCACAAGTTGCACCGACGGCAGTTGCAACAATTGAAAAACTCAAAGAAGAAAATAGACTCCTGAAAGAGGAACGGGATTTTCTGCGGGAGCAATTGAGAGGTTCTCTCAATAAAAAAAACTAGGTAAGTCTTTGTTTACACTTTCTTTTCTTTCCATATCTGGCTCAATTTTTTTTATTTAATTTTTTTAAGTCAAACAACCACAACAACAACAAAATAACGTGCGATCTGATGTTCACAAACCTGATCCGAATGGAAATGGGAATTTAAAGTATTAAAGCTTTGCTGGAACAGCATCTCATTCTGTCCTAGAATAAAGTTCTTCATATATCATATGCCCTAGAATATATTTATTGATATATTTATTTAAAATATTGTTCAAATTTATTAACATATTTACTGACATATAATTGACACTTATATGGTATTTAAATATAAATATGAAAATGTAAACAATGTATACAAACTTTTATTTTGGATGTGATTAATTACAAATTTGTCTTTTTTTTACTTGCATACTGTTTTAGGGACAAACAGAAGAATGCAAAATGATTCATCTTCTGAGTCAGAATCTGCAAACTCAACATTCTCAGACACATCAGATTCCCCAGACAAGCCTCCAAAGAGAAAACACAAGAGAAAGCACAGAGAAAGTCAGAGAAAACAACGATACCTACATTCGAAGAGGCAAGTTAGTATATTATAGGACCTGCAGTATGGTATACACATACATACACACACACACTTATTGATTTATTGAATTTAAATTACATAGTTTACCTTTAACTACTTCACACCTATATAATGTACATGTATTAATAAGAGTTGCCACCATAATAAATTAGCAAGAGAAGTCATTTTTTTGTTGTTGAATTCTGTAAATGCTTTCATAATTTCTAAGCTGTGTAATACTTTTTTTCAGTTAAAACTCCTGATGATGTTTTGCACCGCTACAAGGCCATTCTGAAGAGCTTCCTACGGACTAGGAGTGTCTCCAGAAGCTGCAAACAACACAATGTTGATCGCAATACCATAGCTCTTACAGCTATCATTGCAGAGCTGCAGATAATTGCTACTCCTGAACTGCACATTCCAGAATTTCAGGGTGGAACTCTGCAGAAATATGCCAAAATGTGCAAGGAATATCTGGATACTAAACCATAGGTCATGAGTAAAATCACTGAAATGAAACGGAATCGTGAGCTCCTAGCAATTGGGTATAAATTCCGAAAAGAAGACAAGTAATTGGCTCAAAAGAATAAGATGTCTTGTTCAGTGCAGCAGTAGCATTTATACAACGTTCACCATGTAGAAAAGTAATCTTTTTCAGATTTATTTAAATCCACTTTTATTGATTAAAAAGTGTGTGATTGTTCCCCTCACTTTGATGTATTTAAGTTCACCCTGTCTTGTGTTATGTTTCTAGATAAAGTACAATGTTTTATAGACAATGTATAACTTGGAACTAAATGGCTCTTTTAAGTTTCTTCTCTGTTATGCACAATAGTGCAATCTATTTTACAGTGCATTACTAACGTGGACGTCTAACATGTTATTGTCCTTATTGATGCCATTGAAAAAACAAAATGGTTAACAAATAAAGTCATTGTTTTGATGCACTATGTATGTACTGTGTATTATGAACTGTTAATTCTACATTGCTTTCATGTCATCTTTTACAGTCCTTACTAGTTGATATGCCATATAGTGGTGTATATGGACTAAGCTTATAACAAAGTTGGAAGAACTGGTAATTACTATGTTATATTTATGTAAAATGGTGCACTTTATTTTACAGTCCTATTTCCAATTACTTACTATGAACGTACTGGTGAATGTACCTATTAGTTTATGTATAAGTTATGCAGTACTCAAGATGGGGGGTAAAAACATGGACCAAGGTACTTGTTGAGTAATCGATGGTAAATGCCATTGCAGTTAACTTACCTCCTTCTTTAATGTCACTGATTATCTTAACTAATTGATTCAACAGAGATTTTTGATGGTGTGCATTGCTAATAATTATACGTGTAGACAGATTTTACTTTGGACTTATACAGTAGCCACTAGACTCATAATAACACTTACAACTTATCATATGTCGAAATCCCTATTTAAAAGGACTGTGCCTGCTGAGTATTAACATTATGCAGAGCTGCACAGTTATTGCAGTGTTCCTAACCAACTTCCAAAGCATGTACCATGAGGTCTTGAACTTACAGATATAATTTGTCAAAGTTTTGGTAAGCACATATAGTTTCACATTAGTTATCATGAATGTACCCTGTTTGTTTGTGGCTGTTATTAACCATACTTAAGTCCTACATATTTACCATGTACATACCATAAAGATGTACATTAATGTGTTTTATTTCTTACCATATATGGATACTGTAAGGACGTGCCTGTTTGTACCCACACTTGTCCGTAAGTATTACATATTTACCATGTACATACCATTAGGATGTACAGTAATGTGTCTTATTACTTACCATATATGGATACTGTAAGGACGTGCCTGTTTGTACCCACACTTGTCCGTAAGTATTACATATTTACCATGTACATACCATTAGGATGTACAGTAATGTTTCTTATCAGTTGCCATATACAGATAATGTAAGTGCATTTTTGTACATTCATACTTGTCCGTCAGTACTACATATTTACCATGTATTTACATTAGTAGTTACAGTGAAGTATCTAATTAGTTACCATGTACAGACACTACCTGCAAGTACCCACACTTGTATGTACATACAAACTAATTACCATGCATGTACGAAGGTTAAGTACAGCCGTGTTTCTTATTAGTTACCATGTACATAAAGTTCAGGTAAGTACCTTGTGTTACCACGCATTTGCCTGTAGATACAGGATATTTACCATGTATGTACCATGAAAGTACACGTACTGTAAAATAAAGTGCTACCGTGTTTTTTGCAATGCAGAAACACCCTTTTTAATGTGTTAGATGTTCTATGCACATAAACTTATGTTACAGCTTCAGTGCTCAGGATTGTCATTTTAGACCATCTGAGAGCTCTAATGTTTAGTTAGTCTAGTTAGTGGTTCTGGTAAAAAGAAGCTAAAACAAGCCCACAAATGCAATACAGCTTCTCTCTCAGTGAGAGAATGTAGCTTTTTACAATGTTAACTGCAAAACTTGGCAACATGAAAGAACTCTCTGACTAATGAACTAATGTGTTTTTTGCAATGCAGAAACACTGTTTTTAATGTGTTAGATGATCTATGCATATAAACTTATGTTACAGCTTCAGTGCTCAGGACATTCAGTTTAGAACATCTGAGAGCATTTATGTTTAGTTAGTGTTACGACCACTTGGCTCAGATAGTGATCACAACATGAAAGGGGAGACCACACCGATCACTATATTTAACCAAAAGTGTTTATTTAACAAAAAGAATAAAAAGGTATCAGTAAGTGTAAGGCTTAACCAAAAGTGTAGTGTTCGTCAGTAGAATGAAACAGGTGGTGAGAGGAGGTAAGTGCGACAAGCGAGGAGCCACCAGCCGCCCGCACCGCCGCCCGAAGAGGAGAGAGAGAACGAGACCCCGGAAGGCCTCTTTTAACCGGTCATCCATTAACCCTTACGCCCCGCCTACAGCTCCGCCTGTAGGACTCAAACAGACAAACAGACGGCAACCATCAAACACAGACAAACAACACGCTGCCCAGCAGCACGGCAAAGCTGGTCATGACATCACCCCCCCCCCCCCCCCTTGATGACAGAGACCCCTTTTAGTGGGACTCTGAAAAAAATAAAAAAATCTAACTCCCACAATAACCAAAACAAAATCATACGGAAAAAAAAAATTATATGAATAAACCAATTTAACTAACACTCACATACGAGAAAGACTAATTCATTCATACCACCTTCCCCAAGTGTACCTCATTCCTAACAGGACAACTGGACAAACAGTGACCATTCTCACCCACGCCACCTTTACCACATCCTGCAACCAGCAAATCCCGGTACCATGGACAGCTATTTAAGGCAAGCAGAACAGACACAAATTGAGCGGGAAAAACAGACACCATTACTCTGACCCAAATGGGGCGCGAGAGAGTGCATCAGCTAACACATTCTCCACGCCGCGGATGTGCCGAATAATTAAACGAAAAGGTTGTAAAAATAGTGCCCAACGTAAGAGGCGTTGGTTGGTGGAATTCTTTAGTGACTGGAGGAAAGTGAGGGGATTATGGTCCGAATAGACCACAATTGGATGTAAACCCCCACCCACATAAACCTTGAAGTGTTGAAATGCCCAAATCAACGCCAAAGCCTCCTTCTCAATAACGGAGTAATTAAACTGGTGTTTGTTGAATTTGCGCAAAAAATAACAAACAGGTTTATCAACTTCTTTTTCATCGCTCTGCAAAAGAACGGCACCCGCCCCAACCTGACTCGCGTCAACCTGCAGCCGGAATGGCTGATCCAATTGGGGTGCAGCCAAGACCGGCGCCGAACTCAATAACAGCTTGGCATTTTGAAATGCCTGATGACACTCGGCAGACCAAACAAACTTAACTGTGCCATTCAATAAATTGGTCAGAGGGGAAACTACCGTGGAAAAGTTACAACAAAAACCACGGTAATAACCGATCATACCCAGAAAATGCATCAATTCTTTCTTCGTGACGGTGGGGGAAAGTTCTCTATGGCCACGACCTTCGCATTTACTGGCCGCACCTTACCTTGGCCCACCACCTTACCTAAATAAATGACAGTGGCCTGAGCAAACTCACATTTAGCAAGATTAACAGTAAGAGTTGCTGCCACCAACCTCTGGAACAGCTCACGAATACGTGCCAGATGGTCACCCCAAGTATCGGCGTAACAGACCACGTCGTCTAAATAAATGGCACATCCCTCCAACCCTGTAACTACCCTATTCATGAGACGCTGAAAGGTTGAGGGGGCGTTCGGAAGGCCAAAACTCATCCTAGAGTAAGAATACAACCCAGAAGATGTCACAAATGCAGACACCTCCTGCGCTCTCAGTGTTAGTGGTACCTGATAATACCCTTTCAACAAATCAAATTTACTAACGTACCGCGCACTACCCACCTGATCCACACAATCCTCAATACGAGGTAATGGAAAGGAGTCGGGCTTTGTCAATGCATTAACCTTCCTATAATCTGTAAAAAACCTATATGTTTGATCCGATTTTTTCACCAACAAACATGGTGATGCCCAGCTGGAATAGGATGGTTTGGCCAGACCGTTATCAAGAAGATACTGAACACTGGCCTCCATACTTTTACGCTTCTCTAGAGGCAATCGATAAAACCTCTGCTTACCCGGGCGGGCACCCTGTGTGTCAATATCATGCTCGATCAAACTTGTACAGGTCGGAGTGTCAGAAAATAAAGAGGAAAATTCAGAAATTAAAAACTTTAACTCATCGTGCTGTTCCCCACTTAAATGCCCCAACATACTATCCAGTTCAGCCAGCTTCTGCGTATTATTCTAGCACTCATGCAAAACTTCATCATCTGGAAACTGCACCCCATCCTCAGCTGCCACCTGAGCGACGTTCAGCAGCGCCTCTACAACAGCCAATCCCACAGGATTGTCCGCGTGATCACCCACCACCCCCATAGATGTGGAGTAGTACAGCTTCAGCAAATTAAAATGGCAAAGCTGCGTTGATCTCCTGCTTTCAGGAGTAGACAACAAATAATTTGTCTCAGAGACTTTACGCGTGATTGTAAAAGGGCCTGAATACTTTGCTGTGAAAGGCGAACCTGGGATGGGCAGCAACGCTACCACCTGATCACCAGGATTAAATACGCTGGCCTCCGCCTTACGATCATACCGCTGTTTCATTCTGTCCTGAGCCGCACTCAGATGTTCACTAGCCAACTTCCAAGACAAAAATAATTTAAACCATTTAAACCAATGTTAAACCATTAACATACTCCACCAAACTGGCAGGGGTTTTCGACTGGTCTAATTCAGTGCTCAAAACAGACAAAGATGTTCTTACTTTGTGACCAAAAACAAGTCATTAGGACAAAAACCTGAGCTTTTTGGAACAACCCCACGGGCCGCCAACAAAAGCCATGGTAAAGCCTCTTCCCAATCCTTCTTCATTTCAACGCAATATGCACGTAACAGAGATTTCAAGGTTGCATGAAAACGTTCCAGCGCCACCTGGCTTTGAGCATGATAGGCACTGCTCAAATTTTGCTTCATGCGTAACAATTTCAGAGCAGCTGCAAATGTCTTGGAGGTGAAGTTCGAACCTCGGTTGCTTTGAATTATCTTCGGGATCCCAAAAACAGAAATAAACTGTGACAAACATTTCATAATGGACTTTGTGGTTATTGCCCTTAACGCATATGCAGCCGGATACCGTGTCGCCTGGCACATTACTGTAAACAGATATGTACATCCAGTTTTTGATGGAGTTAAAGGACCTACACAATCAATAATGATGTGTTCAAACGGCGTGCCTACGGACTGAATGGGCTGTAAGGGAGCAGGCTTGATTGTAATATTTGGCTTCCCTGCCACTTGACAAAAATGACAAGTTCTCACAAACTTCATTACATCCCGCTTAATCCGTGGCCAATAAAAATGTCGTAATATTTGATTATAGGTCTTCTTAACACCAAAATGTCCAGACTCTATACCATGTGCTGTTTTTAAAACTAAATCGCGATACTTGTCAGGTACCACGACTTGCATCACCTGATCTGCCACATCAGGATCCACACAAGATGACCACTTTCGGAGCAAGAGACCATTTTGCACCAGATAACCTTTACCTGGGTCAGCTGCAGCTAAGGCAAAAACTTTTTCCAGACTCTGATCTTTCCCTTGAGCTTCAACCAGCTCATCATAAGACAACGGCGCAGGTAATTCTGGAACTAACAAACCAGACACAGACATGTTAGACCCGTCAGATGGTGAACGTTTCTGCGCACGAACCATTGCACGCGTCACAGCGCAGGCAGTAAAAACCTCTGGAAAATCTTGCAAACACTTATCTGGCTCCTCTAATGGCAAAAGCACATCAGTAACCACCGGCGGTGGGGACACTAAACACCCACCCAAATTATTTCCCAAAATAATATCAATGCCATCTACAGGTAAAGAGGGTCTCTCGGCAATTGTAATCTCGCCATTTACAAATCCTGAAAATAACTGAACTCTGTGCAAAGGCACCGGGAAAGATTGAAGGCCTATACCCCGAATCAAAACAAACTTCCCAGTATCTGATACTGGAGAAAATGGCAAAACCGAAGCACAAATAAAGCTCTCTGAGGCTCCTGTGTCCCTCAAGATTTTCACTGGGACTCTGTGCGCATCCCCTACCCACGAGACAAAACCGTCACTAATGAATGGCGCATAGTTCGACACATCCGACACCCCAGAAGTTTCACGCTCACTCCTAGACACAGCTCCAAGATTTTTTCCCCCACCCTCGTCAGGCTGAACGGCATTTAAAACCTCCGAAGTAGAGAACTGATTCTCATGAAACACCACAGGCCCATCTGAATGCACAACAGAAGACACGCAACCAACAGCTTTTCCATTTGCAGTTCTACTCTTATTTCGCGCTCCCAACACTGGACACTCTCGCTTCCAATATCCTTTTTCCAAACAATAATTGCATTTCTCACCAACAACCTCAGTGTCCCGTGTTTTATTCTTCATTAAATGATCAAATTTAACACGACCTGATCGATATTCCCTATGGTCATATTCATAACGTGGAAATTACTCACGTACTCTACTTTTGTGCGTCAAAACAAAACCGTCTGCGAGAACAGCAGCCTCCGCAACAGTCTTAACTTCATGCTCATTCACATAAATAGCGATTCTCTCAGGGAAGATATTTTTAAACTGTTCCAAAATCAGCAAATCTCGCAGCGCATCAAATGTTTCCACACCCTCAGCGGCAAGCCAACGATTGAAAAAACTACTCAAATCTCTTGCCACTTCGGTATGGGTTTGTTTCTCACCTTTTCGCCAATTTCTGAAACGTTGCCGATAAGCTTCTGGAACGAGTTCATAACATTTTAAGACTGCCTGTTTTACGCTGTTATATGTCTTTCTCTCAGCAGGTGCCAAAGCCACAAACGCCTCCTGCGCACGACCCACTAATACAGTTTGTAAAAGCACTGTTTTGTCCTCATCATCCCAACCACGATCAGTGGCTATGTTTTCGAATAAAGAAAAAAATATATCCGGTTCCCCTTCGTTAAATTTTGGCAGGAACTTTATCATACCAGCTAGATCTAACTTACCGGTAGAATTCCGATCAATTCTCCCCTCAGAAAGTAGTCTCAGTCTAGTTATTTCTACATCTCGTTCCTGTTCTCCACTTCTAAGTTTTTCTAATTCTAACAAACGGTCTCTCTCTTTTTCGTGCGCTTCCAAACGTTTTTGCTTATTTTCCTGCTCTAAACGCTTCTCCAGCATCTCCTGTTCCTTTACCAATTTAAATTGCTCAAATTCTAATCTCTTTTGCTCCAACTCTAATTTCTTTTTCTCCAATTCTATATCCATCTCTATCCTCAACAGTTGTTTTTGTTGTTCAAAGGTTAAATCGCTGGACTTAAGCTGCATTTTAGGCTTAACGCTAGACTCAGGAATATCAGCAATCTCGTTAATTTGTATTTCTGGACTAGGACTGATTGGGGTTACCTCAGGCAAAACCTGCTTCTCTTTTAAGAACTCGCGAATAAAACCCACAAATTCCTTCTTCTTAGCAGCTTTAAGTACGGCTGGCAACTCGATCGCGTAATGCTCGGCCACCTTCAGCAATTGTTCCTTAGTTAACCCCACCAACAAACGCTCCGACGGAGCTGCTAAAAACTCCTCCAACATTACCATCAGTACACTTTCCAATCCACAACAACAAAATTAACCAAAACTTACTCTCTTTTCCCAAAACATCCAGCCAAACCTGTTATAAAGTCGATATAGTTCAGGTAACCAGACAGACTAATGCCGGAGCATCCCCTTAATATTTACCCCCCCTACTATTCTAACCTATCTTCACAACAAAGTCCAAGAACAAGGATAATTTACTCCCCCATACCGCTGGAGTCGTACTGTCCCGACAAAGTCACTCCAGCCGGTGCTCCATGGCGTTGCCCTCGTTCAGACCTCAGTGACAGTAAGCTAGACCCACAACGCCAAGGCGCACTAATTGTGGACAAAACATATGGCTCCACAAAATTTCCCGTCCAGCCACCCAAACTGCTACCAAACCTTACTCACCGAACAGCTGAAACAAAAACGCTCCTTATCTTAACTCTCCCTCCTACGCACACACACACACAAACACACACACACACAAAATCAGTGTGGCTCTCCCAAAACAATCCACGAGCTGATAGTAAATTCTACTTACTTCACTCATTCATAAACCGGCTAGATCACATAATGCAGCACTACACACACTAGTAACTTATTACTAGGAATTAAAACAGCTTACCGTTACTTATCAAATTTGGAAACTAAACGGACGAGCCCCTATATGTTACGACCACTTGGCTCAGACAGTGATCACAACATGAAAGGGGAGACCACACCGATCGCTATATTTAACCAAAAGTGTTTATTTAACAAAAAGAATAAAAAGGTATCAGTAAGTGTAAGGCTTAACCAAAAGTGTAGTGTTCGTCAGTAGAATGAAACAGGTGGTGAGAGGAGGTAAGTGCGACAAGCGAGGAGCCACCAGCCGCCCGCACCGCCGCCCGAAGAGGAGAGAGAGAACGAGACCCCGGAAGGCCTCTTTTAACCGGTCATCCATTAACCTTTACGACCCGCCTACAGCTCCGCCTGTAGGACTCAAACAGACAAACAGACGGCAACCATCAAACACAGACAAACAACACGCTGCCCAGCAGCACGGCAAAGCCGGTCATGACATCAGTGGTTCTGGTAAAAATAAGCTAAAACAAGCCCACATATGCAATACAGCATCTCTCTCAGTGAGAGAATGTAGTTTTTACAAAGTTAACTGCAAAACTTGCCAACATGAAAGATCTCTTTGACTAATGAACTAATGTGTTTTTTGCAATGCAGAAACACTGTTTTTAATGTGTTAGATGTTCTATGCACATAAACTTATGTTACAGCTTCAGTGCTCAGGATATTCAGTTTAGACCATCTGAGAGCTCTAATGTGTTTTTTGCAATGCAGAAACACAGTTTTTAATGTGTTTGATGTTCTATGAACATAAACTTATGATACAGCTTCAGTGCTCAGGATATTCAGTTTAGACCATCCGAGAGCACTATTGTTTAGATAGTGGTTCTGGTGAAAAGAAGCTGAAACAAGCCCACATATGCAATAAAGCTTCTCTCTCAGTGAGAGAATGTAGCTTTTTACAATGTTAACTGCAAAACTTGCCAACATGAAATAACTCTCTGACTAATGAACTAATGTGTTTTTTGCAATGTAGAAACAACGTTTTTAATGTGTTAAGATGTTCTATGCACATAAACTTATCTTACAGCTTCAGTGCTCAGGATATTCAGTTTAGACCATCTGAGAGCACTATTGTTTAGTTAGTGGTTCTGGTGAAAAGAAGCTGAAACAAGCCCACATATGCAATACAGCTTCTCTCTCAGTGAGAGAATGTAGCTTTTTACAATGTTAGCTGCAAAACTTGCCAACATGAAAGATCTCTCTGACTAATGAACTAATGTGTTTTTTGCAATGCAGAAACACTGATTTTAATGTGTTAGATGTTCTATGCACATAAACTTATGTTACAGCTTCAGTGCTCAGGATTGTCAGTTTAGACCATCTGAGAGCTCTAATGTTTATTTAGTCCAGTTAGTGATTCTGGTAAAAAGAAGCTAAAACAAGCCCACATATGCAATACAACTTCTCCCTCAGTGAGAGAATGTAGCTTTCTACAATGTTAACTGCAAAACTTGGCAACATGAAAGAACTTTCTGACTAATGAACTAATGTGTTTTTTGCAATGCTGAAACACTGTTTTTAATGTGTTAGATGTTCTATGCACATAAATTTATGATACAGCTTCAGTGCTCAGGATATTCAGTTTAGACCATCTGAGAGCATTAATGTTTAGTTAGTGGTTCTGATGAAAAGAAGCTGAAACAAGCCCACATATGCAATACAGATTCTCTCTCAGTGAGAGAATGTAGCTTTTACAATGTTAACTGCAAAACTGGCCAACATGAAAGAACTCTCTGACTAATGAACTAATGTGTTTTTTGCAATGCAGAAACACTGTTTTTAATGTGTTAGATGTTTTATGCACATAAACTTATGTTACAGCTTCAGTGTTTAGGATTTCAGTTTAGACCATCTGAGGGCACTAATGTTTAGTTAGTGGTTCTGGTAAAAAGAAGCTGAAACAAGCCCACATATGCAATACTGCTTCTCTCTCAATGAGAGAATGTAGCTTTTTACAATGTTAACTTTAAAACTTGCCAACATGAAATAACTCTCTGACTAATAAACTAATGTGTTTTTTGCAATGCAGAAACACTGTTTTTAAGTTGTTAGATGTTCTATGCACATAAATTTATGTTACAGCTTCAGTGCTCAGGATATTCAGTTTAGACCATCTTAGAGCACTAATGTTTAGTTAGTGGTTCTGGTAAAAAGAAGCTGAAACAAGCCCACATATGCAATACTGCTTCTCTCTCAGTGAGAGAATGTAGCTTTTTACAATGTTAACTTCAAGACTGGCCAACATGAAAGAACTCTCTGACTAATGAACTAATGTGTTTTTTGCAATGTAGAAACACTGTTTTTAATGTGTTAAGGTGTTCTATGCACATAATCTTATGTTACAGCTTCAGTGCTCAGGATATTCAGTTTAGAGTATCTCAGAGCACTAATGTTTAGTTAGAGCTTCAATGCTCAAGATTGTCAGTTTACAGGTTTCTGAGACCACTAATGTTCAAATAGTGCTTCTGTTCAAATGAACTGCAAACTAGCCCAAATCTGCTTAAAACCTTCTCTCTCAATGAGAGAAAGCTGCTTCATTCAATGTTTAGTGCAAAACTTGCCAAACTGAAAGATGCTTGTCTAATGAAATAAAATGTTTTTTGCAATGCAGTGAGACAGTTTTAATGTGTTAGAAGTTAAATGCACAAAAACTTATGTTAGAGCTTCAATGCTCAAAATTGTCAGTTTACAGGTTTCTGAGACCACTAATGTTCAAATAGTGCTTCTGTTCAAATGAACTGCAAACTAGCCCAAATCTGCTTAAAACCTTCTCTCTCAACTAGAGAAAGCTGCTTCATTAAATGTTCAGTGCAAAACGTGCCAAACTGAAAGATGCTTCTGTCTTATCAAATAAAATGTTTTTTGCAATGCAGTGAGACAGTTTTAATGTGTTAGAAGTTAAATGCACAAAAACTTATGTTAGAGCTTCAATGCTCAAGATTGTCAGTTTACAGGTTTCTGAGACCACTAATGTTCAAATAGTGCTTCTGTTCAAATGAACTGCAAACTAGCCCAAATCTGCTTAAAACCTTCTCTCTCAACTAGAGAAAGCTGCTTCATTAAATGTTCAGTGCAAAACGTGCCAAACTGAAAGATGCTTCTGTCTTATCAAATGTAATGTTTTTACAATGCAGTAAAACAGTTTTTAATGTGTTAGAAGTTATATGCACAAAATCTTATGTTAGAGCTTCAATGCTCAAGATTGTCAGTTTACAGGTTTCTGAGACCACTAATGTTCAAATAGTGCTTCTGTTCAAATGAACTGCAAACTAGCCCAAATCTGCTTAAAACGTTCTCTCTCAATGAGAGAAAGCTGCTTCATTAAATGTTCAGTGCAAAACTTGCCAAACTGAAAGATGCTTATCTTATCAAATATAATGTTTTTTACAATGCAGTAAAACAGTTTTTAATGTGTTAGAAGTTATATGCACAAAATCGTATGTTAGAGCTTCAATGCTCAAGATTGTCAGTTTACAGGTTTCTGAGACCACTAATGTTCAAATAGTGCTTCTGTTCAAATGAACTGCAAACTAGCCCAAATCTGCTTAAAACCTTCTCTCTCAATGAGAGAAAGCTGCTTCATTCAATGTTTTGTGCAAAACTTGCCAAACTGAAAGATGCTTATGTCTAATGAAATAAAATGTTTTTTGCAATGCAGTGAGACAGTTTCTAATGTGTTAGAAGTTATATGCACAAAATCTTATGTTAGAGCTTCAATGCTCAAGATTGTCAGTTTACAGGTTTCTGAGACCACTAATGTTCAAATAGTGCTTCTTTTCAAATGAACTGCAAACTAGCCCAAATCTGCTTAAAACCTTCTCTCTCAATGAGAGAAAGCTGCTTCATTAAATGTTCAGTGCAAAACTTGCCAAACTGAAAGATGCTTGTCTTATCAAATATAATGTTTTTACAATGCAGTAAAACTAGGGATGCACCGAAATGAAAATTCTTGGCCGAAACCGAAAACCGAAAAAGAGAAAACCAAGGCCGAAAACCGAAACCGAAACACCGAAAGAAATTATGCCAATTATTAGTACCATTGCATTTATTGCTATGACCGTGTACTAACTTTACTAAAATTAAGACATTGCAATTGCATAAATTAATTTTAAAGTTTCAAAGATAATTACAATTAGATAAATTATTAAACATAACATATACATTAAAAAACATAAAAATACATAATTACAAATTATGCAAATATTTATTAAGCACATTGCAACAATGCACAGTATTAAAATAAAATTCAAACTAAAAATGTATCCCACTCATGTGTATATTAAATAATAATGTACAGGCCTACTGGCCTGCAGAAAGGTTTTAAAATTAACTGTTCTCTCATAAAAAAAAAAGTGCATTTAGGTGAAGTGCATTTGAATTTTTTCTCTGTAGGACTAGAAAGTGCATTACTTCTCCAGTAGGCAAGACTGTTATCACTTCTGGGGATGGGGACTTCAGACAGATAACCATCTAGCTGTTGAGTAGTTGAGCTTGTCATCTGCCTGACATTTGAGAAATATTTGAGAGAGTGTTTTTAAATAGGGCCAGGGCATAAATAAACATTTTTATCAAATTAAAGCAGAAATCTAGCAGAAAAATGGCTACAATCTGATATTATGTATGTTTGTGTGTGTGTGTGTATGTATATATATATATATATATATAGTAGCCTAAGAACAAAATAGCCAACGTATTATTATTATTTGAGGCACTTTCTTGCAGAATTCCACTGTACACATCAGACAACGAGGGTGCATGCCCCCCATCTGATGCAGACACGAGTCTTTTTTTCTGCGCTCTGATCTCAGTCTCCTGCGCTTGGAGCTTCTCCGCATCCAGCGCGGCCTGGATCATTTCTCGTGTGCGTTGCCTTATTTCCGCATCCAAGTAATGGTCTTTATAACGTGGATCAAGCACATTCGCAATGAAGTGCAGAGGATCCGAAAAGATCTCAGTGAGACGTGTGCTAACAGACTCTACTTTTCTTTGTTTTCACTTCGTGGTCCGTCTTAATCTCTTTGTTAGGAGACGCTTTAGTGCTGCGAATAAAGGAATAAGAAGAGTGAGAATGTTCTCACTGGTGTGAAGTGAATGTCGCGGGGAGCTCGTGGTCTGCGCTATGAAGGTGCACGTGCAGGTCACGGTTTCTGTTTGCGTCATCACAACATTTCGGCCGTATTGTTTCGGTGATAAAAGTCTATCGGCCGAAAACCGAAAATGCCATTTTCGGCCGAAAATTTTCGGTGGCCGAATTTTCGGTGCATCCCTAAGTAAAACAGTTTTTAATGTGTTAGAAGTTATATGCACAAAATCTTATGTTAGAGCTTCAATGCTCAAGATTGTCAGTTTACAGGTTTCTGAGACCACTAATGTTCAAATAGTGCATCTGTTCAAATGAACTGCAAACTAGCCCAAATCTGCTTAAAACCTTCTCTCTCAATGAGAGAAAGCTGCTTCATTAAATGTTCAGTGCAAAACTTGCCAAACTGAAAGATGCTTGTCTTATCAAATATAATGTTTTTACAATGCAGTAAAACAGTTTTTAATGTGTTAGAAGTTATATGCACAAAATCTTATGTTAGGACTTCAATGCTCAAGATTGTCAGTTTACAGGTTTCTGAGACGAGTAATGTTGAAATAGTGCTTCTGTTCAAATGAAGTGAAATCTAGCCCAAATCTGCTCAAAAGCTTGTCTCTCCATGAGAGAAAGCTGCTTCATTCAATATTCAGTGCAAATCTTGCCAAACTGAAAGATGCTTATGCCTTATGAAATACAATGTTTTTGCAATGCTGTAAGACAGTTTTTAATGTGTTAGAAGTTATATGCACAAAAATATATGTTAGGACTTCAATGCTCAAGATTGTCAATTTACAGGTTTCTGAGACCAGTAATGTTGAAATAGTGCTTCTGTTCAAATGAAGTGAAATCTAGCCCAAATCTGCTCAAAAGCTTGTCTCTCTGTGAGATAGAGCTGCTTCATTTAATGTTCAGTGCAAATCTTGCCAAACTGAAAGATGCTTATGTCTTATGAAATAAAATGATTTCTGCAATGCAGTGAGACTGTTTTTAATGTGTTAGAAGTTATATACACAAAAACTTATGTTAGGACTTCAATGCTCAAGATTGTCAGTTTACAGGTTTCTGAGACCAGTTATGTTGAAATAGTGCTTCTGTTCAAATGAAGTGAAATCTAGCTCAAATCTGCTCAAAAGCTTGTCTCTCTATGAGAGAAAGCTGCTTCATTCAATATTCAGTGCTAATCTTGCCAAACTGAAAGATGCTTATGCCTTATGAAATACAATGTTTTTGCAATGCTGTAAGACAGTTTTTAATGTGTTAGAAGTTTATGCACAAAAACACATGTTAGGACTTCAATGCTCAAGATTGTCAGTTTACAGGTTTCTGAGACCAGTAATGTTGAAAAAGTGCTTCTGTTCAAGTGAAGTGAAATCTAGCCCAAATCTGCTCAAAAACTTGTCTCTTTATAAGAGAAAGCTGCTTCATTCAACATTTAGTGCAAATCTTGCCCAACTGAAAGATGCTTATGCCTTATGAAATACAATGTTTTTGCAATGCTGTAAGACAGTTTTTAATGTGTTAGAAGTTATATGCACAAAAACATATGTTAGGACTTCAATGTTCAAGATTGTCAATTTACAGGTTTCTGAGACCAGTAATGTTGAAATAGTGCTTCTGTTCAAATGAAGTGAAATCTAGCCCAAATCTGCTCAAAAGCTTGTCTCTCTATGAGAGAAAGCTGCTTCATTCAATATTCAGTGCAAATCTTGCCAAACTGAAAGATGCTTATGCCTTATGAAATACAATGTTTTTGCAATGCTGTAAGACAGTTTTTAATGTGTTAGAAGTTATATGCAAAAAACCTTATGTTAGGACTTCAATGCTCAAGATTGTCAGTTTAGAGGTTTCTGAGACCAGTAATGTTGAAATAGTGCTTCTGTTCAAATGAAGTGAAATCTAGCCCAAATCTGCTCAAAAGCTTGTCTCTCTGTGAGATAGAGCTGCTTCATTTAATGTTCAGTGCAAATCTTGCCAAACTGAAAGATGCTTATGTCTTATGAAATAAAATGATTTCTGCAATGCAGTGAGACTGTTTTTAATGTGTTAGAAGTTATATACACAAAAACTTATGTTAGGACTTCAATGCTCAAGATTGTCAGTTTACAGGTTTCTGAGACCAGTTATGTTGAAATAGTGCTTCTGTTCAAATGAAGTGAAATCTAGCTCAAATCTGCTCAAAAGCTTGTCTCTCTATGAGAGAAAGCTGCTTCATTCAATATTCAGTGCAAATCTTGCCAAACTGAAAGATGCTTATGCCTTATGAAATACAATGTTTTTGCAATGCTGTAAGACAGTTTTTAATGTGTTAGAAGTTTATGCACAAAAACACATGTTAGGACTTCAATGCTCAAGATTGTCAGTTTACAGGTTTCTGAGACCAGTAATGTTGAAAAAGTGCTTCTGTTCAAGTGAAGTGAAATCTAGCCCAAATCTGCTCAAAAACTTGTCTCTTTATAAGAGAAAGCTGCTTCATTCAACATTTAGTGCAAATCTTGCCCAACTGAAAGATGCTTATGCCTTATGAAATACAATGTTTTTGCAATGCTGTAAGACAGTTTTTAATGTGTTAGAAGTTATATGCACAAAAACATATGTTAGGACTTCAATGTTCAAGATTGTCAATTTACAGGTTTCTGAGACCAGTAATGTTGAAATAGTGCTTCTGTTCAAATGAAGTGAAATCTAGCCCAAATCTGCTCAAAAGCTTGTCTCTCTATGAGAGAAAGCTGCTTCATTCAATATTCAGTGCAAATCTTGCCAAACTGAAAGATGCTTATGCCTTATGAAATACAATGTTTTTGCAATGCTGTAAGACAGTTTTTAATGTGTTAGAAGTTATATGCAAAAAACCTTATGTTAGGACTTCAATGCTCAAGATTGTCAGTTTAGAGGTTTCTGAGACGAGTAATGTTGAAATAGTGCTTCTGTTCAAATGAAGTGAAATCTAGCCCAAATCTGCTCAAAAGCTTGTCTCTCTGTGAGATAGAGCTGCTTCATTCAATGTTCAGAGCAAATCTTGCCAAACGGAAAGATGCTTATGTCTTATGAAATAAAATGATTTCTGCAATGCAGTAAGACAGTTTTTAATGTGTTAGAAGTTATATGCACAAAAACTTATGTTACGACTTCAATGCTCAAGATTGTCAGTTTACAGGTTTCTGAGACCAGTTATGTTGAAATAGTGCTTCTGTTCAAATGAAGTGAAATCTAGCCCAAATCTGCTCAAAAGCTTGTCTCTCTATGAGAGAAAGCTGCTTCATTCAATATTCAGTGCAAATCTTGCCAACCTGAAAGATGCTTATGCCTTATGAAATACAATGTTTTTGCAATGCTGTAAGACAGTTTTTAATGTGTTAGAAGTTATATGCACAAAAACATATGTTAGGACTTCAATGCTCAAGATTGTCAATTTACAGGTTTCTGAGACCAGTAATGTTGAAATAGTGCTTCTGTTCAAATGAAGTGAAATCTAGCCCAAATCTGCTCAAAAGCTTGTCTCTCTGTGAGATAGAGCTGCTTCATTTAATGTTCAGTGCAAATCTTGCCAAACTGAAAGATGCTTATGTCTTATGAAATAAAATGATTTCTGCAATGCAGTGAGACTGTTTTTAATGTGTTAGAAGTTATATGCACAAAAACTTATGTTAGGACTTCAATGCTCAAGATTGTCAGTTTACAGGTTTCTGAGACCAGTTATGTTGAAATAGTGCTTCTGTTCAAATGAAGTGAAATCTAGCCCAAATCTGCTCAAAAGCTTGTCTATCTATGAGAGAAAGCTGCTTCATTCAATATTCAGTGCAAATCTTGCCAAACTGAAAGATGCTTATGCCCTATGAAATACAATGTTTTTGCAATGCTGTAAGACAGTTTTTAATGTGTTAGAGGTTATATGCACAAAACCTTATGTTAGGACTTCAATGCTCAAGATTGTCAGTTTACAGGTTTCTGAGACCAGTAATGTTGAAATAGTGCTTCTGTTCAAATGAAGTGAAATCTAGCCCAAATCTGCTCAAAAGCTTGTCTCTCTGTGAGATAGAGCTGCTTCATTTAATGTTCAGTGCAAATCTTGCCAAACTGAAAGATGCTTATGTCTTATGAAATAAAATGATTTCTGCAATGCAGTGAGACTGTTTTTAATGTGTTAGAAGTTATATGCACAAAAACTTATGTTAGGACTTCAATGCTCAAGATTGTCAGTTTACAGGTTTCTGAGACCAGTTATGTTGAAATAGTGCTTCTGTTCAAATGAAGTGAAATCTAGCCCAAATCTGCTCAAAAGCTTGTCTATCTATGAGAGAAAGCTGCTTCATTCAATATTCAGTGCAAATCTTGCCAAACTGAAAGATGCTTATGTCTTATGAAATAAAATGATTCTGCAATGCAGTGAGACTGTTTTTAATGTGTTTGAAGTTATATGCACAAAAACTTATGTTAGGACTTCAATGCTCAAGATTGTCAGTTTACAGGTTTCTGAGACCAGTTATGTTGAAATAGTGCCTCTGTTCAAATGAAGTGAAATCTAGCCCAAATCTGCTCAAAAGCTTGTCTCTCTATGAGAAAAAGCTGCTTCATTCAATATTCAGTGCAAATCTTGCCAAACTGAAAGATGCTTATGCCTTATGAAATACAATGTTTTTGCAATGCTGTGAGACAGTTTTTAATGTGTTAGAAGTTATATGCACAAAAACTTATGTTAGGACTTCAATGCTCAAGATTGTCAGTTTACAGGTTTCTGAGGCCAGTGATGTTGAAATAGTGCTTCTGTTCAAATGAAGTGAAATCTAGCCCAAATCTGCTCAAAAGCTTGTCTCTCTGTTAGATAGAGCTGCTTCATTCAATGTTCAGTGCAAATCTTGCCAAACTGAAAGATGCTTATGCCTTATGAAATACAATGTTTTTGCAATGCTGTAAGACAGTTTTTAATGTGTTAGAAGTTATATGCACAAAAACACATGTTAGGACTTCAATGCTCAAGATTGTCAGTTTACAGGTTTCTGAGACCAGTTATGTTGAAATAGTGCTTCTGTTCAAATGAAGTGAAATCTAGCCCAAATCTGCTAAAAAGCTTGTCTCTCTGTGAGATAGAGTTGCTTCATTCAATGTTTAGTGCAAATCTTGCCAAACTGAAAGATGCTTATGCCTTATGAAATACAATGTTTTTGCAATGCTGTAAGACAGTTTTTAATGTGTTAGAAGTTATATGCACAAAAACACATGTTAGGACTTCAATGCTCAAGATTGTCAGTTTACAGGTTTCTGAGACGAGTAATGTTGAAATAGTGCTTCTGTTCAAATGAAGTGAAATCTAGCCCAAATCTGCTCAAAAGCTTGTCTCTCTGTGAGATAGAGCTGCTTCATTCAATGTTCAGTGCAAATCTTGCCAAACTGAAAGATGCTTATGTCTTATGAAATAAAATGATTTCTGCAATGCAGTGAGACAGTTTTTAATGTGTTAGAAGTTATATGCACAAAAACTTATGTTAGGACTTCAATGCTCAAGATTGTCAGTTTACAGGTTTCTGAGGCCAGTAATGTTGAAATAGTGCTTCTGTTCAAATGAAGTGAAATCTAGCCCAAATCTGCTCAAAAGCTTGTCTCTCTGTTAGATAGAGCTGCTTCATTCAATGTTCAGTGCAAATCTTGCCAAACTGAAAGATGCTTATGCCTTATGAAATACAATGTTTTTGCAATGCTGTAAGACAGTTTTTAATGTGTTAGAAGTTATATGCACAAAAACACATGTTAGGACTTCAATGCTCAAGATTGTCAGTTTACAGGTTTCTGAGACCAGTTATGTTGAAATAGTGCTTCTGTTCAAATGAAGTGAAATCTAGCCCAAATCTGCTAAAAAGCTTGTCTCTCTGTGAGATAGAGTTGCTTCATTCAATGTTTAGTGCAAATCTTGCCAAACTGAAAGATGCTTATGCCTTATGAAATACAATGTTTTTGCAATGCTGTAAGACAGTTTTTAATGTGTTAGAAGTTATATGCACAAAAACACATGTTAGGACTTCAATGCTCAAGATTGTCAGTTTACAGGTTTCTGAGACGAGTAATGTTGAAATAGTGCTTCTGTTCAAATGAAGTGAAATCTAGCCCAAATCTGCTCAAAAGCTTGTCTCTCTGTGAGATAGAGCTGCTTCATTCAATGTTCAGTGCAAATCTTGCCAAACTGAAAGATGCTTATGTCTTATGAAATAAAATGATTCTGCAATGC
This sequence comes from Carassius carassius, assembly GCF_963082965.1. Classification (NCBI taxonomy): domain Eukaryota; kingdom Metazoa; phylum Chordata; class Actinopteri; order Cypriniformes; family Cyprinidae; genus Carassius; species Carassius carassius. The sequence goes on from NC_081786.1 coordinate 24,926,232, forward strand.
AGTGAGACTGTTTTTAATGTGTTTGAAGTTATATGCACAAAAACTTATGTTAGGACTTCAATGCTCAAGATTGTCAGTTTACAGGTTTCTGAGACCAGTTATGTTGAAATAGTGCTTCTGTTCAAATGAAGTGAAATCTAGCCCAAATCTGCTCAAAAGCTTGTCTATCTATGAGAGAAAGCTGCTTCATTCAATATTCAGTGCAAATCTTGCCAAACTGAAAGATGCTTATGCCCTATGAAATACAATGTTTTTGCAATGCTGTAAGACAGTTTTTAATGTGTTAGAGGTTATATGCACAAAACCTTATGTTAGGACTTCAATGCTCAAGATTGTCAGTTTACAGGTTTCTGAGACCAGTAATGTTGAAATAGTGCTTCTGTTCAAATGAAGTGAAATCTAGCCCAAATCTGCTCAAAAGCTTGTCTCTCTGTGAGATAGAGCTGCTTCATTTAATGTTCAGTGCAAATCTTGCCAAACTGAAAGATGCTTATGTCTTATGAAATAAAATGATTTCTGCAATGCAGTGAGACTGTTTTTAATGTGTTAGAAGTTATATGCACAAAAACTTATGTTAGGACTTCAATGCTCAAGATTGTCAGTTTACAGGTTTCTGAGACCAGTTATGTTGAAATAGTGCTTCTGTTCAAATGAAGTGAAATCTAGCCCAAATCTGCTCAAAAGCTTGTCTATCTATGAGAGAAAGCTGCTTCATTCAATATTCAGTGCAAATCTTGCCAAACTGAAAGATGCTTATGTCTTATGAAATAAAATGATTCTGCAATGCAGTGAGACTGTTTTTAATGTGTTTGAAGTTATATGCACAAAAACTTATGTTAGGACTTCAATGCTCAAGATTGTCAGTTTACAGGTTTCTGAGACCAGTTATGTTGAAATAGTGCCTCTGTTCAAATGAAGTGAAATCTAGCCCAAATCTGCTCAAAAGCTTGTCTCTCTATGAGAAAAAGCTGCTTCATTCAATATTCAGTGCAAATCTTGCCAAACTGAAAGATGCTTATGCCTTATGAAATACAATGTTTTTGCAATGCTGTGAGACAGTTTTTAATGTGTTAGAACTTATATGCACAAAAACTTATGTTAGGACTTCAATGCTCAAGATTGTCAGTTTACAGGTTTCTGAGGCCAGTGATGTTGAAATAGTGCTTCTGTTCAAATGAAGTGAAATCTAGCCCAAATCTGCTCAAAAGCTTGTCTCTCTGTTAGATAGAGCTGCTTCATTCAATGTTCAGTGCAAATCTTGCCAAACTGAAAGATGCTTATGCCTTATGAAATACAATGTTTTTGCAATGCTGTAAGACAGTTTTTAATGTGTTAGAAGTTATATGCACAAAAACACATGTTAGGACTTCAATGCTCAAGATTGTCAGTTTACAGGTTTCTGAGACCAGTTATGTTGAAATAGTGCTTCTGTTCAAATGAAGTGAAATCTAGCCCAAATCTGCTAAAAAGCTTGTCTCTCTGTGAGATAGAGTTGCTTCATTCAATGTTTCAATAGTTCACGCTTACATATAATTAGCTGAGGTATGGAATGCGTATTTGGCGTGCTGTCCGGGGAAGGGCTCCGAGCTCGGGAATGGCCCGAACCTAGAGTACCCCCCCTTCCCCGTCTATTTATAAAGTGAACTTGAAGTGAGGAGATGGGGTGGAGGAGGGATGCTGATAAACCGTCAGTGGATAGAGGTAAGTCAGCGATATTTATACTATGGGATTGATTACTTGATTATGGTCCACCTGTGTTGGTTAGGCTAAGTATCTGACGCGCTCCTCCCGAATCTTATTAATAAAATTACATTTCAATAGTTCACGCTTACATATAATTAGCTGAGGTATGGAATGCGTATTTGGCGTGCTGTCCGGGGAAGGGCTCCGAGCTCGGGAATGGCCCGAACCTAGAGTACCCCCCAAAAAGCAAATGTACATGAGGACAGCCGCCAGTTTAGAGAATGCCCCCCCAAAAGCATAGAGTACTGGCGGGGGCTGATTTGGTGTCTGAGGATTCGTCTCGTTGGCAGGTTGGAAGGGCCTTCATACTCCGAGAGAGCGACTTGGGCATTGGGAGAGTAGGCCCTACCGGCTTTAGCTAGTGAACTACGTGGTTGTTGGCGCCCGGTCGGTAGGGCTCGGGCCGATGCTCAACTGAAGCTTTTTGGCGTTGGAACGGTGAGCCCTACCGGCCGATGAGGAGGAGCAGCGTGGTTGTGGTGCCCGACCGGGAGGACCCGAGTTGCCTCGACCGGAATAGGTCACGGTGTCGGCGTACGGGCCCTACCGGCTGATAGCCCCTGCTATTCAGTGGGTGAAGGGCCTAGTGCTGACCGAGAGGGCCCATGAAGCCTCCGACAGGAGATTGAGACTCAGAATGACGGACGTCTGGGTCCTCTCGGTTTGGCAGATAAAAAGCTTTGGGCTGGCCGACAAGGAGGACTCTGGCGACATCTGATGGGAGATCCCGACTCACGGCATTAGATGGATGAGACTCACTTGCGGCCGGCAAGCATAGGCCCGCCCGGGAGAACTCTCGCCAGACGTCTGAAGGGAGCGCACGCAACAGACGGGTAAGCCTCGCCGGACGGGGAGAGTGGAAAGGAAAACCCGACTGGGAGGTCTCTCGCAGCATCCGATGGGGCATTAGGCTCTGAACATCGAACGGGTAAGCCTCGCCAGGCGGGGTTAAAAGATGTGAGGGTAGCTGAGGGTAGCTGAGTTATTATAATTGTTTTTGTTTTTTTGTTTGTTTTTTTTTTTTTTTTTTGCAGGATTTGGCGAGAGGACGAGACTCGTAGCATCGGACGGTTAAGCCTCGCCTACCGTCAAATGGAAAAAGAAGTTGCGTGGCCGAGAGACTGTTACCGACGTCCGAAGGGAGCACACGCATCGAACGGGTAAGCCTCGCCGACCGTAGAGTGGAAACGTAAAGCCAGTCTGTCCAGGAGGCTCTCGCCAGCGTCCGAAGGGAGCACGCGCATCGAACGGGTAAGCCTCGCTGACCATAGAAAAGGAAAAGGTAAGGTTGTCTAACCGGGAGGCTCTCGCCGGCGTCCGAAGGGAGCACACGCATCGAACGGGTAAGCCTCTCCGGATGTGTGACAGAAAAGGTAACGATAGGTGGCCAGGAGGCATTTGCCCGCATCCAACGGGGACTTCCAGTTCCCCAAAAACAACTGGGTGAGCCTCGCAGGCCGTAGGGTGGAAAAGGTAAGTTTGTGTGGTCGTTAGGCTGTTGTCAGCGTCTTATGGGAGTTTGCTACTCACGGCAAGAGACGGGTAAGCCTTGGCGACCGTAGGAAGGAGGGAGGGTTTATTGTGTGTTCGGTGCGTGCGGCATCGAACGGCTTGCTTGTAGGTTTTGTAACCTAGACCATGCGGAATGGTCGTGATTGGCTGGCCAGGAGGCTCTCGCCGGCGTCCGATGGGAGCACTCTCATCGAACGGGTGAGCCTCGCTGGCCAAGGATGGAAAAGGTCAGGTTGTCTAGCCAGGAGGCTCTGACCGACGTCCGATAGGAGCTTAGCTCCAGGAATCGAACGGGTAAACCTCTCTGGCTGAAGGACGGAAAAGGTTGTCCGGCCGGGAGGCTCTTACCTTCGGCCGACAGGAGCTTAGCTCCCGGAATCGAACGGTTAAGCCTCGCTGGCCAAAGGACGGAAAAGGTAAGGTTGTCTAGCCGGGAAGCTCTCACCTACATCCAATGGGAGCCTTGACTCCATGCATTGGATGGGTAAACCTCTCCGTACGTAAGACAGAATGGCAAAACAGGTAGCCAGGGGCTTTTACCTACGTCCGAAGGGAGTGTGAGCTCCAGGCAACGAACGGGTAAGCCTTGTTGGCCGCAGAATGGAAAAGGTGAGGTTGTCTGGCCGGGAGGCTCTCGTCGGCATCCGATGGGAGCTCAAGCTCCTGTCATCGAAGAGAGAAGCCTCGCTGGTCATAAGATTGAAAAGGTAAGGTTGGCTAGCATCGGCGGTATTGATTATGAATGATAGATTTAGATTTTTTTTTTTTTTTTACTTGTGGCCGATGAGGGTTTGGTGGGCTTTCTTTATGTGGAACTGGTTTGTTCTGATGTAACTTTGGTATGCTTCTGAGGACCATCTACCGAGAGTTTGGATTTGCTGTTTAGAGAGGCCTTTTTGTGCTGCTGAAGTTGCTGCGCCTATGCGAAAGGAATGGGTGGAGAAGTTGTTTGATGGGATGCCTGATAATTGCAGGACGCATTTGAGGTGTTTCTGGAACCAGAAACGGGTGACTGGTTTTTTAGACTCGTCGATGAATAGAGGTTCGTGCGGGGACTTTGCCTGGGAATTCCTACTGTGTAAAAAAGCGAGGATGGATTGGTAAGGCTGGATTGGGGAGGGGAGATTGAAAATGTATATAAAATGGCCTTTGTTGGCTTGGTCTGTTTTGCTTTGTTTGATTAAATAAGCGATTGTTTCGTCATCTAGGATGGTTAGGTCAGATACGGTGGGGTTGATTTTAGGATTGAATTTAGAAGAGATCGTAAGCTCCGAGCACCTAAGAAAACCGAAAAAAGCTAGGATGAACATGGCGTCGAGCGTGTGGGCGATGCTGAGGGGTTGGTAATTTGTGCGGAGGGTATGGATACATTTTGTGAGAATATCTAGCGTTATGGGTTTCCTGGTGTCTGGATGGGTGGGCTGGGATCGCTGGATCCCTTTAATTAGGAGGGAGGTTTGTGAATTATTTATTTCGGCTGAGGGAGCGCCCGTCGTCAGTTTGTGGAAGAACTGGACTCCACTCAGGTAGCTTTTAATGGATCCGACTTGGAGACCCTTGGCGCGGTTGAGGAACGAGATGAAAGAGGTTATGGAGAGTAGGGAAAAATCAGGGAAAGGGATGTTATGAGTGAGGTGAAATGATTTAAAGCATCTCCACGCGGTCACGTATGACTGGAGGGTTCTGGGAGAGACTGCTTGGAGAATAGAGTCAAGCGATGCTTCGAGGAGTGGTTTTAAAGGGTGGGTTACGGGAATATTAATTCTGAATAGTGAGGAACCGGAGTGGGGAATTGGTCCGCCTCTGGAGCCAGCATCCTGAATTTCTGAAACAGAAAACGAGACAGGGAGTCAGCAATTTGGTTTTCTGTACCTGAAACGTGCTTAGCGATAATTATAAATTGGTCGCATGCTGCGATCCATATTAGACGTCTAAGGAGAGGCATGAGGGCGGGGGAGTTTGAACGGCCTTTGTTTATGCACTGAACTACTGCACTAAGATGCTTTTAGATGTCCATTCGTTTCCCCACAGAAAGGCTGCTACTACGAGGGGGTAGAGCTCGAAAAAAGCTGAGGACTGGGTCGAGTCCTGCATCTGGGGGGGCCATGTGGACGCGAACCAACGGCCTTGGTAGAAACCTCCGAAACTGATTGAGGGAGCTGCGTCTGTAAACAGCTGTAAGTCGATGGGGGACGAAATTAAATTATTATAAAAAAAGGAAAGCCCGTTCCATTGTCTGAGGAACAGGATCCATAATTTAAGTTCGTCGCGGCATGCGTGGGTTAGGGGGATGAGGTCTTCGAGCGCGTGGACTGATGATGCGAGTGTTAAGAGATGCGTGATGAATGGGCGTCCTTGGGGAATTATGCGCATGGCGAAATTTAGGTGCCCGAGCAAAGAAAGGAGATCGCGTTTTGAACAACTTGGGCTGTCGAGGAAGGTGGAGGAGACGAGGATTATTCTATCGATCTTTTCCTTTGGCAGGGAGAGCTGAAATTCGGCTGAGTCGAGGTTGATGCCGAGGAACTCTAGGGTTGTGGCAGGACCCAAGGTTTTTTCCTAAGCGATGGGAATCCCGAGCTCGGAAAAAACTTTTTGGACGGTGAGGATATGGGCGGCTGGGATTGCCTTGGGTGGTGAAATGACCAGAAAGTCGTCTAAAAGGTGGATAATGTGTGGGATTGCGTAATTGTTGGAAAGGATCCAGCAAACGGCTTCGGATAGCATATCGAAAATTTTGGGGCTGCTTTTGCATCCGAAGGTTAACCGGACGGCGAAATAGAATTTCTCGAGCCATCGTATCCCGAAAAGGTGCCAGAAGTCGGGATGGATAGGCATCACTTTGAAAGCAGAGGTGATGTCTATTTTTGCTAGCCAGGCTCCTCGGCCCGCGATTTTTATCAGTTCGACTGCCTGATCTATGTCTTGGTATTTGAGTGAAAATTCGTCGAGGGGTATCAAACTATTGATGCTTGGGACTGTGGATTGGTGTGGAGATGAAAGGTCTACTATTAAGCGTTTCTTACCTGAAAATTTTCTAGTAGCCACTCCGATTGGGCTGACTCTGAACGTTTTGAAAGGGGGTTTAATGAAGGGCCCGATCATAAAACCTGACTCGACTTCTTTTTTGATAAGGTTAGCTACTATTTCGGGCTCTGCGAGGGCGGATTGTAGATTATGGCAGACCGTGTTTTGGGAAAGCTCGCAGACGACGCCCGGGTTAAAACCGTGTCTGAGACCAGACAGGAGATAATTTGTAAATTCTTTGTCAGGATGGTGTGCTAGTTCGATGGTCATGCGAAAGATATTCACAGGAGTCGATAGGTAATTTTTAGATTTTTTATTTACGGCTTTATACACGGGGCAAACTATGCGTGCGTGGGCACCGCCACAGAATTTGCAGGTATGTAGGTAGCGGCAGTGTTGTCTGGTGCATTTCCCGTTGTTGAAAGCGATGCATATCGATGTGCTTTCTGCTCCTGGTTGGGCTAGACGTGAGTTTGCCGAGGTTGCTGATCTTGGGACGTAGCTAGTGGATTTTGCCGGGGGAGTATCGGAGTGCTGGGTTGCGTCCGGATTTATTTGTGGGCAGGATGTGGTTAAGTGAGCCACGGACCTGCAGACTGCGCACGAAATACTCCTGCAGCCTAGGAATACGCGGCTGTGCAGGTCGGAGTCGATTGCTCCCCAATAAGGGCATTGGTTCCACTGAGCGATGCGGATAGCGCATTTAGCGGAAAAAAGCTTGTGGTAAGTGTAGAAGTGCCCCCCTCCGTAGGACAACGCGAGTTCGGCTATTATCGATAAATAGTCGTTGAGTTCGCGTCGCCTGTGGCGGAAGGCTGAGCAGATTATCTCGGTGAAGTGGTTAAATGCAATGGTGAATTCGGAGAAGGAGAGTAATCGAGATGAAAGGGGGTTTGGGTTTTTTAGCATGACTGAGAAATCCCCGCAATCGATTTGGCGGTTTGAATCTGTAGTGGGCAGGAGAGAAAGGAGAGACGAGAGGTCTACGTCCGCACCTGCTAATATCTGTGCTCGGATGCTGTGAGTCACTTGGGGAGGTTCGAGGGCGACAGCGTTTGATGGGACGGGCATCGGTGTAGCCGAGAAAAGTGAGTGGGGGGATTTCGCTTGGAGGAGGGTGGTGGCGACGGTTGGGGGCGGGGCTGTGTTTGACAGCGATTGCGGCCAAGCGCTTGCTTGAGCCGCGGGCCCGGAGTTGGAAGACGCGGGTTGCGGGGCCGTGTTGGGCGGCCAGCATGGCCAGGCGTTTGCTTGGGCCGCGGGCCCGAAGCTGGGATGGGCGAGAGTCGGGGCTGTGTTAGGCGGCCAGATTGGCCAAACGTTAGCTTGAGCGGCGGGCTCGGAGCTCTGCGGAGCGGGGGGCGGGCCATTGTGAGACAGCCAGTTCGACCAAGCGCTAGCTTGAGCCTCGGGCCCGAAGCTGGAAGAAGCGAGTGGCGGCGCTGTATATGGTGAACTGTTCGGCCAGGTGCTTGCCCGGGCTCCAGGAACGGTATTAAAAGTTCCGTGCGGTGGGGCTGAGATGAGTGGAGGAGGCGGCCAGGAGCCTCCTTGGGCCTCAGCGCCTTGTGCTGTTGAGATTGAAGCCGCGGTGGGAGGCTGGGCTCCAGCCAACGTAGCGGGTACGCCGGCGGTCGGGATCGGAGCGCGGCCCAGGTTTGTTGAGGGCCTTTTACAGCGGCTTGATAGCCGCTGGGAGCTAGGCCTTGCGGCGGAGTATGGTGGAGTGCTTTGAGGCGTATTTTGGGGTATTCCTTTCTTTTTTCCTTTCTTTGGAATTGGGGTTGACTGAGGAGAAATGTTATTATTTAGATAGTTTGCGTACAGGTCGTAAAGTTCGGATTTATTCAACTTGCTTGAAGGTATGATGTCATTTTTGGACAGGGCCTGCCTCAGACTCGACACCGTCCATTTATCTATTGGCGGAATCGTAGGCCTGGCCGAGCGGTAGGAGGACGTGGGGGAGACGGCCGCGGTTCTCGCCGGAGGCGGCGAAGGTAGGCCTAGGCGTCTTGGTAGGCGAGTGGCTGCTCGCGTCGTACCGCGCCCGCGGGTTGGAGCCTGGGGCTCGATTTGGTTGCCACTCCGGGAAGGGGTGGCCTTGGAGCTGGCTGGCTGCGGCGATTGGGCTAGCGAAGAGCTGGATGAGTCTTCAGACGAGGAGTCTCGATTTTGGGACATGGTGCTACGCGTGCGGACCAAAATGCTGATAAACCGTCAGTGGATAGAGGTAAGTCAGCGATATTTATACTATGGGATTGATTACTTGATTATGGTCCACCTGTGTTGGTTAGGCTAAGTATCTGACGCGCTCCTCCCGAATCTTATTAATAAAATTACATTTAGTGCAAATCTTGCCAAACTGAAAGATGCTTATGCCTTATGAAATACAATGTTTTTGCAATGCTGTAAGACAGTTTTTAATGTGTTAGAAGTTATATGCACAAAAACACATGTTAGGACTTCAATGCTCAAGATTGTCAGTTTACAGGTTTCTGAGACCAGTAATGTTGAAATAGTGCTTCTGTTCAAATGAAGTGTGAAATCAATATCGAGTACTTTTTATTTTTATTTATTTTTTTTTTATTTTTATTATTATTATTATTTTTTTTTTTTTTTTTTTATTAATTGAATTATTATTATTATTTTCTGTACTAAATGTTCAAAATCATTTTATATGTTGTTCATGCTTTGGCAATACGAATGTATTTTTGTCATGCCAATAAAGCTTTATTGAATTGAATTGAATTGAAATCTAGCCCAAATCTGCTCAAAAGCTTGTCTCTCTATGAGAGAAAGCTGCTTCATTCAATATTCAGTGCAAATCTTGCCAAACTGAAAGATGCTTATGCCTTATGAAATACAATGTTTTTGCAATGCTGTAAGACAGTTTGTAAGACAGATGCCCTGCATACGGAGGGATACCAGAGCCGCATCTACACATTTCGTGAACGTGCGGGGTGAGAGTGCGAGGCCAAAGGGAAGTACTCGATATTGATAAGCTTTGCCCCCGAAAGCGAACCTCAGAAACCTCCTGTGTTGTGGAAGGATGGATATGTGGAAGTATGCATCTTTGAGATCTATTGTGACAAACCAGTCCTCGGATCTGATTTGAGCTACCACCTGATTGACAGTGAGCATTTTGAACTTCAGTGGCATAACTGAGCGGTTCAGGAGACGTAAGTCTAAGATCGGACGCAACCCCCCATCCTTCTTTGGAACTATGAAATACCGGCTGTAGAATCCGGATTCCCTGTCTAGAGGAGGGACCACCTCGATGGCCTCCTTCCTTAATAGGGTATTCACTTCTTGTTCCATAACCAGAGCCTGCCGGGGGCCGACCACAGTCGGTGTAACCCCGTTGAACTTCGGTGGTGGATGACCGAACTGAATGCAATAGCCTCTTTCTATTGTACGCAGGACCCACTGAGATACATTTGGCAGTAGCTTCCACGCTGCTAAATAATCTACTAAGGGAATCAGTCTCTCGAGACTGACCTCTGGTGTAAGAGGCCCCCGAAAGGGCGGCGAGCATCCCAGCTCCGCTGCGCTCACGGGCGAAAATAACTGGGAGTAGCGCTCGCTGGAGGCCGCTGCGCCCTGAAACTCTGGCAGGGTTGGCAGGCCGACCTCCTGAGGGCACTGAGGTGAGGCGGGCACCGTATAATGAGGTGGACCGCGCTCTACCCCAGCAGGGGCTGCCCTCTGGATCCTGGCGTCAGGATCTTTTCGTCGAGGACTTCGGGCTTCAATGACAGATCTTAAATCAGCTTTCGCCCTAGAAGCCCCCGACTCAAAGCGTCGCTGGGGCACTCGGTCCCGACGTGGGGGAGCACGAGCGGCGACACTCTGTTTTTGTACTTCCCGGTATGAGGAGCCGGTATGTGGCGTGGTCATCTCCCGCCCAGATGCACCACGAGAGCGACGAGGGAGGATACTCTGGAACGCCGCCGCTTGTTTGCGTGCCTCCTGGAACCTGTCGACGACAGTGTTGACTGTGTCGCCAAACAGGCCCGAGGCTTGAAGCGGGGCGTCCAGGAGGCAGACCCTGTCTCTTTCTTTTATCTCTGACAGGGTCAGCCACAAATGCCTCTCCGCAGCCACTAAGGCTGCCATAGACCGCCCAATTGCGCGAGCGGTCTCTTTAGTGGCGCGGAGGGAGAGATCAGCGGTTTTTCTGAGTTCTTCTATATCTCCAGACTTAATCCCCTCCCCCTCATCGACATCTCTCAGCAGGTCAGCCTGATAAGCTTGAAGGACTGCCATAGTGTGAAGGCAAGCCCCGGCCTGACCTGCTGCCACATAACCTTTGCCCACTAGCGATGATGTAACTCGAAGAGGCTTAGTGGGCAATGTCGGAGCCTTAAGAGACGATGCCGAACCGGGCGACAGATAGCCCGCGAGCGTCTGTTCGACCCGTGGCATCGCTCTATAACCCCGCTCTCCCAGCCCCATCAAGTTGCCATAATATAGTGAATCGGGGCCGAAGAGGCGGGTTGAATAAGGGTGGTTCCACGATCTCGACAACTCATCGTGGAGATCGGGAAAATATGGAAGGCTCCGACGTGGAGGTGGTTGCCTCGGCCGCAGAAAGCGTTCGTCTAGTTTGCTTCTCTGCGGCTCGGTTTGTTTTTCAGCAGGCCATTCAATTTTTAATTTATCTACTGCTCGCGTAACCACCTCCAACAGCTCCTCATACTGGGGCGACAGGGGTGGCGAATCCCCAGCAACCGACTCCACATCGACCTCCTCGGAGGAAGAGAGGTGAAGAGTTGATCCCTCACCCTGGGGGGAAGAAACCGACAAGCGTGCTTCCGAACCCAGGGTTTGGGCGCCGGATCTGGCAGATAAGGAAGGAGATAAGGACTGGCCCGTCTCCATTCCCTCTGACAGATGCACCTGCGATCCCCACGAGTGCAGCAGCCGCTCTGCCTCGGCAGAAGCGGGGCCAGCACCGCGAGGAACGCTGGTGAAGGCTCCCTCCTCGAAGAGAGCCCTCCGGGATCGAAGCGTCCGCATTGGCAATCGCTCGCAATGCGGACAGTCGGCCCCCTCGAGAGCCGACTCAGCGTGCTTCGATCCCAGGCAAGCCACGCACAGACTGTGTGTATCCCCGCTCGTAATGTAGCGAGGACAGGGAGGAACACACAATCTATAACATGGCTTGGAATCGCCCTTCATATGTTTGGTCTTTTGCTTTAGTTTTGGCATATTGAGCTGTTTTAGCGATCTTTTAATGGCTAAGGGACAGACAACAATAAATAGGACCAACGGGACAGACTTTTGACATGCACACACAGAGCGCTTGCTGACAGACGCAAAGCTGAGGCCAGCTGCACGGCACGTGCTTTTATAGCTTCCTGGTCGCTACGTCACCCCGCCCGTGACGTCACGCCTTTCCGATGGACGGATTGCACACGATATTCAGAGTCGGTCTTGTCAGGGACGTTCCCCAAAGCGCTAGACGCAGCTCGAGTTCCTGAAAAGGAACTTATGTTAGGACTTCAATGCTCAAGATTGTCAGTTTACAGGTTTCTGAGACCAGTTTTGTTGAAATAGTGATTCTGTTCAAATGAAGTGAAATCTTGCCCAAATCTGTTCAAAAGCTTGTCTCTCTGTGAGACAGAGCTGCTTCATTGAATGTTCAGTGCAAATCTTGCCAAACTGAAAGATGCTTATGCCTAATGAAATACAATGTTTTTGCAATGCTGTAAGACAGTTCTCTTACGAGAGCTCTCTCGTACTGCGTCTTAGCTAAGACGCTACGGGAAAAGTCTCTTTTCACGAAATACTGAAGCAAAAAATTATCCTTAATTTTGTATTTTTGTAAAGCGCATTTGCAGCAGTACACAGCCATAGGCGAGACGGCTCGTTCGCTCATTGGCTTGTTCTGCGGCAACTGCACAGCCTATCGAGCGCGGGCTGATGCAACATCAGACCAATAAGGGCGCTTCGCGCCCTTCTTGCCACTTCCCGCCGAAACGGGTGTGGCCCAACCTATAAAAGGAGCTCGAAAAGGCTGACTCACCTGATTTTTCATCTCTTCAGCGAAGCTCACACATCGCTGGATCACGGAGGAAGCAAGCGCCGTCTGAGAAAGCACATCAGCAGGACGAGCCATTCTGAAGCTGCTGGCATCGCCGCCTTCCATTGCCGTTCCTGCTGCGCTATCCGGCGCCTATATCCTTTCAATCCTGTTATATACAAGCTGTTCTTTATGTGTGTGTGTGTGTTCATCCTGCGACACACACTCGTAAAAGAGCTCGCGTCTTTTTTAAGATGCCTTCCTGCGGCTCGTCAGAACCCCACTCAGCGAGGGAGACCGGTACGTCATCTGTGTCTCCTGCCTGGGTGAAGATCATGCAGCGCTCGCTCGCTGACGGCGGATGCCCCCACTGCGAGCTGTTGCCATGGTGACTCTGAGGACTCGCCTGGCCTTTTTCTCTGAGCCTGCATTCTCCGCTGCGCTGAGGCGCCGTAAAAGCATCGCTTCCAGCGGATTCTGGAACCGTCTTCAGCTCAACCGAGCTCGCCGGTTCGCCCTGCTTCACCGGCCCCCCCTGCATCGCTTCCCGGTGGGCAGCGCCCGCTGTTTGCCGGCGCGTCGTCCGAGGAAGTCGATCTCAGGGCCGCGTCGGGGGAAGAGGACACGCGCTCTCTGCTAGCTTCGGGCAGTGAGGGCTGGGCGAGCTCCGAGGATCTCGCGCCTTCTGCTCAGAAGCCCAGCAGACGAGCTGACATCGAGAAGGAGCCGGGGCGAAGGCTCGTGTTGGCCGCGATGAGTCTCGGCCGCGAGTGGTTTGCACCAGCGCCCCCCCCCCTCTCGTTCCCGGCTGGATGGTATTTCCCTTTCGGATGAGCGTACTTCTCAAAGCCCGCCTCATTTCTTCCTGAGCTTCACGAAGAGGTGGCGAAGGCTTGGAACGCTCCATATTCAGCACGAACTCGTTCGTCTGTCTCACTAGCATTCTCCACACTGATGATGCTAAAAACAGGAACTACCACTCACTTCCGCCGGTGGAACAGGCGATAGCGACGCACCTTTGTCCGCCCTCTGCTGGACGGCGGCAAAAGCGGTGTTGCCATCTAAAGCCTCCTGTGTGACGCTGCGTCGGCACTACTAACGATGGCTGCTTCATCAAAGCGCAGGTGTACGAGTTCCGCTGTGGCCGAGCTCTCACCCAAGCGCACCGCTGTTTCAGTTCCAGGAATTGTGACTGTCTCAGCGTTTTCTGCAATGCGCAAGCCTGCACAGTTGCCCGCTTGCCTGCACACAAAAGCCGTTATCACAACAGCTTCAGCAACGCAGCTCGAGACCCCCGTTCTCGCTCTACTGGCCGTCGCCCCGCGCCGCGGGGACCGCGGCAGAGGATTACGGTGAGGCCGGGAGCCCCGAAGCCATCCTGGGAAAGCCATCTACGCATGCTGCATGACGCTGCGTCGGCACTACACACGATGGCTGCTTCATCGAAGCGCCGGTGTACGAGTTCTGCTGCGGCCGGGCTCTCACCTAAGCGCGCCGCTGTTTTCAGTTTCCAGAGATTGTGACTGTTTCAGCGTTGTTTGCAATGCGCAAGCCTGTACGGTTGCCCGCTTGCCTGCACACGAAAACCGTTATCACGGCTACCCAGATATTTCCCGAAAAAGGTGTAATTCCTGGTGTCCCGGCCACGGCCGAAGGTGCTATAAATGTAGTGACGATGCCCACTGCTCAGTGCCCATCTCCGCATATAAGCACAGCCCTTCACACAGGGCTCACGCCTATAAAAGCGACTCAAGTCGATCACGCGCACTACATAGTAGACGTGCCCACTCCTCAGTGCCCACAATCACTATGTCACACGCGTCATGTGGTTTCTGTAAAAACGAAACCCGTGCACGTTCGTCCGGCCACGGCCGATGGTGCTATAAATGTAGTGACGATGCCCACTCCTCAGTGCCCATCTCCACATGTAAGCACAGCCCTGCACACAGGGCCTGCGCCCATAATGTCGACTCAAGTCGGTCGCGCACACTGCATAGTAAACGTGCCCACCCCTCAGTGCCCACAATTACTATGTCACACGCGTCATGTGGTTTCTGTAAAAACGAAACCCGTGCATGCTCGTCCGGCCACGGCCGATGGTGCTATAAATGCAGTGACGATGCCCACTACCCAGTGCCCATCTCCACATGTAAGCACAGCCCTGCACACAGGGCTAGCGCACATAAGATCGACACAGATCGGTCGAGCGCGCCGCATAGTAAACGTGCCCACTTCCCAGTGCCCACATACACTATGTCACATACGGCGCGGGGCTTCTGTAAAAACGAGGCCCGTGCACGTACATTCTGCACAGGCAGACAGCGAGTTGAAAGTGGTAAAAGTGCACACATGCAGCCCACGGTTAATCGCAGATATATCGAGTCCCACGGGACCCGCTCAGCCTCCCTCCAGTCGGTTAAGCGCCGGAACGGGGTCGAGGAAGAGCGATCTGCCCGCTGTGATCAGCGCGCTCCCCGCCTCAGATGCGCAGCACACTCGAGCGCCGCCGTTGCCCAGTCAACAGAGCGCGTTTCGCATCCAGCCCTTAGCCATTCATGCAGATGCATGGTCAGTGCTTCCAGGGGTTTCGGATTGGGTGCTAGGCATTATAAAGAGAGGCTACTCGCTACAGTTTTCTCGACGCCCACCGTGCTTTTCAGCGCGCGTCGAAACTACGGTCAAAACAGAAGTAGCACACATACTTCGGGCCGAAATATCAAAACTGTTGAGCAAAGGGGCTGTAGGGCCTGTGTCTCAAAGCGAGGGGGGGCTGTACAGCAGATACTTTCTGGTGCCCAAGAGAGACGGGGGTCTCCGGCCCATACTGGATCTAAGACAGCTGAACAGGCATTGATGAAACGCAGTTTCAAAATGCTCACGACCAGGAAGCTCCTCGCGCAGATTCGCAGAGGGGACTGGTTCATGTCAATAGATCTGAAGGACGTGTATTTTCAAATACAGATAGCGTCAAACCACAGGCGATATTTGAGATTCGCCTTCGAGGGCCAGGCATACCAGTTTGCAGTCCTGCCATTCGGCTTGTCCGTAGCTCCTCGTACGTTTACGAGGTGCATGGATGCAGCGCTCGCTCCTCTTAGACTCAGAGGCACACGAGTGCTGAATTATTTGGATGACTGGCTGGTTCTGGCCCGATCATGAGCGGAGCTCATGGACCACAGAGCCGTTTTACTCGATCACCTCGAGAAGCTCGGCCTCAGTGTCAATTGGGTGAAGAGTTCGCTGAACCCCAGTCAGACGATCCTGTTTCTGGGTATAGTTCTGAACTCGTGTTCCATGACGGCGCGGCTGTCACCACAGCGCGCGATGGGCATTCAGCGTGCAGCGAGTTCTTTCCGCTTTGGCGCGACTGTGGCGCTCAAACACTGTCAAAAGATGCTGGGTTTCATGGCCTCAGCATCTCCGGTTCTGCGGCTGGGCCTGCTCCGCATGCGCCCCCTGCAGTTCTGGCTGAAGGCTCGGGTGCCGCGCAGAGCGTGGGCGTCTGGCCGGCTGCATTTCAAGGTCGATCAGAGCTGTGTTGCGGCTCTAGCACCTTGGACAGCGAACGGCTGGTACCGATCAGGTGTAAGCCTGGGGACTTCCCCGAGTGTGAAAATGGTGTCGACGGACGCCTCCACTTCGGGATGGGGAGCGCTGCTCGAAGGCAGACCGTCCTTTGGCCTATGGTCAGAACGGGAAAAGCTCCATCATATCAACTGCCTGGAAATGCTGGCAGTGGAGAACGCGCTGACGCGCTTTTGTCCCCATATCAAGGATCACCACGTCATAGTCCGTTCGGACAACATGTCCGTGGTGTCCTACATAAATCGCCAGGTCGGTCTCGGGTCCCGAAACCTGTGCAGGCTGACGGAACGCCTCCTGATTTGGGCTCAGCGCAACGTGCGCTCGCTGAGAGCAGTGCATGTGCCTGGACTGCAGAATCTGGGTCCAGACAGGCTGTCCAGAGGCAATGTTCCTACGGGCGAATGGTCTCTACACCCGCAAACAGTCCGGCTGTTGTGGGAGAGATTTGGCATGGCGGAGGTGGACCTCTTTGTGTCCCACGAAAACGCTCACTGCCCCGCGTTCTTTTCCAAGAACGAAAGCGCGCTGTCACGGAGATGGCCGTGCTGCCCGCTTTATGCGTTCCCTCCCGTCTCCCTCCTTCCGCAGGTGATAGAACGGGTGAGAGAAACGAGATGTTCAATACTGCTTGTAGCACCTCTTTGGAAGAACCAACCATGGTTCCCAGATTTGATGCAGTTAGCAGATGTCGCCCCGTGGCCGGTACCGTTGAGGAGAGACCTCCTCTCGCAGGCCAGGGGCTCGATTTGGCACCCTCAACCGGAGTTGTGGTCCCTCTATGTATGGGCACTCAATGGTTACCCGCTGATCTCGCAGTGGGAGTGCTAAATACCATCACTCAGGCTAGAGCTCCGTCGACACGACGTCTGTATGCCTCGAAGTGGTCGGTGTTCTCCAGCTGGTGCACAGCTCGAGGTTATTCACCCCTTAGTTGTGAGGTGACGGAGGTCCTCTCCTTCCTTCAGGAGCTGTTGGATAAGGGCAGAGCCCCATCCACGCTCAAAGTTTATGTGGCTGCCATCGCGGCGTTTTCTGAAACAGCGTCCGGTCAGTCAATAGGAAGGAATGATTTAGTCATCCGGTTCCTCAGAGGAGCTAGGAGGCTGAATCCTCCCAGACCTCCGTCAGTCCCTATGTGGGACCTCGCGGCGGTTTTGGAGGCCTTGAAAGGTCCCCCTTTCAAGCCTATCCAATCGATTAGCCTTCAGCATCTGTCGTTCAAGACAGTATTCTTGTTGGCTCTCGCTTCTGTGAAGCGTGTGGGTGATTTGCACGCGCTCTCGGTGAGCCAGTCGTGCTTGGAGTTTGGGCCCAATGACTCAAGAGTCATACTCAAACCTAGGCACGGTTATGTGCCGAAATCCCTCAGCACATCGTTTCGGGCTCAGGTTATTGCCCTGTCTGCCCTGCCGGTGTCAGGGGAGGATGGAGACTCGAGTCTTCTTTGCCCTGTCAGGGTTTTAAGAGCTTATGTGTCTTGCTCTGCTGCCTTTCGGCAGACGGAGCAGCTATTTGTCTCGTTCGGTGGGCGTTCCAAGGGAATGGCTGTTTCGAGACAGACTCTATCCTGGTCTACTGGGATCTCCTTGCAGGATATATGTATGGCGGCAGGTTGGGCCTCGCCGTCTACATTTATCAGGTTCTATAACCTGGAGGTTCCCACCTTGCAAGCAAGGCTGCTGTCGGTATAGGCGAATCAGGGCCCTGAGGGGAATTCTGAGTTCACGAGCGCTATGCGCTGCCGACTGTTATATGGGCAGTATTGCGTAAGACCCGCATTGCCACATTGGTCAGGCCTTGCCTCGGCTGTGTGACGTCATATTGCCGCATCTACGGACGCTGCTAGATATGGGACGGAGGGCTTTTTCCCTTTTCTGTCCTGGACTCTCTGTGAGTCCCTCAGGTGACTGTGCACTGTAAATCCTGAGCGTTGCTTCAGGTTTATAGGTGTGTGATCCCTGCGCGCACGGCGTTTTACATTGGGTTCCCGTAGCGTCTTAGCTAAGACGCAGTACGAGAGAGCTCTCGTAAGAGAACGTACTCGGTTACTAAACGTAACCTCGGTTCTCTCTAGAAGAGCGAACGAGTACTGCGTTCTCTGCCGTGCGCACGATTCACTCTGGTTCGCTTCGGCGATGAAATAAATCAGGTGAGTCAGCCTTTTCGAGCTCCTTTTATAGGTTGGGCCACACCCGTTTCGGCGGGAAGTGGCAAGAAGGGCGCGAAGCGCCCTTATTGGTCTGATGTTGCATCAGCCCGCGCTCGATAGGCTGTGCAGTTGCCGCAGAACAAGCCAATGAGCGAACGAGCCGTCTCGCCTATGGCTGTGTACTGCTGCAAATGCGCTTTACAAAAATACAAAATTAAGGATAATTTTTTGCTTCAGTATTTCGTGAAAAGAGACTTTTCCCGTAGCGTCTTAGCTAAGACGCAGTACTCGTTCGCTCTTCTAGAGAGAACCGAGGTTACGTTTAGTAACCGAGTACGTTTTTAATGTGTTAGAAGTTATATGCACAAAAACTTATGTTAGGACTTCAATGCTCAAGATTGTCAGTTTACAGGTTTCTGAGACGAGTAATGTTGAAATAGTGCTTCTGTTCAAATGAAGTGAAATCTAAGCCCAAATCTGCTCAAAGCTTGTCTCTCTATGGGAGAAAGCTGCTTCATTCAATATTCAGTGCAAATCTTGCCAAACTGAAAGATGCTTATGCCTTATGAAATACAACGTTTTTGCAATTCTGTAAGACAGTTTTTAATGTGTTAGAAGTTTATGCACAAAAACACATGTTAGGACTTCAATGCCCATGATTGTCAGTTTACAGGTTTCTGAGACCAGTAATGTTGAAATAGTGCTTCTGTTCAAATGAAGTTAAATCTAGCCCAAATCTGCTCAAAAGCTTGTCTCTCTGTGAGATAGAGCTGCTTCATTCAATGTTCAGTGCAAATCTTGCCAAACTGAAAGATGCTTATGTCTTATGAAATAAAATGATTTCTGCAATGCAGTGAGACGGTTTTTAATGTGTTAGAAGTTATATGCACAAAAACTTATGTTACGACTTCAATGCTCAAGATTGTCAGTTTACAGGTTTCTGAGACCAGTTATGTTGAAATAGTGCTTCTGTTCAAATGAAGTGAAATCTAGCCCAAATCTGCTCAAAAGCTTGTCTCTCTATGAGAGAAAGCTGCTTCATTCAATATTCAGTGCAAATCTTGCCAAACTGAAAGATGCTTATGTCTTATGAAATACAATGTTTTTGCAATGCTGTTAGACAGTTTTTAATGTGTTAGAAGTTATATGCACAAAACCTTATGTTAGGACTTCAATGCTCAAGATTGTCAGTTTACAGGTTTCTGAGACCAGTAATGTTGAAATAGTGCTTCTGTTCAAATGAAGTGAAATCTAGCCAAAATCTGCTCAAAAGCTTGTCTCTCTGTGAGATAGAGCAGCTTCATTCAATGTTCAGTGCAAATCTTGCCAAACTGAAAGATGCTTATGTTTTATGAAATAAAATGATTTCTGCAATGCAGTGAGACAGTTTTTAATGTGTTAGAAGTTATATGCACAAAAACTTATGTTACGACTTCAATGCTCAAGATTGTCAGTTTACCGGTTTCTGAGACCAGTTATGGTGAAATAGTGCTTCTGTTCAAATGAAGTGAAATCTAGCCCAAATCTGCTCAAAAGCTTGTCTCCCTGTGAGATAGAGCTGCTTCATTCAATGTTCAGTGCAAATCTTGCCAAACTGAAAGATGCTTATGTCTTATGAAATAAAATGATTTCTGCAATGCAGTGAGACTGTTTTTAATATGTTAGAAGTTATATGCACAAAAACAAATGTTAGGACTTCAATGCTCAAGATTGTCAATTTACAGGTTTCTGAGACCAGTAATGTTGAAATAGTGCTTCTGTTCAAATGAAGTGAAATCTAGCCCAAATCTGCTCAAAAGCTTGTCTCTCTGTGAGATAGAGCTGCTTCATTCAATGTTCAGTGCAAATCTTGCCAAACTGAAACATGCTTATGTCTTTATGAAATAAAATGATTTCTGAAATGCAGTGAGACAGTTTTTAATGTGTTAGAAGTTATATGCACAAAAACTTATGTTACGACTTCAATGCTCAAGATTGTCAGTTTACAGGTTTCTGAGTCCAGTTATGTTGAAATAGTGCTTCTGTTCAAATGAAGTGAAATCTAGCCCAAATCTGCTCAAAAACTTGTCTCTTTATAAGAGATAGCTGCTTCATTCAATATTCAGTGCAAATCTTGCCAAACTGAAAGATGCTTATGCCTTATGAAATACAATGTTTTTGCAATGCTGTAAGACAGTTTTTAATGTGTTAGAAGTTATATGCACAAAAACATATTGTTAGGACTTCAATGCTCAAGATTGTCAATTTACAGGTTTCTGAGACCAGTAATGTTGAAGTAGTGCTTCTGTTCAAATGAAGTGAAATCTAAGCCCAAATCTGCTCAAAAGCTTGTCTCTCTATGGGAGAAAGCTGCTTCATTCAATATTCAGTGCAAATCTTGCCAAACTGAAAGATGCTTATGTCTTATGAAATACAATGTTTTTGCAATGCTGTTAGACAGTTTTTAATGTGTTAGAAGTTATATGCACAAAACCTTATGTTAGGACTTCAATGCTCAAGATTGTCAGTTTACAGGTTTCTGAGACCAGTTATGTTGAAATAGTGCTTCTGTTCAAATGAAGTGAAATCTAGCCCAAATCTGCTCAAAAGCTTGTCTCTCTATGAGAGAAAACTGCTTCATTCAATATTCAGTGCAAATCTTGCCAAACTGAAAGATGCTTATGTCTTATGAAATACAATGTTTTTGCAATGCTGTTAGACAGTTTTTAATGTGTTAGACGTTTATGCACAAAAACACATGTTAGGACTTCAATGCTCAAGATTGTCAGTTTACAGGTTTCTGAGACCAGTAATGTTGAAATAGTGCTTCTGTTCAAATGAAGTGAAATCTAGCCCAAATCTGCTCAAAAGCTTGTCTCTCTATGAGAGAAAGCTGCTTCATTCAATATTCAGGGCAAATCTTGCCAAACTGAAAGATGCTTATGCCTTATGAAATACAATGTTTTTGCAATGCTGTAAGACAGTTTTTAATGTGTTAGAAGTTATATGCACAAAAACTTATGTTAGGACTTCAATGCTCAAGATTGTCAGTTTACAGGTTTCTGAGACCAGTAATGTTGAAATAGTGCTTCTGTTCAAATGAAGTGAAATCTAGCCCAAATCTGCTCAAAAGCTTGTCTCTCTGTGAGATAGAGCTGCTTCATTCAATGTTCAGTGCAAATCTAGCCAAACTGAAAGATGCTTATGCCTTATGAAATACAATGTTTTTGCAATGCTGTAAGACGGTTTTTAATGTGTTAGAAGTTTATGCACAAAAAACAATGTTTTTGCAATGCTGTAAGACAGTTTTTAATGTGTTAGAAGTTATATGCACAAAAACATATTGTTAGGACTTCAATGCTCAAGATTGTCAATTTACAGGTTTCTGAGACCAGTAATGTTGAAGTAGTGCTTCTGTTCAAATGAAGTGAAATCTAGCCCAAATCTGCTCAAAAGCTTGTCTCTCTGTGAGATAGAGCTGCTTCATTCAATGTTCAGTGCAAATCTTGCCAAACTGAAACATGCTTATGTCTTATGAAATAAAATGATTTCTGCAATGCAGTGAGACTGTTTTAAATGTGTTAGAAGTTATATGCACAAAAACTTATGTTAGGACTTCAATGCTCAAGATTGTCAGTTTACAGGTTTCTGAGACCAGTTATGTTGAAATAGTGCTTCTGTTCAAATGAAGTGAAATCTAGCCCAAATCTGCTCAAAAGCTTGTCTCTCTATGAGAGAAAGCAGCTTCATTCAATATTCAGTGCAAATCTTGCCAAACTGAATGATGCTTATGCCTTATGAAATACAATGTTTTTGCAATGCTGTAAGACAGTTTTTAATGTGTCAGAAGTTATATGCACAAAAACTTATGTTAGGACTTCAATGCTCAAGATTGTCAGTTTACAGGTTTCTGAGACCAGTTATGTTGAAATAGTGCTTCTGTTCAAATGAAGTGAAATCTAGCCCAAATCTGCTCAAAAGCTTGTCTCTCTATGAGAGAAAGCTGCTTCATTCAATATTCAGTGCAAATCTTGCCAAACTGAAAGATGCTTATGCCTTATTTAATACAATGTTTTTGCAATGCTGTAAGACAGTTTTTAATGTGTTAGAAGTTATAGGCACAAAAACATATGTTAGGACTTCAATGCTCAAGATTGTCATTTTACAGATTTCTGAGACCAGTAATGTTGAAATACTGCTTCTGTTCAAATGAAATGAAATCTAGCCCAAATCTGCTCAAAAGCTTGTCTCTCTATGAGAGAAAGCTGCTTCATTCAATATTCAGTGCAAATCTTGCCAAACTGAAAGATGCTTATGTCTTATGAAATAAAATGATTTCTGCAATGCAGTGAGACAGTTTTTAATGTGTTAGAAGTTATCTGCACAAAAACTTATGTTACGACTTCAATGCTCAAGATTGTCAGTTTACAGGTTTCTGAGACCAGTTATGTTGAAATAGTGCTTCTGTTCAAATGAAGTGAAATCTAGCCCAAATCTGCTCAAAAGCTTGTCTCTCTATGAGAGAAAGCTGCTTCATTCAATATTCAGTGCAAATCTTGCCAAACTGAAAGATGCTTATGCCTTATGAAATACAATGTTTTTGCTATGCTGTAAGACAGTTTTTAATGTGTTACAAGTTTATGCACAAAAACACATGTTAGGACTTCAATGCTCAAGATTGTCAGTTTACAGGTTTCTGAGACCAGTAATGTTGAAATAGTGCTTCTGTTCAAATGTAGTGAAATCTAGCCCAAATCTGCTCAAAAGCTTGTCTATTTATAGGAGAAAGCTGCTTCATTCAATATTCAGTGCAAATCTTGCCAAACTGAAAGATGCTTATGCCTTATGAAATACAATGTTTTTGCAATGCTGTAAGACAGTTTTTAATGTGTTAGAAGTTATATGCACAAAACCATATGTTAGGACTTCAATGCTCAAGATTGTCAGTTTACAGGTTTCTGAGACCAGTAATGTTGAAATAGTGCTTCTGTTCAAATGAAGTGAAATCTAGCCCAAATCTGCTCAAAAGCTTGTCTCTCTTTGAGAGAAAGCTGCTTCATTCAATATTCAGTGCAAATCTTGCCAAACTGAAAGATGCTTATGCCTAATGAAATACAATGTTTTTGCAATGCTGTAAGACAGTTTTTAATGTGTTAGAAGTTATATGCACAAAAACACATGTTAGGACTTCAATGCTCAAGATTGTCAATTTACAGGTTTCTGAGACCAGTAATGTTGAAATAGTGCTTCTGATTAAATGAAGTGAAATCTAGCCCAAATCTGCTCAAAAGCTTGTCTCTCTATGAGAGAAAGCAGCTTCATTCAATATTCAGTGCAAATCTTGCCAAACTGAATGATGCTTATGCCTTATGAAATACAATGTTTTTGCAATGCTGTAAGACAGTTTTTAATGTGTCAGAAGTTATATGCACAAAAACTTATGTTAGGACTTCAATGCTCAAGATTGTCAGTTTACAGGTTTCTGAGACCAGTTATGTTGAAATAGTGCTTCTGTTCAAATGAAGTGAAATCTAGCCCAAATCTGCTCAAAAGCTTGTCTCTCTATGAGAGAAAGCTGCTTCATTCAATATTCAGTGCAAATCTTGCCAAACTGAAAGATGCTTATGCCTTATTTAATACAATGTTTTTGCAATGCTGTAAGACAGTTTTTAATGTGTTAGAAGTTATAGGCACAAAAACATATGTTAGGACTTCAATGCTCAAGATTGTCAGTTTACATGTTTCTGAGACCAGTA
Source organism: Carassius carassius (assembly GCF_963082965.1). Lineage (NCBI taxonomy): Eukaryota > Metazoa > Chordata > Actinopteri > Cypriniformes > Cyprinidae > Carassius > Carassius carassius. Next base: position 24,950,008 of record NC_081786.1, read on the forward strand.
ATGTTGAAATAGTGCTTCTGTTCAAATGAAGTGAAATCTAGCCCAAATCTGCTCAAAAGCTTGTCTCTCTATGAGAGAAAGCGGCTTCATTCAATATTCAGTGCAAATCTTGCCAAACTGAAAGATGCTTATGCCTTATGAAATACAATGTTTTTGCAATGCTGTAAGACAGTTTTTAATGTGTTAGAAGTTATATGCACAAAAACACATGTTAGGACTTCAATGCTCAAAATTGTCATTTTACAGGTTTCTGAGACGAGTAATGTTGAAATAGTGCTTCTGTTCAAATGAAGTGAAATCTAGCCCAAATCTGCTCAAAAGCTTGTCTCTCTATGAGAGAAAGCTGCTTCATTCAATATTCAGTGCAAATCTTGCCAAACTGAAAGATGCTTATGTCTTATGAAATAAAATGATTTCTGCAATGCAGTGAGACAGTTTTTAATGTGTTAGAAGTTATCTGCACAAAAACTTATGTTACGACTTCAATGCTCAAGATTGTCAGTTTACAGGTTTCTGAGACCAGTTATGTTGAAATAGTGCTTCTGTTCAAATGAAGTGAAATCTAGCCCAAATCTGCTCAAAAGCTTGTCTCTCTATGAGAGAAAGCTGCTTCATTCAATATTCAGTGCAAATCTTGCCAAACTGAAAGATGCTTATGCCTTATGAAATACAATGTTTTTGCAATGCTGTAAGACAGTTTTTAATGTGTTAGAAGTTATATGCACAAAAACACATGTTAGGACTTCAATGCTCAAAATTGTCATTTTACAGGTTTCTGAGACGAGTAATGTTGAAATACTGCTTCTGTTCAAATGAAATGAAATCTAGCCCAAATCTGCTCAAAAGCTTGTCTCTCTATGAGAGAAAGCTGCTTCATTCAATATTCAGTGCAAATCTTGCCAAACTGAAAGATGCTTATGTCTTATGAAATAAAATGATTTCTGCAATGCAGTGAGACAGTTTTTAATGTGTTAGAAGTTATCTGCACAAAAACTTATGTTACGACTTCAATGCTCAAGATTGTCAGTTTACAGGTTTCTGAGACCAGTTATGTTGAAATAGTGCTTCTGTTCAAATGAAGTGAAATCTAGCCCAAATCTGCTCAAAAGCTTGTCTCTCTATGAGAGAAAGCTGCTTCATTCAATATTCAGTGCAAATCTTGCCAAACTGAAAGATGCTTATGCCTTATGAAATACAATGTTTTTGCAATGCTGTAAGACAGTTTTTAATGTGTTAGAAGTTATATGCACAAAAACACATGTTAGGACTTCAATGCTCAAGATTGTCAGTTTACAGGTTTCTGAGACCAGTAATGTTGAAATAGTGCTTCTGTTCAAATGTAGTGAAATCTAGCCCAAATCTGCTCAAAAGCTTGTCTATTTATAGGAGAAAGCTGCTTCATTCAATATTCAGTGCAAATCTTGCCAAACTGAAAGATGCTTATGCCTTATGAAATACAATGTTTTTGCAATGCTGTAAGACAGTTTTTAATGTGTTAGAAGTTATATGCACAAAACCATATGTTAGGACTTCAATGCTCAAGATTGTCAGTTTACAGGTTTCTGAGACCAGTAATGTTGAAATAGTGCTTCTGTTCAAATGAAGTGAAATCTAGCCCAAATCTGCTCAAAAGCTTGTCTCTCTTTGAGAGAAAGCTGCTTCATTCAATATTCAGTGCAAATCTTGCCAAACTGAAATATGCTTATGTCTTATAAAATAAAATGATTTCTGCAATGCAGTGAGACAGTTTTTAATGTGTTAGAAGTTATCTGCACAAAAACTTATGTTACGACTTCAATGCTCAAGATTGTCAGTTTACTGGTTTCTGAGACCAGTTATGTTGAAATAGTGCTTCTGTTCAAATGAAGTGAAATCTAGCCCAAATCTGCTCAAAAGCTTGTCTCTCTATGAGATAGAACTGCTTCATTAATGTTCAGTGCAAATCTTGCCAAACTGAAAGATGCTTATGCCTTATGAAATACAATGCTTTTGCAATGCTGTAAGACAGTTTTTAATGTGTTAGAAGTTTATGCACAAAAACACATGTTAGGACTTCAATGCTCAAGATTGTCAGTTTACAGGTTTCTGAGACCAGTAATGTTGAAATAGTGCTTCTGTTCAAATGAAGTGAAATCTAGCCCAAATCTGCTCAAAAGCTTGTCTCTCTGTGAGATAGAGCTGCTTCATTAATGTTCAGTGCAAATCTTGCCAAACTGAAAGATGCTTATGCCTTTCTAAATACAATGTTTTTGCAATGCTGTAAGACAGTTTTTAATGTGTTAGAAGTTTATGCACAAAAACACATGTTAGGACTTCAATGCTCAAGATTGTCAGTTTACAGGTTTCTGATACCAGTAATGTTGAAATAGTGCTTCTGTTCAAATGAAGTGAAATCTAGCCCAAATCTGCTCAAAAGCTTGTCTCTTTATAAGAGAAAGCTGCTTCATTCAATATTCAGTGCAAATCTTGCCAAACTGAAAGATGCTTATGCCTTATGAAATACAATGTTTTTGCAATGCTGTAAGACAGTTTTTAATGTGTTAGAAGTTATATGCACAAAACCTTATGTTAGGACTTCAATGCTCAAGATTGTCAGTTTACAGGTTTCTGAGAACAGTAATGTTGAAATAGTGCTTCTGTTCAAATGAAGTGAAATCTAGCCCAAATCTGCTCAAAAGCTTGTCTCTCTGTGAGATAGAGCTGCTTCATTCAATGTTCAGTGCAAATCTTGCCAAACTGAAAGATGCTTATGTCTTTTGAAATAAAATGATTTCTGCAATGCAGTGAGACTGTTTTTAATGTGTTAGAAGTTATATGCACAAAAACGTCTCAAGGTTACGTATGTAACCCTAGTTCCTTGAAGGAACGAGACGCTGCGTCGAAACGCTTTTGGGGAACGTCCCTGACGAGACCGACTCTGAATATTGTGTGCAATCAGTCCATCGGAAAGGCGTGACGTCACGGGCGGGGTGATGTAGCGACCAGGAAGCTATAAAAGCACGTGCCGTGCAGCTGGCTTCAGCTTCGAGTAGGGAAGCAAGCGCCGGCAGGGGTGCCGGGAGTATGGCTCTGCGACGCAGCGTCTCGTTCCTTCAAGGAACTAGGGTTACATACGTAACCTTGAGACGTTCCTTTTCAGGAACTCGAGCTGCGTCGAAACGCTTTTGGGGAACGATGTGCCCACGCTGCCAGACTTCCAAATCCCTGCCTAGTGTGTAGTCAAAAGAGCACAGCTAAGACGAGAGAACAGAAGAGCCCGGCGTGGCTTGCATGTCAAGATCGTAAAATCGGACAAATGTGGAGGGCGTGGACCACCCCGCAGCGTTGCAGATGTCCAAGAGGGACACACCTGCTGAGAAGGCCTTGGAGGCCACCATACTCCGAGTAGAGTGAGCCTTGGCCCCCAAAGGAGGGGGAAGACCAGAGGACTCATAGGAGACGTTGATAGCCTCGACTATCCAACGACTAAGGGTCTGCTTGGTGGCAGGAGAACCCTTGTTAGAAGGACCGTAGCAAACAAGCAATTGGTCTGATTTTCTCCACAGGGCAGCTCTGTGGACGTATGCGTACAGTGCTCGCACTGGACACATACAGTTTAGCTTCTCTTGGTCTGGCTCCCGAAAGGGAGGAGGACAGAAGGCCTGCAGTACGATAGGTTGTGGTGTTACAGAGGGAACCTTCGGAACGTAACCCGCTCGAGGGTATAAGAATGCTTTGGCCATACCAGGGGCAAATTCTAAGTAGGTAGGGGCCACCGAAAGGGCCTGAAGATCTCCAACTCTCTTTAGTGAGGTGATTGCCAGTAACAGGGCAGTTTTAAGTGTCAGATGTCTATCTGAGATATCTTGTATTGGCTCGAATGGAGCTTTACAAAGAGCCTCTAGAACCACAACCAAATCCCAGGGGGGAACACGGGATCGTACTGGAGGTCTCAGCCTCAGCGCACCGCGGAGGAAACGTGTAACTAGGGGGTGTCTACCCACTGACTGACCATTGAAAGGGACGTGGAAAGCAGCTATGGCCGCCACGTAAACCTTTAAGGTGGAGTGGGATAACCCCGCAGAGAGCCTGGCTTGTAAAAACTCCAGAACTGTACCAACTGGGCAGTCTGCTGGGTCAAGCTGGCGGTCTCTGCACCATGAAGTGAAGAGCTTCCACTTCAGGGCGTACAGTTTCCTCGTAGAGGGAGCTCTGGATTGGAGTAGGGTCTCAACAACCTCGGTTGAGAGACCAGCTGCTAACAGCTGTGCCCCCTCAGGGGCCACACCCACAGTTTCCACAACTCCGGGCGAGGGTGAATTATCGTGCCCTGCGCCTGTGAGAGTAGGTCTGTCCTGATCGGTATCTCCCACGGAGAGCCGTCGAGGAGCGAGACTAGATCTGAGAACCATACTCGGCCCGGCCAGAACGGGGCTACTAGTAGTAGACAGGCCCCGTCCCGGCGTACTCTCGCCAGAACTCCCGGGAGCAGAGCGATAGGGGGAAAAGCGTACAGACGAAGCCTCGGCCAGGTCTGTACCATAGCGTCCAGTCCCAGAGGAGCTGGATGAACTAGAGAGAACCAGAGGGGACATTGCGATGTCTCCTGAGTCGCAAAGAGGTCCACCTGGGCTGTACCAAATACTCTCCATATCTGCTTCACCACCTCGGGGTGAAGCATCCATTCCCCGGGCCTCGGCCCCTGTCTCGACAGTATGTCTGCTCCCACATTCAATCTCCCAGGAATATACGCTGCTCTGATCGAGAGGAGTTTGCCCTGGGACCACAGAAGGATCTGGTGTGCCAGCTTGTACAAGGGGCGCGAACGCAGACCCCCCTGGTGATTGATATAAGAGACCACTGATGTGTTGTCGGTGCGCACCAACACATGGTGACCTCTCAGGTCTGGGAGGAAATATTTCAATGCTCGATAGACCGCTAGTATCTCTAGGCAATTGATGTGCCATGTTAGATGGCGACCACTCCACAGACCGCGGGCAGGGTGGCCGCTCATGACCGCACCCCAACCGGTCAGGGACGCATCTGTCGCTAGCGTTACATGGCGACAAGGAACTCCCAGCACCGGGCCCTGATTCAAGAACCAAGGTTTCCTCCACATGTCTAAGGCACGAAGGCACCGCCGCGTGACCTTGATAACTCGATGTGGATTTCCCCTCGGGGAAAAGCCCTTGGACTTGAGCCACCACTGTAGGGGTCTCATGTACAGCAGGCCAAAAGGTATCACGTTGGACGCAGCTGCCATCAGCTCCCTAACAATCTCTGGAATTGTTTGACAGTGAGTGACTGGCCTTCTTTGACTCTCTCGACTGATGTGAGGATCGACTCGATCCGAGCAGGAGACAAGCGTGCCTGCATCGTGGTCGAATTCCACACTACGCCTAGATAGGTGGTTCTCTGAACTGGAGAAAGTACACTCTTCTTGGCGTTTAGTCTCAAACCCAGCTCCCCCATGTGTGCGAGAACGACATCTCGATGTCGAGCCGCCATCTGCTCTGATTGAGCTAGGATCAACCAATCGTCGATATAATTTAAAATGCGGATGCCCTGCATACGGAGGGATACCAGAGCCGCATCCATACATTTCGTGAACGTGCGGGGTGAGAGTGCGAGGCCAAAGGGAAGTACTCGATATTGATAAGCTTTGCCCCCGAAAGCGAACCTCAGAAACTTCCTGTGTTGTGGAAGGATGGATATGTGGAAGTATGCGTCTTTGAGATCTATTGTGACAAACCAGTCCTCGGATCTGATTTGAGCTACAACCTGGTAGACAGTGAGCATCTTGAACTTCAGTGACATAACTGAGCGGTTCAGGAGACGCAAGTCTAAGATCGGACGCAACCCCCCATCCTTCTTTGGAACTATGAAATACCGGCTGTAAAATCCGGATTCCCTGTCTAGAGGAGGGACCACCTCGATGGCCTCCTTCCTTAATAGGGTATTCACTTCTTGTTCCATAACCAGAGCATGCTGGGGGCCGACCACAGTCGGTGTAACCCCGTTGAACTTCGGTGGTGGATGACCGAACTGAATGCAATAGCCTCTTTCTATTGTACGCAGGACCCATTGAGATACATTTGGCAGTAGCTTCCACGCTGCTAAATAATCTACTAAGGGAATCAGTCTCTCGAGACTGACCTCTGGTGTAAGAGGCCCCCGAAGGGGCGGCGAGCATCCCAGCTCCGCTACGCTCACGGGCGGAAGTAACTGGGGGTGACGCTCGCTGGAGGCCGCTGCGCCCTGAAGCTCTGGCAGGGTTGGCAGACCGACCTCCTGAGGGTACTGAGGTGAGACGGGCACCGTGTAATGAGGTGAACCGCGCTCTACCCCAGCAGGGGCTACCCTCTGGATCCTGGCGTCAGGATCTTTTCGTCGAGGACTTCCGGGCTTCGATGACAGATCTTAAATCGGTTTTCGCCCTAGAAGCCCCCGACTCAGAGCGTCGTTGCCCTCGGTCCCGACGTGGGGGAGCACGAGTGGCGACGCTCTGCTTTTGCGCTTCCCGGTGTGAGGAGCCGGTATGTGGCGTGGTCATCTCCCGCCCAGATGCACCACGAGAGCGACGAGGGAGGAAACTCTGGAACGCCGCCGCCTGCTTGTGCGCCTCCTGGAACCTGTCGACGACAGTATTAACTGTGTCGCCGAACAGGCCCGAGGCTTGAAGCGGGGCGTCCAGGAGGCAGACCCTGTCTCGTTCTTTAATTTCTGACAGGGTCAGCCACAAATGCCTCTCCGTGGCCACTAAGGCTGCCATAGACCACCCAATTTTGCGCGAGCGGTCTCCTTAGTGGCGCGGAGGGAGAGATCAGCGGTCTTTCTGAGTTCTTCAATATCTTCAGACTTAATCCCCTCCCCCTCATCGACATCTCTCAGCATGGTCAGCCTGATAAGCTTGCAGGACTGCCATAGTATGAAGGCACGCCCCAGCCTGACCTGCTGCCACATAACCTTTGCCCACTAGCGATGATGTAACTCGAAGCGGCTTAGTGGGCAATGTCGGAGCCTTTAGAGACGAGGCCGAACCGGGTGACAGATAGCCCGCGAGCGTCTGTTCAACCCGTGGCATCGCTCTATAACCACGCTCTCCCAGCCCCATCACGTTGCCATAATATAGTGAATCAGGGCCAAAGAGGCGGGTCGAATACGGGTGATTCCACAATCTCGATAACTCATCATGGAGATCGGGAAAATACGGAAGGCTCCGACGTGGAGGTGGTTGCTTCGGCCGCAGAAAGCGTTCGTCTAATTTGCTTCTCTGCGGCTCAGTCTGTTATTCAGCAGGCCAGTCGATTTTTAATTTATCTACTGCAAGCGTGACCACCTCCAAAAGCTCCTCATACTGGGGCGACAGGGGTGGCGAATCCCCAGCAACAGTCTCCACATCGACCTCCTCGGAGGACGAGAGGTGAAGAGCTGATCCCTCACCCTGGGGGGAAGAAACCGACGAGCGTGCTTCCGAACCCAGGGCTTGGGCGACGGATCTGGCAGATGAGGAAGGAGATAAGGACTGGCCCGTCTCCATTCCTTCTGACAGATCCACCTGCGAACCCCACGAGTGCAGCAGCCGCTCTGCCTCGGCAGAAGCGGGTCCAGCACCGCGAGGAACGCTGGTGAAGGCTCCCTCCTCGAAGAGAGCCCTCCGGGATCGAAGCGTCCACATTGGCAAACGTTCGCCCCCTCGAGAGCCGACTCAGCGTGCTTCGATCCCAGGCAAGCCACGCACAGCCTGTGTGTATCCCCGCTCGTAATGTAGCGAGTGCAGGGAGGAACACACAGTCTGTAACGCGGCTTGGAATCGCCCTTCAAATGTTTGGTCTTTTGCTTCTGCTTAGGCATATTGAGCTGTTTTAGCGATCTTTTTAAGCTAAGGGACAGACAACAATAAATAGGACCAACAGGACAGACTTTTGCACATGCACACACAGAGCGCTTGCTGACAGATTCGAAGCTGAAGCCAGCTGCACGGCACGTGCTTTTATAGCTTCCTGGTCGCTACGTCACCCCGCCCATGACGTCACGCCTTTCCGATGGACTGATTGCACACGATATTTAGAGTCGGTCTCGTCAGGGACGTTCCCCAAAAGCGTTTCGACGCAGCTCGAGTTCCTAAAAAGGAACTTATGTTAGGACTTCAATGCTCAAGATTGTCAGTTTACAGGTTTCTGAGACAGTAATGTTGAAATAGTGCTTCTGTTCAAATGAAGTGAAATCTAGCCCAAATCTGCTTAAAAACTTGTCTCTTTATAAGAGAAAGCTGCTTCATTCAATATTCAGTGCAAATCTTGCCAAACTGAAAGAAGCTTATGCCTTATGAAATACAATGTTTTTGCAATGCTGTAAGACAGTTTTTAATGTTTTAGAAGTTATATGCACAAAAACTTATGTTAGGACTTCAATGTTCAAGATTGTCAGTTACAGGTTTCTGAGACGAGTAATGTTGAAATAGTGCTTCTGTTCAAATGACGTGAAATCTAGCCCAAATCTGCTCAAAAGCTTGTCTCTCTATGAGAGAAAGCTGCTTCATTCAATATTCAGTGCAATACTTGCCAAACTGAAAGATGCTTATGCCTTATGAAATACAATGTTTTTGCAATGCTGTAAGACAGTTTTTAATGTGTTAGAAGTTATATGCACAAAAAAATATGTTAGGACTTTAATGTTCAAGATTGTCAGTTTACAGGTTTCTGAGACCAGTAATGTTGAAATAGTGCTTCTGTTCAAATGAAGTGAAATCTAGCCCAAATCTGCTCAAAAGTTTGTCTCTCTGTGAGATAGAGCTGCTTCATTAATGTTCAGTGCAAATCTTGCCAAACTGAAAGATGCTTATGCCTTATGAAATACAATGTTTTTGCAATGCTGTAAGACAGTTTTAAATGTGTTAGAAGTTTATGCACAAAACCTTATGTTAGGACTTCAATGCTCAAGATTGTCAGTTTACAGGTTTCTGAGACCAGTAATGTTGAAATAGTGCTTCTGTTCAAATGAAGTGAAATCTAGCCCAAATCTACTCAAAAGCTTGTCTCTTTATAAGAGAAAGCTGCTTCATTCAATATTCAGTGCAAATCTTGCCAAACTGAAAGATGCTTATGCCTTATGAAATACAATGTTTTTGCAATGCTGTAAGACAGTTTTTAATGTGTTAGAAGTTATATGCACAAAAACATATGTTAGGACTTCAATGTTCAAGATTGTCAATTTACAGGTTTCTGAGACCAGTAATGTTGAAATAGTGCTTCTGTTCAAATGAAGTGAAATCTAGCCCAAATCTGCTCAAAAGCTTGTCTCTCTATGAGAGAAAGCTGCTTCATTCAATATTCAGTGCAAATCTTGCCAAACTGAAAGATGCTTATGCCTTATGAAATACAATGTTTTTGCAATGCTGTAAGACAGTTTTTAATGTGTTAGAAGTTATATGCAAAAAACCTTATGTTAGGACTTCAATGCTCAAGATTGTCAGTTTAGAGGTTTCTGAGACGAGTAATGTTGAAATAGTGCTTCTGTTCAAATGAAGTGAAATCTAGCCCAAATCTGCTCAAAAGCTTGTCTCTCTGTGAGATAGAGCTGCTTCATTCAATGTTCAGAGCAAATCTTGCCAAACGGAAAGATGCTTATGTCTTATGAAATAAAATGATTTCTGCAATGCAGTAAGACAGTTTTTAATGTGTTAGAAGTTATATGCACAAAAACTTATGTTACGACTTCAATGCTCAAGATTGTCAGTTTACAGGTTTCTGAGACCAGTTATGTTGAAATAGTGCTTCTGTTCAAATGAAGTGAAATCTAGCCCAAATCTGCTCAAAAGCTTGTCTCTCTATGAGAGAAAGCTGCTTCATTCAATATTCAGTGCAAATCTTGCCAACCTGAAAGATGCTTATGCCTTATGAAATACAATGTTTTTGCAATGCTGTAAGACAGTTTTTAATGTGTTAGAAGTTATATGCACAAAAACATATGTTAGGACTTCAATGCTCAAGATTGTCAATTTACAGGTTTCTGAGACCAGTAATGTTGAAATAGTGCTTCTGTTCAAATGAAGTGAAATCTAGCCCAAATCTGCTCAAAAGCTTGTCTCTCTGTGAGATAGAGCTGCTTCATTTAATGTTCAGTGCAAATCTTGCCAAACTGAAAGATGCTTATGTCTTATGAAATAAAATGATTTCTGCAATGCAGTGAGACTGTTTTTAATGTGTTAGAAGTTATATGCACAAAAACTTATGTTAGGACTTCAATGCTCAAGATTGTCAGTTTACAGGTTTCTGAGACCAGTTATGTTGAAATAGTGCTTCTGTTCAAATGAAGTGAAATCTAGCCCAAATCTGCTCAAAAGCTTGTCTATCTATGAGAGAAAGCTGCTTCATTCAATATTCAGTGCAAATCTTGCCAAACTGAAAGATGCTTATGCCCTATGAAATACAATGTTTTTGCAATGCTGTAAGACAGTTTTTAATGTGTTAGAAGTTATATGCACAAAACCTTATGTTAGGACTTCAATGCTCAAGATTGTCAGTTTACAGGTTTCTGAGACCAGTAATGTTGAAATAGTGCTTCTGTTCAAATGAAGTGAAATCTAGCCCAAATCTGCTCAAAAGCTTGTCTCTCTGTGAGATAGAGCTGCTTCATTTAATGTTCAGTGCAAATCTTGCCAAACTGAAAGATGCTTATGTCTTATGAAATAAAATGATTTCTGCAATGCAGTGAGACTGTTTTTAATGTGTTAGAAGTTATATGCACAAAAACTTATGTTAGGACTTCAATGCTCAAGATTGTCAGTTTACAGGTTTCTGAGACCAGTTATGTTGAAATAGTGCTTCTGTTCAAATGAAGTGAAATCTAGCCCAAATCTGCTCAAAAGCTTGTCTATCTATGAGAGAAAGCAGCTTCATTCAATATTCAGTGCAAATCTTGCCAAACTGAAAGATGCTTATGTCTTATGAAATAAAATGATTCTGCAATGCAGTGAGACTGTTTTTAATGTGTTTGAAGTTATATGCACAAAAACTTATGTTAGGACTTTAATGCTCAAGATTGTCAGTTTACAGGTTTCTGAGACCAGTTATGTTGAAATAGTGCCTCTGTTCAAATGAAGTGAAATCTAGCCCAAATCTGCTCAAAAGCTTGTCTCTCTATGAGAAAAAGCTGCTTCATTCAATATTCAGTGCAAATCTTGCCAAACTGAAAGATGCTTATGCCTTATGAAATACAATGTTTTTGCAATGCTGTGAGAAAGTTTTTAATGTGTTAGAAGTTATATGCACAAAAACTTATGTTAGGACTTCAATGCTCAAGATTGTCAGTTTACAGGTTTCTGAGGCCAGTAATGTTGAAATAGTGCTTCTGTTCAAATGAAGTGAAATCTAGCCCAAATCTGCTCAAAAGCTTGTCTCTCTGTTAGATAGAGCTGCTTCATTCAATGTTCAGTGCAAATCTTGCCAAACTGAAAGATGCTTATGCCTTATGAAATACAATGTTTTTGCAATGCTGTAAGACAGTTTTTAATGTGTTAGAAGTTATATGCACAAAAACACATGTTAGGACTTCAATGCTCAAGATTGTCAGTTTACAGGTTTCTGAGACCAGTTATGTTGAAATAGTGCTTCTGTTCAAATGAAGTGAAATCTAGCCCAAATCTGCTAAAAAGCTTGTCTCTCTGTGAGATAGAGTTGCTTCATTCAATGTTTAGTGCAAATCTTGCCAAACTGAAAGATGCTTATGCCTTATGAAATACAATATTTTTGCAATGCTGTAAGACAGTTTTTAATGTGTTAGAAGTTATATGCACAAAAACACATGTTAGGACTTCAATGCTCAAGATTGTCAGTTTACAGGTTTCTGAGACGAGTAATGTTGAAATAGTGCTTCTGTTCAAATGAAGTGAAATCTAGCCCAAATCTGCTCAAAAGCTTGTCTCTCTGTGAGATAGAGCTGCTTCATTCAATGTTCAGTGCAAATCTTGCCAAACTGAAAGATGCTTATGTCTTATGAAATAAAATGATTTCTGCAATGCAGTGAGACAGTTTTTAATGTGTTAGAAGTTATATGCACAAAAACTTATGTTAGGACTTCAATGCTCAAGATTGTCAGTTTACAGATTTCTGAGGCCAGTAATGTTGAAATAGTGCTTCTGTTCAAATGAAGTGAAATCTAGCCCAAATCTGCTCAAAAGCTTGTCTCTCTGTTAGATAGAGCTGCTTCATTCAATGTTCAGTGCAAATCTTGCCAAACTGAAAGATGCTTATGCCTTATGAAATACAATGTTTTTGCAATGCTGTAAGACAGTTTTTAATGTGTTAGAAGTTATATGCACAAAAACACATGTTAGGACTTCAATGCTCAAGATTGTCAGTTTACAGGTTTCTGAGACCAGTTATGTTGAAATAGTGCTTCTGTTCAAATGAAGTGAAATCTAGCCCAAATCTGCTAAAAAGCTTGTCTCTCTGTGAGATAGAGTTGCTTCATTCAATGTTTAGTGCAAATCTTGCCAAACTGAAAGATGCTTATGCCTTATGAAATACAATGTTTTTGCAATGCTGTAAGACAGTTTTTAATGTGTTAGAAGTTATATGCACAAAAACACATGTTAGGACTTCAATGCTCAAGATTGTCAGTTTACAGGTTTCTGAGACGAGTAATGTTGAAATAGTGCTTCTGTTCAAATGAAGTGAAATCTAGCCCAAATCTGCTCAAAAGCTTGTCTCTCTGTGAGATAGAGCTGCTTCATTCAATGTTCAGTGCAAATCTTGCCAAACTGAAAGATGCTTATGCCTTATGAAATACAATGTTTTTGCAATGCTGTAAGACAGTTTTTAATGTGTTAGAAGTTATATGCACAAAAACACATGTTAGGACTTCAATGCTCAAGATTGTCAGTTTACAGGTTTCTGAGACCAGTTATGTTGAAATAGTGCTTCTGTTCAAATGAAGTGAAATCTAGCCCAAATCTGCTAAAAAGCTTGTCTCTCTGTGAGATAGAGTTGCTTCATTCAATGTTTAGTGCAAATCTTGCCAAACTGAAAGATGCTTATGCCTTATGAAATACAATGTTTTTGCAATGCTGTAAGACAGTTTTTAATGTGTTAGAAGTTATATGCACAAAAACACATGTTAGGACTTCAATGCTCAAGATTGTCAGTTTACAGGTTTCTGAGACGAGTAATGTTGAAATAGTGCTTCTGTTCAAATGAAGTGAAATCTAGCCCAAATCTGCTCAAAAGCTTGTCTCTCTGTGAGATAGAGCTGCTTCATTCAATGTTCAGTGCAAATCTTGCCAAACTGAAAGATGCTTATGTCTTATGAAATAAAATGATTCTGCAATGCAGTGAGACTGTTTTTAATGTGTTTGAAGTTATATGCACAAAAACTTATGTTAGGACTTCAATGCTCAAGATTGTCAGTTTACAGGTTTCTGAGACCAGTTATGTTGAAATAGTGCCTCTGTTCAAATGAAGTGAAATCTAGCCCAAATCTGCTCAAAAGCTTGTCTCTCTATGAGAAAAAGCCGCTTCATTCAATATTTAGTGCAAATCTTGCCAAACTGAAAGATGCTTATGCCTTATGAAATACAATGTTTTTGCAATGCTGTGAGACAGTTTTTAATGTGTTAGAAGTTATATGCACAAAAACTTATGTTAGGACTTCAATGCTCAAGATTGTCAGTTTACAGGTTTCTGAGACCAGTAATGTTAAAAATAGTGCTTCTGTTCAAATGAAGTGAAATCTAGCCCAAATCTGCTCAAAAGCTTGTCTCTCTTTGAGAATAAGCTGCTTCATTCAATATTCAGTGCAAATCTTGCCAAACTGAAAGATGCTTATGTCTTATGAAATAAAATGATTACTGCAATGCGGTGAGACAGTTTTTAATGTGTTAGAAGTTATATGCACAAAAACTTATGTTAAGACTTCAATACTCAAGATTGTCAGTTTACAAGTTTATGAGAACAGTTATGTTGAAATAGTGCATCTGTTCAAATGAAGTGAAATCTAGCCCAAATCTGCTCAAAAGCTTGTCTCTCTATGAGAGAAAGCTGCTTCATTCAATATTCAGTGCAAATCTTGCCAAACTGAAAGATACAGAGTTCCTTTTCAGGAACTCGAGCTGCGTCTAGCGCTTTGGGGAACGTCCCTGACGAGACCGACTCTGAATATCGTGTGCAATCCGTCCATCGGAAAGGCGTGACGTCACGGGCGGGGTGACGTAGCGACCAGGAAGCTATAAAAGCACGTGCCGTGCAGCTGGCCTCAGCTTCGAATCTGTCAGCAAGCGCTCTGTGTGTGCATGTCAAAAGTCTGTCCTGTTGGTCCTATTTATTGTTGTCTGTCCCTTAGCCATTAAAAGATCGCTAAAACAGCTCAATATGCCAAAACAAAAGCAAAAGACCTAACATATGAAGGGCGATTCCAAGCCACGTAATAGATTGTGTGTTCCTCCCTGCCCTCGCTACATTACGAGTGGGGATACACACAGTTTGTGCGTGGCTTGCCTGGGATCGAAGCACGCTGAGTCGGCTCTCGAGGGGGCCGACTGCCCGCATTGTGAACGAATGCCAATGCGGACGCTTCGATCCCGCAGGGCTCTCTTCGAGAAGTGAGCCTTCGCAAGCGTTCCTCGCGATGCCGGTTCCGCTTTCGCCGAGGCGAAGCCGCGCCGACATTCGTTGGGTTCGCAGATCGATCTGCTGGAAGGTATGGAGACGGGCACGTCCTTATCTCCTACCGTACCCACCAGATCTGCCTGATTCCGGGGTTTGGAAGCCCGAGCTTCGGCTCTTCCCCCCGAGCGTCGGGCTTGACGCTCTGCCTTTCTTTCTCCGAGGAGATTGATACGGAGGGCGTCGGCGAGCTTGTAGTTGCACAAACAAAGTTGCATAAGCACAGTATAAAACAAACAGTGTCATTATACGGGCAGCGTTAGTGAGCAGCTATTTAATCTCCGATGGGATTAATATTGTTTGTGTGACTAAGCTATTCGCGCGCTGTCGAGGCAACGCGTGTATTACATCATTTTCAGTTTTGATGTGAATTTTTCCATACCCGACCGCGTGTCTGGTTATTTTAACTCCATTTAATAAGCAGGAGTTGGTTCTATCACTTCAATGTGTACTTTATCACAATCCAGACCGTATTTACTTGTCTGATTGTTTGATTTCATTAAATTCTGAGGAATATAATGACAGGTATTTGACTCATGAAGTTAGATGTACTGGAGGGACTGCTGGGCGGGAGCAGCCCCCTCCGCGTACAAACAGTCACTACTACAGAGGGCAGCCCCTACTGGGGTAGAGCGGTGTCCACCTCATTACACGGTGCCCGTCTCACCTCAGTGCTCTCGGGAGGGGGGTCTGCCAACCCTGCCGGAGTTTCAGGGTGCAGCGGCCTCCAGCGAGCACTACTCAGTTATTTCCGCCCGTGAGCGTAGCGGAGCTGGGATGCTCGCCTCCCCTTCGGGGGCCTCTTACTCCAGAGATCAGTCTCGAGAGACTGATTCCCTTAGTACATTAGCTAGCAGCGTGGAAACTACTGCCAATGTATCTCAATGGGTCCTGCGCACAGTGGAAAGACAATAGTCGGCCTCCTGCAGGCTCTGGTTATGGAACAAAAAAGTGAATACCCTTTTTAGGAAGGAGGCCATCGAGGTGGTCCCTCCTCTAGTCAGGGAGTCCGGGTTTTATAGCCGGTATTTCATAGTTCCAAAGAAGGATGGGGAGTTGCGTTCGATCTTAGACTTATGTCATCTAAACCTCTCAGTAATGTCACTGAGGTTCAAAATGCTCACTGTCAAACGGATTATAGCTCAAATCAGATCCGAGGACTGGTTTGTCACCATAGATCTCAAGACGCATACTTCCATCCTTCCACAACACAGGAAGTTTCTGAGGTTCGCTTTTGGGGGCAAAGCCTACCAATACTGAGTACTTCCCTTTGGCCTCGCACTCTCACCCCGCACGTTCACGAAATGTGTAGATGCGGCTCTGGTACCCCTCCGTATGCAGGGCATCCGCATTCTGAACTATATCGATGATTGGTTGATTCTAGCTCAATCAGAGCAGATGGCGGTTCGACATCGAGATGTCGTCCTCGCACATATGGGGGAGCTGGGTTTGAGACTAAACGCCAAGAAGAGTGTACTTTCTCCAGTTCAGAGAACCACCTATCTAGGCGTAGTGTGGAATTCGACCACGATGCAGGCACGCTTGTCTCCTGCTCGGATCGAGTCGATCCTCACGTCAGTCGAGAGAGTCAAAGAAGGCCAGTCGCTCACTGTCAAACAATTCCAGAGATTGTTAGGGCTGATGGCAGCTGTGTCCAACGTGATACCTTTTGGCCTGCTGTACATGAGACCCCTACAGTGGTGGCTCAAGTCCAAGGGCTTTTCCCCGAGGGGAAATCCACTTCGAGTTATCAAGGTCACGCGGCGGTGCCTTCGTGCCTTAGACATGTGGAAGAAACCTTGGTTCTTGAATCAGGGCACGGTGCTGGGAGCTCCTTGTCGCCGTGTAATGCTAGCGACAGACGCGTCCCTCACCGGTTGGGGTGCGGTCATGAGTGGCCACCCTGCCCGCGGTCTGTGGAGCGATCGCCATCTGACATGGCACATCAATTGCCTAGAGATGCTAGCAGTCTACCGAGCATTGAAATATTTCCTCCCAGACCTGAGAGGTCACCATGTGTTGGTGCGCACCGACAACACATCAGTGGTCTCTTATATCAATCACCAGGGGGGTCTGCGTTCACGCCCCTTGTACAAGCTGGCACACCAGATCCTTCTGTGGTCCCAGGGCAAACTCCTCTCGATCAGAGCAGTGTATATTCCTGGGAGGTTGAATGTGGGAGCAGACATACTGTCGAGGCAGGGGCCGAGGCCCGGGGAATGGATGCTTCACCCCGAGGTGGTGAAGCAGATATGGAGAGTATTTGGCACAGCCCAGGTGGACCTCTTTGCGACTCAGGAGACATCGCAATGTCCCCTCTGGTTCTCTCTAGTTCATCCAGCTCCTCTGGGACTGGACGCTATGGTACAGACCTGGCCGAGGCTTCGTCTGTACGCTTTTCCCCCTATCGCTCTGCTCCCGGGAGTTCTGGCGAGAGTACGCCAGGACGGGGTCCGTCTGTTATTAGTAGCCCCGTTCTGGCCGGGCCGACCATGGTTCTCAGATCTAGTCTCGCTCCTCGACGGCTCTCCGTGGGAGATACCGATCAGGACAGACCTACTCTCACAGGCGCAGGGTACGATAATTCACCCTCGCCCGGAGTTGTGGAAGCTGTGGGTGTGGCCCCTGAGGGGGCACAACTGTTAGCAGCTGGTCTCTCAACCGAGGTTGTTGAGACCCTACTCCAATCCAGAGCTCCCGCTACGAGGAAACTGTACGCCCTGAAGTGGAAACTCTTCACTTCATGGTGCAGAGACCGCCAGCTTGACCCAGCAAACTGCCCAGTTGGTACAGTTCTGGAGTTTTTACAAGCCAGGCTCTCTGCGGGGTTATCCCACTCCACCTTAAAGGTTTACGTGGCGGCCATAGCTGCTTTCCATGTCCCTTTCAATGATCAGTCAGTGGGTAGACACCCCCTAGTTACACGTTTCCTCCGAGGTGCACTGAGGCTGAGACCTCCAGTACGGTCCCGTGTTCCCCCCTGGGATTTGGTTGTGGTGCTAGAGGCTCTTTGTAAAGCTCCATTCGAGCCAATTCAAGACATCTCAGACAGACATCTAACAATTAAAACTGCCCTGTTATTGGCAATCACCTCTCTAAAGAGAGTTGGAGATCTCCAGGCCCTCTCGGTGGCCCCTACCTACCTAGACTTTGCCCCTGGTATGGCCAAAGCATTCTTACACCCTCGAGCGGGTTATGTTCCGAAGGTTCCCTCTGTCACACCACAACCTATCGTACTGCAGGCCTTCTGTCCTCCTCCCTTTCGGGAGCCAGACCAAGAGAAGCTAAACTGTATGTGTCCAGTGCGAGCACTGGACGCATACGTCCACAGAGCTGCCCTGTGGAGAAAATCCGACCAACTGCTTGTTTGCTATGGTCCTTCTAACAAGGGTTCTCCTGCCACCAAGCAGACCCTTAGTCGTTGGATAGTCGAGGCTATCAACGTCTCCTATGAGTCCTCTGGTCTTCCCCCTCCTTTGGGGGCCAAGGCTCACTCTACTCGGGGTATGGCGGCCTCTAAGGCCTTCTCAGCAGGTGTGTCCCTCTTGGACATCTGCAACGCTGCGGGGTGGTCCAAGCCCTCCACATTTGTCCGATTTTACAATCTTGACATGCGAGCCACGCCGGGCTCTTCTGTTCTCTCGTCTTAGCTGTGCTCTTCGGATACACACTAGGCAGGGATTTGGAAGTCTGGCAGCGTTGGCACATCGTTCCCCAAAGCGCTAGACGCAGCTCGAGTTCCTGAAAAGGAACGCCTCAAGGTTACGTATGTAACCCTAGTTCCTTGAAGGAACGAGACGCTGCGTCGCAAAGCCATACTCCCGGCACCCCTGCCGGCGCTTGCTTCCCTACTCGAAGCTGAGGCCAGCTGCACGGCACGTGCTTTTATAGCTTCCTGGTCGCTACGTCACCCCGCCCGTGACGTCACGCCTTTCCGATGGACGGATTGCACACGATATTCAGAGTCGGTCTCGTCAGGGACGTTCCCCAAAGCGCTAGACGCAGCGTCTCGTTCCTTCAAGGAACTAGGGTTACATACGTAACCTTGAGCCGTTTTTGCAATGCTGTAAGACAGTTTTTAATGTGTTAGAAGTTATATGCACAAAAACTTATGTTAGGACTTCAATGCTCAAGATTGTCAGTTTACAGGTTTCTGAGACCAGTAATGTTAAAAATAGTGCTTCTGTTCAAATGAAGTGAAATCTAGCCCAAATCTGCTCAAAAGCTTGTCTCTCTTTGAGAATAAGCTGCTTCATTCAATATTCAGTACAAATCTTACCAAACTGAAAGATGCTTATGTCTTATGAAATAAAATGATTACTGCAATGCGGTGAGACAGTTTTTAATGTGTTAGAAGTTATATGCACAGAAACTTATGTTAGGACTTCAATACTCAAGATTGTCAGTTTACAAGTTTATGAGACCAGTTATGTTGAAATAGTGCATCTGTTCAAATGAAGTGAAATCTAGCCCAAATCTGCTCAAAAGCTTGTCTCTCTATGAGAGAAACCTGCTTCATTCAATATTCAGTGCAAATCTTGCCAAACTGAAAGATGCTTATGCCTTATGAAATACAATGTTTTTGCAATGCTGTAAGACAGTTTTTAATGTGTTAGAAGTTATATGCACAAAAACTTATGTTAGGACTTCAATGCTCAAGATTGTCAGTTTACAGGTTTCTGAGACCAGTAATGTTGAAATAGTGCTTCTGTTCAAATGAAGTGTGAAATCTAGCCCAAATCTGCTCAAAAGCTTGTCTCTCTATGAGAGAAAGCTGCTTCATTCAATATTCAGTGCAAATCTTGCCAAACTGAAAGATGCTTATGCCTTATGAAATACAATGTTTTTGCAATGCTGTAAGACAGTTTTTAATGTGTTAGAAGTTATATGCACAAAAACACATGTTAGGACTTCAATGCTCAAGATTGTCAGTTTACAGGTTTCTGAGACGAGTAATGTTGAAATAGTGCTTCTGTTCAAATGAAGTGAAATCTAAGCCCAAATCTGCTCAAAAGCTTGTCTCTCTATGAGAGAAAGCTGCTTCATTCAATATTCAGTGCAAATCTTGCCAAACTGAAAGATGCTTATGCCTTATGAAATACAATGTTTTTGCAATACTGTAAGACAGTTTTTAATGTGTTAGAAGTTTATGCACAAAAACTTATGTTAGGACTTCAATGCTCAAGATTGTCAGTTTACAGGCTTCTGAGACCAGTTATGTTGAAATAGTGCTTCTGTTCAAATGAAGTGAAATCTAGCCCAAATCTGCTCAAAAGCTTGTCTCTCTATGAGAGAAAGCTGCTTCATTCAATGTTCAGTGCAAATCTTGCCAAACTGAAAGATGCTTATGTTTTATGAAATAAAATGATTTCTGCAATGCAGTGAGACTGTTTTTAATGTGTTAGAAGTTATATGCACAAAAACTTATGTTACGACTTCAATGCTCAAGATTGTCAGTTTACAGGTTTCTGAGACCAGTTATGGTGAAATAGTGCTTCTGTTCAAATGAAGTGAAATCTAGCCCAAATCTGCTCAAAAGCTTGTCTCTCTGTGAGATAGAGCTGCTTCATTCAATGTTCAGTGCAAATCTTGCCAAACTGAAAGATGCTTATGTCTTATGAAATAAAATGATTTCTGCAATGCTGTAAGACAGTTTTTAATGTGTTAGAAGTTATATGCACAAAAACTTATGTTAGGACTTCAATGCTCAAGATTGTCAGTTTACAGGTTTCTGAGACGAGTAATGTTGAAATAGTGCTTCTGTTCAAATAAAGTGAAATCTAAGCCCAAATCTGCTCAAAGCTTGTCTCTCTATGGGAGAAAGCTGCTTCATTCAATATTAAGTGCAAATCTTGCCAAACTGAAAGATGCTTATGCCTTATGAAATACAACGTTTTTGCAATTCTGTAAGACAGTTTTTAATGTGTTAGAAGTTTATGCACAAAAACACATGTTAGGACTTCAATGCCCATGATTGTCAGTTTACAGGTTTCTGAGACCAGTAATGTTGAAATAGTGCTTCTGTTCAAATGACGTTAAATCTAGCCCAAATCTGCTCAAAAGCTTGTCTCTCTGTGAGATAGAGCTGCTTCATTCAATGTTCAGTGCAAATCTTGCCAAACTGAAAGATGCTTATGTCTTATGAAATAAAATGATTTCTGCAATGCAGTGAGACTGTTTTTAATGTGTTAGAAGTTATATGCACAAAAACTTATGTTACGACTTCAATGCTCAAGGTTGTCAGTTTACAGGTTTCTGAGACCAGTTATGTTGAAATAGTGCTTCTGTTCAAATGAAGTGAAATCTAGCCCAAATCTGCTCAAAAGCTTGTCTCTCTATGAGAGAAAGCTGCTTCATTCAATATTCAGTGCAAATCTTGCCAAACTGAAAGATGCTTATGTCTTATGAAATACAATGTTTTTGCAATGCTGTTAGACAGTTTTTAATGTGTTAGAAGTTATATGCACAAAACCTTATGTTAGGACTTCAATGCTCAAGATTGTCAGTTTACAGGTTTCTGAGACCAGTAATGTTGAAATAGGGCTTCTGTTCAAATGAAGTGAAATCTAGCCAAAATCTGCTCAAAAGCTTGTCTCTCTGTGAGATAGAGCTGCTTCATTCAATGTTCAGTGCAAATCTTGCCAAACTGAAAGATGCTTATGTTTTATGAAATAAAATGATTTCTGCAATGCAGTGAGACAGTTTTTAATGTGTTAGAAGTTATATGCACAAAAACTTATGTTACGACTTCAATGCTCAAGATTGTCAATTTACAGGTTTCTGAGACCAGTAATGTTGAAATAGTGCTTCTGTTCAAATGAAGTGAAATCTAGCCCAAATCTGCTCAAAAGCTTGTCTCTCTGTGAGATAGAGCTGCTTCATTCAATGTTCAGTGCAAATCTTGCCAAACTGAAACATGCTTATGTCTTTATGAAATAAAATGATTTCTGAAATGCAGTGAGACAGTTTTTAATGTGTTAGAAGTTATATGCACAAAAACTTATGTTACGACTTCAATGCTCAAGATTGTCAGTTTACAGGTTTCTGAGACCAGTTATGTTGAAATAGTGCTTCTGTTCAAATGAAGTGAAATCTAGCCCAAATCTGCTCAAAAACTTGTCTCTTTATAAGAGAAAGCTGCTTCATTCAATATTCAGTGCAAATCTTGCCAAACTGAAAGATGCTTATGCCTTATGAAATACAATGTTTTTGCAATGCTGTAAGACAGTTTTTAATGTGTTAGAAGTTATATGCACAAAAACATATTGTTAGGACTTCAATGCTCACGATTGTCAATTTACAGGTTTCTGAGACCAGTAATGTTAAAGTAGTGCTTCTGTTCAAATGAAGTGAAATCTAAGCCCAAATCTGCTCAAAAGCTTGTCTCTCTATGGGAGAAAGCTGCTTCATTCAATATTCAGTGCAAATCTTGCCAAACTGAAAGATGCTTATGTCTTATGAAATACAATGTTTTTGCAATGCTGTTAGACAGTTTTTAATGTGTTAGAAGTTATACGCACAAAACCTTATGTTAGGACTTCAATGCTCAAGATTGTCATTTTACAGGTTTCTGAGACCAGTTATGTTGAAATAGTGCTTCTGTTCAAATGAAGTGAAATCTAGCCCAAATCTGCTCAAAAGCTTGTCTCTCTATGAGAGAAAGCTGCTTCATTCAATATTCAGTGCAAATCTTGCCAAACTGAAAGATGCTTATGTCTTATGAAATACAATGTTTTTGCAATGCTGTTAGACAGTTTTTAATGTGTTAGACGTTTATGCACAAAAACACATGTTAGGACTTCAATGCTCAAGATTGTCAGTTTACAGGTTTCTGAGACCAGTAATGTTGAAATAGTGCTTCTGTTCAAATGAAGTGAAATCTAGCCCAAATCTGCTCAAAAGCTTGTCTCTCTATGAGAGAAAGCTGCTTCATTCAATATTCAGGGCAAATCTTGCCAAACTGAAAGATGCTTATGCCTTATGAAATACAATGTTTTTGCAATGCTGTAAGACAGTTTTTAATGTGTTAGAAGTTATATGCACAAAAACTTATGTTAGGACTTCAATGCTCAAGATTGTCAGTTTACAGGTTTCTGAGACCAGTAATGTTGAAATAGTGCTTCTGTTCAAATGAAGTGAAATCTAGCCCAAATCTGCTCAAAAGCTTGTCTCTCTGTGAGATAGAGCTGCTTCATTCAATGTTCAGTGCAAATCTAGCCAAACTGAAAGATGCTTATGCCTTATGAAATACAATGTTTTTGCAATGCTGTAAGACGGTTTTTAATGTGTTAGAAGTTTATGCACAAAAAACAATGTTTTTGCAATGCTGTAAGACAGTTTTTAATGTGTTAGAAGTTATATGCACAAAAACATATTGTTAGGACTTCAATGCTCAAGATTGTCAATTTACAGGTTTCTGAGACCAGTAATGTTGAAGTAGTGCTTCTGTTCAAATGAAGTGAAATCTAGCCCAAATCTGCTCAAAAGCTTGTCTCTCTGTGAGATAGAGCTGCTTCATTCAATGTTCAGTGCAAATCTTGCCAAACTGAAACATGCTTATGTCTTATGAAATAAAATGATTTCTGCAATGCAGTGAGACTGTTTTAAATGTGTTAGAAGTTATATGCACAAAAACTTATGTTAGGACTTCAATGCTCAAGATTGTCAGTTTACAGGTTTCTGAGACCAGTTATGTTGAAATAGTGCTTCTGTTCAAATGAAGTGAAATCTAGCCCAAATCTCCTCAAAAGCTTGTCTCTCTATGAGAGAAAGCTGCTTCATTCAATATTCAGTGCAAATCTTGCCAAACTGAAAGATGCTTATGCCTTATGAAATACAATGTTTTTGCAATGCTGTAAGACAGTTTTTAATGTGTTAGAAGTGTATGCACAAAAACACATGTTAGGACTTCAATGCTCAAGATTGTCAGTCTACAGGTTTCTGAGACCAGTAATGTTGAAATAGTGCTTCTGTTGAAATGAAGTGAAATCTAGCCCAAATCTGCTCAAAAGCTTGTCTCTTTATAAGAGAAAGCTGCTTCATTCAATATTCAGTGCAAATCTTGCCAAACTAAAAGATGCTTATGCCTTATAAAATACAATGTTTTTGCAATGCTGTAAGACAGTTTTTAATGTGTTACAAGTTATATGCACAAAAACATATGTTAGGACTTCAATGCTCAAGATTGTCAGTTTACAGGTTTCTGAGACAAGTAATGTTGAAATAGTGCTTCTGTTCAAATGAAGTGAAATCTAGCCCAAATCTGCTCAAAAGCTTGTCTCTCTATGAGTGAAAGCTGCTTCATTCAATATTCAGTGCAAATCTTGCCAAACTGAAAGATGCTTGTGCCTTATGAAATACAATGTTTTTGCAATGCTGTAAGACAGTTTTTAATGTGTTAGAAGTTATATGCACAAAAACATATGTTAGGACTTCAATGCTCAAGATTGTCAATTTACAGGTTTCTGAGACCAGTAATGTTGAAATAGTGCTTCTGATTAAATGAAGTGAAATCTAGCCCAAATCTGCTCAAAAGCTTGTCTCTCTATGAGAGAAAGCAGCTTCATTCAATATTCAGTGCAAATCTTGCCAAACTGAATGATGCTTATGCCTTATGAAATACAATGTTTTTGCAATGCTGTAAGACAGTTTTTAATGTGTCAGAAGTTATATGCACAAAAACTTATGTTAGGACTTCAATGCTCAAGATTGTCAGTTTACAGGTTTCTGAGACCAGTTATGTTGAAATAGTGCTTCTGTTCAAATGAAGTGAAATCTAGCCCAAATCTGCTCAAAAGCTTGTCTCTCTATGAGAGAAAGCTGCTTCATTCAATATTCAGTGCAAATCTTGCCAAACTGAAAGATGCTTATGCCTTATTTAATACAATGTTTTTGCAATGCTGTAAGACAGTTTTTAATGTGTTAGAAGTTATAGGCACAAAAACATATGTTAGGACTTCAATGCTCAAGATTGTCAGTTTACATGTTTCTGAGACCAGTAATGTTGAAATAGTGCTTCTGTTCAAATGAAGTGAAATCTAGCCCAAATCTGCTCAAAAGCTTGTCTCTCTATGAGAGAAAGCGGCTTCATTCAATATTCAGTGCAAATCTTGCCAAACTGAAAGATGCTTATGCCTTATGAAATACAATGTTTTTGCAATGCTGTAAGACAGTTTTTAATGTGTTAGAAGTTATATGCACAAAAACACATGTTAGGACTTCAATGCTCAAAATTGTCATTTTACAGGTTTCTGAGACGAGTAATGTTGAAATAGTGCTTCTGTTCAAATGAAGTGAAATCTAGCCCAAATCTGCTCAAAAGCTTGTCTCTCTATGAGAGAAAGCTGCTTCATTCAATATTCAGTGCAAATCTTGCCAAACTGAAAGATGCTTATGTCTTATGAAATAAAATGATTTCTGCAATGCAGTGAAACAGTTTTTAATGTGTTAGAAGTTATCTGCACAAAAACTTATGTTACGACTTCAATGCTCAAGATTGTCAGTTTACAGGTTTCTGAGACCAGTTATGTTGAAATAGTGCTTCTGTTCAAATGAAGTGAAATCTAGCCCAAATCTGCTCAAAAGCTTGTCTCTCTATGAGAGAAAGCTGCTTCATTCAATATTCAGTGCAAAACTTGCCAAACTGAAAGATGCTTATGCCTTATGAAATACAATGTTTTTGCAATGCTGTAAGACAGTTTTTAATGTGTTAGAAGTTATATGCACAAAAACACATGTTAGGACTTCAATGCTCAAAATTGTCATTTTACAGGTTTCTGAGACGAGTAATGTTGAATTAGTGCTTCTGTTCAAATGAAATGAAATCTAGCCCAAATCTGCTCAAAAGCTTGTCTCTCTATGAGAGAAAGCTGCTTCATTCAATATTCAGTGCAAATCTTGCCAAACTGAAAGATGCTTATGTCTTATGAAATAAAATGATTTCTGCAATGCAGTGAGACAGTTTTTAATGTGTTAGAAGTTATCTGCACAAAAACTTATGTTACGACTTCAATGCTCAAGATTGTCAGTTTACAGGTTTCTGAGACCAGTTATGTTAAAATAGTGCTTCTGTTCAAATGAAGTGAAATCTAGCCCAAATCTGCTCAAAAGCTTGTCTCTCTATGAGAGAAAGCTGCTTCATTCAATATTCAGTGCAAATCTTGCCAAACTGAAAGATGCTTATGCCTTATGAAATACAATGTTTTTGCAATGCTGTAAGACAGTTTTTAATGTGTTAGAAGTTATATGCACAAAAACACATGTTAGGACTTCAATGCTCAAAATTGTCATTTTACAGGTTTCTGAGACGAGTAATGTTGAAATAGTGCTTCTGTTCAAATGAAATGAAATCTAGCCCAAATCTGCTCAAAAGCTTGTCTCTCTATGAGAGAAAGCTGCTTCATTCAATATTCAGTGCAAATCTTGCCAAACTGAAAGATGCTTATGTCTTATGAAATAAAATGATTTCTGCAATGCAGTGAGACAGTTTTTAATGTGTTAGAAGTTATCTGCACAAAAACTTATGTTACGACTTCAATGCTCAAGATTGTCAGTTTACAGGTTTCTGAGACCAGTTATGTTGAAATAGTGCTTCTGTTCAAATGAAGTGAAATCTAGCCCAAATCTGCTCAAAAGCTTGTCTCTCTATGAGAGAAAGCTGCTTCATTCAATATTCAGTGCAAATCTTGCCAAACTGAAAGATGCTTATGCCTTATGAAATACAATGTTTTTGCAATGCTGTAAGACAGTTTTTAATGTGTTAGAAGTTATATGCACAAAAACTTATGTTAGGACTTCAATGCTCAAGATTGTCAGTTTACAGGTTTCTGAGACCAGTAATGTTGAAATAGT
Source organism: Carassius carassius (assembly GCF_963082965.1). Lineage (NCBI taxonomy): Eukaryota > Metazoa > Chordata > Actinopteri > Cypriniformes > Cyprinidae > Carassius > Carassius carassius. The sequence continues at coordinate 24,976,500 of NC_081786.1, forward strand.
GCTTCTGTTCAAATGAAGTGAAATCTAGCCCAAATCTGCTCAAAAGCTTGTCTCTCTGTGAGATAGAGCTGCTTCATTCAATGTTCAGTGCAAATCTTGCCAAACTGAAAGATGCTTATGCCTTATGAAATACAATGTTTTTGCTATGCTGTAAGACAGTTTTTAATGTGTTACAAGTTTATGCACAAAAACACATGTTAGGACTTCAATGCTCAAGATTGTCAGTTTACAGGTTTCTGAGACCAGTAATGTTGAAATAGTGCTTCTGTTCAAATGTAGTGAAATCTAGCCCAAATCTGCTCAAAAGCTTGTCTATTTATAGGAGAAAGCTGCTTCATTCAATATTCAGTGCAAATCTTGCCAAACTGAAAGATGCTTATGCCTTATGAAATACAATGTTTTTGCAATGCTGTAAGACAGTTTTTAATGTGTTAGAAGTTATATGCACAAAACCATATGTTAGGACTTCAATGCTCAAGATTGTCAGTTTACAGGTTTCTGAGACCAGTAATGTTGAAATAGTGCTTCTGTTCAAATGAAGTGAAATCTAGCCCAAATCTGCTCAAAAGCATGTCTCTCTTTGAGAGAAAGCTGCTTCATTCAATATTCAGTGCAAATCTTGCCAAACTGAAATATGCTTATGTCTTATAAAATAAAATGATTTCTGCAATGCAGTGAGACAGTTTTTAATGTGTTAGAAGTTATCTGCACAAAAACTTATGTTACGACTTCAATGCTCAAGATTGTCAGTTTACTGGTTTCTGAGACCAGTTATGTTGAAATAGTGCTTCTGTTCAAATGAAGTGAAATCTAGCCCAAATCTGCTCAAAAGCTTGTCTCTCTATGAGATAGAACTGCTTCATTAATGTTCAGTGCAAATCTTGCCAAACTGAAAGATGCTTATGCCTTATGAAATGCAATGCTTTTGCAATGCTGTAAGACAGTTTTTAATGTGTTAGAAGTTTATGCACAAAAACACATGTTAGGACTTCAATGCTCAAGATTGTCAGTTTACAGGTTTCTGAGACCAGTAATGTTGAAATAGTGCTTCTGTTCAAATGAAGTGAAATCTAGCCCAAATCTGCTCAAAAGCTTGTCTCTCTGTGAGATAGAGCTGCTTCATTAATGTTCAGTGCAAATCTTGCCAAACTGAAAGATGCTTATGCCTTATGAAATACAATGTTTTTGCAATGCTGTAAGACAGTTTTTAATGTGTTAGAAGTTTATGCACAAAAACACATGTTAGAACTTCAATGCTCAAGATTGTCAGTTTACAGGTTTCTGATACCAGTAATGTTGAAATAGTGCTTCTGTTCAAATGAAGTGAAATCTAGCCCAAATCTGCTCAAAAGCTTGTCTCTTTATAAGAGAAAGCTGCTTCATTCAATATTCAGTGCAAATCTTGCCAAACTGAAAGATGCTTATGCCTTATGAAATACAATGTTTTTGCAATGCTGTAAGACAGTTTTTAATGTGTTAGAAGTTATATGCACAAAACCTTATGTTAGGACTTCAATGCTCAAGATTGTCAGTTTACAGGTTTCTGAGAACAGTAATGTTGAAATAGTGCTTCTGTTCAAATGAAGTGAAATCTAGCCCAAATCTGCTCAAAAGCTTGTCTCTCTGTGAGATAGAGCTGCTTCATTCAATGTTCAGTGCAAATCTTGCCAAACTGAAAGATGCTTATGTCTTTTGAAATAAAATGATTTCTGCAATGCAGTGAGACTGTTTTTAATGTGTTAGAAGTTATATGCACAAAAACGTCTCAAGGTTACGTATGTAACCCTAGTTCCTTGAAGGAACGAGACGCTGCGTCGAGACGCTTTTGGGGAACGTCCCTGACGAGACCGACTCTGAATATCGTGTGCAATCAGTCCATCGGAAAGGCGTGACGTCACGGGCGGGGTGACGTAGCGACCAGGAAGCTATAAAAGCACGTGCCGTGCAGCTGGCTTCAGCTTCGAGTAGGGAAGCAAGCGCCGGCAGGGGTGCCGGGAGTATGGCTCTGCGACGCAGCGTCTCGTTCCTTCAAGGAACTAGGGTTACATACGTTACCTTGAGACGTTCCTTTTCAGGAACTCGAGCTGCGTCGAAACGCTTTTGGGGAACGATGTGCCCACGCTGCCAGACTTCCAAATCCCTGCCTAGTGTGTAGTCAAAAGAGCACAGCTAAGACGAGAGAACAGAAGAGCCCGGCGTGGCTTGCATGTCAAGATCGTAAAATCGGACAAATGTGGAGGGCGTGGACCACCCCGCAGCGTTGCAGATGTCCAAGAGGGACACACCTGCTGAGAAGGCCTTGGAGGCCGCCATACTCCGAGTAGAGTGAGCCTTGGCCCCCAAAGGAGGGGGAAGACCAGAGGACTCATAGGAGACGTTGATAGCCTCGACTATCCAACGACTAAGGGTCTGCTTGGTGGCAGGAGAACCCTTGTTAGAAGGACCGTAGCAAACAAGCAATTGGTCTGATTTTCTCCACAGGGCAGCTCTGTGGACGTATGCGTACAGTGCTCGCACTGGACACATACAGTTTAGCTTCTCTTGGTCTGGCTCCCGAAAGGGAGGAGGACAGAAGGCCTGCAGTACGATAGGTTGTGGTGTAACAGAGGGAACCTTCGGAACGTAACCTGCTCGAGGGTATAAGAATGCTTTGGCCATACCAGGGGCAAAGTCTAAGTAGGTAGGGGCCACCGAAAGGGCCTGAAGATCTCCAACTCTCTTTAGTGAGGTGATTGCCAGTAACAGGGCAGTTTTAAGTGTCAGATGTCTATCTGAGATATCTTGTATTGGCTCGAATGGAGCTTTACAAAGAGCCTCTAGAACCACAACCAAATCCCAGGGGGGAACACGGGATCTTACTGGAGGTCTCAGCCTCAGCGCACCGCGGAGGAAACGTGTAACTAGGGGGTGTCTACCCACTGACTGACCATTGAAAGGGACGTGGAAAGCAGCTATGGCCGCCACGTAAACCTTTAAGGTGGAGTGGGATAACCCCGCAGAGAGCCTGGCTTGTAAAAACTCCAGAACTGTACCAACTGGGCAGTCTGCTGGGTCAAGCTGGCGGTCTCTGCACCATGAAGTGAAGAGCTTCCACTTCAGGGCGTACAGTTTCCTCGTAGAGGGAGCTCTGGATTGGAGTAGGGTCTCAACAACCTCGGTTGAGAGACCAGCTGCTAACAGCTGTGCCCCCTCAGGGGCCACACCCACAGCTTCCACAACTCCGGGCGAGGGTGAATTATCGTGCCCTGCGCCTGTGAGAGTAGGTCTGTCCTGATCGGTATCTCCCACGGAGAGCCGTCGAGGAGCGAGACTAGATCTGAGAACCATACTCGGCCCGGCCAGAACGGGGCTACTAGTAGTAGACGGGCCCCGTCCCGGCGTACTCTCGCCAGAACTCCCGGGAGCAGAGCGATAGGGGGAAAAGCGTACAGACGAAGCCTCGGCCAGGTCTGTACCATAGCGTCCAGTCCCAGAGGAGCTGGATGAACTAGAGAGAACCAGAGGGGACATTGCGATGTCTCCTGAGTCGCAAAGAGGTCCACCTGGGCTGTACCAAATACTCTCCATATCTGCTTCACCACCTCGGGGTGAAGCATCCATTCCCCGGGCCTCGGCCCCTGTCTCGACAGTATGTCTGCTCCCACATTCAATCTCCCAGGAATATACGCTGCTCTGATCGAGAGGAGTTTGCCCTGGGACCACAGAAGGATCTGGTGTGCCAGCTTGTACAAGGGGCGCGAACGCAGACCCCCCTGGTGATTGATATAAGAGACCACTGATGTGTTGTCGGTGCGCACCAACACATGGTGACCTCTCAGGTCTGGGAGGAAATATTTCAATGCTCGATAGACCGCTAGTATCTCTAGGCAATTGATGTGCCATGTTAGATGGCGACCACTCCACAGACCGCGGGCAGGGTGGCCGCTCATGACCGCACCCCAACCGGTCAGGGACGCATCTGTCGCTAGCGTTACACGGCGACAAGGAACTCCCAGCACCGGGCCCTGATTCAAGAACCAAGGTTTCCTCCACATGTCTAAGGCACGAAGGCACCGCCGCGTGACCTTGATAACTCGACGTGGATTTCCCCTCGGGGAAAAGCCCTTGGACTTGAGCCACCACTGTAGGGGTCTCATGTACAGCAGGCCAAAAGGTATCACGTTGGACGCAGCTGCCATCAGCCCTAACAATCTCTGGAATTGTTTGACAGTGAGTGACTGGCCTTCTTTGACTCTCTCGACTGATGTGAGGATCGACTCGATCCGAGCAGGAGACAAGCGTGCCTGCATCGTGGTCGAATTCCACACTACGCCTAGATAGGTGGTTCTCTGAACTGGAGAAAGTACACTCTTCTTGGCGTTTAGTCTCAAACCCAGCTCCCCCATGTGTGCGAGAACGACATCTCGATGTCGAGCCGCCATCTGCTCTGATTGAGCTAGGATCAACCAATCGTCGATATAATTTAAAATGCGGATGCCCTGCATACGGAGGGATACCAGAGCCGCATCCATACATTTCGTGAACGTGCGGGGTGAGAGTGCGAGGCCAAAGGGAAGTACTCGATATTGATAAGCTTTGCCCCCGAAAGCGAACCTCAGAAACTTCCTGTGTTGTGGAAGGATGGATATGTGGAAGTATGCGTCTTTGAGATCTATTGTGACAAACCAGTCCTCGGATCTGATTTGAGCTACAACCTGGTTGACAGTGAGCATCTTGAACTTCAGTGACATAACTGAGCGGTTCAGGAGACGCAAGTCTAAGATCGGACGCAACCCCCCATCCTTCTTTGGAACTATGAAATACCGGCTGTAAAATCCGGATTCCCTGTCTAGAGGAGGGACCACATCGATGGCCTCCTTCCTTAATAGGGTATTCACTTCTTGTTCCATAACCAGAGCCTGCTGGGGGCCGACCACAGTAGGTGTAACCCCGTTGAACTTCGGTGGTGGATGACCGAACTGAATGCAATAGCCTCTTTCTATTGTACGCAGGACCCATTGAGATACATTTGGCAGTAGCTTCCACGCTGCTAAATAATCTACTAAGGGAATCAGTCTCTCGAGACTGACCTCTGGTGTAAGAGGCCCCCGAAGGGGCGGCGAGCATCCCAGCTCCGCTACGCTCACGGGCGGAAGTAACTGGGGGTGACGCTCGCTGGAGGCCGCTGCGCCCTGAAGCTCTGGCAGGGTTGGCAGACCGACCTCCTGAGGGTACTGAGGTGAGACGGGCACCGTGTAATGAGGTGAACCGCGCTCTACCCCAGCAGGGGCTACCCTCTGGATCCTGGCGTCAGGATCTTTTTGTCGAGGACTTCCGGGCTTCGATGACAGATCTTAAATCGGTTTTCGCCCTAGAAGCCCCCGACTCAGAGCGTCGTTGCCCTCGGTCCCGACGTGGGGGAGCACGAGTGGCGACGCTCTGCTTTTGCGCTTCCCGGTGTGAGGAGCCGGTATGTGGCGTGGTCATCTCCCGCCCAGATGCACCACGAGAGCGACGAGGGAGGAAACTCTGGAACGCCGCCGCCTGCTTGTGCGCCTCCTGGAACCTGTCGACGACAGTATTAACTGTGTCGCCGAACAGGCCCGAGGCTTGAAGCGGGGCGTCCAGGAGGCAGACCCTGTCTCGTTCTTTAATTTCTGACAGGGTCAGCCACAAATGCCTCTCCGTGGCCACTAAGGCTGCCATAGACCGCCCAATTTTGCGCGAGCGGTCTCCTTAGTGGCGCGAAGGGAGAGATCAGCGGTCTTTCTGAGTTCTTCAATATCTTCAGACTTAATCCCCTCCCCCTCATCGACATCTCTCAGCATGGTCAGCCTGATAAGCTTGCAGGACTGCCATAGTATGAAGGCACGCCCCAGCCTGACCTGCTGCCACATAACCTTTGCCCACTAGCGATGATGTAACTCGAAGCGGCTTAGTGGGCAATGTCGGAGCCTTTAGAGACGAGGCCGAACCGGGTGACAGATAGCCCGCGAGCGTCTGTTCAACCCGTGGCATCGCTCTATAACCACGCTCTCCCAGCCCCATCACGTTGCCATAATATAGTGAATCAGGGCCAAAGAGGCGGGTCGAATACGGGTGATTCCACAATCTCGATAACTCATCATGGAGATCGGGAAAATACGGAAGGCTCCGACGTGGAGGTGGTTGCTTCGGCCGCAGAAAGCGTTCGTCTAATTTGCTTCTCTGCGGCTCAGTCTGTTTTTCAGCAGGCCAGTCGATTTTTAATTTATCTACTGCAAGCGTGACCACCTCCAAAAGCTCCTCATACTGGGGCGACAGGGGTGGCGAATCCCCAGCAACAGTCTCCACATCGACCTCCTCGGAGGACGAGAGGTGAAGAGCTGATCCCTCACCCTGGGGGGAAGAAACCGACGAGCGTACTTCCGAACCCAGGGCTTGGGCGACGGATCTGGCAGATGAGGAAGGAGATAAGGACTGGCCCGTCTCCATTCCTTCTGACAGATCCACCTGCGAACCCCACGAGTGCAGCAGCCGCTCTGCCTCGGCAGAAGCGGGTCCAGCACCGCGAGGAACGCTGGTGAAGGCTCCCTCCTCGAAGAGAGCCCTCCGGGATCGAAGCGTCCGCATTGGCAAACGTTCGCCCCCTCGAGAGCCGACTCAGCGTGCTTCGATCCCAGGCAAGCCACGCACAGCCTGTGTGTATCCCCGCTCGTAATGTAGCGAGTGCAGGGAGGAACACACAGTCTGTAACGCGGCTTGGAATCGCCCTTCAAATGTTTGGTCTTTTGCTTCTGCTTAGGCATATTGAGCTGTTTTAGCGATCTTTTTAAGCTAAGGGACAGACAACAATAAATAGGACCAACAGGACAGACTTTTGCACATGCACACACAGAGCGCTTGCTGACAGATTCGAAGCTGAAGCCAGCTGCACGGCACGTGCTTTTATAGCTTCCTGGTCGCTACGTCACCCCGCCCATGACGTCACGCCTTTCCGATGGACTGATTGCACACGATATTCAGAGTCGGTCTCGTCAGGGACGTTCCCCAAAAGCGTTTCGACGCAGCTCGTGTTCCTGAAAAGGAACTTATGTTAGGACTTCAATGCTCAAGATTGTCAGGTTACAGGTTTCTGAGACAGTAATGTTGAAATAGTGCTTCTGTTCAAATGAAGTGAAATCTAGCCCAAATCTGCTTAAAAACTTGTCTCTTTATAAGAGAAAGCTGCTTCATTCAATATTCAGTGCAAATCTTGCCAAACTGAAAGAAGCTTATGCCTTATGAAATACAATGTTTTTGCAATGCTGTAAGACAGTTTTTAATGTTTTAGAAGTTATATGCACAAAAACTTATGTTAGGACTTCAATGTTCAAGATTGTCAGTTTACAGGTTTCTGAGACGAGTAATGTTGAAATAGTGCTTCTGTTCAAATGACGTGAAATCTAGCCCAAATCTGCTCAAAAGCTTGTCTCTCTATGAGAGAAAGCTGCTTCATTCAATATTCAGTGCAATACTTGCCAAACTGAAAGATGCTTATGCCTTATGAAATACAATGTTTTTGCAATGCTGTAAGACAGTTTTTAATGTGTTAGAAGTTATATGCACAAAAAAATATGTTAGGACTTTAATGTTCAAGATTGTCAGTTTACAGGTTTCTGAGACCAGTAATGTTGAAATAGTGCTTCTGTTCAAATGAAGTGAAATCTAGCCCAAATCTGCTCAAAAGTTTGTCTCTCTGTGAGATAGAGCTGCTTCATTAATGTTCAGTGCAAATCTTGCCAAACTGAAAGATGCTTATGCCTTATGAAATACAATGTTTTTGCAATGCTGTAAGACAGTTTTTAATGTGTTAGAAGTTTATGCACAAAACCTTATGTTAGGACTTCAATGCTCAAGATTGTCAGTTTACAGGTTTCTGAGACCAGTAATGTTGAAATAGTGTTTCTGTTCAAATGAAGTGAAATCTAGCCCAAATCTACTCAAAAGCTTGTCTCTTTATAAGAGAAAGCTGCTTCATTCAATATTCAGTGCAAATCTTGCCAAACTGAAAGATGCTTTGCCTTATGAAATAAAATGATTTCTGCAATGCAGTGAGACTGTTTTTAATGTGTTAGAAGTTATATGCACAAAAACTTATGTTAGGACTTCAATGCTCAAGATTGTCAGTTTACAGGTTTCTGAGACAGTAATGTTGAAATAGTGCTTCTGTTCAAATGAAGTGAAATCTAGCCCAAATCTGCTCAAAAGCTTGTCTCTCTATGAGAGAAAGCTGCTTCATTCAATATTCAGTGCAAATCTTGCCAAACTGAAAGATGCTTATGTCTTATAAAATAAAATGATTTCTGCAATGCAGTGAGACAGTTTTTAATGTGTTAGAAGTTATCTGCACAAAAACTTATGTTACGACTTCAATGCTCAAGATTGTCAGTTTACTGGTTTCTGGGACCAGTTATGTTGAAATAGTGCTTCTGTTCAAATGAAGTGAAATCTAGCCCAAATCTGCTCAAAAGCTTGTCTCTCTATGAGAGAAAGCTGCTTCATTCAATATTCAGTGCAAATCTTGCCAAACTGAAAGATGCTTATGCCTTATGAAATACAATGTTTTTGCAATGCTGTAAGACAGTTTTTAATGTGTTAGAAGTTATATGCACAAAAACTTATGTTAGGACTTCAATGCTCAAGATTGTCAGTTTACAGGTTTCTGAGACCAGTAATGTTGAAATAGTGCTTCTGTTCAAATGAAGTGAAATCTAGCCCAAATCTGCTCAAAAGCTTGTCTCTTTATAAGAGAAAGCTGCTTCATTCAATATTCAGTGCAAATCTTGCCAAACTGAAAGATGCTTATGCCTTATGAAATACAATGTTTTTGCAATGCTGTAAGACAGTTTTTAATGTGTTAGAAGTTATATGCACAAAATCTTATGTTAGGACTTCAATGCTCAAGATTGTCAGTTTACAGGTTTCTGAGACCAGTAATGTTGAAATAGTGCTTCTGTTCAAATGAAGTGAAATCTAGCCCAAATCTGCTCAAAAGCTTGTCTCTTTATAAGAGAAAGCTGCTTCATTCAATATTCAGTGCAAATCTTGCCAAACTGAAAGATACTTATGCCTTATGAAATACAATGTTTTTGCAATGCTGTAAGACAGTTTTTAATGTGTTAGAATTTATATGCACAAAAACATATGTTAGGACTTCAATGCTCAAGATTGTCAGTTTACAGGTTTCTGAGACCAGTTATGTGGAAATAGTGCTTCTGTTCAAATGAAGTGAAATCTAGCCCAAATCTGCTCAAAAGCTTGTCTCTCTATGAGAGAAAGCTGCTTCATTCAATATTCAGTGCAAATCTTGCCAAACTGAAAGATGCTTGTGCCTTATGAAATACAATGTTTTTGCAATGCTGTAAGACAGTTTTTAATGTGTTAGAAGTTATATGCACAAAAACATATGTTAGGACTTCAATGCTCAAGATTGTCAATTTACAGGTTTCTGAGACCAGTAATGTTGAAATAGTGCTTCTGATTAAATGAAGTGAAATCTAGCCCAAATCTGCTCAAAAGCTTGTCTCTCTATGAGAGAAAGCAGCTTCATTCAATATTCAGTGCAAATCTTGCCAAACTGAATGATGCTTATGCCTTATGAAATACAATGTTTTTGCAATGCTGTAAGACAGTTTTTAATGTGTTAGAAGTTATATGCACAAAAACATATGTTAGGACTTCAATGCTCAAGATTGTCAGTTTACAGGTTTCTGAGACCAGTTATGTTGAAATAGTGCTTCTGTTCAAATGAAGTGAAATCTAGCCCAAATCTGCTCAAAAGCTTGTCTCTCTGTGAGAGAAAGCTGCTTCATTAATGTTCAGTGCAAATCTTGCCAAACTGAAAGATGCTTATGCCTTATGAAATACAATGTTTTTGCAATGCTGTAAGACAGTTTTTAATGTGTTAGAAGTTATATGCACAAAAACATATGTTAGGACTTCAATGCTCAAAATTGTCATTTTACAGGTTTCTGAGACGAGTAATGTTGAAATAGTGCTTCTGTTCAAATGAAGTGAAATCTAGCCCAAATCTGCTCAAAAGCTTGTCTCTCTATGAGAGAAAGCTGCTTCATTCAATATTCAGTGCAAATCTTGCCAAACTGAAAGATGCTTATGTCTTATGAAATAAAATGATTTCTGCAATGCAGTGACACAGTTTTTAATGTGTTAGAAGTTATCTGCACAAAAACTTATGTTACGACTTCAATGCTCAAGATTGTCAGTTTACAGGTTTCTGAGACCATTTATGTTGAAATAGTGCTTCTGTTCAAATGAAGTGAAATCTAGCCCAAATCTGCTCAAAAGCTTGTCTCTCTATGAGAGAAAGCTGCTTCATTCAATATTCAGTGCAAATCTTGCCAAACTGAAAGATGCTTATGCCTTATGAAATACAATGTTTTTGCAATGCTGTAAGACAGTTTTTAATGTGTTAGAAGTTATATGCACAAAAACACATGTTAGGACTTCAATGCTCAAAATTGTCAGTTTACTGGTTTCTGAGACGAGTAATGTTGAAATAGTGCTTCTGTTCAAATGAAGTGAAATCTAGCCCAAATCTGCTCAAAAGCTTGTCTCTCTATGAGAGAAAGCTGCTTCATTCAATATTCATTGCAAATCTTGCCAAACTGAAAGATGCTTATGTCTTATGAAATAAAATGATTTCTGCAATGCAGTGAGACAGTTTTTAATGTGTTAGATGTTATCTGCACAAAAACTTATGTTACGACTTCAATGCTCAAGATTGTCAGTTTACAGGTTTCTGAGACCAGTTATGTTGAAATAGTGCTTCTGTTCAAATGAAGTGAAATCTAGCCCAAATCTGCTCAAAAGCTTGTCTCTCTATGAGAGAAAGCTGCTTCATTCAATTTTCAGTGCAAATCTTGCCAAACTGAAAGATGCTTATGCCTTATGAAATACAATGTTTTTGCAATGCTGTAAGACAGTTTTTAATGTGTTAGAAGTTATATGCACAAAAACTTATTTTAGGACTTCAATGCTCAAGATTGTCAGTTTACAGGTTTCTGAGACCAGTAATGTTGAAATAGTGCTTCTGTTCAAATGAAGTGAAATCTAGCCCAAATCTGCTCAAAAGCTTGTCTCTCTGTGAGATAGAGCTGCTTCATTAATGTTCAGTGCAAATCTTGCCAAACTGAAAGATGCTTATGCCTTATGAAATACAATGTTTTTGCAATGCTGTGAGACAGTTTTTAATGTGTTAGAAGTTTATGCACAAAAACACATGTTAGGACTTTAATACTCAAGATTGTCAGTTTACAGGTTTCTGAGACCAGTAATGTTGAAATAGTGCTTCTGTTCAAATGAAGTGAAATCTAGCCCAAATCTGCTCAAAAGCTTGTCTCTTTATAAGAGAAAGCTGCTTCATTCAATATTCAATGCAAATCTTGCCAAACTGAAAGATGCTTATGCCTTATGAAATACAATGTTTTTGCAATGCTGTAAGACAGTTTTTAATGTGTTAGAAGTTATATGCACAAAACCTTATGTTAGGACTTCAATGCTCAAGATTGTCAGTTTACAGGTTTCTGAGACCAGTTATGTTGAAATAGTGCTTCTGTTCAAATGAAGTGAAATCTAGCCCAAATCTGCTCAAAAGCTTGTCTCTCTATGAGAGAAAGCTGCTTCATTCAATATTCAGTGCAAATCTTGCCAAACTGAAAGATGCTTGTGCCTTATGAAATACAATGTTTTTGCAATGCTGTAAGACAGTTTTTAATGTGTTAGAAGTTATATGCACAAAAACATATGTTAGGACTTCAATGCTCAAGATTGTCAGTTTACAGGTTTCTGAGACCAGTAATGTTGAAATAGTGCTTCTGTTCAAATGAAGTGAAATCTAGCCCAAATCTGCTCAAAAGCTTGTCTCTCTATGAGAGAAAGCTGCTTCATTCAATATTCAGTGCAAATCTTGCCAAACTGAAAGATGCTTATGCCTTATGAAATACAATGTTTTTGCAATGCTGTAAGACAGTTTTTAATGTGTTAGAAGTTATATGCACAAAAACATATGTTAGGACTTCAATGCTTAAGATTGTCAGTTTACAGGTTTCTGAGACCAGTAATGTTGAAATAGTGCTTCTGTTCAAATGAAGTGAAAGCTAGCCCAAATCTGCTCAAAAGCTTGTCTCTCTGTGAGATAGAGCTGCTTCATTCAATGTTCAGTGCAAATCTTGCCAAACTGAAAGATGCTTATGGCTTATGAAATACAATGTTTTTGCAATGCTGTAAGACAGTTTTTAATGTGTTAGAAGTTATATGCACAAAAACACGTTAGGACTTCAATGCTCAAGATTGTCAGTTTACAGGTTTCTGAGACCAGTTATGTTGAAATAGTGCTTCTGTTCAAATGAAGTGAAATCTAGCCCAAATCTGCTCAAAAGCTTGTCTCTCTATGAGAGAAAGCTGCTTCATTCAATATTCAGTGCAAATCTTGCCAAACTGAAAGATGCTTATGCCTTATGAAATACAATGTTTTTGCAATGCTGTAAGACAGTTTTTAATGTGTTAGAAGTTATATGCACAAAACCTTATGTTAGGACTTCAATGCTCAAGATTGTAAGTTTACAGGTTTCTGAGACCAGTAATGTTGAATTAGTGCTTCTGTTCAAATTAAGTGAAATCTAGCCCAAATCTGCTCAAAAGCTTGTCTCTCTATGAGATAGAGCTGCTTCATTAATGTTCAGTGCAAATCTTGCCAAACTGAAAGATGCTTATGCCTTATGAAATACAATGTTTTTGCTATGCTGTAAGACAGTTTTTAATGTGTTAGAAGTTATATGCACAAAAACACATGTTAGGACTTCAATGCTCAAAATTGTCATTTTACAGGTTTCTGAGACGAGTAATGTTGAAATAGTGCTTCTGTTCAAATGAAGTGAAATCTAGCCCAAATCTGCTCAAAAGCTTGTCTCTTTATAAGAGAAAGCTGCTTCATTCAATATTCAGTGCAAATCTTGCCAAACTGAAAGATGCTTATGCCTTATGAAATACAATGTTTTTGCAATGCTGTAAGACAGTTTTTAATGTGTTAGAAGTTATATGCACAAAAACACATGTTAGGACTTCAATGCTCAAAATTGTCATTTTACAGGTTTCTGAGACGAGTAATGTTGAAATAGTGCTTCTGATTAAATGAAGTGAAATCTAGCCCAAATCTGCTCAAAAGCTTGTCTCTCTATGAGAGAAAGCTGCTTCATTCAATATTCAGTGCAAATCTTGCCAAACTGAAAGATGCTTAAGCCTTATGAAATACAATGTTTTTGCAATGCTGTAAGACAGTTTTTAATGTGTTAGAAGTTATATGCACAAAACCTTATGTTAGGACTTCAATGCTCAAGATTGTCAGTTTACAGGTTTCTGAGACCAGTAATGTTGAAATAGTGCTTCTGTTCAAATGAAGTGAAATCTAGCCCAAATCTGCTCAAAAGCTTGTCTCTCTGTGAGATAGAGCTGCTTCATTCAATGTTCAGTGCAAATCTTGCCAAACTGAAAGATGCTTATGTCTTTTGAAATAAAATGATTTCTGCAATGCAGTGAGACTGTTTTTAATGTGTTAGAAGTTATATGCACAAAAATTATGTTAGGACTTCAATGCTCAAGATTATCAGTTTACAGGTTTCTGAGACCAGTAATGTTGAAATAGTGCTTCTGTTCAAATGAAGTGAAATCTAGCCCAAATCTGCTCAAAAGCTTGTCTCTTTTATAAGAGAAAGCTGCTTCATTCAATATTCAGTGCAAATCTTGCCAAACTGAAAGATGCTTATGCCTTATGAAATACAATGTTTTTGCAATGCTGTAAGACAGTTTTTAATGTGTTAGAAGTTATATGCACAAAAACACATTTTAGGACTTCAATGCTCAAAATTGTCATTTTACAGGTTTCTGAGACGAGTAATGTTGAAATAGTGCTTCTGTTCAAATGAAGTGAAATCTAGCCCAAATCTGCTCAAAAGCTTGTCTCTCTATGAGAGAAAGCTGCTTCATTCAATATTCAGTGCAAATCTTGCCAAACTGAAAGATGCTTATGTCTTTTAAAATAAAATGATTTCTGCAATGAAGTGAGACAGTTTTTAATGTTTTAGAAGTTATCTGCACAAAAACTTATGTTACGACTTCAATGCTCAAGATTGTCAGTTTACAGGTTTCTGAGACCAGTTATGTTGAAATAGTGCTTCTGTTCAAATGAAGTGAAATCTAGCCCAAATCTGCTCAAAAGCTTGTCTCTCTATGAGAGAAAGCTGCTTCATTCAATATTCAGTGCAAATCTTGCCAAACTGAAAGATGCTTATGCCTTATGAAATACAATGTTTTTGCAATGCTGTAAGACAGTTTTTAATGTGTTAGAAGTTATATGCACAAAACCTTATGTTAGGACTTCAATGCTCAAGATTGTCAGTTTACAGGTTTCTGAGACCAGTAATGTTGAAATAGTGCTTCTGTTCAAATGAAGTGAAATCTAGCCCAAATCTGCTCAAAAGCTTGTCTCTCTGTGAGATAGAGCTGCTTCATTCAATGTTCAGTGCAAATCTTGCCAAACTGAAAGATGCTTATGTCTTTTGAAATAAAATGATTTCTGCAATGCAGTGAGACTGTTTTTAATGTGTTAGAAGTTATATGCACAAAAACTTATGTTAGGACTTCAATGCTCAAGATTGTCAGTTTACAGGTTTCTGAGACCAGTTATGTTGAAATAGTGCTTCTGTTCAAATGAAGTGAAATCTAGCCCAAATCTGCTCAAAAGCTTGTCTCTCTATGAGAGAAAGCTGCTTCATTCAATATTCAGTGCAAATCTTGCCAAACTGAAAGATGCTTGTGCCTTATGAAATACAATGTTTTTGCAATGCTGTAAGACAGTTTTTAATGTGTTAGAAGTTATATGCACAAAAACATATGTTAGGACTTCAATGCTCAAGATTGTCAATTTACAGGTTTCTGAGACCAGTAATGTTGAAATAGTGCTTCTGATTAAATGAAGTGAAATCTAGCCCAAATCTGCTCAAAAGCTTGTCTCTCTATGAGAGAAAGCAGCTTCATTCAATATTCAGTGCAAATCTTGCCAAACTGAATGATGCTTATGCCTTATGAAATACAATGTTTTTGCAATGCTGTAAGATAGTTTTTAATGTGTCAGAAGTTATATGCACAAAAACTTGTTACGACTTCAATGCTCAAGATTGTCAGTTTACAGGTTTCTGAGACCAGTAATGTTGAAATAGTGCTTCTGTTCAAATGAAGTGAAATCTAGCCCAAATCTGCTCAAAAGCTTGTCTCTTTATAAGAGAAAGCTGCTTCATTCAATATTCAGTGCAAATCTTGCCAAACTGAAAGATGCTTATGCCTTATGAAATACAATGTTTTTGCAATGCTGTAAGACAGTTTATAATGTGTTAGAAGTTATATGCACAAAACCTTATGTTAGGACTTCAATGCTCAAGATTGTCAGTTTACAGGTTTCTGAGACCAGTAATGTTGAAATAGTGCTTCTGTTCAAATGAAGTGAAATCTAGCCCAAATCTGCTCAAAAGCTTGTCTTTCTGTGAGATAGAGCTGCTTCATTCAATGTTCAGTGCAAATCTTGCCAAACTGAAAGATGCTTATGTCTTTTGAAATAAAATGATTTCTGCAATGCAGTGAGACAGTTTTTAATGTGTTAGAAGTTATATGCACAAAAACTTATGTTAGGACTTCAATGCTCAAGATTGTCAGTTTACAGGTTTCTGAGACCAGTAATGTTGAAATAGTGCTTCTGTTCAAATGAAGTGAAATCTAGCCCAAATCTGCTCAAAAGCTTGTCTCTCTGTGAGAGAAAGCTGCTTCATTCAATATTCAGTGCAAATCTTGCCAAACTGAAAAATGCTTATGCCTTATGAAATACAATGTTTTTGCAATGCTGTAAGACAGTCTTTAATGTGTTAGAAGTTATATGCACAAAAACATATGTTAGGACTTCAATGCTCAAGATTGTCAATTTACAGGTTTCTGAGACCAGTAATGTTGAAATAGTGCTTCTGTTCAAATAAAGTGAAATCAAGCCCAAATCTGCTCAAAAGCTTGTCTCTTTATAAGAGAAAGCTGCTTCATTCAATATTCAGTGCAAATCTTGCCAAACTGAAAGATGCTTATGCCTTATGAAATACAATGTTTTTGCAATGCTGTAAGACAGTTTTTAATGTGTTAGAAGTTATATGCACAAAACCTTATGTTAGGACTTCAATGCTCAAGATTGTAAGTTTACAGGTTTCTGAGACCAGTAATGTTGACTTAGTGCTTCTGTTCAAATTAAGTGAAATCTAGCCCAAATCTGCTCAAAAGCTTGTCTCTTTATAAAGAGAAAGCTGCTTCATTCAATATTCAGTGCAAATCTTGCCAAACTGAAAGATGCTTATGCCTTATGAAATACAATGTTTTTGCAATGCTGTAAGACAGTTTTTAATGTGTTAGAAGTTATATACACAAAAACACATGTTAGGACTTCAATGCTCAAAATTGTCATTTTACAGGTTTCTGAGACGAGTAATGTTGAAATAGTGCTTCTGATTAAATGAAGTGAAATCTAGCCCAAATCTGCTCAAAAGCTTGTCTCTCTATGAGAGAAAGCTGCTTCATTCAATATTCAGTGCAAATCTTGCCAAACTGAAAGATGCTTAAGCCTTATGAAATACAATGTTTTTGCAATGCTGAAAGACAGTTTTTAATGTGTTAGAAGTTATATGCACAAAAACACATGTTAGGACTTCAATGCTATAGATTGTAAGTTTACAGGTTTCTGAGACCATTAATGTTGAATTAGTGCTTCTGTTCAAATTAAGTGAAATCTAGCCCAAATCTGCTCAAAAGCTTGTCTCTCTATGAGATAGAGCTGCTTCATTAATGTTCAGTGCAAATCTTGCCAAACTGAAAGATGCTTGTGCCTTATGAAATACAATGTTTTTGCAATGCTGTAAGACAGTTTTTAATGTTTTAGAAGTTATATGCACAAAAACTTATGTTAGGACTTCAATGTTCAAGATTGTCAGTTTACAGGATTCTGAGACCAGTAATGTTGAAATAGTGCTTCTGTTCAAATGAAGTGAAATCTAGCCCAAATCTGCTCAAAAGCTTGTCTCTTTATAAAAGAAAGCTGCTTCATTCAATATTCAGTGCAAATCTTGCCAAACTGAAAGATGCTTATGCCTTATGAAATACAATGTTTTTGCAATGCTGTAAGACAGTTTTTAATGTGTTAGAAGTTATATGCACAAAACCTTATGTTAGGACTTCAATGCTATAGATTGTAAGTTTACAGGTTTCTGAGACCATTAATGTTGAATTAGTGCTTCTGTTCAAATTAAGTGAAATCTAGCCCAAATCTGCTCAAAAGCTTGTCTCTCTATGAGATAGAGCTGCTTCATTAATGTTCAGTGCAAATCTTGCCAAACTGAAAGATGCTTGTGCCTTATGAAATACAATGTTTTTGCAATGCTGTAAGACAGTTTTTAGTGTGTTAGAAGTTATATGCACAAAAACATATGTTAGGACTTCAATGCTCAAGATTGTCCGTTTACAGGTTTCTGAGACCAGTAATGTTGAAATAGTGCTTCTGTTCAAATGAAGTGAAATCTAGCCCAAATCTGCTCAAAAGCTTGTCTTTCTGTGAGATAGAGCTGCTTCATTCAATGTTCAGTGCAAATCTTGCCAAACTGAAAGATGCTTATGTCTTTTGAAATAAAATGATTTCTGCAATGCAGTGAGACAGTTTTTAATGTGTTAGAAGTTATATGCACAAAAACTTATGTTAGGACTTCAATGCTCAAGATTGTCAGTTTACAGGTTTCTGAGACGAGTAATGTTGAAACAGTGCTTCTGTTCAAATGAAGTGAAATCTAGCCCAAATCTGCTCAAAAGCTTGTCTCTCTGTGAGATAGAGCTGCTTCATTAATGTTCAGTGCAAATCTTGCCAAACTGAAAGATGCTTGTGCCTTATGAAATACAATGTTTTTGCAATGCTGTAAGACAGTTTTTAATGTGTTAGAAGTTATATGCACAAAAACATATGTTAGGACTTCAATGCTCAAGATTGTCAGTTTACAGGTTTCTGAGACCAGTAATGTTGAAATAGTGCTTCTGATTAAATGAAGTGAAATCTAGCCCAAATCTGCTCAAAAGCTTGTCTCTTTATAAAAGAAAGCTGCTTCATTTAATATTCAGTGCAAATCTTGCCAAACTGAAAGATGCTTATGCCTTATGAAATACAATGTTTTTGCAATGCTGTAAGACAGTTTTTAATGTGTTAGAAGTTATATGCACAAAAACATATGTTAGGACTCAATGCTCAAGATTGTCAATTTACAGGTTTCTGAGACCAGTAATGTTGAAATAGTGCTTCTGTTCAAATGAAGTGAAATCTAGCCCAAATCTGCTCAAAAGCTTGTCTCTTTATAAGAGAAAGCTGCTTCATTCAATATTCAGTGCAAATCTTGCCAAACTGAAAGATGCTTATGCCTTATGAAATACAAAGTTTTTGCAAAGCTGTAAGACAGTTTTTAAAGTGTTAGAAGTTATATGCACAAAACCTTATGTTAGGACTTCAATGCTCAAGATTGTAAGTTTACAGGTTTCTGAGACCAGTAATGTTGAATTAGTGCTTCTGTTCAAATTAAGTGAAATCTAGCCCAAATCTGCTCAAAAGCTTGTCTCTTTATAAGAGAAAGCTGCTTCATTCAATATTCAGAGCAAATCTTGCCAAACTGAAAGATGCTTATGCCTTATGAAATACAATGTTTTTGCAATGCTGTAAGACAGTTTTTAATGTGTTAGAAGTTATATGCACAAAAACACATGTTAGGACTTCAATGCTCAAAATTGTCATTTTACAGGTTTCTGAGACGAGTAATGTTGAAATAGTGCTTCTGATTAAATGAAGTGAAATCTAGCCCAAATCTGCTCAAAAGCTTGTCTCTCTATGAGAGAAAGCTGCTTCATTCAATATTCAGTGCAAATCTTGCCAAACTGAAAGATGCTTAAGCCTTATGAAATACAATGTTTTTGCAATGCTGTAAGACAGTTTTTAATGTGTTAGAAGTTATATGCACAAAACCTTATGTTAGGACTTCAATGCTCAAGATTGTCAGTTTACAGGATTCTGAGACCAGTAATGTTGAAATAGTGCTTCTGTTCAAATGAAGTGAAATCTAGCCCAAATCTGCTCAAAAGCTTGTCTCTCTGTGAGATAGAGCTGCTTCATTCAATGTTCAGTGCAAATCTTGCCAAACTGAAAGATGCTTATGTCTTTTGAAATAAAATGATTTCTGCAATGCAGTGAGACTGTTTTTAATGTGTTAGAAGTTATATGCACAAAAATTATGTTAGGACTTCAATGCTCAAGATTATCAGTTTACAGGTTTCTGAGACAGTAATGTTGAAATAGTGCTTCTGTTCAAATGAAGTGAAATCTAGCCCAAATCTGCTCAAAAGCTTGTCTCTTTTATAAGAGAAAGCTGCTTCGTTCAATATTCAGTGCAAATCTTGCCAAACTGAAAGATGCTTATGCCTTATGAAATACAATGTTTTTGCAATGCTGTAAGACAGTTTTTAATGTGTTAGAAGTTATATGCACAAAAACACATTTTAGGACTTCAATGCTCAAAATTGTCATTTTACAGGTTTCTGAGACGAGTAATGTTGAAATAGTGCTTCTGTTCAAATGAAGTGAAATCTAGCCCAAATCTGCTCAAAAGCTTGTCTCTCTATGAGAGAAAGCTGCTTCATTCAATATTCAGTGCAAATCTTGCCAAACTGAAAGATGCTTATGTCTTATAAAATAAAATGATTTCTGCAATGCTGTAAGACAGTTTTTAATGTGTTAAAAGTTATATGCACAAGAACTTATGTTAGGACTTCAATGCTCAAGATTGTCAGTTTACAGGTTTCTAAGACCAGTAATGTTGAAATAGTGCTTCTGTTCAAATGAAGTGAAATCTAGCCCAAATCTGCTCAAAAGCTTGTCTCTTTATAAGAGAAAGCTGCTTCATTCAATATTCAGTGCAAATCTTGCCAAACTGAAAGATGCTTATGCCTTATGAAATACAATGTTTTTGCAATGCTGTAAGACAGTTTTTAATGTGTTAGAAGTTATATGCACAAAACCTTATGTTAGGACTTCAATGCTATAGATTGTAAGTTTACAGGTTTCTGAGACCAGTAATGTTGAATTAGTGCTTCTGTTCAAATTAAGTGAAATCTAGCCCAAATCTGCTCAAAAGCTTGTCTCTCTATGAGATAGAGCTGCTTCATTAATGTTCAGTGCAAATCTTGCCAAACTGAAAGATGCTTATGCCTTATGAAATACAATGTTTTTGCTATGCTGTAAGACAGTTTTTAGTGTGTTAGAAGTTATATGCACAAAAACACATGTTAGGACTTCAATGCTCAAAATTGTCATTTTACAGGTTTCTGAGACGAGTAATGTTGAAATAGTGCTTCTGTTCAAATGAAGTGAAAGCTAGCCCAAATCTGCTCAAAAGCTTGTCTCTTTATAAGAGAAAGCTGCTTCATTCAATATTCAGTGCAAATCTTGCCAAACTGAAAGATGCTTATGCCTTATGAAATACAATGTTTTTGCAATGCTGTAAGACAGTTTTTAATGTGTTAGAAGTTATATGCACAAAACCTTATGTTAGGACTTCAATGCTCAGGATTGTCAGTTTACAGGTTTCTGAGACCAGTTATGTTGAAATAGTGCTTCTGTTCAAATGAAGTGAAATCTAGCCCAAATCTGCTCAAAAGCTTGTCTCTCTATGAGAGAAAGCAGCTTCATTCAATATTCAGTGCAAATCTTGCCAAACTGAATGATGCTTATGCCTTATGAAATACAATGTTTTTGCAATGCTGTAAGACAGTTTTTAATGTGTCAGAAGTTATATGCACAAAAACTTATGTTACGACTTCAATGCTCAAGATTGTCAGTTTACAGGTTTCTGAGACCAGTAATGTTGAAATAGTGCTTCTGTTCAAATGAAGTGAAATCTAGCCCAAATCTGCTCAAAAGCTTGTCTCTCTGTGAGAGAAAGCTGCTTCATTAATGTTCAGTGCAAATCTTGCCAAACTGAAAGATGCTTATGTCTTTTGAAATAAAATGATTTCTGCAATGCTGTAAGACAGTTTTTAATGTGTTAGAAGTTATATGCACAAAAACACATGTTAGGACTTCAATGCTCAAAATTGTCATTTTACAGGTTTCTGAGACGAGTAATGTTGAAATAGTGCTTCTGATTAAATGAAGTGAAATCTAGCCCAAATCTGCTCAAAAGCTTGTCTCTCTATGAGAGAAAGCTGCTTCATTCAATATTCAGTGCAAATCTTGCCAAACTGAAAGATGCTTAAGCCTTATGAAATACAATGTTTTTGCAATGCTGTAAGACAGTTTTTAATGTGTTAGAAGTTATATGCACAAAAACACATGTTAGGACTTCAATGCTCAAAATTCTCAGTTTACAGGATTCTGAGACCAGTAATGTTGAAATAGTGCTTCTGTTCAAATGAAGTGAAATCTAGCCCAAATCTGCTCAAAAACTTGTCTCTCTGTGAGATAGAGCTGCTTCATTCAATGTTCAGTGCAAATCTTGCCAAACTGAAAGATGCTTATGTCTTTTGAAATAAAATAATTTCTGCAATGCAGTGAGACTGTTTTTAATGTGTTAGAAGATATATGCACAAAAATTATGTTAGGACTTCAATGCTCAAGATTATCAGTTTACAGGTTTCTGAGACAGTAATGTTGAAATAGTGCTTCTGTTCAAATGAAGTGAAATCTAGCCCAAATCTGCTCAAAAGCTTGTCTCTTTATAAGAGAAAGCTGCTTCATTCAATATTCAGTGCAAATCTTGCCAAACTGAAAGATGCTTATGCCTTATGAAATACAATGTTTTTGCAATGCTGTAAGACAGTTTTTAATGTGTTAGAAGTTATATGCACAAAACCTTATGTTAGGACTTCAATGCTATAGATTGTAAGTTTACAGGTTTCTGAGACCAGTAATGTTGAATTAGTGCTTCTGTTCAAATTAAGTGAAATCTAGCCCAAATCTGCTCAAAAGCTTGTCTCTCTATGAGATAGAGCTGCTTCATTAATGTTCAGTGCAAATCTTGCCAAACTGAAAGATGCTTATGCCTTATGAAATACAATGTTTTTGCTATGCTGTAAGACAGTTTTTAGTGTGTTAGAAGTTATATGCACAAAAACACATGTTAGGACTTCAATGCTCAAAATTGTCATTTTACAGGTTTCTGAGACGAGTAATGTTGAAATAGTGCTTCTGTTCAAATGAAGTGAAAGCTAGCCCAAATCTGCTCAAAAGCTTGTCTCTTTATAAGAGAAAGCTGCTTCATTCAATATTCAGTGCAAATCTTGCCAAACTGAAAGATGCTTATGCCTTATGAAATACAATGTTTTTGCAATGCTGTAAGACAGTTTTTAATGTGTTAGAAGTTATATGCACAAAACCTTATGTTAGGACTTCAATGCTCAGGATTGTCAGTTTACAGGTTTCTGAGACCAGTTATGTTGAAATAGTGCTTCTGTTCAAATGAAGTGAAATCTAGCCCAAATCTGCTCAAAAGCTTGTCTCTCTATGAGAGAAAGCTGCTTCATTCAATATTCAGTGCAAAAATCTTGCCAAACTGAAAGATGCTTGTGCCTTAAGAAATACAATGTTTTTGCAATGCTGTAAGACAGTTTTTAATGTGTTAGAAGTTATATGCACAAAAACATATGTTAGGACTTCAATGCTCAAGATTGTCAATTTACAGGTTTCTGAGACCAGTAATGTTGAAATAGTGCTTCTGATTAAATGAAGTGAAATCTAGCCCAAATCTGCTCAAAAGCTTGTCTCTCTATGAGAGAAAGCAGCTTCATTCAATATTCAGTGCAAATCTTGCCAAACTGAATGATGCTTATGCCTTATGAAATACAATGTTTTTGCAATGCTGTAAGACAGTTTTTAATGTGTCAGAAGTTATATGCACAAAAACTTATGTTACGACTTCAATGCTCAAGATTGTCAGTTTACAGGTTTCTGAGACCAGTAATGTTGAAATAGTGCTTCTGTTCAAATGAAGTGAAATCTAGCCCAAATCTGCTCAAAAGCTTGTCTGTCTGTGAGATAGAGCTGCTTCATTCAATGTTCAGTGCAAATCTTGCCAAACTGAAAGATGCTTATGTCTTTTGAAATAAAATGATTTCTGCAATGCTGTAAGACAGTTTTTAATGTGTTAGAAGTTATATGCACAAAAACACATGTTAGGACTTCAATGCTCAAAATTGTCATTTTACAGGTTTCTGAGACGAGTAATGTTGAAATAGTGCTTCTGATTAAATGAAGTGAAATCTAGCCCAAATCTGCTCAAAAGCTTGTCTCTCTATGAGAGAAAGCTGCTTCATTCAATATTCAGTGCAAATCTTGCCAAACTGAAAGATGCTTAAGCCTTATGAAATACAATGTTTTTGCAATGCTGTAAGACAGTTTTTAATGTGTTAGAAGTTATATGCACAAAAACACATGTTAGGACTTCAATGCTCAAAATTCTCAGTTTACAGGATTCTGAGACCAGTAATGTTGAAATAGTGCTTCTGTTCAAATGAAGTGAAATCTAGCCCAAATCTGCTCAAAAACTTGTCTCTCTGTGAGATAGAGCTGCTTCATTCAATGTTCAGTGCAAATCTTGCCAAACTGAAAGATGCTTATGTCTTTTGAAATAAAATGATTTCTGCAATGCAGTGAGACTGTTTTTAATGTGTTAGAAGTTATATGCACAAAAATTATGTTAGGACTTCAATGCTCAAGATTATCAGTTTACAGGTTTCTGAGACAGTAATGTTGAAATAGTGCTTCTGTTCAAATGAAGTGAAATCTAGCCCAAATCTGCTCAAAAGCTTGTCTCTTTTATAAGAGAAAGCTGCTTCGTTCAATATTCAGTGCAAATCTTGCCAAACTGAAAGATGCTTATGCCTTATGAAATACAATGTTTTTGCAATGCTGTAAGACAGTTTTTAATGTGTTAGAAGTTATATGCACAAAAACACATTTTAGGACTTCAATGCTCAAAATTGTCATTTTACAGGTTTCTGAGACGAGTAATGTTGAAATAGTGCTTCTGTTCAAATGAAGTGAAATCTAGCCCAAATCTGCTCAAAAGCTTGTCTCTCTATGAGAGAAAGCTGCTTAGTTCAATATTCAGTGCAAATCTTGCCAAACTGAAAGATGCTTATGTCTTATAAAATAAAATGATTTCTGCAATGCAGTGAGACAGTTTTTAATGTGTTAGAAGTTATCTGCACAAAAACTTATGTTACGACTTCAATGCTCAAGATTGTCAGTTTACAGGTTTCTGAGACCAGTTATGTTGAAATAGTGCTTCTGTTCAAATGAAGTGAAATCTAGCCCAAATCTACTCAAAAGCTTGTCTCTCTATGAGAGAAAGCTGCTTCATTCAATATTCAGTGCAAATCTTGCCAAACTGAAAGATGCTTATGCCTTATGAAATACAATGTTTTTGCAATGCTGTAAGACAGTTTTTAATGTGTTAGAAGTTATATGCACAAAAACATATGTTAGGACTTCAATGTCCAAGATTGTCAATTTACAGGTTTCTAACACCAGTAATGTTGAAATAGGGCTTCTGTTCAAATGAAGTGAAATCTAGGCTAAATCTGCTCAAAAGCTTGTCTCTCTGAGATAGAGCTGCTTCATTCAATATTCAGTGCAAATCTTGCCAAACTGAAAAATGCTTATGCCTTATGAAATACAATGTTTTTGCAATGCTGTAAGACAGTTTTTAATGTGTTAGAAGTTATATGCACAAGAACTTATGTTAGGACTTCAATGCTCAAGATTGTCAGTTTACAGGTTTCTAAGACCAGTAATGTTGAAATAGTGCTTCTGTTCAAATGAAGTGAAATCTAGCCCAAATCTGCTCAAAAGCTTGTCTCTTTATGAGAGAAAGCTGCTTCATTCAATATTCAGTGCAAATCTTGCCAAACTGAAAGATGCTTATGCCTTATGAAATACAATGTTTTTGCAATGCTGTAAGACAGTTTTTAATGTGTTAGAAGTTATATGCACAAAACCTTATGTTAGGACTTCAATGCTATAGATTGTAAGTTTACAGGTTTCTGAGACCAGTAATGTTGAATTAGTGCTTCTGTTCAAATTAAGTTAAATCTAGCCCAAATCTGCTCAAAAGCTTGTCTCTCTATGAGATAGAGCTGCTTCATTAATGTTCAGTGCAAATCTTGCCAAACTGAAAGATGCTTATGCCTTATGAAATACAATGTTTTTGCTATGCTGTAAGACAGTTTTTAGTGTGTTAGAAGTTATATGCACAAAAACACATGTTAGGACTTCAATGCTCAAAATTGTCATTTTACAGGTTTCTGAGACGAGTAATGTTGAAATAGTGCTTCTGTTCAAATGAAGTGAAATCTAGCCCAAATCTGCTCAAAAGCTTGTCTCTTTATAAGAGAAAGCTGCTTCATTCAATATTCAGTGCAAATCTTGCCAAACTGAAAGATGCTTATGCCTTATGAAATACAATATTTTTGCAATGCTGTAAGACAGTTTTTAATGTGTTAGAAGTTATATGCACAAAACCTTATGTTAGGACTTCAATGCTCAGGATTGTCAGTTTACAGGTTTCTGAGACCAGTTATGTTGAAATAGTGCTTCTGTTCAAATGAAGTGAAATCTAGCCCAAATCTGCTCAAAAGCTTGTCTCTCTATGAGAGAAAGCTGCTTCATTCAATATTCAGTGCAAATCTTGCCAAACTGAAAGATGCTTGTGCCTTATGAAATACAATGTTTTTGCAATGCTGTAAGACAGTTTTTAATGTGTTAGAAGTTATATGCGCAAAAACATATGTTAGGACTTCAATGCTCAAGATTGTCAATTTACAGGTTTCTGAGACCAGTAATGTTGAAATAGTGCTTCTGATTAAATGAAGTGAAATCTAGCCCAAATCTGCTCAAAAGCTTGTCTCTCTATGAGAGAAAGCAGCTTCATTCAATATTCAGTGCAAATCTTGCCAAACTGAATGATGCTTATGCCTTATGAAATACAATGTTTTTGCAATGCTGTAAGACAGTTTTTAATGTGTCAGAAGTTATATGCACAAAAACTTATGTTACGACTTCAATGCTCAAGATTGTCAGTTTACAGGTTTCTGAGACCAGTAATGTTGAAATAGTGCTTCTGTTCAAATGAAGTGAAATCTAGCCCAAATCTGCTCAAAAGCTTGTCTCTTTATAAGAGAAAGCTGCTTCATTCAATATTCAGTGCAAATCTTGCCAAACTGAAAGATGCTTATGCCTTATGAAATACAATGTTTTTGCAATGCTGTAAGACAGTTTTTAATGTGTTAGAAGTTATATGCACAAAACCTTATGTTAGGACTTCAATGCTCAAGATTATCAGTTTACAGGTTTCTGAGACCAGTAATGTTGAAATAGTGCTTCTGTTCAAATGAAGTGAAATCTAGCCCAAATCTGCTCAAAAGCTTGTCTCTCTGTGAGATAGAGCTGCTTCATTAATGTTCAGTGCAAATCTTGCCAAACTGAAAGATGCTTATGCCTTATGAAATACAATGTTTTTGCAATGCTGTAAGACAGTTTTTAATGTGTTAGAAGTTTATGCAAAAAACACATGTTAGGACTTCAATGCTCAAGATTGTCAGTTTACAGGTTTCTGAGAGCAGTAATGTTGAAATAGTGCTTCTGTTCAAATGAAGTGAAATCTAGCCCAAATCTGCTCAAAAGTTTGTCTCTTTAAAAGAGAAAGCTGCTTCATTCAATATTCAGTGCAAATCTTGCCAAACTGAAAAATGCTTATGCCTTATGAAATACAATGTTTTTGCAATGCTGTAAGACAGTTTTTAATGTGTTAGAAGTTATATGCACAAAAACTTATGTTAGGACTTCAATGCTCAAGATTGTCAGTTTACAGGTTTCTGAGACCAGTAATGTTGAAATAGTGCTTCTGTTCAAATGAAGTGAAATCTAGCCCAAATCTGCTCAAAAGCTTGTCTCTTTATAAAAGAAAGCTGCTTCATTCAATATTCAGTGCAAATCTTGCCAAACTGAAAGATGCTTATGCCTTATGAAATACAATGTTTTTGCAATTCTGTAAGACAGTTTTTAATGTGTTAGAAGTTATATGCACAAAAACATATGTTAGGACTTCAATGTCCAAGATTGTCAATTTACAGGTTTCTAACACCAGTAATGTTGAAATAGGGCTTCTGTTCAAATGAAGTGAAATCTAGCCCAAATCTGCTCAAAAGCTTGTCTTTCTGTGAGATAGAGCTGCTTCATTCAATGTTCAGTGCAAATCTTGCCAAACTGAAAGATGCTTATGTCTTTTGAAATAAAATGATTTCTGCAATGCAGTGAGACAGTTTTTAATGTGTTAGAAGTTATATGCATAAAAACTTATGTTAGGACTTCAATGCTCAAGATTGTCAGTTTACAGGTTTCTGAGACGAGTAATGTTGAAATAGTGCTTCTGTTCAAATGAAGTGAAATCTAGCCCAAATCTGCTCAAAAGCTTGTCTCTCTGTGAGATAGAGCTGCTTCATTAATGTTCAGTGCAAATCTTGCCAAACTGAAAGATGCTTGTGCCTTATGAAATATAATGTTTTTGCAATGCTGTAAGACAGTTTTTAATGTGTCAGAAGTTATATGCACAAAAACTTATGTTACGACTTCAATGCTCAAGATTGTCAGTTTACAGGTTTCTGAGACCAGTAATGTTGAAATAATGCTTCTGTTCAAATGAAGTGAAATCTAGCCCAAATCTGCTCAAAAGCTTGTCTCTTTATAAGAGAAAGCTGCTTCATTCAATATTCAATGCAAATCTTGCCAAACTGAAAGATGCTTGTGCCTTATGAAATACAATGTTTTTGCAATGCTGTAAGACAGTTTTTAATGTGTTAGAAGTTATATGCACAAAAACTTATGTTAGGACTTCAATGCTCAAGATTGTCAGTTTACAGGTTTCTGAGACCAGTTATGTTGAAATAGTGCTTCTGTTCAAATGAAGTGAAATCTAGCCCAAATCTGCTCAAAAGCTTGTCTCTCTATGAGAGAAAGCTGCTTCATTCAATATTCAGTGCAAATCTTGCCAAACTGAAAGATGCTTGTGCCTTATGAAATACAATGTTTTTGCAATGCTGTAAGACAGTTTTTAGTGTGTTAGAAGTTATATGCACAAAAACATATGTTAGGACTTCAATGCTCAAGATTGTCCGTTTACAGGTTTCTGAGACCAGTAATGTTGAAATAGTGCTTCTGATTAAATGAAGTGAAATCTAGCCCAAATCTGCTCAAAAGCTTGTCTCTTTATAAAAGAAAGCTGCTTCATTCAATATTCAGTGCAAATCTTGCCAAACTGAAAGATGCTTATGCCTTATGAAATACAATGTTTTTGCAATGCTGTAAGACAGTTTTTAATGTGTTAGAAGTTATATGCACAAAAACATGTTAGTACTTCAATGCTCAAGATTGTCAATTTACAGGTTTCTGAGACCAGTAATGTTGAAATAGTGCTTCTGTTCAAATGAAGTGAAATCTAGCCCAAATCTGCTCAAAAGCTTGTCTCTTTATAAGAGAAAGCTGCTTCATTCAATATTCAGTGCAAATCTTGCCAAACTGAAAGATGCTTATGCCTTATGAAATACAATGTTTTTGCAATGCTGTAAGACAGTTTTTATTGTGTTAGAAGTTATATGCACAAAAACTTATGTTAGGACTTCAATGCTCAAGATTGTCAGTTTACAGGTTTCTGAGACCAGTAATGTTGAAATAGTGCTTCTGTTCAAATGAAGTGAAATCTAGCCCAAATCTGCTCAAAAGCTTGTCTCTTTATAAAAGAAAGCTGCTTCATTCAATATTCAGTGCAAATCTTGCCAAACTGAAAGATGCTTATGCCTTATGAAATACAATGTTTTTGCAATTCTGTAAGACAGTTTTTAATGTGTTAGAAGTTATATGCACAAAAACATATGTTAGGACTTCAATGTCCAAGATTGTCAATTTACAGGTTTCTAACACCAGTAATGTTGAAATAGGGCTTCTGTTCAAATGAAGTGAAATCTAGCCCAAATCTGCTCAAAAGCTTGTCTTTCTGTGAGATAGAGCTGCTTCATTCAATGTTCAGTGCAAATCTTGCCAAACTGAAAGATGCTTATGTCTATTGAAATAAAATGATTTCTGCAATGCAGTGAGACAGTTTTTAATGTGTTAGAAGTTATATGCACAAAAACTTATGTTAGGACTTCAATGCTCAAGATTGTCAGTTTACAGGTTTCTGAGACGAGTAATGTTGAAATAGTGCTTCTGTTCAAATGAAGTGAAATCTAGCCCAAATCTGCTCAAAAGCTTGTCTCTCTGTGAGATAGAGCTGCTTCATTAATGTTCAGTGCAAATCTTGCCAAACTGAAAGATGCTTGTGCCTTATGAAATACAATGTTTTTGCAATGCTGTAAGACAGTTTTTAATGTGTTAGAAGTTATATGCACAAAAACATATGTTAGGACTTCAATGCTCAAGATTGTCAGTTTACAGGTTTCTGAGACCAGTAATGTTGAAATAGTGCTTCTGATTAAATGAAGTGAAATCTAGCCCAAATCTGCTCAAAAGCTTGTCTCTTTATAAAAGAAAGCTGCTTCATTTAATATTCAGTGCAAATCTTGCCAAACTGAAAGATGCTTATGCCTTATGAAATACAATGTTTTTGCAATGCTGTAAGACAGTTTTTAATGTGTTAGAAGTTATATGCACAAAAACATATGTTAGGACTCAATGCTCAAGATTGTCAATTTACAGGTTTCTGAGACCAGTAATGTTGAAATAGTGCTTCTGTTCAAATGAAGTGAAATCTAGCCCAAATCTGCTCAAAAGCTTGTCTCTTTATAAGAGAAAGCTGCTTCATTCAATATTCAGTGCAAATCTTGCCAAACTGAAAAATGCTTATGCCTTATGAAATACAAAGTTTTTGCAAAGCTGTAAGACAGTTTTTAATGTGTTAGAAGTTATATGCACAAAACCTTATGTTAGGACTTCAATGCTCAAGATTTTAAGTTTACAGGTTTCTGAGACCAGTAATGTTGAATTAGTGCTTCTGTTCAAATTAAGTGAAATCTAGCCCAAATCTGCTCAAAAGCTTGTCTCTTTATAAGAGAAAGCTGCTTCATTCAATATTCAGAGCAAATCTTGCCAAACTGAAAGATGCTTATGCCTTATCAAATACAATGTTTTTGCAATGCTGTAAGACAGTTTTTAATGTGTTAGAAGTTATATGCACAAAAACACATGTTAGGACTTCAATGCTCAAAATTGTCATTTTACAGGTTTCTGAGACGAGTAATGTTGAAATAGTGCTTCTGATTAAATGAAGTGAAATCTAGCCCAAATCTGCTCAAAAGCTTGTCTCTCTATGAGAGAAAGCTGCTTCATTCAATATTCAGTGCAAATCTTGCCAAACTGAAAGATGCTTAAGCCTTATGAAATACAATGTTTTTGCAATGCTGTAAGACAGTTTTTAATGTGTTAGAAGTTATATGCACAAAACCTTATGTTAGGACTTCAATGCTCAAGATTGTCAGTTTACAGGATTCTGAGACCAGTAATGTTGAAATAGTGCTTCTGTTCAAATGAAGTGAAATCTAGCCCAAATCTGCTCAAAAGCTTGTCTCTCTGTGAGATAGAGCTGCTTCATTCAATGTTCAGTGCAAATCTTGCCAAACTGAAAGATGCTTATGTCTTTTGAAATAAAATGATTTCTGCAATGCAGTGAGACTGTTTTTAATGTGTTAGAAGTTATATGCACAAAAATTATGTTAGGACTTCAATGCTCAAGATTATCAGTTTACAGGTTTCTGAGACAGTAATGTTGAAATAGTGCTTCTGTTCAAATGAAGTGAAATCTAGCCCAAATCTGCTCAAAAGCTTGTCTCTTTTATAAGAGAAAGCTGCTTCGTTCAATATTCAGTGCAAATCTTGCCAAACTGAAAGATGCTTATGCCTTATGAAATACAATGTTTTTGCAATGCTAAGACAGTTTTTAATGTGTTAGAAGTTATATGCACAAAAACACATTTTAGGACTTCAATGCTCAAAATTGTCATTTTACAGGTTTCTGAGACGAGTAATGTTGAAATAGTGCTTCTGTTCAAATGAAGTGAAATCTAGCCCAAATCTGCTCAAAAGCTTGTCTCTCTATGAGAGAAAGCTGCTTCATTCAATATTCAGTGCAAATCTTGCCAAACTGAAAGATGCTTATGTCTTATAAAATAAAATGATTTCTGCAATGCTGTAAGACAGTTTTTAATGTGTTAGAAGTTATATGCACAAGAACTTATGTTAGGACTTCAATGCTCAAGATTGTCAGTTTACAGGTTTCTAAGACCAGTAATGTTGAAATAGTGCTTCTGTTCAAATGAAGTGAAATCTAGCCCAAATCTGCTCAAAAGCTTGTCTCTTTATAAGAGAAAGCTGCTTCATTCAATATTCAGTGCAAATCTTGCCAAACTGAAAGATGCTTATGCCTTATGAAATACAATGTTTTTGCAATGCTGTAAGACAGTTTTTAATGTGTTAGAAGTTATATGCACAAAACCTTATGTTAGGACTTCAATGCTATAGATTGTAAGTTTACAGGTTTCTGAGACCAGTAATGTTGAATTAGTGCTTCTGTTCAAATTAAGTGAAATCTAGCCCAAATCTGCTCAAAAGCTTGTCTCTCTATGAGATAGAGCTGCTTCATTAATGTTCAGTGCAAATCTTGCCAAACTGAAAGATGCTTATGCCTTATGAAATACAATGTTTTTGCTATGCTGTAAGACAGTTTTTAGTGTGTTAGAAGTTATATGCACAAAAACACATGTTAGGACTTCAATGCTCAAAATTGTCATTTTACAGGTTTCTGAGACGAGTAATGTTGAAATAGTGCTTCTGTTCAAATGAAGTGAAATCTAGCCCAAATCTGCTCAAAAGCTTGTCTCTTTATAAGAGAAAGCTGCTTCATTCAATATTCAGTGCAAATCTTGCCAAACTGAAAGATGCTTATGCCTTATGAAATACAATGTTTTTGCAATGCTGTAAGACAGTTTTTAATGTGTTAGAAGTTATATGCACAAAACCTTATGTTAGGACTTCAATGCTCAGGATTGTCAGTTTACAGGTTTCTGAGACCAGTTATGTTGAAATAGTGCTTCTGTTCAAATGAAGTGAAATCTAGCCCAAATCTGCTCAAAAGCTTGTCTCTCTATGAGAGAAAGCTGCTTCATTCAATATTCAGTGCAAAAATCTTGCCAAACTGAAAGATGCTTGTGCCTTAAGAAATACAATGTTTTTGCAATGCTGTAAGACAGTTTTTAATGTGTTAGAAGTTATATGCAAAAAAACATATGTTAGGACTTCAATGCTCAAGATTGTCAATTTACAGGTTTCTGAGACCAGTAATGTTGAAATAGTGCTTCTGATTAAATGAAGTGAAATCTAGCCCAAATCTGCTCAAAAGCTTGTCTCTCTATGAGAGAAAGCAGCTTCATTCAATATTCAGTGCAAATCTTGCCAAACTGAATGATGCTTATGCCTTATGAAATACAATGTTTTTGCAATGCTGTAAGACAGTTTTTAATGTGTCAGAAGTTATATGCACAAAAACTTATGTTACGACTTCAATGCTCAAGATTGTCAGTTTACAGGTTTCTGAGACCAGTAATGTTGAAATAGTGCTTCTGTTCAAATGAAGTGAAATCTAGCCCAAATCTGCTCAAAAGCTTGTCTGTCTGTGAGATAGAGCTGCTTCATTCAATGTTCAGTGCAAATCTTGCCAAACTGAAAGATGCTTATGTCTTTTGAAATAAAATGATTTCTGCAATGCTGTAAGACAGTTTTTAATGTGTTAGAAGTTATATGCACAAAAACACATGTTAGGACTTCAATGCTCAAAATTGTCATTTTACAGGTTTCTGAGACGAGTAATGTTGAAATAGTGCTTCTGATTAAATGAAGTGAAATCTAGCCCAAATCTGCTCAAAAGCTTGTCTCTCTATGAGAGAAAGCTGCTTCATTCAATATTCAGTGCAAATCTTGCCAAACTGAAAGATGCTTAAGCCTTATGAAATACAATGTTTTTGCAATGCTGTAAGACAGTTTTTAATGTGTTAGAAGTTATATGCACAAAAACACATGTTAGGACTTCAATGCTCAAAATTGTCAGTTTACAGGATTCTGAGACCAGTAATGTTGAAATAGTGCTTCTGTTCAAATGAAGTGAAATCTAGCCCAAATCTGCTCAAAAACTTGTCTCTCTGTGAGATAGAGCTGCTTCATTCAATGTTCAGTGCAAATCTTGCCAAACTTAAAGATGCTTATGTCTTTTGAAATAAAATGATTTCTGCAATGCAGTGAGACTGTTTTTAATGTGTTAGAAGTTATATGCACAAAAATTATGTTAGGACTTCAATGCTCAAGATTATCAGTTTACAGGTTTCTGAGACAGTAATGTTGAAATAGTGCTTCTGTTCAAATGAAGTGAAA
This sequence comes from Carassius carassius, assembly GCF_963082965.1. Classification (NCBI taxonomy): domain Eukaryota; kingdom Metazoa; phylum Chordata; class Actinopteri; order Cypriniformes; family Cyprinidae; genus Carassius; species Carassius carassius. Next base: position 25,010,089 of record NC_081786.1, read on the forward strand.
TCTAGCCCAAATCTGCTCAAAAGCTTGTCTCTTTTATAAGAGAAAGCTGCTTCGTTCAATATTCAGTGCAAATCTTGCCAAACTGAAAGATGCTTATGTCTTATAAAATAAAATGATTTCTGCAATGCAGTGAGACAGTTTTTAATGTGTTAGAAGTTATCTGAACAAAAACTTATGTTACGACTTCAATGCTCAAGATTGTCAGTTTACAGGTTTCTGAGACCAGTTATGTTGAAATAGTGCTTCTGTTCAAATGAAGTGAAATCTAGCCCAAATCTGCTCAAAAGCTTGTCTCTCTATGAGAGAAAGCTGCTTCATTCAATATTCAGTGCAAATCTTGCCAAACTGAAAGATGCTTATGCCTTATGAAATACAATGTTTTTGCAATGCTGTAAGACAGTTTTTAATGTGTTAGAAGTTATATGCACAAAAATTATGTTAGGACTTCAATGCTCAAGATTATCAGTTTACAGGTTTCTGAGACAGTAATGTTGAAATAGTGCTTCTGTTCAAATGAAGTGAAATCTAGCCCAAATCTGCTCAAAAGCTTGTCTCTTTTATAAGAGAAAGCTGCTTCGTTCAATATTCAGTGCAAATCTTGCCAAACTGAAAGATGCTTATGCCTTATGAAATACAATGTTTTTGCAATGCTGTAAGACAGTTTTTAATGTGTTAGAAGTTATATGCACAAAAACACATTTTAGGACTTCAATGCTCAAAATTGTCATTTTACAGGTTTCTGAGACGAGTAATGTTGAAATAGTGCTTCTGTTCAAATGAAGTGAAATCTAGCCCAAATCTGCTCAAAAGCTTGTCTCTCTATGAGAGAAAGCTGCTTAGTTCAATATTCAGTGCAAATCTTGCCAAACTGAAAGATGCTTATGTCTTATAAAATAAAATGATTTCTGCAATGCAGTGAGACAGTTTTTAATGTGTTAGAAGTTATCTGAACAAAAACTTATGTTACGACTTCAATGCTCAAGATTGTCAGTTTACAGGTTTCTGAGACCAGTTATGTTGAAATAGTGCTTCTGTTCAAATGAAGTGAAATCTAGCCCAAATCTGCTCAAAAGCTTGTCTCTCTATGAGAGAAAGCTGCTTCATTCAATATTCAGTGCAAATCTTGCCAAACTGAAAGATGCTTATGCCTTATGAAATACAATGTTTTTGCAATGCTGTAAGACAGTTTTTAATGTGTTAGAAGTTATATGCACAAAAACATATGTTAGGACTTCAATGTCCAAGATTGTCAATTTACAGGTTTCTAACACCAGTAATGTTGAAATAGGGCTTCTGTTCAAATGAAGTGAAATCTAGGCTAAATCTGCTCAAAAGCTTGTCTCTCTGAGATAGAGCTGCTTCATTCAATATTCAGTGCAAATCTTGCCAAACTGAAAAATGCTTATGCCTTATGAAATACAATGTTTTTGCAATGCTGTAAGACAGTTTTTAATGTGTTAGAAGTTATATGCACAAGAACTTATGTTAGGACTTCAATGCTCAAGATTGTCAGTTTACAGGTTTCTAAGACCAGTAATGTTGAAATAGTGCTTCTGTTCAAATGAAGTGAAATCTAGCCCAAATCTGCTCAAAAGCTTGTCTCTTTATGAGAGAAAGCTGCTTCATTCAATATTCAGTGCAAATCTTGCCAAACTGAAAGATGCTTATGCCTTATGAAATACAATGTTTTTGCAATGCTGTAAGACAGTTTTAATGTGTTAGAAGTTATATGCACAAAACCTTATGTTAGGACTTCAATGCTATAGATTGTAAGTTTACAGGTTTCTGAGACCAGTAATGTTGAATTAGTGCTTCTGTTCAAATTAAGTTAAATCTAGCCCAAATCTGCTCAAAAGCTTGTCTCTCTATGAGATAGAGCTGCTTCATTAATGTTCAGTGCAAATCTTGCCAAACTGAAAGATGCTTATGCCTTATGAAATACAATGTTTTTGCTATGCTGTAAGACAGTTTTTAGTGTGTTAGAAGTTATATGCACAAAAACACATGTTAGGACTTCAATGCTCAAAATTGTCATTTTACAGGTTTCTGAGACGAGTAATGTTGAAATAGTGCTTCTGTTCAAATGAAGTGAAATCTAGCCCAAATCTGCTCAAAAGCTTGTCTGTCTGTGAGATAGAGCTGCTTCATTCAATGTTCAGTGCAAATCTTGCCAAACTGAAAGATGCTTATGTCTTTTGAAATAAAATGATTTCTGCAATGCTGTAAGACAGTTTTTAATGTGTTAGAAGTTATATGCACAAAAACACATGTTAGGACTTCAATGCTCAAAATTGTCATTTTACAGGTTTCTGAGACGAGTAATGTTGAAATAGTGCTTCTGATTAAATGAAGTGAAATCTAGCCCAAATCTGCTCAAAAGCTTGTCTCTCTATGAGAGAAAGCTGCTTCATTCAATATTCAGTGCAAATCTTGCCAAACTGAAAGATGCTTAAGCCTTATGAAATACAATGTTTTTGCAATGCTGTAAGACAGTTTTTAATGTGTTAGAAGTTATATGCACAAAAACACATGTTAGGACTTCAATGCTCAAAATTGTCAGTTTACAGGATTCTGAGACCAGTAATGTTGAAATAGTGCTTCTGTTCAAATGAAGTGAAATCTAGCCCAAATCTGCTCAAAAACTTGTCTCTCTGTGAGATAGAGCTGCTTCATTCAATGTTCAGTGCAAATCTTGCCAAACTTAAAGATGCTTATGTCTTTTGAAATAAAATGATTTCTGCAATGCAGTGAGACTGTTTTTAATGTGTTAGAAGTTATATGCACAAAAATTATGTTAGGACTTCAATGCTCAAGATTATCAGTTTACAGGTTTCTGAGACAGTAATGTTGAAATAGTGCTTCTGTTCAAATGAAGTGAAATCTAGCCCAAATCTGCTCAAAAGCTTGTCTCTTTTATAAGAGAAAGCTGCTTCGTTCAATATTCAGTGCAAATCTTGCCAAACTGAAAGATGCTTATGTCTTATAAAATAAAATGATTTCTGCAATGCAGTGAGACAGTTTTTAATGTGTTAGAAGTTATCTGAACAAAAACTTATGTTACGACTTCAATGCTCAAGATTGTCAGTTTACAGGTTTCTGAGACCAGTTATGTTGAAATAGTGCTTCTGTTCAAATGAAGTGAAATCTAGCCCAAATCTGCTCAAAAGCTTGTCTCTCTATGAGAGAAAGCTGCTTCATTCAATATTCAGTGCAAATCTTGCCAAACTGAAAGATGTTTATGCCTTATGAAATACAATGTTTTTGCAATGCTGTAAGACAGTTTTTAATGTGTTAGAAGTTATATGCACAAAAATTATGTTAGGACTTCAATGCTCAAGATTATCAGTTTACAGGTTTCTGAGACAGTAATGTTGAAATAGTGCTTCTGTTCAAATGAAGTGAAATCTAGCCCAAATCTGCTCAAAAGCTTGTCTCTTTTATAAGAGAAAGCTGCTTCGTTCAATATTCAGTGCAAATCTTGCCAAACTGAAAGATGCTTATGCCTTATGAAATACAATGTTTTTGCAATGCTGTAAGACAGTTTTTAATGTGTTAGAAGTTATATGCACAAAAACACATTTTAGGACTTCAATGCTCAAAATTGTCATTTTACAGGTTTCTGAGACGAGTAATGTTGAAATAGTGCTTCTGTTCAAATGAAGTGAAATCTAGCCCAAATCTGCTCAAAAGCTTGTCTCTCTATGAGAGAAAGCTGCTTAGTTCAATATTCAGTGCAAATCTTGCCAAACTGAAAGATGCTTATGTCTTATAAAATAAAATGATTTCTGCAATGCAGTGAGACAGTTTTTAATGTGTTAGAAGTTATCTGAACAAAAACTTATGTTACGACTTCAATGCTCAAGATTGTCAGTTTACAGGTTTCTGAGACCAGTTATGTTGAAATAGTGCTTCTGTTCAAATGAAGTGAAATCTAGCCCAAATCTGCTCAAAAGCTTGTCTCTCTATGAGAGAAAGCTGCTTCATTCAATATTCAGTGCAAATCTTGCCAAACTGAAAGATGCTTATGCCTTATGAAATACAATGTTTTTGCAATGCTGTAAGACAGTTTTTAATGTGTTAGAAGTTATATGCACAAAAACATATGTTAGGACTTCAATGTCCAAGATTGTCAATTTACAGGTTTCTAACACCAGTAATGTTGAAATAGGGCTTCTGTTCAAATGAAGTGAAATCTAGGCTAAATCTGCTCAAAAGCTTGTCTCTCTGAGATAGAGCTGCTTCATTCAATATTCAGTGCAAATCTTGCCAAACTGAAAAATGCTTATGCCTTATGAAATACAATGTTTTTGCAATGCTGTAAGACAGTTTTTAATGTGTTAGAAGTTATATGCACAAGAACTTATGTTAGGACTTCAATGCTCAAGATTGTCAGTTTACAGGTTTCTAACACCAGTAATGTTGAAATAGGGCTTCTGTTCAAATGAAGTGAAATCTAGGCTAAATCTGCTCAAAAGCTTGTCTCTCTGAGATAGAGCTGCTTCATTCAATATTCAGTGCAAATCTTGCCAAACTGAAAGATGCTTATGCCTTATGAAATACAATGTTTTTGCAATGCTGTAAGACAGTTTTAATGTGTTAGAAGTTATATGCACAAAACCTTATGTTAGGACTTCAATGCTATAGATTGTAAGTTTACAGGTTTCTGAGACCAGTAATGTTGAATTAGTGCTTCTGTTCAAATTAAGTTAAATCTAGCCCAAATCTGCTCAAAAGCTTGTCTCTCTATGAGATAGAGCTGCTTCATTAATGTTCAGTGCAAATCTTGCCAAACTGAAAGATGCTTATGCCTTATGAAATACAATGTTTTTGCTATGCTGTAAGACAGTTTTTAGTGTGTTAGAAGTTATATGCACAAAAACACATGTTAGGACTTCAATGCTCAAAATTGTCATTTTACAGGTTTCTGAGACGAGTAATGTTGAAATAGTGCTTCTGTTCAAATGAAGTGAAATCTAGCCCAAATCTGCTCAAAAGCTTGTCTCTTTATAAGAGAAAGCTGCTTCATTCAATATTCAGTGCAAATCTTGCCAAACTGAAAGATGCTTATGCCTTATGAAATACAATGTTTTTGCAATGCTGTAAGACAGTTTTTAATGTGTTAGAAGTTATATGCACAAAACCTTATGTTAGGACTTCAATGCTCAGGATTGTCAGTTTACAGGTTTCTGAGACCAGTTATGTTGAAATAGTGCTTCTGTTCAAATGAAGTGAAATCTAGCCCAAATCTGCTCAAAAGCTTGTCTCTCTATGAGAGAAAGCTGCTTCATTCAATATTCAGTGCAAATCTTGCCAAACTGAAAGATGCTTGTGCCTTATGAAATACAATGTTTTTGCAATGCTGTAAGACAGTTTTTAATGTGTTAGAAGTTATATGCGCAAAAACATATGTTAGGACTTCAATGCTCAAGATTGTCAATTTACAGGTTTCTGAGACCAGTAATGTTGAAATAGTGCTTCTGATTAAATGAAGTGAAATCTAGCCCAAATCTGCTCAAAAGCTTGTCTCTCTATGAGAGAAAGCAGCTTCATTCAATATTCAGTGCAAATCTTGCCAAACTGAATGATGCTTATGCCTTATGAAATACAATGTTTTTGCAATGCTGTAAGACAGTTTTTAATGTGTCAGACGTTATATGCACAAAAACTTATGTTACGACTTCAATGCTCAAGATTGTCAGTTTACAGGTTTCTGAGACCAGTAATGTTGAAATAGTGCTTCTGTTCAAATGAAGTGAAATCTAGCCCAAATCTGCTCAAAAGCTTGTCTCTTTATAAGAGAAAGCTGCTTCATTCAATATTCAGTGCAAATCTTGCCAAACTGAAAGATGCTTATGCCTTATGAAATACAATGTTTTTGCAATGCTGTAAGACAGTTTATAATGTGTTAGAAGTTATATGCACAAAACCTTATGTTAGGACTTCAATGCTCAAGATTGTCAGTTTACAGGTTTCTGAGACCAGTAATGTTGAAATAGTGCTTCTGTTCAAATGAAGTGAAATCTAGCCCAAATCTGCTCAAAAGCTTGTCTTTCTGTGAGATAGAGCTGCTTCATTCAATGTTCAGTGCAAATCTTGCCAAACTGAAAGATGCTTATGTCTTTTGAAATAAAATGATTTCTGCAATGCAGTGAGACAGTTTTTAATGTGTTAGAAGTTATATGCACAAAAACGTATGTTAGGACTTCAATGCTCAAGATTGTCAGTTTACAGGTTTCTGAGACCAGTAATGTTGAAATAGTGCTTCTGTTCAAATGAAGTGAAATCTAGCCCAAATCTGCTCAAAAGCTTGTCTCTCTGTGAGATAGAGCTGCTTCATTAATGTTCAGTGCAAATCTTGCCAAACTGAAAGATGCTTATGCCTTATGAAATACAATGTTTTTGCAATGCTGTAAGACAGTTTTTAATGTGTTAGAAGTTTATGCAAAAAACACATGTTAGGACTTCAATGCTCAAGATTGTCAGTTTACAGGTTTCTGAGAGCAGTAACGTTGAAATAGTGCTTCTGTTCAAATGAAGTGAAATCTAGCCCAAATCTGCTCAAAAGTTTGTCTCTTTAAAAGAGAAAGCTGCTTCATTCAATATTCAGTGCAAATCTTGCCAAACTGAAAAATGCTTATGCCTTATGAAATACAATGTTTTTGCAATGCTGTAAGACAGTTTTTAATGTGTTAGAAGTTATATTGCACAAAAACTTATGTTAGGACTTCAATGCTCAAGATTGTCAGTTTACAGGTTTCTGAGACCAGTAATGTTGAAATAGTGCTTCTGTTCAAATGAAGTGAAATCTAGCCCAAATCTGCTCAAAAGCTTGTCTCTTTATAAAAGAAAGCTGCTTCATTCAATATTCAGTGCAAATCTTGCCAAACTGAAAGATGCTTATGCCTTATGAAATACAATGTTTTTGCAATTCTGTAAGACAGTTTTTAATGTGTTAGAAGTTATATGCACAAAAACATATGTTAGGACTTCAATGTCCAAGATTGTCAATTTACAGGTTTCTAACACCAGTAATGTTGAAATAGGGCTTCTGTTCAAATGAAGTGAAATCTAGCCCAAATCTGCTCAAAAGCTTGTCTTTCTGTGAGATAGAGCTGCTTCATTCAATGTTCAGTGCAAATCTTGCCAAACTGAAAGATGCTTATGTCTTTTGAAATAAAATGATTTCTGCAATGCAGTGAGACAGTTTTTAATGTGTTAGAAGTTATATGCACAAAAACTTGTTAGGACTTCAATGCTCAAGATTGTCAGTTTACAGGTTTCTGAGACGAGTAATGTTGAAATAGTGCTTCTGTTCAAATGAAGTGAAATCTAGCCCAAATCTGCTCAAAAGCTTGTCTCTCTGTGAGATAGAGCTGCTTCATTAATGTTCAGTGCAAATCTTGCCAAACTGAAAGATGCTTGTGCCTTATGAAATACAATGTTTTTGCAATGCTGTAAGACAGTTTTTAATGTGTTAGAAGTTATATGCACAAAAACATATGTTAGGACTTCAATGCTCAAGATTGTCAGTTTACAGGTTTCTGAGACCAGTAATGTTGAAATAGTGCTTCTGATTAAATGAAGTGAAATCTAGCCCAAATCTGCTCAAAAGCTTGTCTCTTTATAAAAGAAAGCTGCTTCATTCAATATTCAGTGCAAATCTTGCCAAACTGAAAGATGCTTATGCCTTATGAAATACAATGTTTTTGCAATGCTGTAAGACAGTTTTTAATGTGTTAGAAGTTATATGCACAAAAACATATGTTAGGACTCAATGCTCAAAATTGTAAATTTACAGGTTTCTGAGACCAGTAATGTTGAAATAGTGCTTCTGTTCAAATGAAGTGAAATCTAGCCCAAATCTGCTCAAAAGCTTGTCTCTTTATAAGAGAAAGCTGCTTCATTCAATATTCAGTGCAAATCTTGCCAAACTGAAAGATGCTTATGCCTTATGAAATACAAAGTTTTTGCAAAGCTGTAAGACAGTTTTTAATGTGTTAGAAGTTATATGCACAAAACCTTATGTTAGGACTTCAATGCTCAAGATTGTAAGTTTACAGGTTTCTGAGACCAGTAATGTTGAATTAGTGCTTCTGTTCAAATTAAGTGAAATCTAGCCCAAATCTGCTCAAAAGCTTGTCTCTTTATAAGAGAAAGCTGCTTCATTCAATATTCAGAGCAAATCTTGCCAAACTGAAAGATGCTTATGCCTTATGAAATACAATGTTTTTGCAATGCTGTAAGACAGTTTTTAATGTGTTAGAAGTTATATGCACAAAAACACATGTTAGGACTTCAATGCTCAAAATTGTCATTTTACAGGTTTCTGAGACGAGTAATGTTGAAATAGTGCTTCTGATTAAATGAAGTGAAATCTAGCCCAAATCTGCTCAAAAGCTTGTCTCTCTATGAGAGAAAGCTGCTTCATTCAATATTCAGTGCAAATCTTGCCAAACTGAAAGATGCTTAAGCCTTATGAAATACAATGTTTTTGCAATGCTGTAAGACAGTTTTTAATGTGTTAGAAGTTATATGCACAAAACCTTATGTTAGGACTTCAATGCTCAAGATTGTCAGTTTACAGGATTCTGAGACCAGTAATGTTGAAATAGTGCTTCTGTTCAAATGAAGTGAAATCTAGCCCAAATCTGCTCAAAAGATTGTCTCTCTGTGAGATAGAGCTGCTTCATTCAATGTTCAGTGCAAATCTTGCCAAACTGAAAGATGCTTATGTCTTTTGAAATAAAATGATTTCTGCAATGCAGTGAGACTGTTTTTAATGTGTTAGAAGTTATATGCACAAAAATTATGTTAGGACTTCAATGCTCAAGATTATCAGTTTACAGGTTTCTGAGACAGTAATGTTGAAATAGTGCTTCTGTTCAAATGAAGTGAAATCTAGCCCAAATCTGCTCAAAAGCTTGTCTCTTTTATAAGAGAAAGCTGCTTCGTTCAATATTCAGTGCAAATCTTGCCAAACTGAAAGATGCTTATGCCTTATGAAATACAATGTTTTTGCAATGCTGTAAGACAGTTTTTAATGTGTTAGAAGTTATATGCACAAAAACACATTTTAGGACTTCAATGCTCAAAATTGTCATTTTACAGGTTTCTGAGACGAGTAATGTTGAAATAGTGCTTCTGTTCAAATGAAGTGAAATCTAGCCCAAATCTGCTCAAAAGCTTGTCTCTCTATGAGAGAAAGCTGCTTCATTCAATATTCAGTGCAAATCTTGCCAAACTGAAAGATGCTTATGTCTTATAAAATAAAATGATTTCTGCAATGCTGTAAGACAGTTTTTAATGTGTTAGAAGTTAAATGCACAAGAACTTATGTTAGGACTTCAATGCTCAAGATTGTCAGTTTACAGGTTTCTAAGACCAGTAATGTTGAAATAGTGCTTCTGTTCAAATGAAGTGAAATCTAGCCCAAATCTGCTCAAAAGCTTGTCTCTTTATAAGAGAAAGCTGCTTCATTCAATATTCAGTGCAAATCTTGCCAAACTGAAAGATGCTTATGCCTTATGAAATACAATGTTTTTGCAATGCTGTAAGACAGTTTTTAATGTGTTAGAAGTTATATGCACAAAACCTTATGTTAGGACTTCAATGCTATAGATTGTAAGTTTACAGGTTTCTGAGACCAGTAATGTTGAATTAGTGCTTCTGTTCAAATTAAGTGAAATCTAGCCCAAATCTGCTCAAAAGCTTGTCTCTCTATGAGATAGAGCTGCTTCATTAATGTTCAGTGCAAATCTTGCCAAACTGAAAGATGCTTATGTCTTTTGAAATAAAATGATTTCTGCAATGCAGTGAGACAGTTTTTAATGTGTTAGAAGTTTTATGCACAAAAACTTGTTAGGACTTCAATGCTCAAGATTGTCAGTTTACAGGTTTCTGAGACGAGTAATGTTGAAATAGTGCTTCTGTTCAAATGAAGTGAAATCTAGCCCAAATCTGCTCAAAAGCTTGTCTCTCTGTGAGATAGAGCTGCTTCATTAATGTTCAGTGCAAATCTTGCCAAACTGAAAGATGCTTGTGCCTTATGAAATACAATGTTTTTGCTATGCTGTAAGACAGTTTTTAATGTGTTAGAAGTTTATGCACAAAAAACAATGTTTTTGCAATGCTGTAAGACAGTTTTTAATGTGTTAGAAGTTATATGCACAAAAACATATGTTAGGACTTCAATGCTCAAGATTGTCAGTTTACAGGTTTCTGAGACCAGTAATGTTGAAATAGTGCTTCTGATTAAATGAAGTGAAATCTAGCCCAAATCTGCTCAAAAGCTTGTCTCTTTATAAAAGAAAGCTGCTTCATTCAATATTCAGTGCAAATCTTGCCAAACTGAAAGATGCTTATGCCTTATGAAATACAATGTTTTTGCAATGCTGTAAGACAGTTTTTAATGTGTTAGAAGTTATATGCACAAAAACATATGTTAGGACTCAATGCTCAAAATTGTCAATTTACAGGTTTCTGAGACCAGTAATGTTGAAATAGTGCTTCTGTTCAAATGAAGTGAAATCTAGCCCAAATCTGCTCAAAAGCTTGTCTCTTTATAAGAGAAAGCTGCTTCATTCAATATTCAGTGCAAATCTTGCCAAACTGAAAGATGCTTATGCCTTATGAAATACAATGTTTTTGCTATGCTGTAAGACAGTTTTTAGTGTGTTAGAAGTTATATGCACAAAAACACATGTTAGGACTTCAATGCTCAAAATTGTCATTTTACAGGTTTCTGAGACGAGTTATGTTGAAATAGTGCTTCTGTTCAAATGAAGTGAAATCTAGCCCAAATCTGCTCAAAAGCTTGTCTCTTTATAAGAGAAAGCTGCTTCATTCAATATTCAGTGCAAATCTTGCCAAACTGAAAGATGCTTATGCCTTATGAAATACAATGTTTTTGCAATGCTGTAAGACAGTTTTTAATGTGTTAGAAGTTATATGCACAAAACCTTATGTTAGGACTTCAATGCTCAGGATTGTCAGTTTACAGGTTTCTGAGACCAGTTATGTTGAAATAGTGCTTCTGTTCAAATGAAGTGAAATCTAGCCCAAATCTGCTCAAAAGCTTGTCTCTTTATAAGAGAAAGCTGCTTCATTCAATATTCAGTGCAAATCTTGCCAAACTGAAAGATGCTTATGCCTTATGAAATACAATGTTTTTGCTATGCTGTAAGACAGTTTTTAGTGTGTTAGAAGTTATATGCACAAAAACACATGTTAGGACTTCAATGCTCAAAATTGTCATTTTACAGGTTTCTGAGACGAGTTATGTTGAAATAGTGCTTCTGTTCAAATGAAGTGAAATCTAGCCCAAATCTGCTCAAAAGCTTGTCTCTTTATAAGAGAAAGCTGCTTCATTCAATATTCAGTGCAAATCTTGCCAAACTGAAAGATGCTTATGCCTTATGAAATACAATGTTTTTGCAATGCTGTAAGACAGTTTTTAATGTGTTAGAAGTTATATGCACAAAACCTTATGTTAGGACTTCAATGCTCAGGATTGTCAGTTTACAGGTTTCTGAGACCAGTTATGTTGAAATAGTGCTTCTGTTCAAATGAAGTGAAATCTAGCCCAAATCTGCTCAAAAGCTTGTCTCTCTATGAGAGAAAGCTGCTTCATTCAATATTCAGTGCAAAAATCTTGCCAAACTGAAAGATGCTTGTGCCTTATGAAATACAATGTTTTTGCAATGCTGTAAGACAGTTTTTAATGTGTTAGAAGTTATATGCACAAAAACATATGTTAGGACTTCAATGCTCAAGATTGTCAATTTACAGGTTTCTGAGACCAGTAATGTTGAAATAGTGCTTCTGATTAAATGAAGTGAAATCTAGCCCAAATCTGCTCAAAAGCTTGTCTCTCTATGAGAGAAAGCAGCTTCATTCAATATTCAGTGCAAATCTTGCCAAACTGAATGATGCTTATGCCTTATGAAATACAATGTTTTTGCAATGCTGTAAGACAGTTTTTAATGTGTCAGAAGTTATATGCACAAAAACTTATGTTACGACTTCAATGCTCAAGATTGTCAGTTTACAGGTTTCTGAGACCAGTAATGTTGAAATAGTGCTTCTGTTCAAATGAAGTGAAATCTAGCCCAAATCTGCTCAAAAGCTTGTCTCTTTATAAGAGAAAGCTGCTTCATTCAATATTCAGTGCAAATCTTGCCAAACTGAAAGATGCTTATGCCTTATGAAATACAATGTTTTTGCAATGCTGTAAGACAGTTTATAATGTGTTAGAAGTTATATGCACAAAACCTTATGTTAGGACTTCAATGCTCAAGATTGTCAGTTTACAGGTTTCTGAGACCAGTAATGTTGAAATAGTGCTTCTGTTCAAATGAAGTGAAATCTAGCCCAAATCTGCTCAAAAGGTTGTCTTTCTGTGAGATAGAGCTGCTTCATTCAATGTTCAGTGCAAATCTTGCCAAACTGAAAGATGCTTATGTCTTTTGAAATAAAATGATTTCTGCAATGCAGTGAGACAGTTTTTAATGTGTTAGAAGTTATATGCACAAAAACTTATGTTAGGACTTCAATGCTCAAGATTGTCAGTTTACAGGTTTCTGAGACCAGTAATGTTGAAATAGTGCTTCTGTTCAAATGAAGTGAAATCTAGCCCAAATCTGCTCAAAAGCTTGTCTCTCTGTGAGATAGAGCTGCTTCATTAATGTTCAGTGCAAATCTTGCCAAACTGAAAGATGCTTATGCCTTATGAAATACAATGTTTTTGCAATGCTGTAAGACAGTTTTTAATGTGTTAGAAGTTTATGCAAAAAACACATGTTAGGACTTCAATGCTCAAGATTGTCAGTTTACAGGTTTCTGAGAGCAGTAATGCTGAAATAGTGCTTCTGTTCAAATGAAGTGAAATCTAGCCCAAATCTGCTCAAAAGTTTGTCTCTTTAAAAGAGAAAGCTGCTTCATTCAATATTCAGTGCAAATCTTGCCAAACTGAAAAATGCTTATGCCTTATGAAATACAATGTTTTTGCAATGCTGTAAGACAGTTTTTAATGTGTTAGAAGTTATATGCACGAAAACTTATGTTAGGACTTCAATGCTCAAGATTGTCAGTTTACAGGTTTCTGAGACCAGTAATGTTGAAATAGTGCTTCTGTTCAAATGAAGTGAAATCTAGCCCAAATCTGCTCAAAAGCTTGTCTCTTTATAAAAGAAAGCTGCTTCATTCAATATTCAGTGCAAATCTTGCCAAACTGAAAGATGCTTATGCCTTATGAAATACAATGTTTTTGCAATGCTGTAAGACAGTTTTTAATGTGTTAGAAGTTATATGCACAAAAACATATGTTAGGACTTCAATGCTCAAAATTGTCATTTTACAGGTTTCTGAGACAAGTAATGTTGAAATAGTGCTTCTGATTAAATGAAGTGAAATCTAGCCCAAATCTCCTCAAAAGCTTGTCTCTCTATGAGAGAAAGCTGCTTCATTCAATACTCAGTGCAAATCTTGCCAAACTGAAAGATGCTTATGCCTTATGAAATACAATGTTTTTGCAATGCTGTAAGACAGTTTTTAATGTGTTAGAAGTTATATGCACAAAACCTTATGTTAGGACTTCAATGCTCAAGATTGTCAGTTTACAGGATTCTGAGACCAGTAATGTTGAAATAGTGCTTCTGTTCAAATGAAGTGAAATCTAGCCCAAATCTGCTCAAAAGCTTGTCTCTCTATGAGAGAAAGCTGCTTCATTCAATATTCAGTGCAAATCTTGCCAAACTGAAAGATGCTTATGCCTTATGAAATACAATGTTTTTGCAATGCTGTAAGACAGTTTTTAATGTGTTACAAGTTATATGCACAAAAACACATGTTAGGACTTCAATGCTCAAAATTGTCATTTTACAGGTTTCTGAGACGAGTAATGTTGAAATAGTGCTTCTGTTCAAATGAAGTGAAATCTAGCCCAAATCTGCTCAAAAGCTTGTCTCTCTATGAGAGAAAGCTGCTTCATTCAATATTCAGTGCAAATCTTGCCAAACTGAAAGATGCTTATGTCTTATAAAATAAAATGATTTCTGCAATGCAGTGAGACAGTTTTTAATGTGTTAGAAGTTATCTGCACAAAAACTTATGTTACGACTTCAATGCTCAAGATTGTCAGTTTACAGGTTTCTGAGACCAGTTATGTTGAAATAGTGCTTCTGTTCAAATGAAGTGAAATCTAGCCCAAATCTGCTCAAAAGCTTGTCTCTCTATGAGAGAAAGCTGCTTCATTCAATATTCAGTGCAAATCTTGCCAAACTGAAAGATGCTTATGCCTTATGAAATACAATGTTTTTGCAATGCTGTAAGACAGTTTTTAATGTGTTAGAAGTTATATGCACAAAACCTTATGTTAGGACTTCAATGCTCAAGATTGTAAATTTACAGGTTTCTGAGACCAGTAATGTTGAAATAGTGCTTCTGTTCAAATGAAGTGAAATCTAGCCCAAATCTGCTCAAAAGCTTGTCTCTCTATGAGAGAAAGCGGCTTCATTCAATATTCAGTGCAAATCTTGCCAAACTGAAAGATGCTTATGCCTTATGAAATACAATGTTTTTGCAATGCTGTAAGACAGTTTATAATGTGTTAGAAGTTTATGCACAAAAACACATGTTAGGACTTCAATGCTCAAGATTGTCAGTTTACAGGTTTCTGAGACGAATAATGTTGAAATAGTGCTTCTGTTCAAATGAAGTGAAATCTAGCCCAAATCTGCTCAAAAGCTTGTCTCTCTATGAGAGAAAGCTGCTTCATTCAATATTCAGTGCAAATCTTGCCAAACTGAAAGATGCTTATGTCTTATAAAATAAAATGATTTCTGCAATGCAGTGAGACAGTATTTAATGTGTTAGAAGTTATCTGCACAAAAACTTATGTTACGACTTCAATGCTCAAGATTGTAAGTTTACAGGTTTCTGAGACCAGTAATGTTGAAATAGTGCTTCTGTTCAAATGAAGTGAAATCTAGCCCAAATCTGCTCAAAAGCTTGTCTCTCTATGAGAGAAAGCTGCTTCAGTCAATATTCAGTGCAAATCTTGCCAAACTGAAAGATGCTTATGTCTTATAAAATAAAATGATTTCTGCAATGCAGTGAGACAGTTTTTAATGTGTTAGAAGTTATCTGCACAAAAACTTATGTTACGACTTCAATGCTCAAGATTGTCAGTTTACAGGTTTCTGAGACCAGTTATGTTGAAATAGTGCTTCTGTTCAAATGAAGTGAAATCTAGCCCAAATCTGCTCAAAAGCTTGTCTCTCTATGAGAGAAAGCTGCTTCATTCAATATTCAGTGCAAATCTTGCCAAACTGAAAGATGCTTATGCCTTATGAAATACAATGTTTTTGCAATGCTGTAAGACAGTTTTTAATGTGTTAGAAGTTATATGCACAAAACCTTATGTTAGGACTTCAATGCTCAAGATTGTAAGTTTACTGGTTTCTGAGACCAGTAATGTTGAAATAGTGCTTCTGTTCAAATGAAGTGAAATCTAGCCCAAATCTGCTCAAAAGCTTGTCTCTCTATGAGAGAAAGCGGCCTTATTCAATATTCAGTGCAAATCTTGCCAAACTGAAAGATGCTTATGCCTTATGAAATACAATGTTTTTGCAATGCTGTAAGACAGTTTATAATGTGTTAGAAGTTTGTGCACAAAAACACATGTTAGGACTTCAATGCTCAAGATTGTCAGTTTACAGGTTTCTGAGACGAATAATGTTGAAATAGTGCTTCTGTTCAAATGAAGTGAAATCTAGCCCAAATCTGCTCAAAAGCTTGTCTCTCTGTGAGATAGAGCTGCTTCATCCAATGTGCAGTGCAAATCTTGCCAAACTAAAAGATGCTTATGTCTTTTGAAATAAAATGATTTCTGCAATGCAGTGAGACTGTTTTTAATGTGTTAGAAGTTATATGCACAAAAACTTATGTTAGGACTTCAATGCTCAAGATTGTCAGTTTACAGGTTTCTGAGACCAGTTATGTTGAAATAGTGCTTCTTTTCAAATGAAGTGAAATCTAGCCCAAATCTGCTCAAAAGCTTGTCTCTCTATGAGAGAAAGCTGCTTCATTCAATATTCAGTGCAAATCTTGCCAAACTGAAAGATGCTTGTGCCTTATGAAATACAATGTTTTTGCAATGCTGTAAGACAGTTTTTAATGTGTTAGAAGTTATATGCACAAAAACTTATGTTAGGACTTCAATGCTCAAGATTGTCAGTTTACAGGTTTCTGAGACCAGTTATGTTGAAATAGTGCTTCTGTTCAAATGAAGTGAAATCTAGCCCAAATCTGCTCAAAAGCTTGTCTCTTTATAAAAGAAAGCTGCTTCATTCAATATTCAGTGTAAATCTTGCCAAACTGAAAGATGCTTATGCCTTATGAAATACAATGTTTTTGCAATGCTGTAAGACAGTTTTTAATGTGTTAGAAGTTATATGCACAAAAACATATGTTAGTACTTCAATGCTCAAGATTGTCAATTTACAGGTTTCTGAGACCAGTAATGTTGAAATAGTGCTTCTGTTCAAATGAAGTGAAATCTAGCCCAAATCTGCTCAAAAGCTTGTCTCTTTATAAGAGAAAGCTGCTTCATTCAATATTCAGTGCAAATCTTGCCAAACTGAAAGATGCTTATGCCTTATGAAATACAATGTTTTTGCAATGCTGTAAGACAGTTTTTAATGTGTTAGAAGTTATATGCACAAAACCTTATGTTAGGACTTCAATGCTCAAGATTGTAAGTTTACAGGTTTCTGAGACCAGTAATGTTGAATTAGTGCTTCTGTTCAAATTAAGTGAAATCTAGCCCAAATCTGCTCAAAAGCTTGTCTCTTTATAAGAGAAAGCTGCTTCATTCAATATTCAGTGCAAATCTTGCCAAGCTGAAAGATGCTTAAGCCTTATGAAATACAATGTTTTTGCAATGCTGTAAGACAGTTTTTAATGTGTTAGAAGTTATATGCACAAAACCTTATGTTAGGACTTCAATGCTCAAGATTGTCAGTTTACAGGATTCTGAGACCAGTAATGTTGAAATAGTGCTTCTGTTCAAATGAAGTGAAATCTAGCCCAAATCTGCTCAAAAGCTTGTCTCTCTGTGAGATAGAGCTGCTTCATTCAATGTTCAGTGCAAATCTTGCCAAACTGAAAGATGCTTATGTCTTTTGAAATAAAATGATTTCTGCAATGCAGTGAGACTGTTTTTAATGTGTTAGAAGTTATATGCACAAAAATTATGTTAGGACTTCAATGCTCAAGATTATCAGTTTACAGGTTTCTGAGACAGTAATGTTGAAATAGTGCTTCTGTTCAAATGAAGTGAAATCTAGCCCAAATCTGCTCAAAAGCTTGTCTCTTTTATAAGAGAAAGCTGCTTCGTTCAATATTCAGTGCAAATCTTGCCAAACTGAAAGATGCTTATGCCTTATGAAATACAATGTTTTTGCAATGCTGTAAGACAGTTTTTAATGTGTTAGAAGTTATATGCACAAAAACACATTTTAGGACTTCAATGCTCAAAATTGTCATTTTACAGGTTTCTGAGACGAGTAATGTTGAAATAGTGCTTCTGTTCAAATGAAGTGAAATCTAGCCCAAATCTGCTTAAAAGCTTGTCTCTCTATGAGAAAAAGCTGCTTCATTCAATATTCAGTGCAAATCTTGCCAAACTGAAAGATGCTTATGTCTTTTGAAATAAAATGATTTCTGCAATGCAGTGAGACTGTTTTTAATGTGTTAGAAGTTATATGCACAAAAATTATGTTAGGACTTCAATGCTCAAGATTATCAGTTTACAGGTTTCTGAGACAGTAATGTTGAAATAGTGCTTCTGTTCAAATGAAGTGAAATCTAGCCCAAATCTGCTCAAAAGCTTGTCTCTTTTATAAGAGAAAGCTGCTTCGTTCAATATTCAGTGCAAATCTTGCCAAACTGAAAGATGCTTATGCCTTATGAAATACAATGTTTTTGCAATGCTGTAAGACAGTTTTTAATGTGTTAGAAGTTATATGCACAAAAACACATTTTAGGACTTCAATGCTCAAAATTGTCATTTTACAGGTTTCTGAGACGAGTAATGTTGAAATAGTGCTTCTGTTCAAATGAAGTGAAATCTAGCCCAAATCTGCTTAAAAGCTTGTCTCTCTATGAGAAAAAGCTGCTTCATTAATATTCAGTGCAAATCTTGCCAAACTGAAAGATGCTTATGTCTTATAAAATAAAATGTTTTTGCAATGCTGTAAGACAGTTTTTAATGTGTTAGAAGTTATATGCACAAAAACATATGTAAGGACTTCAATGTCCAAGATTGTCAATTTACAGGTTTCTAACACCAGTAATGTTGAAATAGTGCTTCTGTTCAAATGAAGTGAAATCTAGGCTAAATCTGCTCAAAAGCTTGTCTCTCTGAGATAGAGCTGCTTCATTCAATATTCAGTGCAAATCTTGCCAAACTGAAAAATGCTTATGCCTTATGAAATACAATGTTTTTGCAATGCTGTAAGACAGTTTTTAATGTGTTAGAAGTTATATGCACAAAAACTTATGTTACGACTTCAATGCTCAAGATTGTCAGTTTACAGGTTTCTGAGACCAGTAATGTTGAAATAGTGCTTCTGTTCAAATGAAGTGAAATCTAGCCCAAATCTGCTCAAAAGCTTGTCTCTTTATAAGAGAAAGCTGCTTCATTCAATATTCAGTGCAAATCTTGCCAAACTGAAAGATGCTTATGCCTTATGAAATACAATGTTTTTGCAATGCTGTAAGACAGTTTATAATGTGTTAGAAGTTATATGCACAAAACCTTATGTTAGGACTTCAATGCTCAAGATTGTCAGTTTACAGGTTTCTGAGACCAGTAATGTTGAAATAGTGCTTCTGTTCAAATGAAGTGAAATCTAGCCCAAATCTGCTCAAAAGCTTGTCTTTCTGTGAGATAGAGCTGCTTCATTCAATGTTCAGTGCAAATCTTGCCAAACTGAAAGATGCTTATATCTTTTGAAATAAAATGATTTCTGCAATGCAGTGAGACAGTTTTTATTGTGTTAGAAGTTATATGCACAAAAACTTATGTTAGGACTTCAATGCTCAAGATTGTCAGTTTACAGGTTTCTGAGACCAGTAATGTTGAAATAGTGCTTCTGTTCAAATGAAGTGAAATCAAGCCCAAATCTGCTCAAAAGCTTGTCTCTTTATAAGAGAAAGCTGCTTCATTCAATATTCAGTGCAAATCTTGCCAAACTGAAAGATGCTTATGCCTTATGAAATACAATGTTTTTGCAATGCTGTAAGACAGTTTTTAATGTGTTAGAAGTTATATGCACAAAACCTTATGTTCGGACTTCAATGCTCAAGATTGTAAGTTTACAGGTTTCTGAGACCAGTAATGTTGAATTAGTGCTTCTGTTCAAATTAAGTGAAATCTAGCCCAAATCTGCTCAAAAGCTTGTCTCTTTATAAGAGAAAGCTGCTTCATTCAATATTCAGTGCAAATCTTGCCAAACTGAAAGATGCTTATGCCTTATGAAATACAATGTTTTTGCAATGCTGTAAGACAGTTTTTAATGTGTTAGAAGTTATATGCACAAAAACACATGTTAGGACTTCAATGCTCAAAATTGTCATTTTACAGGTTTCTGAGACGAGTAATGTTGAAATAGTGCTTCTGATTAAATGAAGTGAAATCTAGCCCAAATCTGCTCAAAAGCTTGTCTCTCTATGAGAGAAAGCTGCTTCATTCAATATTCAGTGCAAATCTTGCCAAACTGAAAGATGCTTAAGCCTTATGAAATACAATGTTTTTGCAATGCTGTAAGACAGTTTTTAATGTGTTAGAAGTTATATGCACAAAAACACATGTTAGGACTTCAATGCTCAAAATTGTCAGTTTACAGGATTCTGAGACAGTAATGTTGAAATAGTGCTTCTGTTCAAATGAAGTGAAATCTAGCCCAAATCTGCTCAAAAGCTTGTCTCTTTTATAAGAGAAAGCTGCTTCGTTCAATATTCAGTGCAAATCTTGCCAAACTGAAAGATGCTTATGCCTTATGAAATACAATGTTTTTGCAATGCTGTAAGACAGTTTTTAATGTGTTAGAAGTTATATGCACAAAAACACATTTTAGGACTTCAATGCTCAAAATTGTCATTTTACAGGTTTCTGAGACGAGTAATGTTGAAATAGTGCTTCTGTTCAAATGAAGTGAAATCTAGCCCAAATCTGCTCAAAAGCTTGTCTCTCTATGAGAGAAAGCTGCTTAGTTCAATATTCAGTGCAAATCTTGCCAAACTGAAAGATGCTTATGTCTTATAAAATAAAATGATTTCAGCAATGCAGTGAGACAGTTTTTAATGTGTTAGAAGTTATTGGCACAAAAACTTATGTTACGACTTCAATGCTCAAGATTGTCAGTTTACAGGTTTCTGAGACCAGTTATGTTGAAATAGTGCTTCTGTTCAAATGAAGTGAAATCTAGCCCAAATCTGCTCAAAAGCTTGTCTCTCTATGAGAGAAAGCTGCTTCATTCAATATTCAGTGCAAATCTTGCCAAACTGAAAGATGCTTATGCCTTATGAAATACAATGTTTTTGCAATGCTGTAAGACAGTTTTTAATGTGTTAGAAGTTATATGCACAAAAACATATGTTAGGACTTCAATGTCCAAGATTGTCAATTTACAGGTTTCTAACACCAGTAATGTTGAAATAGGGCTTCTGTTCAAATGAAGTGAAATCTAGGCTAAATCTGCTCAAAAGCTTGTCTCTCTGAGATAGAGCTGCTTCATTCAATATTCAGTGCAAATCTTGCCAAACTGAAAAATGCTTATGCCTTATGAAATACAATGTTTTTGCAATGCTGTAAGACAGTTTTTAATGTGTTAGAAGTTTATGCACAAAAACACGTTAGGACTTCAATGCTCAGGATTGTCAGTTTACAGGTTTCTGAGACCAGTAATGTTGAAATAGTGCTTCTGTTCAAATGAAGTGAAATCTAGCCCAAATCTGCTCAAAAGCTTGTCTCTTTATAAGAGAAAGCTGCTTCATTCAATATTCAATGCAAATCTTGCCAAACTGAAAGATGCTTATGCCTTATGAAATGCAATGTTTTTGCAATGCTGTAAGACAGTTTTTAATGTGTTAGAAGTTATATGCACAAAACCTTATGTTAGGACTTCAATGCTCAAGATTGTCAGTTTACAGGTTTCTGAGACCAGTAATGTTGAAATAGTGCTTCTGTTCAAATGAAGTGAAATCTAGCCCAAATCTGCTCAAAAGCTTGTCTCTCTGTGAGATAGAGCTGCTTCATTCAATGTTCAGTGCAAATCTTGCCAAACTGAAAGATGCTTATGTCTTTTGAAATAAAATGATTTCTGCAATGCAGTGAGACTGTTTTTAATGTGTTAGAAGTTATATGCACAAAAACTTATGTTAGGACTTCAATGCTCAAGATTGTCAGTTTACAGGTTTCTGAGACCAGTTATGTTGAAATAGTGCTTCTGTTCAAATGAAGTGAAATCTAGCCCAAATCTGCTCAAAAGCTTGTCTCTCTATGAGAGAAAGCTGCTTCATTCAATATTCAGTGCAAATCTTGCCAAACTGAAAGATGCTTGTGCCTTATGAAATACAATGTTTTTGCAATGCTGTAAGACAGTTTTTAATGTGTTAGAAGTTATATGCACAAAAACTTATGTTAGGACTTCAATGCTCAAGATTGTCAGTTTACAGGTTTCTGAGACCAGTTATGTTGAAATAGTGCTTCTGTTCAAATGAAGTGAAATCTAGCCCAAATCTGCTCAAAAGCTTCTCTCTCTATGAGAGAAAGCTGCTTCATTCAATATTCAGTGCAAATCTTGCCAAACTGAAAGATGCTTATGCCTTATGAAATACAATGTTTTTGCAATGCTGTAAGACAGTTTTTAATGTGTTAGAAGTTATATGCACAAAAACATATGTTAGGACTTCAATGTCCAAGATTGTCATTTTACAGGTTTCTGAGACGAGTAATGTTGAAATAGTGCTTCTGTTCAAATGAAGTGATATCTAGCCCAAATCTGCTCAAAAGCTTGTCTCTTTATAAGAGAAAGCTGCTTCATTCAATATTCAGTGCAAATCTTGCCAAACTGAAAGATGCTTATGCCTTATGAAATACAATGTTTTTGCAATGCTGTAAGACAGTTTTTAATGTGTTAGAAGTTATATGCACAAAAACACATGTTAGGACTTCAATGCTCAAAATTGTCATTTTACAGGTTTCTGAGACGAGTAATGTTGAAATAGTGCTTCTGATTAAATGAAGTGAAATCTAGCCCAAATCTGCTCAAAAGCTTGTCTCTCTATGAGAGAAAGCTGCTTCATTCAATACTCAGTGCAAATCTTGCCAAACTGAAAGATGCTTATGCCTTATGAAATACAATGTTTTTGCAATGCTGTAAGACAGTTTTTAATGTGTTAGAAGTTATATGCACAAAACCTTATGTTAGGACTTCAATGCTCAAGATTGTCAGTTTACAGGTTTCTGAGACCAGTAATGTTGAAATAGTGCTTCTGTTCAAATGAAGTGAAATCTAGCCCAAATCTGCTCAAAAGCTTGTCTCTCTATGAGAGAAAGCTGCTTCATTCAATATTCAGTGCAAATCTTGCCAAACTGAAAGATGCTTATGCCTTATGAAATACAATGTTTTTGCAATGCTGTAAGACAGTTTTTAATGTGTTAGAAGTTATATGCACAAAACCTTATGTTAGGACTTCAATGCTCAAGATTGTAAGTTTACAGGTTTCTGAGACCAGTAATGTTGAAATAGTGCTTCTGTTCAAATGAAGTGAAATCTAGCCCAAATCTGCTCAAAAGCTTGTCTCTCTATGAGAGAAAGCGGCTTCATTCAATATTCAGTGCAAATCTTGCCAAACTAAAAGATGCTTATGCCTTATGAAATACAATGTTTTTGCAATGCTGTAAGACAGTTTATAATGTGTTAGAAGTTTATGCACAAAAACACATGTTAGGACTTCAATGCTCAAGATTGTCAGTTTACAGGTTTCTGAGACGAGTAATGTTGAAATAGTGCTTCTGTTCAAATGAAGTGAAATCTAGCCCAAATCTGCTCAAAAGCTTGTCTCTCTATGAGAGAAAGCGGCTTCATTCAATATTCAGTGCAAATCTTGCCAAACTAAAAGATGCTTATGCCTTATGAAATACAATGTTTTTGCAATGCTGTAAGACAGTTTTTAATGTGTTAGAAGTTATATGCACAAAAACATATGTTAGAACTTCAATGCTCAAGATTGTCAGTTTACAGGTTTCTGAGACCAGTAATGTTGAAATAGTGCTTCTGTTCAAATGAAGTGAAATCTAGCCCAAATCTGCTCAAAAGCTTGTCTCTCTGTGAGATAGAGCTGCTTCATTAATGTTCAGTGCAAATCTTGCCAAACTGAAAGATGCTTATGCCTTATGAAATACAATGTTTTTGCAATGCTGTAAGACAGTTTTTAATGTGTTAGAAGTTTATGCACAAAAACACGTTAGGACTTCAATGCTCAAGATTGTCAGTTTACAGGTTTCTGAGACCAGTAATGTTGAAATAGTGCTTCTGTTCAAATGAAGTGAAATCTAGCCCAAATCTGCTCAAAAGCTTGTCTCTCTGTGAGATAGAGCTGCTTCATTAATGTTCAGTGCAAATCTTGCCAATCTGAAAGATGCTTATGCCTTATGAAATACAATGTTTTTGCAATGCTGTAAGACAGTTTTTAATGTGTTAGAAGTTTATGCACAAAAACACGTTAGGACTTCAATGCTCAAGATTGTCAGTTTACAGGTTTCTGAGACCAGTAATGTTGAAATAGTGCTTCTGTTCAAATGAAGTGAAATCTAGCCCAAATCTGCTCAAAAGCTTGTCTCTTTATAAGAGAAAGCTGCTTCATTCAATATTCAATGCAAATCTTGCCAAACTGAAAGATGCTTATGCCTTATGAAATGCAATGTTTTTGCAATGCTGTAAGACAGTTTTTAATGTGTTAGAAGTTATATGCACAAAACCTTATGTTAGGACTTCAATGCTCAAGATTGTCAGTTTACAGGATTCTGAGACCAGTAATGTTGAAATAGTGCTTCTGTTAAAATGAAGTGAAATCTAGCCCAAATCTGCTCAAAAGCTTGTCTCTCTGTGAGATAGAGCTGCTTCATTCAATTTTCAGTGCAAATCTTGCCAAACTGAAAGATGCTTATGTCTTTTGAAATAAAATGATTTCTGCAATGCAGTGAGACAGTTTTTAATGTGTTAGAAGTTATCTGCACAAAAACTTATGTTACGACTTCAATGCTCAAGATTGTCAGTTTACAGGTTTCTGAGACCAGTTATGTTGAAATAGTGCTTCTGTTCAAATGAAGTGAAATCTAGCCCAAATCTGCTCAAAAGCTTGTCTCTCTATGAGAGAAAGCTGCTTCATTCAATATTCAGTGCAAATCTTGCCAAACTGAAAGATGCTTATGCCTTATGAAATACAATGTTTTTGCAATGCTGTAAGACAGTTTTTAATGTGTTAGAAGTTATATGCACAAAAACATATGTTAGGACTTCAATGTCCAAGATTGTCAATTTACAGGTTTCTAACACCAGCAATGTTGAAATAGGGCTTCTGTTCAAATGAAGTGAAATCTAGGCTAAATCTGCTCAAAAGCTTGTCTCTCTGAGATAGAGCTGCTTCATTCAATATTCAGTGCAAATCTTGCCAAACTGAAAAATGCTTATGCCTTATGAAATACAATGTTTTTGCAATGCTGTAAGACATTTTTTAATGTGTTAGAAGTTATATGCACAAAAACTTATGTTAGGACTTCAATGCTCAAGATTGTCAGTTTACAGGTTTCTGAGACCAGTAATGTTGAAATAGTGCTTCTGTTCAAATGAAGTGAAATCTAGCCCAAATCTGCTCAAAAGCTTGTCTCTCTGTGAGATAGAGCTGCTTCATTCAATTTTCAGTGCAAATCTTGCCAAACTGAAAGATGCTTATGTCTTTTGAAATAAAATGATTTCTGCAATGCAGTGAGACTGTTTTTAATGTGTTAGAAGTTATATGCACAAAAATTATGTTAGGACTTCAATGCTCAAGATTATCAGTTTTACAGGTTTCTGAGACAGTAATGTTGAAATAGTGCTTCTGTTCAAATGAAGTGAAATATAGCCCAAATCTGCTCAAAAGCTTGTCTCTTTTATAAGAGAAAGCTGCTTCGTTCAATATTCAGTGCAAATCTTGCCAAACTGAAAGATGCTTATGCCTTATGAAATACAATGTTTTTGCAATGCTGTAAGACAGTTTTTAATGTGTTAGAATTTATATGCACAAAAACACATGTTAGGACTTCAATGCTCAAAATTGTCATTTTACAGGTTTCTGAGACGAGTAATGTTGAAATAGTGCTTCTGTTCAAATGAAGTGAAATCTAGCCCAAATCTGCTCAAAAGCTTGTCTCTTTATAAGAGAAAGCTGCTTCATTCAATATTCAGTGCAAATCTTGCCAAACTGAAAGATGCTTATGCCTTATGAAATACAATGTTTTTGCAATGCTGTAAGACAGTTTTTAATGTGTTAGAAGTTATATGCACAAAAACTTATGTTAGGACTTCAATGCTCAAGATTGTCAGTTTACAGGTTTCTGAGACCAGTAATGTTGAAATAGTGCTTCTGTTCAAATGAAGTGAAATCTAGCCCAAATCTGCTCAAAAGCTTGTCTCTTTATAAAAGAAAGCTGCTTCATTCAATATTCAGTGCAAATCTTGCCAAACTGAAAGATGCTTATGCCTTATGAAATACAATGTTTTTGCAATGCTGTAAGACAGTTTTTAATGTGTTAGAAGTTATATGCACAAAAACATATGTTAGGACTTCAATGCTCAAGATTGTCAATTTACAGGTTTCTGAGACCAGTAATGTTGAAATAGTGCTTCTGTTCAAATGAAGTGAAATCTAGCCCAAATCTGCTCAAAAGCTTGTCTCTTTATAAGAGAAAGCTGCTTCATTCAATATTCAGTGCAAATCTTGCCAAACTGAAAGATGCTTATGCCTTATGAAATACAATGTTTTTGCAATGCTGTAAGACAGTTTTTAATGTGTTAGAAGTTATATGCACAAAAACACATGTTAGGACTTCAATGCTCAAAATTGTCATTTTACAGGTTTCTGAGACGAGTAATGTTGAAATAGTGCTTCTGATTAAATGAAGTGAAATCTAGCCCAAATCTGCTCAAAAGCTTGTCTCTCTATGAGAGAAAGCTGCTTCATTCAATACTCAGTGCAAATCTTGCCAAACTGAAAGATGCTTATGCCTTATGAAATACAATGTTTTTGCAATGCTGTAAGACAGTTTTTAATGTGTTAGAAGTTATATGCACAAAACCTTATGTTAGGACTTCAATGCTCAAGATTGTCAGTTTACAGGATTCTGAGACCAGTAATGTTGAAATAGTGCTTCTGTTCAAATGAAGTGAAATCTAGCCCAAATCTGCTCAAAAGCTTGTCTCTCTATGAGAGAAAGCGGCTTCATTCAATATTCAGTGCAAATCTTGCCAAACTAAAAGATGCTTATGCCTTATGAAATACAATGTTTTTGCAATGCTGTAAGACAGTTTTTAATGTGTTAGAAGTTATATGCACAAAAACATATGTTAGAACTTCAATGCTCAAGATTGTCAGTTTACAGGTTTCTGAGACCAGTAATGTTGAAATAGTGCTTCTGTTCAAATGAAGTGAAATCTAGCCCAAATCTGCTCAAAAGCTTGTCTCTCTGTGAGATAGAGCTGCTTCATTAATGTTCAGTGCAAATCTTGCCAAACTGAAAGATGCTTATGCCTTATGAAATACAATGTTTTTGCAATGCTGTAAGACAGTTTTTAATGTGTTAGAAGTTTATGCACAAAAACACGTTAGGACTTCAATGCTCAAGATTGTCAGTTTACAGGTTTCTGAGACCAGTAATGTTGAAATAGTGCTTCTGTTCAAATGAAGTGAAATCTAGCCCAAATCTGCTCAAAAGCTTGTCTCTCTGTGAGATAGAGCTGCTTCATTAATGTTCAGTGCAAATCTTGCCAAACTGAAAGATGCTTATGCCTTATGAAATACAATGTTTTTGCAATGCTGTAAGACAGTTTTTAATGTGTTAGAAGTTTATGCACAAAAACACGTTAGGACTTCAATGCTCAAGATTGTCAGTTTACAGGTTTCTGAGACCAGTAATGTTGAAATAGTGCTTCTGTTCAAATGAAGTGAAATCTAGCCCAAATCTGCTCAAAAGCTTGTCTCTCTGTGAGATAGAGCTGCTTCATTAATGTTCAGTGCAAATCTTGCCAATCTGAAAGATGCTTATGCCTTATGAAATACAATGTTTTTGCAATGCTGTAAGACAGTTTTTAATGTGTTAGAAGTTTATGCACAAAAACACGTTAGGACTTCAATGCTCAAGATTGTCAGTTTACAGGTTTCTGAGACCAGTAATGTTGAAATAGTGCTTCTGTTCAAATGAAGTGAAATCTAGCCCAAATCTGCTCAAAAGCTTGTCTCTTTATAAGAGAAAGCTGCTTCATTCAATATTCAATGCAAATCTTGCCAAACTGAAAGATGCTTATGCCTTATGAAATGCAATGTTTTTGCAATGCTGTAAGACAGTTTTTAATGTGTTAGAAGTTATATGCACAAAACCTTATGTTAGGACTTCAATGCTCAAGATTGTCAGTTTACAGGATTCTGAGACCAGTAATGTTGAAATAGTGCTTCTGTTAAAATGAAGTGAAATCTAGCCCAAATCTGCTCAAAAGCTTGTCTCTCTGTGAGATAGAGCTGCTTCATTCAATTTTCAGTGCAAATCTTGCCAAACTGAAAGATGCTTATGTCTTTTGAAATAAAATGATTTCTGCAATGCAGTGAGACAGTTTTTAATGTGTTAGAAGTTATCTGCACAAAAACTTATGTTACGACTTCAATGCTCAAGATTGTCAGTTTACAGGTTTCTGAGACCAGTTATGTTGAAATAGTGCTTCTGTTCAAATGAAGTGAAATCTAGCCCAAATCTGCTCAAAAGCTTGTCTCTCTATGAGAGAAAGCTGCTTCATTCAATATTCAGTGCAAATCTTGCCAAACTGAAAGATGCTTATGCCTTATGAAATACAATGTTTTTGCAATGCTGTAAGACAGTTTTTAATGTGTTAGAAGTTATATGCACAAAAACATATGTTAGGACTTCAATGTCCAAGATTGTCAATTTACAGGTTTCTAACACCAGCAATGTTGAAATAGGGCTTCTGTTCAAATGAAGTGAAATCTAGGCTAAATCTGCTCAAAAGCTTGTCTCTCTGAGATAGAGCTGCTTCATTCAATATTCAGTGCAAATCTTGCCAAACTGAAAAATGCTTATGCCTTATGAAATACAATGTTTTTGCAATGCTGTAAGACATTTTTTAATGTGTTAGAAGTTATATGCACAAAAACTTATGTTAGGACTTCAATGCTCAAGATTGTCAGTTTACAGGTTTCTGAGACCAGTAATGTTGAAATAGTGCTTCTGTTCAAATGAAGTGAAATCTAGCCCAAATCTGCTCAAAAGCTTGTCTCTCTGTGAGATAGAGCTGCTTCATTCAATTTTCAGTGCAAATCTTGCCAAACTGAAAGATGCTTATGTCTTTTGAAATAAAATGATTTCTGCAATGCAGTGAGACTGTTTTTAATGTGTTAGAAGTTATATGCACAAAAATTATGTTAGGACTTCAATGCTCAAGATTATCAGTTTTACAGGTTTCTGAGACAGTAATGTTGAAATAGTGCTTCTGTTCAAATGAAGTGAAATATAGCCCAAATCTGCTCAAAAGCTTGTCTCTTTTATAAGAGAAAGCTGCTTCGTTCAATATTCAGTGCAAATCTTGCCAAACTGAAAGATGCTTATGCCTTATGAAATACAATGTTTTTGCAATGCTGTAAGACAGTTTTTAATGTGTTAGAATTTATATGCACAAAAACACATGTTAGGACTTCAATGCTCAAAATTGTCATTTTACAGGTTTCTGAGACGAGTAATGTTGAAATAGTGCTTCTGTTCAAATGAAGTGAAATCTAGCCCAAATCTGCTCAAAAGCTTGTCTCTTTATAAGAGAAAGCTGCTTCATTCAATATTCAGTGCAAATCTTGCCAAACTGAAAGATGCTTATGCCTTATGAAATACAATGTTTTTGCAATGCTGTAAGACAGTTTTTAATGTGTTAGAAGTTATATGCACAAAAACTTATGTTAGGACTTCAATGCTCAAGATTGTCAGTTTACAGGTTTCTGAGACCAGTAATGTTGAAATAGTGCTTCTGTTCAAATGAAGTGAAATCTAGCCCAAATCTGCTCAAAAGCTTGTCTCTTTATAAAAGAAAGCTGCTTCATTCAATATTCAGTGCAAATCTTGCCAAACTGAAAGATGCTTATGCCTTATGAAATACAATGTTTTTGCAATGCTGTAAGACAGTTTTTAATGTGTTAGAAGTTATATGCACAAAAACATATGTTAGGACTTCAATGCTCAAGATTGTCAATTTACAGGTTTCTGAGACCAGTAATGTTGAAATAGTGCTTCTGTTCAAATGAAGTGAAATCTAGCCCAAATCTGCTCAAAAGCTTGTCTCTTTATAAGAGAAAGCTGCTTCATTCAATATTCAGTGCAAATCTTGCCAAACTGAAAGATGCTTATGCCTTATGAAATACAATGTTTTTGCAATGCTGTAAGACAGTTTTTAATGTGTTAGAAGTTATATGCACAAAAACACATGTTAGGACTTCAATGCTCAAAATTGTCATTTTACAGGTTTCTGAGACGAGTAATGTTGAAATAGTGCTTCTGATTAAATGAAGTGAAATCTAGCCCAAATCTGCTCAAAAGCTTGTCTCTCTATGAGAGAAAGCTGCTTCATTCAATACTCAGTGCAAATCTTGCCAAACTGAAAGATGCTTATGCCTTATGAAATACAATGTTTTTGCAATGCTGTAAGACAGTTTTTAATGTGTTAGAAGTTATATGCACAAAACCTTATGTTAGGACTTCAATGCTCAAGATTGTCAGTTTACAGGATTCTGAGACCAGTAATGTTGAAATAGTGCTTCTGTTCAAATGAAGTGAGATATAGCCCAAATCTGCTCAAAAGCTTGTCTCTCTATGAGAGAAAGCTGCTTCATTCAATATTCAGTGCAAATCTTGCCAAACTGAAAGATGCTTATGCCTTATGAAATACAATGTTTTTGCAATGCTGTAAGACAGTTTTTAATTTGTTAGAAGTTATATGCACAAAAACACATGTTAGGACTTCAATGCTCAAAATTGTCATTTTACAGGTTTCTGAGACGAGTAATGTTGAAATAGTGCTTCTGTTCAAATGAAGTGAAATCTAGCCCAAATCTGCTCAAAAGCTTGTCTCTCTATGAGAGAAAGCTGCTTCATTCAATATTCAGTGCAAATCTTGCCAAACTGAAAGATGCTTATGTCTTATAAAATAAAATGATTTCTGCAATGCAGTGAGACAGTTTTTAATGTGTTAGAAGTTATCTGCACAAAAACTTATGTTACGACTTCAATGCTCAAGATTGTCAGTTTACAGGTTTCTGAGACCAGTTATGTTGAAATAGTGCTTCTGTTCAAATGAAGTGAAATCTAGCCCAAATCTGCTCAAAAGCTTGTCGCTCTATGAGAGAAAGCTGCTTCATTCAATATTCAGTGCAAATCTTGCCAAACTGAAACATGCTTATGCCTTATGAAATACAATGTTTTTGCAATGCTGTAAGACAGTTTTTAATGTATTGGAAGTTATATGCACAAAACCTTATGTTAGGACTTCAATGCTCAAGATTGTCAATTTACCGGTTTCTGAGACCAGTAATGTTGAAATAGTGCTTCTGTTCAAATGAAGTGAAATCTAGCCCAAATCTGCTCAAAAGCTTGTCTCTTTATAAGAGAAAGCTGCTTCATTCAATATTCAGTGCAAATCTTGCCAAACTGAAAGATGCTTATGCCTTATGAAATACAATGTTTTTGCAACGCTGTAAGACAGTTTTTAATGTGTTAGAAGTTATATGCACAAAACCTTATGTTAGGACTTCAATGCTATAGATTGTAAGTTTACAGGTTTCTGAGACCAGTAATGTTGAATTAGTGCTTCTGTTCAAATTAAGTGAAATCTAGCCCAAATCTGCTCAAAAGCTTGTCTCTCTATGAGATAGAGCTGCTTCATTAATGTTCAGTGCAAATCTTGCCAAACTGAAAGATGCTTATGCCTTATGAAATACAATGTTTTTGCTATGCTGTAAGACAGTTTTTAGTGTGTTAGAAGTTATATGCACAAAAACACATGTTAGGACTTCAATGCTCAAAATTGTCATTTTACAGGTTTCTGAGACGAGTAATGTTGAAATAGTGCTTCTGTTCAAATGAAGTGAAATCTAGCCCAAATCTGCTCAAAAGCTTGTCTCTTTATAAAAGAAAGCTGCTTCATTCAAAATTCAGTGCAAATCTTGCCAAACTGAAAGATGCTTATGCCTTATGAAATACAATGTTTTTGCAATGCTGTAAGACAGTTTTTAATGTGTTAGAAGTTATATGCACAAAAACACATGTTAGGACTTCAATGCTCAAAATTGTCATTTTACAGGTTTCTGAGACGAGTAATGTTGAAATAGTGCTTCTGATTAAATGAAGTAAAATCTAGCCCAAATCTGCTCAAAAGCTTGTCTCTCTATGAGAGAAAGCTGCTTCATTCAATACTCAGTGCAAATCTTGCCAAACTGAAAGATGCTTATGCCTTATGAAATACAATGTTTTTGCAATGCTGTAAGACAGTTTTTAATGTGTTAGAAGTTATATGCACAAAAACACATGTTAGGACTTCAATGCTCAAAATTGTCATTTTACAGGTTTCTGAGACGAGTAATGTTGAAATAGTGCTTCTGTTCAAATGAAGTGAAATCTAGCCCAAATCTGCTCAAAAGCTTGTCTCTCTATGAGAGAAAGCTGCTTCATTCAATATTCAGTGCAAATCTTGCCAAACTGAAAGATGCTTATGTCTTATAAAATAAAATGATTTCTGCAATGCAGTGAGACAGTTTTTAATGTGTTAGAAGTTATCTGCACAAAAACTTATGTTACGACTTCAATGCTCAAGATTGTCAGTTTACAGGTTTCTGAGACCAGTTATGTTGAAATAGTGCTTCTGTTCAAATGAAGTGAAATCTAGCCCAAATCTGCTCAAAAGCTTGTCTCTCTATGAGAGAAAGCTGCTTCATTCAATATTCAGTGCAAATCTTGCCAAACTGAAAGATGCTTATGCCTTATGAAATACAATGTTTTTGCAATGCTGTAAGACAGTTTTTAATGTGTTAGAAGTTATATGCACAAAACCTTATGTTAGGACTTCAATGCTCAAGATTGTAAGTTTACAGGTTTCTGAGACCAGTAATGTTGAAATAGTGCTTCTGTTCAAATGAAGTAAAATCTAGCCCAAATCTGCTCAAAAGCTTGTCTCTCTATGAGAGCAAGCGGCTTCATTCAATATTCAGTGCAAATCTTGCCAAACTGAAAGATGCTTATGCCTTATGAAATACAATGTTTTTGCAATGCTGTAAGACAGTTTATAATGTGTTAGAAGTTTATGCACAAAAACACATGTTAGGACTTCAATGCTCAAGATTGTCAGTTTACAGGTTTCTGAGACGAGTAATGTTGAAATAGTGCTTCTGTTCAAATGAAGTGAAATCTAGCCCAAATCTGCTCAAAAGCTTGTCTCTCTATGAGAGAAAGCTGCTTCATTCAATTTTCAGTGCAAATCTTGCCAAACTGAAAGATGCTTATGCCTCATGAAATACAATGTTTTTGCAATGCTGTAAGACAGTTTTTAATGTGTTAGAAGTTATATGCACAAAAACATATGTTAGGACTTCAATGCTCAAGATTGTCAGTTTACAGGTTTCTGAGACCAGTAATGTTGAAATAGTGCTTCTGTTCAAATGAAGTGAAATCTAGCCCAAATCTGCTCAAAAGCTTGTCTCTCTGTGAGATAGAGCTGCTTCATTAATGTTCAGTGCAAATCTTGCCAAACTGAAAGATGCTTATGCCTTATGAAATACAATGTTTTTGCAATGCTCTAAGACAGTTTTTAATGTGTTAGAAGTTTATGCACAAAAACACATGTTAGGACTTCAATGCTCAAGAATGTCAGTTTACAGGTTTCTGAGACCAGTAATGTTGAAATAGTGCTTCTGTTCAAATGAAGTGAAATCTAGCCCAAATCTGCTCAAAAGCTTGTCTCTTTATAAGAGAAAGCTGCTTCATTCAATATTCAATGCAAATCTTGCCAAACTGAAAGATGCTTATGCCTTATGAAATGCAATGTTTTTGCAATGCTGTAAGACAGTTTTTAATGTGTTAGAAGTTATATGCACAAAAACTTATGTTAGGACTTCAATGCTCAAGATTGTCAGTTTACAGGTTTCTGAGACCAGTTATGTTGAAATAGTGCTTCTGTTCAAATGAAGTGAAATCTAGCCCAAATCTGCTCAAAAGCTTGTCTCTCTATGAGAGAAAGCTGCTTCATTCAATATTCAGTGCAAATCTTGCCAAACTAAAAGATGCTTGTGCCTTATGAAATACAATGTTTTTGCAATGCTGTAAGACAGTTTTTAATGTGTTAGAAGTTATATGCACAAAACCTTATGTTAGGACTTCAATGCTATAGATTGTAAGTTTACAGGTTTCTGAGACCAGTAATATTGAATTAGTGCTTCTGTTCAAATTAAGTGAAATCTAGCCCAAATCTGCTCAAAAGCTTGTCTCTCTATGAGATAGAGCTGCTTCATTAATGTTCAGTGCAAATCTTGCCAAACTGAAAGATGCTTATGCCTTATGAAATACAATGTTTTTGCTATGCTGTAAGACAGTTTTTAGTGTGTTAGAATTTATATGCACAAAAACACATGTTAGGACTTCAATGCTCAAAATTGTCATTTTACAGGTTTCTGAGACGAGTAATGTTGAAATAGTGCTTCTGTTCAAATGAAGTGAAATCTAGCCCAAATCTGCTCAAAAGCTTGTCTCTTTATAAGAGAAAGCTGCTTCATTCAATATTCAGTGCAAATCTTGCCAAACTGAAAGATGCTTATGCCTTATGAAATACAATGTTTTTGCAATGCTGTAAGACAGTTTTTAATGTGTTAGAAGTTATATGCACAAAAACACATGTTAGGACTTCAATGCTCAAAATTGTCATTTTACAGGTTTCTGAGACGAGTAATGTTGAAATAGTGCTTCTGATTAAATGAAGTGAAATCTAGCCCAAATCTGCTCAAAAGCTTGTCTCTCTATGAGAGAAAGCTGCTTCATTCAATACTCAGTGCAAATCTTGCCAAACTGAAAGATGCTTATGCCTTATGAAATACAATGTTTTTGCAATGCTGTAAGACAGTTTTTAATGTGTTAGAAGTTATATGCACAAAACCTTATGTTAGGACTTCAATGCTCAAGATTGTCAGTTTACAGGATTCTGAGACCAGTAATGTTGAAATAGTGCTTCTGTTCAAATGAAGTGAAATATAGCCCAAATCTGCTCAAAAGCTTGTCTCTCTATGAGAGAAAGCTGCTTCATTCAATATTCAGTGCAAATCTTGCCAAACTGAAAGATGCTTATGCCTTATGAAATACAATGTTTTTGCAATGCTGTAAGACAGTTTTTAATTTGTTAGAAGTTATATGCACAAAAACACATGTTAGGACTTCAATGCTCAAAATTGTCATTTTACAGGTTTCTGAGACGAGTAATGTTGAAATAGTGCTTCTGTTCAAATGAAGTGAAATCTAGCCCAAATCTGCTCAAAAGCTTGTCTCTCTATGAGAGAAAGCTGCTTCATTCAATATTCAGTGCAAATCTTGCCAAACTGAAAGATGCTTATGTCTTATAAAATAAAATGATTTCTGCAATGCAGTGAGACAGTTTTTAATGTGTTAGAAGTTATCTGCACAAAAACTTATGTTACGACTTCAATGCTCAAGATTGTCAGTTTACAGGTTTCTGAGACCAGTTATGTTGAAATAGTGCTTCTGTTCAAATGAAGTGAAATCTAGCCCAAATCTGCTCAAAAGCTTGTCGCTCTATGAGAGAAAGCTGCTTCATTCAATATTCAGTGCAAATCTTGCCAAACTGAAACATGCTTATGCCTTATGAAATACAATGTTTTTGCAATGCTGTAAGACAGTTTTTAATGTATTAGAAGTTATATGCACAAAACCTTATGTTAGGACTTCAATGCTCAAGATTGTCAATTTACCGGTTTCTGAGACCAGTAATGTTGAAATAGTGCTTCTGTTCAAATGAAGTGAAATCTAGCCCAAATCTGCTCAAAAGCTTGTCTCTTTATAAGAGAAAGCTGCTTCATTCAATATTCAGTGCAAATCTTGCCAAACTGAAAGATGCTTATGCCTTATGAAATACAATGTTTTTGCAACGCTGTAAGACAGTTTTTAATGTGTTAGAAGTTATATGCACAAAACCTTATGTTAGGACTTCAATGCTATAGATTGTAAGTTTACAGGTTTCTGAGACCAGTAATGTTGAATTAGTGCTTCTGTTCAAATTAAGTGAAATCTAGCCCAAATCTGCTCAAAAGCTTGTCTCTCTATGAGATAGAGCTGCTTCATTAATGTTCAGTGCAAATCTTGCCAAACTGAAAGATGCTTATGCCTTATGAAATACAATGTTTTTGCTATGCTGTAAGACAGTTTTTAGTGTGTTAGAAGTTATATGCACAAAAACACATGTTAGGACTTCAATGCTCAAAATTGTCATTTTACAGGTTTCTGAGACGAGTAATGTTGAAATAGTGCTTCTGTTCAAATGAAGTGAAATCTAGCCCAAATCTGCTCAAAAGCTTGTCTCTTTATAAAAGAAAGCTGCTTCATTCAAAATTCAGTGCAAATCTTGCCAAACTGAAAGATGCTTATGCCTTATGAAATACAATGTTTTTGCAATGCTGTAAGACAGTTTTTAATGTGTTAGAAGTTATATGCACAAAAACACATGTTAGGACTTCAATGCTCAAAATTGTCATTTTACAGGTTTCTGAGACGAGTAATGTTGAAATAGTGCTTCTGATTAAATGAAGTAAAATCTAGCCCAAATCTGCTCAAAAGCTTGTCTCTCTATGAGAGAAAGCTGCTTCATTCAATACTCAGTGCAAATCTTGCCAAACTGAAAGATGCTTATGCCTTATGAAATACAATGTTTTTGCAATGCTGTAAGACAGTTTTTAATGTGTTAGAAGTTATATGCACAAAAACACATGTTAGGACTTCAATGCTCAAAATTGTCATTTTACAGGTTTCTGAGACGAGTAATGTTGAAATAGTGCTTCTGTTCAAATGAAGTGAAATCTAGCCCAAATCTGCTCAAAAGCTTGTCTCTCTATGAGAGAAAGCTGCTTCATTCAATATTCAGTGCAAATCTTGCCAAACTGAAAGATGCTTATGTCTTATAAAATAAAATGATTTCTGCAATGCAGTGAGACAGTTTTTAATGTGTTAGAAGTTATCTGCACAAAAACTTATGTTACGACTTCAATGCTCAAGATTGTCAGTTTACAGGTTTCTGAGACCAGTTATGTTGAAATAGTGCTTCTGTTCAAATGAAGTGAAATCTAGCCCAAATCTGCTCAAAAGCTTGTCTCTCTATGAGAGAAAGCTGCTTCATTCAATATTCAGTGCAAATCTTGCCAAACTGAAAGATGCTTATGCCTTATGAAATACAATGTTTTTGCAATGCTGTAAGACAGTTTTTAATGTGTTAGAAGTTATATGCACAAAACCTTATGTTAGGACTTCAATGCTCAAGATTGTAAGTTTACAGGTTTCTGAGACCAGTAATGTTGAAATAGTGCTTCTGTTCAAATGAAGTAAAATCTAGCCCAAATCTGCTCAAAAGCTTGTCTCTCTATGAGAGCAAGCGGCTTCATTCAATATTCAGTGCAAATCTTGCCAAACTGAAAGATGCTTATGCCTTATGAAATACAATGTTTTTGCAATGCTGTAAGACAGTTTATAATGTGTTAGAAGTTTATGCACAAAAACACATGTTAGGACTTCAATGCTCAAGATTGTCAGTTTACAGGTTTCTGAGACGAGTAATGTTGAAATAGTGCTTCTGTTCAAATGAAGTGAAATCTAGCCCAAATCTGCTCAAAAGCTTGTCTCTCTATGAGAGAAAGCTGCTTCATTCAATTTTCAGTGCAAATCTTGCCAAACTGAAAGATGCTTATGCCTTATGAAATACAATGTTTTTGCAATGCTGTAAGACAGTTTTTAATGTGTTAGAAGTTATATGCACAAAAACATATGTTAGGACTTCAATGCTCAAGATTGTCAGTTTACAGGTTTCTGAGACCAGTAATGTTGAAATAGTGCTTCTGTTCAAATGAAGTGAAATCTAGCCCAAATCTGCTCAAAAGCTTGTCTCTCTGTGAGATAGAGCTGCTTCATTAATGTTCAGTGCAAATCTTGCCAAACTGAAAGATGCTTATGCCTTATGAAATACAATGTTTTTGCAATGCTCTAAGACAGTTTTTAATGTGTTAGAAGTTTATGCACAAAAACACATGTTAGGACTTCAATGCTCAAGATTGTCAGTTTACAGGTTTCTGAGACCAGTAATGTTGAAATAGTGCTTCTGTTCAAATGAAGTGAAATCTAGCCCAAATCTGCTCAAAAGCTTGTCTCTTTATAAGAGAAAGCTGCTTCATTCAATATTCAATGCAAATCTTGCCAAACTGAAAGATGCTTATGCCTTATGAAATGCAATGTTTTTGCAATGCTGTAAGACAGTTTTTAATGTGTTAGAAGTTATATGCACAAAAACTTATGTTAGGACTTCAATGCTCAAGATTGTCAGTTTACAGGTTTCTGAGACCAGTTATGTTGAAATAGTGCTTCTGTTCAAATGAAGTGAAATCTAGCCCAAATCTGCTCAAAAGCTTGTCTCTCTATGAGAGAAAGCTGCTTCATTCAATATTCAGTGCAAATCTTGCCAAACTAAAAGATGCTTGTGCCTTATGAAATACAATGTTTTTGCAATGCTGTAAGACAGTTTTTAATGTGTTAGAAGTTATATGCACAAAAACATATGTTAGGACTTCAATGCTCAAGATTGTCAGTTTACAGGTTTCTGAGACCATTAATGTTGAAATAGTGCTTCTGTTCAAATGAAGTGAAATCTAGCCCAAATCTGCTCAAAAGCTTGTCTCTCTATGAGAGAAAGCGGCTTCATTCAATATTCAGTGCAAATCTTGCCAAACTGAAAGATGCTTATGCCTTATGAAATACAATGTTTTTGCAATGCTGTACAACAGTTTTTAATGTGTTAGAAGTTATATGCACAAAAACACATGTTAGGACTTCAAATGCTCGAAATTGTCATTTTACAGGTTTCTGAGACGAGTAATGTTGAAATAGTGCTTCTGTTCAAATGAAGTGAAATCTAGCCCAAATCTGCTCAAAAGCTTGTCTCTCTATGAGAGAAAAATGCTTCATTCAATATTCAGTGCAAATCTTGCCAAACTGAAAGATGCTTGTGCCTTATGAAATACAATGTTTTTGCAATGCTGTAAGACAGTTTTTAATGTGTTAGAAGTTATATGCACAAAAACACATGTTAGGACTTCAATGCTCAAAATTGTCATTTTACAGGTTTCTGAGACGAGTAATGTTGAAATAGTGCTTCTGATTAAATGAAGTGAAATCTAGCCCAAATCTGCTCAAAAGCTTGTCTCTCTATGAGAGAAAGCTGCTTCATTCAATACTCAGTGCAAATCTTGCCAAACTGAAAGATGCTTATGCCTTATGAAATACAATGTTTTTGCAATGCTGTAAGACAGTTTTTAATGTGTTAGAAGTTATATGCACAAAACCTTATGTTAGGACTTCAATGCTCAAGATTGTCAGTTTACAGGATTCTGAGACCAGTAATGTTGAAATAGTGCTTCTGTTCAAATGAAGTGAAATCTAGCCCAAATCTGCTCAAAAGCTTGTCTCTCTATGAGAGAAAGCTGCTTCATTCAATATTCAGTGCAAATCTTGCCAAACTGAAAGATGCTTATGCCTTATGAAATACAATGTTTTTGCAATGCTGTAAGACAGTTTTTAATTTGTTAGAAGTTATATGCACAAAAACACATGTTAGGACTTCAATGCTCAAAATTGTCATTTTACAGGTTTCTGAGACGAGTAATGTTGAAATAGTGCTTCTGTTCAAATGAAGTGAAATCTAGCCCAAATCTGCTCAAAGGCTTGTCTCTCTATGAGAGAAAGCTGCTTCATTCAATATTCAGTGCAAATCTTGCCAAACTGAAAGATGCTTATGTCTTATAAAATAAAATGATTTCTGCAATGCAGTGAGACAGTTTTTAATGTGTTAGAAGTTATCTGCACAAAAACTTATGTTACGACTTCAATGCTCAAGATTGTCAGTTTACAGGTTTCTGAGACCAGTTATGTTGAAATAGTGCTTCTGTTCAAATGAAGTGAAATCTAGCCCAAATCTGCTCAAAAGCTTGTCGCTCTATGAGAGAAAGCTGCTTCATTCAATATTCAGTGCAAATCTTGCCAAACTGAAACATGCTTATGCCTTATGAAATACAATGTTTTTGCAATGCTGTAAGACAGTTTTTAATGTATTAGAAGTTATATGCACAAAACCTTATGTTAGGACTTCAATGCTCAAGATTGTCAATTTACCGGTTTCTGAGACCAGTAATGTTGAAATAGTGCTTCTGTTCAAATGAAGTGAAATCTAGCCCAAATCTGCTCAAAAGCTTGTCTCTTTATAAGAGAAAGTTGCTTCATTCAATATTCAGTGCAAATCTTGCCAAACTGAAAGATGCTTATGCCTTATGAAATACAATGTTTTTGCAATGCTGTAAGACAGTTTTTAATGTGTTAGAAGTTATATGCACAAAACCTTATGTTAGGACTTCAATGCTATAGATTGTAAGTTTACAGGTTTCTGAGACCAGTAATGTTGAATTAGTGCTTCTGTTCAAATTAAGTGAAATCTAGCCCAAATCTGCTCAAAAGCTTGTCTCTCTATGAGATAGAGCTGCTTCATTAATGTTCAGTGCAAATCTTGCCAAACTGAAAGATGCTTATGCCTTATGAAATACAATGTTTTTGCTATGCTGTAAGACAGTTTTTAGTGTGTTAGAAGTTATATGCACAAAAACACATGTTAGGACTTCAATGCTCAAAATTGTCATTTTACAGGTTTCTGAGACGAGTAATGTTGAAATAGTGCTTCTGTTCAAATGAAGTGAAATCTAGCCCAAATCTGCTCAAAAGCTTGTCTCTTTATAAAAGAAAGCTGCTTCATTCAAAATTCAGTGCAAATCTTGCCAAACTG
The DNA here is from genome assembly GCF_963082965.1 of Carassius carassius. Taxonomy (NCBI): domain Eukaryota; kingdom Metazoa; phylum Chordata; class Actinopteri; order Cypriniformes; family Cyprinidae; genus Carassius; species Carassius carassius. The sequence continues at coordinate 25,050,540 of NC_081786.1, forward strand.
AAAGATGCTTATGCCTTATGAAATACAATGTTTTTGCAATGCTGTAAGACAGTTTTTAATGTGTTAGAAGTTATATGCACAAAAACACATGTTAGGACTTCAATGCTCAAAATTGTCATTTTACAGGTTTCTGAGACGAGTAATGTTGAAATAGTGCTTCTGATTAAATGAAGTAAAATCTAGCCCAAATCTGCTCAAAAGCTTGTCTCTCTATGAGAGAAAGCTGCTTCATTCAATACTCAGTGCAAATCTTGCCAAACTGAAAGATGCTTATGCCTTATGAAATACAATGTTTTTGCAATGCTGTAAGACAGTTTTTAATGTGTTAGAAGTTATATGCACAAAAACACATGTTAGGACTTCAATGCTCAAAATTGTCATTTTACAGGTTTCTGAGACGAGTAATGTTGAAATAGTGCTTCTGTTCAAATGAAGTGAAATCTAGCCCAAATCTGCTCAAAAGCTTGTCTCTCTATGAGAGAAAGCTGCTTCATTCAATATTCAGTGCAAATCTTGCCAAACTGAAAGATGCTTATGTCTTATAAAATAAAATGATTTCTGCAATGCAGTGAGACAGTTTTTAATGTGTTAGAAGTTATCTGCACAAAAACTTATGTTACGACTTCAATGCTCAAGATTGTCAGTTTACAGGTTTCTGAGACCAGTTATGTTGAAATAGTGCTTCTGTTCAAATGAAGTGAAATCTAGCCCAAATCTGCTCAAAAGCTTGTCTCTCTATGAGAGAAAGCTGCTTCATTCAATATTCAGTGCAAATCTTGCCAAACTGAAAGATGCTTATGCCTTATGAAATACAATGTTTTTGCAATGCTGTAAGACAGTTTTTAATGTGTTAGAAGTTATATGCACAAAACCTTATGTTAGGACTTCAATGCTCAAGATTGTAAGTTTACAGGTTTCTGAGACCAGTAATGTTGAAATAGTGCTTCTGTTCAAATGAAGTAAAATCTAGCCCAAATCTGCTCAAAAGCTTGTCTCTCTATGAGAGCAAGCGGCTTCATTCAATATTCAGTGCAAATCTTGCCAAACTGAAAGATGCTTATGCCTTATGAAATACAATGTTTTTGCAATGCTGTAAGACAGTTTATAATGTGTTAGAAGTTTCTGCACAAAAACACATGTTAGGACTTCAATGCTCAAGATTGTCAGTTTACAGGTTTCTGAGACGAGTAATGTTGAAATAGTGCTTCTGTTCAAATGAAGTGAAATCTAGCCCAAATCTGCTCAAAAGCTTGTCTCTCTATGAGAGAAAGCTGCTTCATTCAATTTTCAGTGCAAATCTTGCCAAACTGAAAGATGCTTATGCCTTATGAAATACAATGTTTTTGCAATGCTGTAAGACAGTTTTTAATGTGTTAGAAGTTATATGCACAAAAACATATGTTAGGACTTCAATGCTCAAGATTGTCAGTTTACAGGTTTCTGAGACCAGTAATGTTGAAATAGTGCTTCTGTTCAAATGAAGTGAAATCTAGCCCAAATCTGCTCAAAAGCTTGTCTCTCTGTGAGATAGAGCTGCTTCATTAATGTTCAGTGCAAATCTTGCCAAACTGAAAGATGCTTATGCCTTATGAAATACAATGTTTTTGCAATGCTGTAAGACAGTTTTTAATGTGTTAGAAGTTTATGCACAAAAACACATGTTAGGACTTCAATGCTCAAGATTGTCAGTTTACAGGTTTCTGAGACCAGTAATGTTGAAATAGTGCTTCTGTTCAAATGAAGTGAAATCTAGCCCAAATCTGCTCAAAAGCTTGTCTCTTTATAAGAGAAAGCTGCTTCATTCAATATTCAATGCAAATCTTGCCAAACTGAAAGATGCTTATGCCTTATGAAATGCAATGTTTTTGCAATGCTGTAAGACAGTTTTTAATGTGTTAGAAGTTATATGCACAAAAACATATGTTAGGACTTCAATGCTCAAGATTGTCAGTTTACAGGTTTCTGAGACCATTAATGTTGAAATAGTGCTTCTGTTCAAATGAAGTGAAATCTAGCCCAAATCTGCTCAAAAGCTTGTCTCTCTATGAGAGAAAGCGGCTTCATTCAATATTCAGTGCAAATCTTGCCAAACTGAAAGATGCTTATGCCTTATGAAATACAATGTTTTTGCAATGCTGTACAACAGTTTTTAATGTGTTAGAAGTTATATGCACAAAAACACATGTTAGGACTTCAAATGCTCGAAATTGTCATTTTACAGGTTTCTGAGACGAGTAATGTTGAAATAGTGCTTCTGTTCAAATGAAGTGAAATCTAGCCCAAATCTGCTCAAAAGCTTGTCTCTCTATGAGAGAAAGCTGCTTCATTCAATATTCAGTGCAAATCTTGCCAAACTGAAAGATGCTTGTGCCTTATGAAATACAATGTTTTTGCAATGCTGTAAGACAGTTTTTAATGTGTTAGAAGTTATATGCACAAAAACACATGTTAGGACTTCAATGCTCAAGATTGTCAATTTACAGGTTTCTGAGACCAGTAATGTTGAAATAGTGCTTCTGATTAAATGAAGTGAAATCTAGCCCAAATCTGCTCAAAAGCTTGTCTCTCTATGAGAGAAAGCAGCTTCATTCAATATTCAGTGCAAATCTTGCCAAACTGAATGATGCTTATGCCTTATGAAATACAATGTTTTTGCAATGCTGTAAGACAGTTTTTAATGTGACAGAAGTTATATGCACAAAAACTTATGTTACGACTTCAATGCTCAAGATTGTCAGTTTACAGGTTTCTGAGAGCAGTAATGTTGAAATAGTGCTTCTGTTCAAATGAAGTGAAATCTAGCCCAAATCTGCTCAAAAGCTTGTCTCTTTAAAAGAGAAAGCTGCTTCATTCAATATTCAGTGCAAATCTTGCCAAACTGAAAGATGCTTATGCCTTATGAAATACAATGTTTTTGCAATGCTGTAAGACAGTTTTTAATGTGTTAGAAGTTATATGCACAAAAACATATGTTAGGACTTCAATGTCCAAGATTGTCAATTTACAGGTTTCTAACACCATTAATGTTGAAATAGTGCTTCTGTTCAAATGAAGTGAAATCTAGGCCAAATCTGCTCAAAAGCTTGTCTCTCTGAGATAGAGCTGCTTCATTCAATATTCAGTGCAAATCTTGCCAAACTGAAAAATGCTTATGCCTTATGAAATACAATGTTTTTGCAATGCTGTAAGACAGTTTTTAATGTGTTAGAAGTTATATGCACAAAAACTTATGTTAGGACTTCAATGCTCAAGATTGTCAGTTTACAGGTTTCTGAGACCAGTAATGTTGAAATAGTGCTTCTGTTCAAATGAAGTGAAATCTAGCCCAAATCTGCTCAAAAGCTTGTGTCTCTATGAGAGAAAGCTGCTTCATTCAATATTCAGTGCAAATCTTGCCAAACTGAAAGATGCTTGTGCCTTATGAAATACAATGTTTTTGCAATGCTGTAAGACAGTTTTTAATGTGTTAGAAGTTATATGCACAAAAACTTATGTTAGGACTTCAATGCTCAAGATTGTCAGTTTACAGGTTTCTGAGACCAGTTATGTTGAAATAGTGCTTCTGTTCAAATGAAGTGAAATCTAGCCCAAATCTGCTCAAAAGCTTGTGTCTCTATGAGAGAAAGCTGCTTCATTCAATATTCAGTGCAAATCTTGCCAAACTGAAAGATGCTTATGCCTTATGAAATACAATGTTTTTGCAATGCTGTAAGACAGTTTTTAATGTGTTAGAAGTTATATGCACAAAAACATATGTTAGGACTTCAATGCTCAAGATTGTCAGTTTACAGGTTTCTGAGACCATTAATGTTGAAATAGTGCTTCTGTTCAAATGAAGTGAAATCTAGCCCAAATCTGCTCAAAAGCTTGTCTCTCTATGAGAGAAAGCTGCTTCATTCAATATTCAGTGCAAATCTTGCCAAACTGATAGATGCTTGTGCCTTATAAAATACAATGTTTTTGCAATGCTGTAAGACAGTTTTTAATGTGTTAGAAGTTATATGCACAAAAACATATGTTAGGACTTCAATGCTCAAGATTGTCAGTTTACAGGTTTCTGAGACCAGTAATGTTGAAATAGTGCTTCTGTTCAAATGAAGTGAAATCTAGCCCAAATCTGCTCAAAAGCTTGTCTCTCTATGAGAGAAAGCTGCTTCATTCAATTTTCAGTGCAAATCTTGCCAAACTGAAAGATGCTTATGCCTTATGAAATACAATGTTTTTGCAATGCTGTAAGACAGTTTTTAATGTGTTAGAAGTTATATGCACAAAAACATATGTTAGGACTTCAATGCTCAAGATTGTCAGTTTACAGGTTTCTGAGACCAGTAATGTTGAAATAGTGCTTCTGTTCAAATGAAGTGAAATCTAGCCCAAATCTGCTCAAAAGCTTGTCTCTCTGTGAGATAGAGCTGCTTCATTAATGTTCAGTGCAAATCTTGCCAAACTGAAAGATGCTTATGCCTTATGAAATACAATGTTTTTGCAATGCTGTAAGACAGTTTTTAATGTGTTAGAAGTTTATGCACAAAAACACATGTTAGGACTTCAATGCTCAAGATTGTCAGTTTACAGGTTTCTGAGACCAGTAATGTTGAAATAGTGCTTCTGTTCAAATGAAGTGAAATCTAGCCCAAATCTGCTCAAAAGCTTGTCTCTTTATAAGAGAAAGCTGCTTCATTCAATATTCAATGCAAATCTTGCCAAACTGAAAGATGCTTATGCCTTATGAAATGCAATGTTTTTGCAATGCTGTAAGACAGTTTTTAATGTGTTAGAATTTATATGCACAAAAACTTATGTTAGGACTTCAATGCTCAAGATTATCAGTTTACAGGTTTCTGAGACCAGTTATGTTGAAATAGTGCTTCTGTTCAAATGAAGTGAAATCTAGCCCAAATCTGCTCAAAAGCTTGTCTCTCTATGAGAGAAAGCTGCTTCATTCAATATTCAGTGCAAATCTTGCCAAACTAAAAGATGCTTGTGCCTTATGAAATACAATGTTTTTGCAATGCTGTAAGACAGTTTTTAATGTGTTAGAAGTTATATGCACAAAAACATATGTTAGGACTTCAATGCTCAAGATTGTCAGTTTACAGGTTTCTGAGACCATTAATGTTGAAATAGTGCTTCTGTTCAAATGAAGTGAAATCTAGCCCAAATCTGCTCAAAAGCTTGTCTCTCTATGAGAGAAAGCGGCTTCATTCAATATTCAGTGCAAATCTTGCCAAACTGAAAGATGCTTATGCCTTATGAAATACAATGTTTTTGCAATGCTGTACAACAGTTTTTAATGTGTTAGAAGTTATATGCACAAAAACACATGTTAGGACTTCAAATGCTCGAAATTGTCATTTTACAGGTTTCTGAGACGAGTAATGTTGAAATAGTGCTTCTGTTCAAATGAAGTGAAATCTAGCCCAAATCTGCTCAAAAGCTTGTCTCTCTATGAGAGAAAGCTGCTTCATTCAATATTCAGTGCAAATCTTGCCAAACTGAAAGATGCTTGTGCCTTATGAAATACAATGTTTTTGCAATGCTGTAAGACAGTTTTTAATGTGTTAGAAGTTATATGCACAAAAACACATGTTAGGACTTCAATGCTCAAGATTGTCAATTTACAGGTTTCTGAGACCAGTAATGTTGAAATAGTGCTTCTGATTAAATGAAGTGAAATCTAGCCCAAATCTGCTCAAAAGCTTGTCTCTCTATGAGAGAAAGCAGCTTCATTCAATATTCAGTGCAAATCTTGCCAAACTGAATGATGCTTATGCCTTATGAAATACAATGTTTTTGCAATGCTGTAAGACAGTTTTTAATGTGTCAGAAGTTATATGCACAAAAACTTATGTTACGACTTCAATGCTCAAGATTGTCAGTTTACAGGTTTCTGAGAGCAGTAATGTTGAAATAGTGCTTCTGTTCAAATGAAGTGAAATCTAGCCCAAATCTGCTCAAAAGCTTGTCTCTTTAAAAGAGAAAGCTGCTTCATTCAATATTCAGTGCAAATCTTGCCAAACTGAAAGATGCTTATGCCTTATGAAATACAATGTTTTTGCAATGCTGTAAGACAGTTTTTAATGTGTTAGAAGTTATATGCACAAAAACATATGTTAGGACTTCAATGTCCAAGATTGTCAATTTACAGGTTTCTAACACCATTAATGTTGAAATAGTGCTTCTGTTCAAATGAAGTGAAATCTAGGCCAAATCTGCTCAAAAGCTTGTCTCTCTGAGATAGAGCTGCTTCATTCAATATTCAGTGCAAATCTTGCCAAACTGAAAAATGCTTATGCCTTATGAAATACAATGTTTTTGCAATGCTGTAAGACAGTTTTTAATGTGTTAGAAGTTATATGCACAAAAACTTATGTTAGGACTTCAATGCTCAAGATTGTCAGTTTACAGGTTTCTGAGACCAGTAATGTTGAAATAGTGCTTCTGTTCAAATGAAGTGAAATCTAGCCCAAATCTGCTCAAAAGCTTGTGTCTCTATGAGAGAAAGCTGCTTCATTCAATATTCAGTGCAAATCTTGCCAAACTGAAAGATGCTTGTGCCTTATGAAATACAATGTTTTTGCAATGCTGTAAGACAGTTTTTAATGTGTTAGAAGTTATATGCACAAAAACTTATGTTAGGACTTCAATGCTCAAGATTGTCAGTTTACAGGTTTCTGAGACCAGTTATGTTGAAATAGTGCTTCTGTTCAAATGAAGTGAAATCTAGCCCAAATCTGCTCAAAAGCTTGTGTCTCTATGAGAGAAAGCTGCTTCATTCAATATTCAGTGCAAATCTTGCCAAACTGAAAGATGCTTATGCCTTATGAAATACAATGTTTTTGCAATGCTGTAAGACAGTTTTTAATGTGTTAGAAGTTATATGCACAAAAACATATGTTAGGACTTCAATGCTCAAGATTGTCAGTTTACAGGTTTCTGAGACCATTAATGTTGAAATAGTGCTTCTGTTCAAATGAAGTGAAATCTAGCCCAAATCTGCTCAAAAGCTTGTCTCTCTATGAGAGAAAGCTGCTTCATTCAATATTCAGTGCAAATCTTGCCAAACTGATAGATGCTTGTGCCTTATAAAATACAATGTTTTTGCAATGCTGTAAGACAGTTTTTAATGTGTTAGAAGTTATATGCACAAAAACATATGTTAGGACTGCAATGCTCAAGATTGTCAGTTTACAGGTTTCTGAGACCAGTAATGTTGAAATAGTGCTTCTGTTCAAATGAAGTGAAATCTAGCCCAAATCTGCTCAAAAGCTTGTGTCTCTATGAGAGAAAGCTGCTTCATTCAATATTCAATGCAAATCTTGCCAAACTGAAAGATGCTTGTGCCTTATGAAATACAATGTTTTTGCAATGCTGTAAGACAGTTTTTAATGTGTTAGAAGTTATATGCACAAAAACTTATGTTAGGACTTCAATGCTCAAGATTGTCAGTTTACAGGTTTTCCGAGACCAGTTATGTTGAAATAGTGCTTCTGTTCAAATGAAGTGAAATCTAGCCCAAATCTGCTCAAAAGCTTGTCTCTCTATGAGAGAAAGCTGCTTCATTCAATATTCAGTGCAAATCTTGCCAAACTGAAAGATGCTTGTGCCTTATGAAATACAATGTTTTTGCAATGCTGTAAGACAGTTTTTAATGTGTTAGAAGTTATATGCACAAAAACTTATGTTAGGACTTCAATGCTCAAGATTGTCAGTTTACAGGTTTCTGAGACCAGTTATGTTGAAATAGTGCTTCTTTTCAAATGAAGTGAAATCTAGCCCAAATCTGCTCAAAAGCTTGTGTCTCTATGCGAGAAAGCTGCTTCATTCAATATTCAGTGCAAATCTTGCCAAACTGAAAGATGCTTATGCCTTATGAAATACAATGTTTTTGCAATGCTGTAAGACAGTTTTTAATGTGTTAGAAGTTATATGCACAAAAACATATGTTAGGACTTCAATGCTCAAGATTGTCAATTTACAGGTTTCTGAGACCAGTAATGTTGAAATAGTGCTTCTGTTCAAATGAAGTGAAATCTAGCCCAAATCTGCTCAAAAGCTTGTCTCTCTATGAGAGAAAGCGGCTTCATTCAATATTCAGTGCAAATCTTGCCAAACTGAAAGATGCTTATGCCTTATGAAATACAATGTTTTTGCAATTTTGTAAGACAGTTTATAATGTGTTAGAAGTTTGTGCACAAAAACACATGTTAGGACTTCAATGCTCAAGATTGTCAGTTTACAGGTTTCTGAGACGAATAATGTTGAAATAGTGCTTCTGTTCAAATGAAGTGAAATCTAGCCCAAATCTGCTCAAAAGCTTGTCTCTCTGTGAGATAGAGCTGCTTCATCCAATGTGCAGTGCAAATCTTGCCAAACTAAAAGATGCTTATGTCTTTTGAAATAAAATGATTTCTGCAATGCAGTGAGACTGTTTTTAATGTGTTAGAAGTTATATGCACAAAAACTTATGTTAGGACTTCAATGCTCAAGATTATCAGTTTACAGGTTTCTGAGACCAGTTATGTTGAAATAGTGCTTCTGTTCAAATGAAGTGAAATCTAGCCCAAATCTGCTCAAAAGCTTGTCTCTCTATGAGAGAAAGCTGCTTCATTCAATATTCAGTGCAAATCTTGCCAAACTGAAAGATGCTTGTGCCTTATGAAATACAATGTTTTTGCAATGCTGTAAGACAGTTTTTAGTGTGTTAGAAGTTATATGCACAAAAACATATGTTAGGACTTCAATGCTCAAGATTGTCCGTTTACAGGTTTCTGAGACCAGTAATGTTGAAATAGTGCTTCTGATTAAATGAAGTGAAATCTAGCCCAAATCTGCTCAAAAGCTTGTCTCTTTATAAAAGAAAGCTGCTTCATTCAATATTCAGTGTAAATCTTGCCAAACTGAAAGATGCTTATGCCTTATGAAATACAATGTTTTTGCAATGCTGTAAGACAGTTTTTAATGTGTTAGAAGTTATATGCACAAAAACATATGTTAGTACTTCAATGCTCAAGATTGTCAATTTACAGGTTTCTGAGACCAGTAATGTTGAAATAGTGCTTCTGTTCAAATGAAGTGAAATCTAGCCCAAATCTGCTCAAAAGCTTGTCTCTTTATAAGAGAAAGCTGCTTCATTCAATATTCAGTGCAAATCTTGCCAAACTGAAAGATGCTTATGCCTTATGAAATACAATGTTTTTGCAATGCTGTAAGACAGTTTTTAATGTGTTAGAAGTTATATGCACAAAACCTTATGTTAGGACTTCAATGCTCAAGATTGTAAGTTTACAGGTTTCTGAGACCAGTAATGTTGAATTAGTGCTTCTGTTCAAATTAAGTGAAATCTAGCCCAAATCTGCTCAAAAGCTTGTCTCTTTATAAGAGAAAGCTGCTTCATTCAATATTCAGTGCAAATCTTTCCAAGCTGAAAGATGCTTAAGCCTTATGAAATACAATGTTTTTGCAATGCTGTAAGACAGTTTTTAATGTGTTAGAAGTTATATGCACAAAACCTTATGTTAGGACTTCAATGCTCAAGATTGTCAGTTTACAGGTTTCTGAGACCAGTTATGTTGAAATAGTGCTTCTGTTCAAATGAAGTGAAATCTAGCCCAAATCTGCTCAAAAGCTTGTGTCTCTATGAGAGAAAGCTGCTTCATTCAATATTCAGTGCAAATCTTGCCAAACTGAAAGATGCTTATGCCTTATGAAATACAATGTTTTTGCAATGCTGTAAGACAGTTTTTAATGTGTTAGAAGTTATATGCACAAAAACATATGTTAGGACTTCAATGCTCAAGATTGTCAGTTTACAGGTTTCTGAGACCATTAATGTTGAAATAGTGCTTCTGTTCAAATGAAGTGAAATCTAGCCCAAAACTGCTCAAAAGCTTGTCTCTCTATGAGAGAAAGCGGCTTCATTCAATATTCAGTGCAAATCTTGCCAAACTGAAAGATGCTTATGCCTTATGAAATACAATGTTTTTGCAATGCTGTAAGACAGTTTTTAATGTGTTAGAAGTTATATGCACAAAAACACATGTTAGGACTTCAAATGCTCAAAATTGTCATTTTACAGGTTTCTGAGACGAGTAATGTTGAAATAGTGCTTCTGTTCAAATGAAGTGAAATCTAGCCCAAATCTGCTCAAAAGCTTGTCTCTCTATGAGAGAAAGCTGCTTCATTCAATATTCAGTGCAAATCTTGCCAAACTGAAAAATGCTTATGCCTTATGAAATACAATGTTTTTGCAATGCTGTAAGACAGTTTCTAATGTGTTAGAAGTTATATGCACAAAAACTTATGTTAGGACTTCAATGCTCAAGATTGTCAGTTTACAGGTTTCTGAGACCAGTAATGTTGAAATAGTGCTTCTGTTCAAATGAAGTGAAATCTAGGCCAAATCTGCTCAAAAGCTTGTCTCTTTAAAAGAGAAAGCTGCTTCATTCAATATTCAGTGCAAATCTTGCCAAACTGAAAGATGCTTATGCCTTATGAAATACAATGTTTTTGCAATGCTGTAAGACAGTTTTTAATGTGTTAGAAGTTATATGCACAAAAACATATGTTAGGACTTCAATGTCGAAGATTGTCAATTTACAGGTTTCTAACACCAGTAATGTTGAAATAGTGCTTCTGTTCAAATGAAGTGAAATCTAGGCCAAATCTGCTCAAAAGCTTGTCTCTCTGAGATAGAGCTGCTTCATTCAATATTCAGTGCAAATCTTGCAAAACTGAAAAATGCTTATGCCTTATGAAATACAATGTTTTTGCAATGCTGTAAGAAAGTTTTTAATGTGTTAGAAGTTATATGCACAAAAACTTATGTTAGGACTTCAATGCTCAAGATTGTCAGTTTACAGGTTTCTGAGACCAGTAATGTTGAAATAGTGCTTCTGTTCAAATGAAGTGAAATCTAGCCCAAATCTGCTCAAAAGCTTGTCTCTCTGAGATAGAGCTGCTTCATTCAATATTCAGTGCAAATCTTGCCAAACTGAAAAATGCTTATGCCTTATGAAATACAATGTTTTTGCAATGCTGTAAGACAGTTTTTAATGTGTTAGAAGTTATATGCACAAAAACTTATGTTAGGACTTCAATGCTCAAGATTGTCAGTTTACAGGTTTCTGAGACCAGTAATGTTGAAATAGTGCTTCTGTTCAAATGAAGTGAAATCTAGCCCAAATCTGCTCAAAAGCTTGTCTCTCTGTGAGATAGAGCTGCTTCATCCAATGTGCAGTGCAAATCTTGCCAAACTAAAAGATGCTTATGTCTTTTGAAATAAAATGATTTCTGCAATGCAGTGAGACTGTTTTTAATGTGTTAGAAGTTATATGCACAAAAACTTATGTTAGGACTTCAATGCTCAAGATTATCAGTTTACAGGTTTCTGAGACCAGTTATGTTGAAATAGTGCTTCTGTTCAAATGAAGTGAAATCTAGCCCAAATCTGCTCAAAAGCTTGTCTCTCTATGAGAGAAAGCTGCTTCATTCAATATTCAGTGCAAATCTTGCCAAACTGAAAGATGCTTGTGCCTTATGAAATACAATGTTTTTGCAATGCTGTAAAGACAGTTTTTAGTGTGTTAGAAGTTATATGCACAAAAACATATGTTAGGACTTCAATGCTCAAGATTGTCCGTTTACAGGTTTCTGAGACCAGTAATGTTGAAATAGTGCTTCTGATTAAATGAAGTGAAATCTAGCCCAAATCTGCTCAAAAGCTTGTCTCTTTATAAAAGAAAGCTGCTTCATTCAATATTCAGTGTAAATCTTGCCAAACTGAAAGATGCTTATGCCTTATGAAATACAATGTTTTTGCAATGCTGTAAGACAGTTTTTAATGTGTTAGAAGTTATATGCACAAAAACATATGTTAGTACTTCAATGCTCAAGATTGTCAATTTACAGGTTTCTGAGACCAGTAATGTTGAAATAGTGCTTCTGTTCAAATGAAGTGAAATCTAGCCCAAATCTGCTCAAAAGCTTGTCTCTTTATAAGAGAAAGCTGCTTCATTCAATATTCAGTGCAAATCTTGCCAAACTGAAAGATGCTTATGCCTTATGAAATACAATGTTTTTGCAATGCTGTAAGACAGTTTTTAATGTGTTAGAAGTTATATGCACAAAACCTTATGTTAGGACTTCAATGCTCAAGATTGTAAGTTTACAGGTTTCTGAGACCAGTAATGTTGAAGTAGTGCTTCTGTTCAAATTAAGTGAAATCTAGCCCAAATCTGCTCAAAAGCTTGTCTCTTTATAAGAGAAAGCTGCTTCATTCAATATTCAGTGCAAATCTTGCCAAGCTGAAAGATGCTTAAGCCTTATGAAATACAATGTTTTTGCAATGCTGTAAGACAGTTTTTAATGTGTTAGAAGTTATATGCACAAAACCTTATGTTAGGACTTCAATGCTCAAGATTGTCAGTTTACCGGATTCTGAGACCAGTAATGTTGAAATAGTGCTTCTGTTCAAATGAAGTGAAATCTAGCCCAAATCTGCTCAAAAGCTTGTCTCTCTGTGAGATAGAGCTGCTTCATTCAATGTTCAGTGCGAATCTTGCCAAACTGAAAGATGCTTATGTCTTTTGAAATAAAATGATTTCTGCAATGCAGTGAGACTGTTTTTAATGTGTTAGAAGTTATATGCACAAAAATTATGTTAGGACTTCAATGCTCAAGATTATCAGTTTACAGGTTTCTGAGACAGTAATGTTGAAATAGTGCTTCTGTTCAAATGAAGTGAAATCTAGCCCAAATCTGCTCAAAAGCTTGTCTCTTTTATAAGAGAAAGCTGCTTCGTTCAATATTCAGTGCAAATCTTGCCAAACTGAAAGATGCTTATGCCTTATGAAATACAATGTTTTTGCAATGCTGTAAGACAGTTTTTAATGTGTTAGAAGTTATATGCACAAAAACACATTTTAGGACTTCAATGCTCAAAATTGTCATTTTACAGGTTTCTGAGACGAGTAATGTTGAAATAGTGCTTCTGTTCAAATGAAGTGAAATCTAGCCCAAATCTGCTTAAAAGCTTGTCTCTCTATGAGAGAAAGCTGCTTCATTCAATATTCAGTGCAAATCTTGCCAAACTGAAAGATGCTTATGCCTTATGAAATACAATGTTTTTGCAATGCTGTAAGACAGTTTATAATGTGTTAGAAGTTATATGCACAAAACCTTATGTTGGGACTTCAATGCTCAAGATTGTCAGTTTACAGGTTTCTGAGACCAGTAATGTTGAAATAGTGCTTCTGTTCAAATGAAGTGAAATCTAGCCCAAATCTGCTCAAAAGCTTGTCTTTCTGTGAGATAGAGCTGCTTCATTCAATGTTCAGTGCAAAATCTTGCCAAACTGAAAGATGCTTATGTCTTTTGAAATAAAATGATTTCTGCAATGCAGTGAGACAGTTTTTAATGTGTTAGAAGTTATATGCACAAAAACTTTTGTTAGGACTTCAATGCTCAAGATTGTCAGTTTACAGGTTTCTGAGACCAGTAATGTTGAAATAGTGCTTCTGTTCAAATGAAGTGAAATCAAGCCCAAATCTGCTCAAAAGCTTGTCTCTTTATAAGAGAAAGCTGCTTCATTCAATATTCAGTGCAAATCTTGCCAAACTGAAAGATGCTTATGCCTTATGAAATACAATGTTTTTGCAATGCTGTAAGACAGTTTTTAATGTGTTAGAAGTTATATGCACAAAACCTTATGTTCGGACTTCAATGCTCAAGATTGTAAGTTTACAGGTTTCTGAGACCAGTAATGTTGAATTAGTGCTTCTGTTCAAATTAAGTGAAATCTAGCCCAAATCTGCTCAAAAGCTTGTCTCTTTATAAGAGAAAGCTGCTTCATTCAATATTCAGTGCAAATCTTGCCAAACTGAAAGATGCTTATGCCTTATGAAATACAATGTTTTTGCAATGCTGTAAGACAGTTTTTAATGTGTTAGAAGTTATATGCACAAAAACACATGTTAGGACTTCAATGCTCAAAATTGTCATTTTACAGGTTTCTGAGACGAGTAATGTTGAAATAGTGCTTCTGATTAAATGAAGTGAAATCTAGCCCAAATCTGCTCAAAAGCTTGTCTCTCTATGAGAGAAAGCTGCTTCATTCAATATTCAGTGCAAATCTTGCCAAACTGAAAGATGCTTAAGCCTTATGAAATACAATGTTTTTGCAATGCTGTAAGACAGTTTTTAATGTGTTAGAAGTTATATGCACAAAAACACATGTTAGGACTTCAATGCTCAAAATTGTCAGTTTACAGGATTCTGAGACCAGTAATGTTGAAATAGTGCTTCTGTTCAAATGAAGTGAAATCTAGCCCAAATCTGCTCAAAAACTTGTCTCTCTGTGAGATAGAGCTGCTTCATTCAATGTTCAGTGCAAATCTTGCCAAACTGAAAGATGCTTATGTCTTTTGAAATAAAATGATTTCTGCAATGCAGTGAGACTGTTTTTAATGTGTTAGAAGTTATATGCACAAAAATTATGTTAGGACTTCAATGCTCAAGATTATCAGTTTACAGGTTTCTGAGACAGTAATGTTGAAATAGTGCTTCTGTTCAAATGAAGTGAAATCTAGCCCAAATCTGCTCAAAAGCTTGTCTCTTTTATAAGAGAAAGCTGCTTCGTTCAATATTCAGTGCAAATCTTGCCAAACTGAAAGATGCTTATGCCTTATGAAATACAATGTTTTTGCAATGCTGTAAGACAGTTTTTAATGTGTTAGAAGTTATATGCACAAAAACACATTTTAGGACTTCAATGCTCAAAATTGTCATTTTACAGGTTTCTGAGACGAGTAATGTTGAAATAGTGCTTCTGTTCAAATGAAGTGAAATCTAGCCCAAATCTGCTCAAAAGCTTGTCTCTCTATGAGAGAAAGCTGCTTAGTTCAATATTCAGTGCAAATCTTGCCAAACTGAAAGATGCTTATGTCTTATAAAATAAAATGATTTCAGCAATGCAGTGAGACAGTTTTTAATGTGTTAGAAGTTATCTGCACAAAAACTTATGTTACGACTTCAATGCTCAAGATTGTCAGTTTACAGGTTTCTGAGACCAGTTATGTTGAAATAGTGCTTCTGTTCAAATGAAGTGAAATCTAGCCCAAATCTGCTCAAAAGCTTGTCTCTCTATGAGAGAAAGCTGCTTCATTCAATATTCAGTGCAAATCTTGCCAAACTGAAAGATGCTTATGCCTTATGAAATACAATGTTTTTGCAATGCTGTAAGACAGTTTTTAATGTGTTAGAAGTTATATGCACAAAAACATATGTTAGGACTTCAATGTCCAAGATTGTCAATTTACAGGTTTCTAACACCAGTAATGTTGAAATAGGGCTTCTGTTCAAATGAAGTGAAATCTAGGCTAAATCTGCTCAAAAGCTTGTCTCTCTGAGATAGAGCTGCTTCATTCAATATTCAGTGCAAATCTTGCCAAACTGAAAAATGCTTATGCCTTATGAAATACAATGTTTTTGCAATGCTGTAAGACAGTTTTTAATGTGTTAGAAGTTTATGCACAAAAACACGTTAGGACTTCAATGCTCAGGATTGTCAGTTTACAGGTTTCTGAGACCAGTAATGTTGAAATAGTGCTTCTGTTCAAATGAAGTGAAATCTAGCCCAAATCTGCTCAAAAGCTTGTCTCTTTATAAGAGAAAGCTGCTTCATTCAATATTCAATGCAAATCTTGCCAAACTGAAAGATGCTTATGCCTTATGAAATGCAATGTTTTTGCAATGCTGTAAGACAGTTTTTAATGTGTTAGAAGTTATATGCACAAAACCTTATGTTAGGACTTCAATGCTCAAGATTGTCAGTTTACAGGTTTCTGAGACCAGTAATGTTGAAATAGTTCTTCTGTTCAAATGAAGTGAAATCTAGCCCAAATCTGCTCAAAAGCTTGTCTCTCTGTGAGATAGAGCTGCTTCATTCAATGTTCAGTGCAAATCTTGCCAAACTGAAAGATGCTTATGTCTTTTGAAATAAAATGATTTCTGCAATGCAGTGAGACTGTTTTTAATGTGTTAGAAGTTATATGCACAAAAACTTATGTTAGGACTTCAATGCTCAAGATTGTCAGTTTACAGGTTTCTGAGACCAGTTATGTTGAAATAGTGCTTCTGTTCAAATGAAGTGAAATCTAGCCCAAATCTGCTCAAAAGCTTGTCTCTCTATGAGAGAAAGCTGCTTCATTCAATATTCAGTGCAAATCTTGCCAAACTGAAAGATGCTTGTGCCTTATGAAATACAATGTTTTTGCAATGCTGTAAGACAGTTTTTAATGTGTTAGAAGTTATATGCACAAAAACTTATGTTAGGACTTCAATGCTCAAGATTGTCAGTTTACAGGTTTCTGAGACCAGTTATGTTGAAATAGTGCTTCTGTTCAAATGAAGTGAAATCTAGCCCAAATCTGCTCAAAAGCTTCTCTCTCTATGAGAGAAAGCTGCTTCATTCAATATTCAGTGCAAATCTTGCCAAACTGAAAGATGCTTATGCCTTATGAAATACAATGTTTTTGCAATGCTGTAAGACAGTTTTTAATGTGTTAGAAGTTATATGCACAAAAACACATGTTAGGACTTAAATGCTCAAAATTGTCATTTTACAGGTTTCTGAGACGAGTTAATGTTGAAATAGTGCTTCTGATTAAATGAAGTGAAATCTAGCCCAAATCTGCTCAAAAGCTTGTCTCTCTATGAGAGAAAGCTGCTTCATTCAATATTCAGTGCAAATCTTGCCAAACTGAAAGATGCTTAAGCCTTATGAAATACAATGTTTTTGCAATGCTGTAAGACAGTTTTTAATGTGTTAGAAGTTATATGCACAAAAACACATGTTAGGACTTCAATGCTCAAAATTGTCAGTTTACAGGATTCTGAGACCAGTAATGTTGAAATAGTGCTTCTGTTCAAATGAAGTGAAATCTAGCCCAAATCTGCTCAAAAACTTGTCTCTCTGTGAGATAGAGCTGCTTCATTCAATGTTCAGTGCAAATCTTGCCAAACTGAAAGATGCTTATGTCTTTTGAAATAAAATGATTTCTGCAATGCAGTGAGACTGTTTTTAATGTGTTAGAAGTTATATGCACAAAAATTATGTTAGGACTTCAATGCTCAAGATTATCAGTTTACAGGTTTCTGAGACAGTAATGTTGAAATAGGGCTTCTGTTCAAATGAAGTGAAATCTAGGCTAAATCTGCTCAAAAGCTTGTCTCTTTATAAGAGAAAGCTGCTTCATTCAATATTCAATGCAAATCTTGCCAAACTGAAAGATGCTTATGCCTTATGAAATGCAATGTTTTTGCAATGCTGTAAGACAGTTTTTAATGTGTTAGAAGTTATATGCACAAAACCTTATGTTAGGACTTCAATGCTCAAGATTGTCAGTTTACAGGTTTCTGAGACCAGTAATGTTGAAATAGTTCTTCTGTTCAAATGAAGTGAAATCTAGCCCAAATCTGCTCAAAAGCTTGTCTCTCTGTGAGATAGAGCTGCTTCATTCAATGTTCAGTGCAAATCTTGCCAAACTGAAAGATGCTTATGCCTTATGAAATACAATGTTTTTGCAATGCTGTAAGACAGTTTTTAATGTGTTAGAAGTTATATGAACAAAAACACATGTTAGGACTACAATGCTCAAAATTGTCATTTTACAGGTTTCTGAGACGAGTAATGTTGAAATAGTGCTTCTGATTAAATGAAGTGAAATCTAGCCAAAATCTGCTCAAAAGCTTGTCTCTTTATAAGAGAAAGCTGCTTCATTCAATATTCAGTGCAAATCTTGCCAAACTGAAAGATGCTTAAGCCTTATGAAATACAATGTTTTTGCAATGCTGTAAGACAGTTTTTAATGTGTTAGAAGTTATATGCACAAAACCTTATGTTAGGACTTCAATGCTCAAGATTGTCAGTTTACAGGATTCTGAGACCAGTAATGTTGAAATAGTGCTTCTGTTAAAATGAAGTGAAATCTAGCCCAAATCTGCTCAAAAGCTTGTCTCTCTGTGAGATAGAGCTGCTTCATTCAATTTTCAGTGCAAATCTTGCCAAACTGAAAGATGCTTATGTCTTTTGAAATAAAATGATTTCTGCAATGCAGTGAGACAGTTTTTAATGTGTTAGAAGTTATCTGCACAAAAACTTATGTTACGACTTCAATGCTCAAGATTGTCAGTTTACAGGTTTCTGAGACCAGTTATGTTGAAATAGTGCTTCTGTTCAAATGAAGTGAAATCTAGCCCAAATCTGCTCAAAAGCTTGTCTCTCTATGAGAGAAAGCTGCTTCATTCAATATTCAGTGCAAATCTTGCCAAACTGAAAGATGCTTATGCCTTATGAAATACAATGTTTTTGCAATGCTGTAAGACAGTTTTTAATGTGTTAGAAGTTATATGCACAAAAACATATGTTAGGACTTCAATGTCCAAGATTGTCAATTTACAGGTTTCTAACACCAGCAATGTTGAAATAGGGCTTCTGTTCAAATGAAGTGAAATCTAGGCTAAATCTGCTCAAAAGCTTGTCTCTCTGAGATAGAGCTGCTTCATTCAATATTCAGTGCAAATCTTGCCAAACTGAAAAATGCTTATGCCTTATGAAATACAATGTTTTTGCAATGCTGTAAGAAATTTTTTAATGTGTTAGAAGTTATATGCACAAAAACTTATGTTAGGACTTCAATGCTCAAGATTGTCAGTTTACAGGTTTCTGAGACCAGTAATGTTGAAATAGTGCTTCTGTTCAAATGAAGTGAAATCTAGCCCAAATCTGCTCAAAAGCTTGTCTCTCTATGAGAGAAAGCGGATTCATTCAATATTCAGTGCAAATCTTGCCAAACTGAAAGATGCTTATGCCTTATG